>NC_132924.1:10336477-10975273 GCF_047675955.1 Chlorocebus sabaeus
TTGGCTGGAGAACTTCCTGGATGGTTTCACTGATCAATCAATTGGCTGTCACTTGTGGGTTGGTAGCAAGAGTGAGGCTGGATCTCTGAGCATGCAGAGCCCATACCCAAGGCTGGGCCCTGGGGGTTCTGGTTTCGTGGCAAGAACTCATGTTGTGGACTTGATGAGGACTCCCCTGTCACCCAGACTTGAACCCAAGAGAACAGTCAAACAGAGAAATGTTGTGCCTATGGGTAAACTATAGCTCCCCAGAGGCTGCAAAGTAGAAAAACAATGCAGAATTTACAGCTTGATGATTTCTAGGAAGCTGCTTCAACTCTAGCCCTGGCCAAATTTACTTACATTACTATTGTTCTTCTATCCAAATAAATAGATGATTTGGGTATATTAAATCAATCAAGTCCGTTTTACTTTCTTTTTCACATTACTTGGAGTGAAAATTTGGAGAAAGCACTCCTCACCCATGATTAGTGAATTGTTTCCTAACAGACATGACTGCTCCCCGGTGAGTTGTGTCCATGGAGTGCCAGGAACCACGCCCAACTGACCACAACACATCACCTGAGGACACTGGAGGTGTCACAAGGTCTCCAATAACTAAATGGGAAATAGGACCTTTATGGAAGGGGCGCACTGCTCTGCTGCAGGCAGGGCACACACACTCTCTTGGATTTGGTCCCATGACATGGAGAAGACAGATCCACTTCATGAGTCTGGTTTACCCTAAGCAAAAAGCTCCATGCTGCTGGCCCATCCACACAGGCGCCTTTGAGTGAGACTGGATCTAGTCACCACCCTTGCCATTTCTTGAGAAGCCTTACCCCTGCAACTCTGCCATGTGGCCCGGCACCTCACAACCCCTCAGACCCTGCACCTGTTCTCTCTGGCGGGTCTGTTGGCCTTGTAAGTGCCCTGTAGAGAAATGTGAGCTGTGGGCATTTGGTAGACTAGGCAGAGTTAGCAGACACCCCATGGCACCGTCCTACCTGATGACTTTGCTTTTCGAGGCTTGGTGAGCCTCCATCTAATAATACTAATAGTTGCTATCATGATACAATAGTTAATATTTATTAACTGCCTGCTTTGATGCGGGCAGAGTTCTGCATATTTTTCCAATATTAGTTTATAGCTTTAACTTGCATTACTCCATTAAAAACACAGTAGGAATCAGATGAAGTTTACCTGGAAAGAAGATGGGCCATAGGCTACATTCACAGGGCAGGGAAGGGAAGCAGGGATGGCAACTTCAAGGGCCCTGGGAGGATTCCTAAAGGAGGAAAAGGTTCTGATCTCATATGTTTCTGTGGCTAGGCTGGTGTAGTCACTGGTCCCAATTTTAGCAAAGCTGAGGAACACTGTATCAATCCCAAAACCATACTATCATCTTACCAAGTGCTTACATAACAGCCGTGATGCATACTCTGAAGGTTTATAAGCCAGAATTAAGAACATTGTTAAAAGAGAGACTCCACCCACTGCGGTCCCAGCCCAGGACTTCAGGAAGCTCCTGTGGGCCAGCCCCAAGCTTTGACCACCAGCCCAATGTTGTGTGTGTGTGCTCTGCACCACACAGCCAGAAGGAGCCAGAGAAATCTTGATGGGTGTGCTTCTTGATGTCTTTCTTAGGTTTTTTTCTTCCACCTGTTTCAAATACTGTTTTTTCCCTCATAGCTGTCTTGCAGACACTAGCTCTCCTCAATCTGATGCTCCCACTAGCTGATCTAATTTCTTCCATGGCTTCATCTAGCTAAAATTCATATAATACATCCTAAATAAATATAACCACTCCAGACTTGTCTCCTGAGCTTCCAGCCTGGAAATGCAATAGCTGGGTGCCAATGTCACTTGGGGTACATACACCACAGACTCTGCAGTCTCATCGTGTTCCCTTACAAGGCCTGATATTCCCTCCTGGGGTCTACCTCAGTGAATTGCACCCATTTTTCAAAGGTGGGAACTAGAGTCAGTGCTTCCCTCCTCTTCTTTGTCTTCCATATCACGTAAATTACCAAAGTCTTGTTAATTACACCTCTATGTATCTCTTGAAGCTCTTTCCTTCTTTGATCTGTTTAATCTTCCCTGGTTTGATCTTTCAGCATTTCTCCCCTGGTTACTCCCACAGCACCCTTTGAGCTTTTCTGCTCTTAAGGAACTCTCCAAATTACCAGAATGTCGCATTTACTAATTTGCACATCTGCTCACACTACTGTTTAAAATCCTCCTCTTTCTCTGAAGTTCCAGAGACTTCAGAATAAAATTCGACATCCTTGACCTGACATCTTAGGCCCTTCAAGATCTAGTCTTGATGTTCTCTGTAGCCTTGGCTTCATTGCACCCCTCTTCCTCTTCCACCTTCTGCTGCTGGCTGGCCCAAGCACAATTTACTTTGCCCTACTATCCTGCTTTGAAGCTCCCTGATTAGAGAGTTAAACTCCGGTTAAGCTCTGTTCATCCTTCAAGACTCAGTTCCTCTCTTTTCACATCTGCCTTGGCTTTCCCTACAAGATATGGTGGCGTCCACTGATAAGCAATCGAAAGCAATGAATTAGAGGGAGCAGAGAAGGTTGGGAAGCAAGTTTCCCCCATTGCCTCCTGAGTTACTGTTGCCCCTGACTACCTGGCACGGGCTGTGGAGGAAACGCGGACAAAAGAAACACAGTGTTCTCTCAAAGGCCTATCCAGAAATATCAGAAGTGGCGTTATGCACAAAGAGTTGTATAAGCTGGATATTGGCAAATTATAGAATTCCATTATTGTTCTTCTAAACATGGGAAAAAAATAAGTATCATTCTTTCTGTTGCTATTTCATGAAACTCTCTCATATTGTTCATTAGATTTCATTTCTAAGAAATCTTTAGATTTCTAAGCCGTCTTTCATTCACCTCAGCATACAATAGTCCCTTGTTATCCATGGTTTCACTTTCCATGGTTTCAGTTATCTGGAATCTAATTGAGAAATTAATCTTTATCATACATACATATATATGTATAGGAAGAAACATGGTATATATAGAGTTCAGTACTATTAGCAGTTTTAGGCATCCACAAGGGGTCTTGAAACGTGTTCCCCTGGATGAATGGGATCTACTGTATGGCTACTACCCTCTTACTGCAGGCCAAGCACTGAGCAAGAAGCTTGGAACTATAGGCAAGCATGACCGAATCCTACTCTTCAAGGATCTCCTGGAATGACCATCACCCTGACACTCCCAAATACACCACTAAAATTGAGTCAGGCAGCAGACGCACTTCCAGAATGGTGATGGAAGCACTTCTGAAAATACGTTCCTTGGTGAATGCGGCAAGAGCACCTGGGAAATTTCCAACATTGATTTGTTCAGGACACTGTAAATTAAGACAGGCTTGCAACAATCTTAAGGTGTTTACTCAAGAAAAAATCTGAATTTTTGTAAGAAAAGTAAGCTTTGGGTATTTAAACTTGTTCTATTATCATTCCCTGTCCTTACCTCCACAGTAGCCTGAAAACCAACAGCCTCCACAACAAAGGCTGGAGACAGAGGAGGAGAATAGACTCTCCAGTTCCCCCACATTGTATTATTTTTAATTTGTGGCTTTTCCACAACAAAAAGTTACAAGATATATACAAGAAAAGGAACTGGGGGCTACACACAGAGAAACAATGTGGTCCCCAGAAATTGACACTGAGGAAACCCAAATGTTGAACTTTTAAGACAAGAAGTTTAAATCAGCTATTACAAATATACTCAATGGGTACAAAAAAATAGAAAGAATCATTAGGACCTACTATTTGATAGCACAACAGGGTGACTATCGTCAATAATAACTCAATTGTATATTTTAAAAGAACTCAAAAAAATGTAATTGGATTGTTTGTAACTCAAAGGATAAATGCTTGAGGGGATGGATACCCCATTCTCCATGATGTGCTTATTTTACATCACATGCCTGTATCAAAACATCTCATGTACCCCATAAATATATACACCTACTGTGTACCCACAAAATGTTAAAAAAAATTAAAAATTAAACAGCAAATATGATCAAAGAACTAAAGAAAATCATGTCTAAAGAATTTTTTAAGTATGAGAATAATGCCTGATCAAATAGAGATGACTACTAAGAAGTAGAGATTATAAAAAGAACAAAATAGAAATTCTGAACTTGAAAACTATAAGAACTGAAGTGCAAAATCTATTAGGACTCAACAACAGATTTTAACTGACAGAAGAAAGCAAGAGCAAAGTTGAAGAGAGTCAAACTGAGGTTCTTTTATTTTGAAGAATATTAAGAAAAAAATAAGAAAAATGAACAGAGCCTCAAAGATCTGTGGGACACCATTAAGCACATCAATATACACATGAATGGGAGTCCCAGAGAAAAGAAGAGGAGAGAGAGAAAGGTGCAGAAAGAATATTTGAATAAATAATGGTGAAAACTCTCCAAAGGTAATGAAAATAATAATGTGCACATCTAAGATGTTCAATAGAATCCAAGTAAGAAAAATTTAAAACTACATTGTCAAAAGACAGTCAAACGGAGAATCTTGAAAGCATCAAAAGAGATGTGATTGAATATATAGTGATCCATAATACAATAACAGCTAAATTCTTGTCAGAAACTATGCAAGCCAGAGGAGTGGGATGACATACTTAAAGTGCTGAAGAAAAAGACTATCAACCAGGAACTCTGTTTCCAGCAAAACCATTAATTAAAAACAAAGAAGAAATTAAGATATTCCCAGATTGAAAAAAAAAAAAAATGAAATTTGTTGCTAACAGATCTGCCTCACAAGAAATACTCAACAGAGTCCTATAGACAGAAATGAAAGGAGGTTCGCATGAAGAGGAAATCCACAGGAAGAAATAAAGAGAAATGATAAAAGAAAATATAAAAGACAGTATAAATATAATTCTATTTACATAATAACTCTTTTCATCTCCTATCTTAAACATAAGAAAACTACATAAAGCAATAATTATTAAGCTGCATTGATAGGTTTATAATAAATAAAGATATGAATTGTGTGATGACACTAGCCTAAAGAGAGTGAGAATAAATACCATTAGGGCAAAATGGTATTAAACTTACTGAAATTCAGTTATATTATTCTAATCTAGATGTTTTAAGTTAAGATGTTAATTGTAATCCCCAGAACAACAACCATTAATAAAATAATTCCACATTATATATATGAACACATATATACATAAATACATATATATTTATTTAAAAAACAACAAGCAAATTAAACGACAGACTAGAAAAATCTATTTAACACAAAAGGAAGCAGTAATGAAGAAATAGAGAAACAACAAATTTGATATAACAGAACAAAAAGTGAAATGCAAATGTAAATTCTACCTAAACAATAATTACATTAATATAAATAAAGTAAGTACTCCCAATGAAAAGCAGATATTGGCAGATAGGTTAAGAAAACAAACAAAAATATGGTCTCACTATATGTTATATAAAAGAGACTTTAGCATCAAACACAAAACTAGGTTGAAAGTAAAAGAATGCCAAAAAGAGATACCATGCAAACAGTAACAAACAGAGAGGCAGAGAGGTTAGATTACTATCAGATAAAATATAGTTTAAAATAAAAGTTATTACTAGAGACTAAAACAGATATTTTATAATAATAACAAAGTCAATCCATCCATTAGATATAATAACTACGAACACATGCATCTAACAAAAGATCCTCAACAAATGTGAAGCAAAGACAGAGAAAAGAAGGGAGAAACAGACAATTCAACAATAATATTGGAGACTTCAGTACTTCACTTTCAGTAATACAGAGAATAAAATAGGTAGGAGATCATCAAAGAAATAGACTTGAATAACACTATAAACCAACTAGTCCTAACAGATATTCATAGAACACTCCACTGAACAGCAGCAGAAAACAGTTTTCTCAAGTGCACATAGCACACTCTCCAGAATAGACCATGTGTCAGCACATAAAATAAGCCTCAATCCATTCAAATTTTTGAAATTATAAAAAGTATGTTCTCTGACTGCAAACGAATAAAATTGGAACTCAGTAACAGAAGGAAGTGTAGGAAATTCAAAGATAAATGAAAATTGAATGACACATTTTTAAATAGGTAATACATCAAAGAAGAAATCACAAGGGAAATTAGAAAATATTTTGTGTTAAATGAAAACAAAAACACAACATACTAAAATTTATGGGAAGTGGTTAAAGTAATGCTTAGAAGAAAAGGTATGGTTGTAAACAACTATGTTTAAAAAAAGAAAATCTCAAATAAATACCCATCCACCTTAAGCTAACAAAACTCAAATCAAGCAGAAGAAAACAAGATTATAGTGAAAATAAATTTTAAAAAAAGAAAATCAGTAGAAAAAATGTTGAAACCAAAAATGTATTATTTGGCTGAGTTCAGTGGCTCATGCCTGTAATCCCACCACTTTGGAAGGCTGAGGCAGGCAGATCACCTGAGGTTAGGAATTTAAGACCAGTCTGGCCAACATGGCAAAACCCTGTCTACTAAAAAAATACAAAAATTAGCCAGGCATGGTGGCATACACCTGTAATCCCAGCTATTCAGCAGACTGAGGCAGAAGAATCGCTTGAACCCAGGAAGCAGAGGTTGCAGTGAGCTGAGATGGTGCCACTGCATTCCAGCCTGGGTGACACAACAAGACTCCGTCTCAAAAAAAACACAAATATATATATACATACACACACACACAAATATAAATTTATGTATATACAAACATATATAATATATAATTATATATGTATAATTTATATATATATTATATATATAATTTGAATAAAATAAATAAAATTGACAAACCTTTAGCTGGCCAGAAACAAATGGGAGAAGATATATACTACCAATGTAAGTAAAGAAAAAGGGACATCACTACTGACCATACAAAAACAAGAAGGATTTTAAGGGAATACTGTGAAAAATTATACGTCAATAAGTGGACAAATTCCTAAAAGGATACAAACACTAAAGTGGACTAAAACATAAAAAGAAATTTTGAACAGATCTATAAAAAGCAAAGTTATTAAATTAGTAATCAGAAAAGCTAACCACAAAGAAAGGTCCAGAACAAGATAGTGTCACTGGTAAATTATTTCAAATATTTAATGAATAATCATCAATGTGCCACAAAGTCTTCCAAAAACTAAAAAAGGAAAAAGCAACTTTCAATTCATTCATTATTTCTCTTCAAAATTTTACCATTCAGGTATATTAGGGGGAAAAAAGTAAAAATTATCCAGATTAGAAAGAAAGAAGTAAAATTTGCTCTGTTCACAGGTGACATGATTTGTACAAAGAAAATTCTAAGGAAAACACACACACACACACACACACGAAAGAAATAGAATTGAGAGTCTAGAAATGACCTCTTACATTTATGATCATTTGGTAGTTTTACAGGAAAGTCAAGACAAATCAAGAAGGAAACATTATCTTTTTAACAAATGATGCTGGAAAAACTGGATATTCACATGCAAAAGAATGAAGGTAGATCCTCACCTCACACCATATGCAAAAACTAACTCTAAATGGATCAAACACCTAAATGAAAAAACTAAAACTATAAAACTCCTAGGAAAAAATACATAGAAATAAATTCTCCTGACCTTGGGTTAAGCAATGTTTTATTAGATATGACACGGAAGCACAAACTATAAAAGAAAAAAGTGGACATATTCCACTTGATAAATTTAAAACTTTTGTTCCTCAAAGGGCACAATCAAAAAAGTGAAAAGATGATCTACAGAATGAAAGAATCTGAAAGTCACGTATGTGATAAAGACCTAGTATCCAAAATAGTATAAAGACCTCCTGCAATTCAACAATAAAAAGACAAATAACCAAATTTTTAAATAAGCAAATGACTAAAATACACATTTCTCTAAAGAAGATAATATACAGCTAGGCATGTTGGCTCATGCCAACATGTTTGCTGGGTCCCCAAGCAGGCCATTTCTGCCTGGCACCACAGGGACCCTTTGGGAGGGCAGCCAGAGGTGTGGGGGGAAATGCCACAAGGAGAAGGAAGTCTCCAATTTGACCAATTTTGTAACCATTTGAACTGGGTGAAAAGCCTTCTGCCCAGAACTCAGGGGAGGGCATGAATCCAGTGTTCAGATTTCACATGCAGGGGACGAACCAAAGCCCTGTTCTTTCTCAAGGGGGAGGTGGGTAGCCTGGGGCAGGTTCTTAAGCCCTGCTCACCCAATGCCTGGAAACAGACTCAGGCTGTTAGGCGGGGCATGGTGGGACTGAGTGCAGCCTTTCAGATCATGCGGGAGCTGGGTGAGGCTTGTGACTGCCGACTTTCCCCCACGGCCCTGACAAGCTGCATGACTCAGCAAGGGCAACCATAATCCTCCTAGGTACACAACTCCATTGACCTGGGAACTTCCCCCTCTTCCCCCATGGCAGCCTCAGCAAGAACTGCTCAAGGAGAGTCTGAGCTCAGACATGCCTGGCACTGACCCCACCTGATGGGCCTTCTCTATGCATCCTGGTAGCTGAAGACAAAGGGGATATACCCTTGGGAGTTCTAGGGCCCCACCCACTACTGGTTCCTCTCCATAATACTACAGCTGATGCTCTCTGGAAAGTGCCACCTCCTAGCAGGAGGCCAATCAGCACAAAAATAGAGTATTAAACTATCAAAGCTAAGAGCTCTCACAGAGTCCATTTCACCCCCTACCACCTCCACCAGAACAGGTGCTGGTATCCATAGCTGAGAGACCCATAGAGGTTTCACATCAAAGGACTCTGTGCAGACAACCCCCAGTACTAGCCCAGAGCCAAGTAGACTTACTGGGTGGGTAAACCCAGAAGAGAGTTAACAACCACTGCAACTCAGCTCACAGGAAGCCACATCCATAGGAAAAGGAGAGTACTACATCAAGGGAACAACCCATTGGTCAAAAGAATCCGAATAATAACCCTCAGCCCTAGACAGAGCCTAACCAAATGAGAAGGAACCAGAAAACCAACCCAGTAAAATGACAAAACAAGGCTCTTTAACACCCCCAAGAAATCACACTAGATTACCAGCAATGGATCCAAACCAAGAAGAAATCCCTGACTTACCTTAAAAAAAATTCAGGAGGTTAGTTATTAAGCTAATCAGGGAGGCACCAGAGAAAGGTGAAGCCCAATGCAAGGAATTCAAAAAAAAAAAAAAGATACTAGAAGTGAAGGGAGAAATATTCAAGGAAATAGAGAGCTTAAAGAAAAAACAATCAAAACTTCAGGAAACATTGGGCACACAGAAATGCAAAATACTCTGGAAAATCTCAGCAATAGCACTGAAGAAATAGAAGAAAGAAATTCAGAGCTTGAAGACAAGGTCTTTGAATTAACCCAATCCAACAAAGACAAAGAAAAATGAATAATAAAATATGAACAAAGCCTCCAAGAAGTCTGGGATTATGTTAACAACCAAACCTAAGAATAATCAGTGTTCCTGAGGAAGAAGAGAAATCTAAAAACTTGGAAAACATGTAGGGGAATAATCAAGGAAAACTTTCCCACCCTTGCTAGAGACCTAGACATCCAAATACAAGAAGCGCAAAGAACACCTGGGAAATTCATCACAAAATATAATTACCTAGGGACATTGTCATCAGGTTATATGAAGTTAAGATGAAGGAAAGGATCTTAAGAGCTGTGAGACAAAAACACCATGTAACCTATAAAGCAAAACCTATCAGATTAACAGCAGATTTCTCAGAAGAAATCCTACAAGCTAGAAGGGATTTGGGCCCTATCTTCAGCCTCCTCAAACAAAACACTTATCAGCCAAGAATTTTGTATCTAGCAAAACTAAGCATTATATATGAAGGAAAGATACAGTCTTTTTCAGACAACCAAATGCCGAGAGAATTCACAACTACCAAGCCACGACTACAAGACCTGCTAAAAGGCACTCTAAAATCCTGACACAAATCCTGGAACCACATCAAAACAGAACCTTTTTAAAGCATAAATCACATAGGATCTATAAAAAAAAAATACAATTTAAAAAGCAAAAACAAAAAAAAAAAACAAGGTACACAGGCAATAAATAGTATGATGAATACAATGGTACCTCACATCTCAATACTAACATTGAATGTAAATGGTCTAAATGCCCCTCTTAAAAGATACAGAACTGCAGAATGGATAAGAACTCAACAACCAACTATCTGCTGCCTTCAGGAGACTCACCTAACACATAAGGACTCACATACATGTAAAGTAAAAGGGTTGAAAAAGGCATTTCATGTCAAATGGACATCAAAAGTGAGTGAGGGTAGCTATTCTAATATCAGACAAAACAAACTTTAAAGCAACAGAAGTTAAAAGAGACAAAGAGAGACATTGTATAATGAAAAGGCCTTCTCCAACAGCAAAATACAGCAATCTTAAACATATGTATACCTAACACTGGAGCTCCCAAATTTATAAAACGATTACTAGTGGACTTAAAAAATGAGATAAACAGCAAAACGATAATAGTGGCCAACTTCAATACTACACTGACAGCACTAGACAGGTTATCATGATAAAAAGTCAACAAAAAAAAATGGACTTAAACTATACCCTGGAAGAAATGGACTTAACAGATATATACAGAGCATCCCATCCAACAACCACAGAATACACATTCTATTCAACAGCACATGGAACTATCTCCAATATAGACCATATCATAAGCCACAAAATAAGCCTCAATAAATTTAAGAAAATTGAAACTATATCAAGTACTCTCTCAGACCACAGTGATATAAAACTGGAAATCAACTTGAAAAGGAACCTTCAAAACCATGCAAATACATGGAAATTAAATAACCGGCTCCTGAATGATCATTGGGTCAACAATGAAATCGAGATGGAAATTTAAAAATTCTTCAAACTGAATGACAATAACGATACAACCTGTCAAAACCTCTAGGATACAGAAAAGGCAGTGCTAAGAGGACTGTTCATAGCCCTAAATGCCTACATCAGAAAGACTGAAAGAGCACAAACTGACATTGTAAGGTCACACCTCAAGGAACTAGAGAAACAAGACCAAATCAAACCCAAACCCAGCAGAAGAAAGGAAATAACCAAGATCAGAGCAGAACTCAATGAAATTGAAACAAACAAAAAAAATACAAAAAATAAATGAAACAAAAAGTTGGTTCTTTGAAAAGATAAATAAAATTGATAGACCATTAGCAAGATTAACCAAGAAAAGAAAAGAGAAAATCCAAATAACCTCAATAAGAACTGAAACGAGAGCTGTTACAAATGACACCACAAAAATACTATGAACACCTTTATGCACATAAACTAGAAAACCTAGAAGAGATAGATAAACTCCTGGAAAAATACAACCCTCCTAGTTTAAGTCAGGAAGGAATAGATACCCTGAACAGACCAATAACAAGCAGCAAGGTTGAAGTGGTAATTTTAAAATTACCAACCAAAATAAAAGCCCAGGACCAGATAGATTCACAGCAGAATTCTACCAGACATTCAAAGAAGAATTGGTACCAATCTTTTTGACACTATTCTACAAGATAGAGAAAGAGGGAACCCTCCCTAATTCATTCTATGAAGCCAGCATCACCCTAATAGCAAAACCAGGAAAGGACATAATTAAAAGAGAAAACTACAGACCAATATTCCTGATGAACATAGATACTAAAATCCTTAACAAAATACTAGCTAACTAAATCAAAAACAAAAATCAGATGATCATTTGCAATAGATGCAGAAAAAACATTCGACAAAATCCAGCATTCCTTTATGATTAAAACTCTCAGCAAAATCAGCATACAAGGGACAAACCTGAATGTAATACAAGTCGTCTATAACAAACCCACAGCCAACATAATACTGAATAGGGAAAGGTTGAAAGCATTTCCTCTGAGAACTGGAACAAGACAAGGATGCCCACTCTCACCACTCCTCTTCATCATAGTACTGGAAGTCCTAGCCAGAGCAATCAGACAAGAGAAAGAAATTAAAAGCATCCAAATCAGTAAAGAGGAAATCAAACTGTCACTGTTTGCTGATGATATGATCATTTACCTCGAAAACCCTAAAGACTCCTCCAGAAAGCTTCTAGAACAGATAAAAGAATTCAGCAAGGTTTCTGGATGCAAGATTAATATACACAAACCAGTAGCTCTTCTATACAACAACAGCAACCAAGCAGAGAATCAAATCACGAATTCAACCCCTTTTACTGCAAAAAAAAATAAAAAATAAAATACTTAAGAATATACCTAACCAAGGAATTGAAAGACCTCTACAAGGAAAACTACAAAACACTGCTGAAAGAAATCATAGACAACACAAACAAATGGAAACACATCCCATGCTCATGGATGGGTAGAATCAATATTGTGAAAATTGACCATACTACAAATTCATTGCAATCCCCATCACAATGTCACCATGATTCTTCACAGAATTAGAAAAAACAATTCCAAAATTCATATGGAACTAAAAAAGAGCCCACATAGCCAAACAGCCCACATAGCCAAAGCAAGACTAAGCAAAAAGAACAAAACTGGAGGCATTACACTACCTGATTTCAAACTATACTATAAGGCCATAGTCACCAAAACAGCTTGATACTGGTATAAAAATAGGCACATAGACCAATGGAACAGAATAGAGAACCTAGAAATAAACCCAAATACTTACAGCCAACTGATCTTTGACAAATAAAAGCATAAAGTGGAGAAAGGTTGCCCTTTTCAACAAATGGTGCTGGGATAATTGGCTAGCCACATGTGGGAGAATGAAACTGGATCCTCATCTCTCACCTTATACACAAATCAACTCAAGATGGATTAAGGACTTAAATCTAAGACCTGAAACTATAAAAATTCTAGAAGATAACCTTAGAAAAACCCTTCAAGACATTGGCTTGGGCAAGGATTTCATGACCAAGAACCCAAAAGAAAATACAATAAAAACAAAGATAAACAGGCGGGACTTAATTAAACAAAGAGCTTTTGCATGGCAGAAGGAACAGTCAGCAGAGTAAACAGACAATCCACAGAGTGGGAGAAAATCTTCACAATCTATACATCCGACAAAGACTAATACCCAGGATCTACAATGAACTCAAATGAATCAGCAAGAAAAAAACAAACAGTCCCATCAAAAAGTGGGCTAACAACATGAATAGACAATTCTCAGAAGATGTACAAATGGTCAACAAACATATGAAAAAATGCTCAACATCACTCATGATAAGAGAAATGCAAATCAAAACCACAATGCAATACCATCTTACTCCTGCAAGAATGGTCATAATCAAAAAATCAAACAGCTGTAGATGTTGGCATGGATCCAGTAATCAGGGAGCACTTCTACACTGCTGATGGGAATGTAAACTATTACAGCCACTATGGAAAACAGTGTAAAGATTCCTTAATGGACTAAAAGTAGAACTACCATTTGATCCAACAATCTCACTACTGGGTATCTACCCACAGGAAAAGAAGTCATTATACTTGCACATGCATGTTTATAGCAGCACAATTCACAATTGCAAAATCATGGAACCAACCCAAATGCCCATCAATCAGCAAGTGGATAAAGAAACTGTGGTGTATATATATATTCCATATATACTCATATATATACATATATACATTCCATCTCATATATATATTCCATCATATATATATATATGATGGAATACTACTCAGCCATAAAAAGGAATGAATTAATGGCATTCACAGCATATATATATATATATGAGATGGAATACTACTCAACCATAAAAAGGAATGAATTAGTGGCATTCACAGTGACCTGGATGAGACTGGAGACTATTATTCTAAGTGAAGTAACTCAGGAATGGAAAACGAAACACCACATATTCTCACTGATATATGGGAACTAAGCTATGAGGAAACAAAGGCATAAGAATGATACAATGGACTTTGGGGACTTGAGGGTAAGGGTGGGAGGGACCCAGAGATTAAAGACTACAAATATGATGCAGTGTATATTGCTCAGGTGATGACTGCACCAAAATCTCACAAATCACCACTAAAGAACTTAAGTCATATAACCAACCACCACCTGTACCCCAATAACCTATGGAAATTTTTTAATAATTTAATTTAATTTTTAAAAAGAAATGGTAAATAAGCACATGAAAAAATGCTACTGAGCATCAGTCACTATGAAATGCAAATCAAAATCATGATGAGATACCAGTTCACACTATCCTTTTAGCTTTCTTTTTTTAATTTTAGGATAGTTAAAGTAAAAATGATGAAGCGTTTGTGAAGACCTGAAGAAAATGGAAGTCTCATATATTGCTAGTGGGGTGTAAAATGGTACAACCACTTTGGAAAATAGTTCAACAGCTCCTCAAAATCTTAAATATAAATTTCATATAACTGAGAAATTTTATTCTTGGTGTATACTCAAGATAATTGAAAACATATGTCCGCACAAAAACTTGTATATCAATGTTCTAAGCAGCATCAACCACCAAAAAGTGTAAACAACTCAATGTCTGTCAACTTATTAATGGGCAAACATCATGTATTATATACATACAATGGAATCTTTTTCCGCCATAAAAAGAAATGAAGTACTGACTCATGCTACATGGATTAACCCTGAAACTGTTAGGCTGGGTGAAAAAAAGCCAGTTACAAAAGAGCACATGTTGTTGATTCCATTATATGAAAAGCCCAGAATACAAAAATTCATGGAGACATAAAGTAGATTAGTGGTTTCCAGGGAGAGGTAAATGGATAGTGAGTGTGAATGGGTATTGTCTTTCTTTCTGTGCTAATAATTTTCTAAAGTTAGATAGTAGTGATGGTTGCACAGCCTGGTAAATAGACTAAAAACCGCTGGTTTGTATACTGTAAAAGGGTGAATTTTATGGTATACATCTCTATAAAATCATTATTAAATATAGAATTAGACCAGTGAATCTGATCAGTGAATTAACACAGGGCTGTTTGAGACCTGGGGACAGAATGGATCACTTGCCAGGAGGTACATCATCTACAACTTTATTGTCATTTAAGAAGTCCACTATGTGAGCTTTTCATCTAACCACCTTCCTTGTCTGCTTACTCTATACCCTAAATGTGATTATTCCCACCACCATACTCACCTCTTTCCAACTCTTCTTCCACTCCAGTGAAATCTGTGGATCTCACTGCAGCCCTGGTTACCTGATGGTTCACATCTGTGATCAGCCCCTATCTTCTCACTGTAAAGCCAAGGTTTACACAGCAGAGCTCCCCAGGAACCCTCAAGATTGCATTTTCCACCTGCACAAGAATAAATGGGGTTTAAACACGTGATTGGAGTCAGAGTCTTGGCTTTGACCATCTCATATGAGTGCTTGGATTGGAAGTTTTAAGCAAGGCCATGCCACCTTTACTTAGTGTTCAACATTCAAACAATAAACAGGTCTATTTTTCACTTATAGGAGTGCAGATAGGAATAATAACATAGCCACATCAGTTATGTGGGCATTTGTAAATGAGAAAACTACTTCAGAAAGAACAGGTCTATTATATGGCAACAGATTAGACTTGGCAGGTCTTTCTGGCCTGAGAATGAGAACATTATATTACTTGAAAGGGCATACATTTACCCAGCAATTCATATAATACAGAATAAACCAGAAGCTGAAAATTAATAAACATAACAGTGCTTTTTGCAAAGAACCTGGCATTACACTAAGATCTAAAAATAGAAATATGTGGAACAAGAGCCCGGCACAGAAGCATCTCTTATCCTGCTGTGTCTCCCTGAACCACTGCTATTACCTCAGCTCAGTCCAGCACCAGCCCTTGCCTGGACTGTGAAAATTGCTTCTTAATTGTTCCTCTGATTCCATTTGAAGCCCCTCAAGCTGATCTTCTACACAGCCTCTCAAGATAATCTGTCTGAAAGGAATCGTGTCCATAATCCACAAGATTCAAGTTACACGACACGTGGAGCTCTTTCTCTTGTCATCCTTCTAGCTGTCACCTCGTGATGCAGTCTGGATGAAATCTCTTGCAGCTTTGTTGCAAGTCATTCACTAATTTAGCACTGCCAGGTACCCTGCTAGAGGCCTGATTTCATTTCACATATTTAATCTTTCCAACAAAACTGCCCCACTTAACAGGCGAAGACATGAAATAAATTGTGAACGTCACCCGGATGGAAAGAGTGGGGCAGTCCAGATCTTCCAGTGTGTACGCCACACCCAAACCCCTTGACTGCTTTATTGCTGGATCACGTGTGCTCTCTGAGGCCTGTATGCCTTCACTAATACGTGTTTCTCTCTCCGACATGTTTTCTATCTGGCAAACGTCTCTCAAGGCCCAGGTCAAGTGCCAGCTTTGCTGTGAAGGCTCTGTGACTCCCCAGAAGCTGCTCCCCTGATGTCCCTCCCTGCACTTCCCACGTGTCCCCGCGCTACTTCTCCCATCACTGCAATGGCCTCAGAAGACTGTTTCCCTTTCATCGAGGTACGACATGCAGTAGAACCACAATAATTTCTATTTTGCTTTTTAAAACTTTTCCATTTTTTATTGCATTAGAATACAGGTAACATAAAATTTACCATCTTAACCATATGAAGTGCACAGTTCAGTGATATTAAGTATATTCATAATGTGGTGCACCCATTACCACCACCCATCTGCATAACCTTTCATACTGTAAAACTGAAACTCTGTACCTGATAAACACACACTCCCCATTCCGTCCTCCTCCCAGCTTTTGAAAACCACCTTATGAATTTGACTAGTCTAGGGACCTCATGTAAGTGGAATTGCACAGTATTTGCCTTTTTGTGCCTGGTTTATTTCACTTAGCATAAGGTCTTCAAGGTTAATCCATGCGGATTATGTCTAGAATTCCCTTCCTTTGAGGCCAAATTGTTTGTTTACACCATTTTTTGTTTATACATTCATATGTCAGTGGACCCCTGGGTTGCTTCCACATTTTAGCTATTGTAAATAAGGCAGCTATGAACACGGCACACAAATGTCTCTTGGATATGCTGCTTTCAATTATTTTGACTATGTACCCAGAAGTGAAATTATTGGATCACAAGGTAATTCTGTTTTTTAAGTTTTTGAGATACTATCACGTTGTTTTAGTGGCTGTAACATGTTACGTTCCCACAGAGAGTATACAAGAGTTCCAATTTCTTCACTTCCTCACCCACACTCGTTACTCTCTGATTTTCGATACTAGCCATCCTCCTGGGTGTGAGGTGGCCTCTCACTTTGGTTTGCACTTCCCTAACGACTAGCAATGCTGAGCATCTTTCCATGTGCTTATGGACCATTTGGATGTCTTCTTTAGAGAAAGGTCCGTTCAAGTCCTTCAATCCATTTTTGAGTAGGGTTGTTTATTGTTGTTTATAGGTTGTTTATTGTTGTTAAGTTTTAGGAATTCTATTCTAGTTATTAATCTCTTATCAAATGTATGACTTTCAATTATTTTCACCCATTCTGTGGATTGTCCTTTTACTCTGTTTATATTATCTTTTGATGCAGAAGTGTTTTCATTTTCACGAAGTTCAATTTGCCCACAATTGATAGTTACACAGTGACAGTCACAAGGATAACACAAACTTTCTATTTAACTCCTATATTTGCCTTTTGTGTTCTGAACAGATCCGGTGTTGTCATTAGAACCCACATTCTGTCTTCCTGAAGCTTTAGGTTAAGGATGACCCTGTGCCAAGGGGCACTCATGGGGAATGGGGTATGGTAGGATAGCATCAGCACCACAGTAAACCCCAGAATGCACACGTCCAGGCATGCCCTGAGAAGTGAGGAGAGGAAACCTGGGTTTAAGGCTGCAACCAACATGCCTGCAGAAGGGGGTTAGGAAAGCTGTCAAAATAGCCTTTCAAATTCGAATTTTTTTTTTTTAGACGGAGTTTCATTCTTATCGTCCAGGCTGGAGTGTAATGGCACTACCTCGGCTCGCTTGAACCTCCGCCTCCCGGGTTCAAGCAATTCTCCTGCCTCAGCCTCCCAAGTAGCTGGGAATACAGGTACCCACCAACCAAGCCCAGCTAATTTCTTATGTATTTTTAGTAGTTATAGGGTTTCACCAGGTTGGCCAGGCTGGTCTCGAACTTCTGACCTTAGGTAATCCAGCTGCTTCGGCCTCCCAAGGTGCTGAGATTACAGGCGTGAGCCACTGCGCCTGGCCAAATTTGAATTTCTTTAACGTATACATGTAAAATATTTTAGCACATTTGGAAAATACAGAAAAAAAATTTTTTAAATAAAATAAAAAGATCACTTAAAACCCATGACCTGGAAATAACTGCTGTTAAGTGCCAGTGAAATTTCTCCCCAGTGTTTTTGGTTTGCTTGTTTGTTTTCTACTTCTCTGTGTATTGTAAGGGATACGCTTTTCTGCTGGGCTACTGTTTCAAAGAAAAATTTCTGTAGGTGACTTTTCCCCCTTGGGGATGCTTAGCAATGGCTGGAAACACTTTTGGTTGTCAAGGATACTACTGGCATTTAGTGGGTAGAGACCAGAGATGCTGCTAAACATTCTACAATATCCAGGAGACACACACACACACGCTCACACACACACGCGCACACACACACACTCAGAGAAAAGAATTATGTCCACAAAATGTTAACTGTACCGAGGTTGGGAAGTTCTGCTAACTGTACCTAGGTTGGGAAGTTCTGCTCTGCACCTGCATCATCTTGCAGGCTTGTTAAAGCACAGGTTACCGGGCTCACTCTCAGAATTTCTCATTCCATTCGTCTGGGTGGGACCACAGAACCTGCATTTCCAACAAGCTTCCTGGTGACCCCACACTTCCAGAGTTAGGAAGAGCCAAGGAGGATCACATCACCACCTTTCCCTAGCTCCCCACTCACCCTCCCAAAGAGGGGAGAATGAGCTGCGCTATGGGGGTGGCATCCACTGTCTACCCTTCCCCACTGACTGGAGGCCCTGCGTTCAAATCCACCTTCTCTCTCCCTGCTGGCGAGGCTCCCGGGTGAGTGGCATCTGCTCTCTTCAAGGCCAGAACGCACAGGGACGCCCTTCTCCACAGGTGCCCATTCCTGCCACCTACCTCGACCTGGGTGGGATGAGAAGGAAGCCCACCTGGCCCCAGAAGCTGGTTTATGCTCTGCTCAGCCCAATGCCACCACAATAAGCTCATTTTTCACCCCTTCTCATGTTGGCCAATTTCTCATTCATTTCTGAATTTAGCAGGAAAAGGGGGTGTGGTTTACGGGTCTCTTTAAGCTTCACCGCAAGGGGTTTTGACTGGAAATTGAAAAGGAGACACGTCCTTGCAGCTAGCCGCATGCAGGACTAACTTCACACGTGGGAAGTGGAAGGTCTCAGTGGTGGCCAAGGAAGGAGAGTGGCTGTGGGGCTGGGGACTCTTACTTACCATTTGGTGTCCCAGCAACTTGTTGTGTCCAGCAGCCATAGGTACCCAGTCGTGTGTTTAATAGGCCCCTGGCTGTTTTTAAAAGGTACAAACTTTAGTCAACTCCGGACAAGCAATGCCAACCGCTGGCTTTGACCTTAGCCTGTGAGGTGAGACAGAAATGAGATGAAAGGCTTGTCTCAAAACAGACCACAGGCTTTTGAGCCATTGCCGTGGGAACTATTTTTGCTCCGTTTAAAATGTATTTTCAGCCAGGACTGCAGACGGGGGCCTTAAACAGGCACGGTGGTTCCTTTTCAGGAGGGCTGCAGAGACCCCACCACTGAGGTTCCTGCCTTTATATTGTTAATGCCATCCACTCCATCGCCTCCCTCAAACATCTTACTGGTCTTCCTCTCATTTCAGACTGTGTGGCAGCTGCACTTTAAAGGTGCAGGACAGTCACTCTCTGGTGTTTAGGGTTTGTCCTCAGAAAATACTTTTTTTAAAGTCACACGGCTCCCACGATGACTCCACTGTTGCAGTGTTTGTTAAAAACAAACAAATTGTAAGCCTGAAGCCTGTCCTTGGATTTCAAGGACTCAGACAGTGAGCTCAGCCATAAAGGAATGATCAATGTTATCAAGGAGCAGACAATGACAAGGGACCAATTATACAATTATAGGGGAATCTGCTTCTTTCTCTAGGGCGTGGCTGTTTACCCAGCTAAAGGCTCTGTAAAGA
Source organism: Chlorocebus sabaeus (assembly GCF_047675955.1). NCBI lineage: Eukaryota > Metazoa > Chordata > Mammalia > Primates > Cercopithecidae > Chlorocebus > Chlorocebus sabaeus. Next base: position 10,356,611 of record NC_132924.1, read on the forward strand.
GGGCGTAGGCCACACATTTTCTCTAGGAATCCTGCTTCCTCAGGAGATCAATGAGAGGCTGGATTGGGTGTGAATCTAGATTTTGTCGTTAGTGTCAGAAGAGAGGCAGTTGCAGACAAAAGGAGAAGCCCTGATTATACTGGAGAAAAAAGAGGAGCTCCCTTAGAAGAATGTGAATTTTGAGGCAGCCTCCAGCCACATAGAAAAGGGGTACACAGGGGCACTTCACTCCATCTGCCCCTGCTATTTCAGGATCACCGAGGAACAAAATGCAGTTGCCAGCAGTCCTCAGCATCACTGCTGTCCACAGAAATCCACCCAAAAGCCGCAGTAGTGACCTGTCTGTGGCTCCTTTCAGAATGAGAAGGCAGAGGTCGCGGGATTGATTTGGACAGCAAATGTTTTTGATTGACCCAGAAATTGTTGACTTCACGTTTCTCATTCTGGGGGATCCATAACATGAAACCTAGAAGAAAAACAAATGTCTAGGCCTAAAAGCAAAAGGAGAGTTTAAAAGGAAAACAGCACTGCGATAAAACAACAGCAGCACCACAGGAGGAGGGACCACCTTAAGCAGATGACCATGGTGGACACCTGGCAAGGCTGCCTGAAGAAACGGAAGGTACAGCGACACCTGATGTGGAGGGCAGATCCAGAGAGGACGGGGACGCGTGATGTGGAGGGCAGATGCCTGCACAGTTTTCAAGGCAGCCATGCTGAGAAAGTGTGTAAGTGACTCAAATGGACGCTAAAGCTCTCGCTCGGCTGAGGCATGGAGGCAAGGCTGCAGTTTTATAGGGTGAGGAGGAGGGGCCTTGTGGTTTGGCTCAGAGATAGAAGCTGGGTGGTGGGGGAAGGAAAATAGATTAGGCTTTCCTGGAGACGACCTCACTGCCCGGGTCTTATAGTTGTAAAGGAAAATCTAAAAATCTCAGGATCCCCAAACTTACGCCTGGAGGCTGAGTCATGCAACACCCCCTTGCAAATGAATAGCTGTGACCAGTGCTATGCATCAACCAGGTCCTCGGGGAAAGGTGAAGAGCCTCAGGCGTCTGCACAAGGCTGTCCCCACAGACCATTCATGAATCAATTCTTTGTCTGCCCTCTTATAAGAAAGGACATGCCAATTGTAGTGTTAGGTCAGCAGTCTAAGTCTAGCTCCTATAACTAAAGTCACATTCCACACTGATGTCAATAACAAGCTTCTTTTCCCAGGTGCAGAACCAGGTCTAGATGAGATCAGCCCTTCCTCTACCTCATTCCTTCTCTCTTCGTGTATCCACCTTATCTTAGGTAAAATGTAGATTTACCGGGCACCAACCAAAGTCTCACAGGAATGCAACCACTCGCCTTACCACCTGCCAGCCCCTCTCGCTACATGCCCTCCCTTATTTAAGGAAATGGTATAAATATGAAATCTCCCGAAAACCTCTTCAGGAAAACAGCCACACATGTGTCTGTGGCTCATGATTTTCCCGGTGCACACTGAAGCTGGCTGAATAAGCCTTGATGATTAAGGCCTTTCCCTCACTCATTTCACAACCACCTCATCCATGCCATGCCCTCCCCTACACAGTCCGTTTGCACATGGCCAGTATTGGAGGCAAGGGTTGAGGAAGGAAATTGAGTTTCTGTTGGATCTGAGATTCCAGTTTCTAAATGGACACAATTGAACTAGGCCCTTAGTAAGTGAGGGTGCCTGCAAATGAGAAGCCTCTGCCTGGGATGAGATGGGGCGTGTGGAGTTGCAAGTGTGGCCCCTCGGGCTGGGAGGGCCAACAGTCTTTATCCTTTTATCTCACTAGGTTCTGCTGTCCAACATGCCCATGACCCAGAGCTGGAATTCTAAAGTGCTTTTATCACTTTTCTTAGGACATCTTGGGCTGGCTATAAAAGGAAGAGATTGAGAAAGGCAAGTTAGAAAGGTGCAGGAAAGAGGAGCTCATGAAAGTAATGTTTCATGCTGGAACAGAATGTGTTCATGCGATGGAGGTCCATCTGAACAGGAGCTGGGGAGACTGAGGAAAGGGAGGTGCCTGGGAAGAAGCTGGTGACCCAGACCCCGGCACCTGAGTCAGAGAGCAGCAAAGAGCAGGGAGCAGAGAGACCAAAGAGGGCCACAAGAGAGGCTGGAGACGAACCCCTCTGTGAGGTCCAAGGGCCTCATAAAGGCTGCTGGAGACCGAATTCGTCTACATGGAGTGGTCCTGCATTATGACCTGCTCAAACTTATGGTTCTGAGATGACAGAAGTCAAATCAGTGTGAAAATTATTTTATTTAAATAAGCAAGGAGTGTGAGTCTTGAATGTTGGATAGAAAACTCCCCTAGATCTTGGCTGGGCGCAGTAGCTCACATCTGTAATCCCAGCACTTTGGGAGGCCAAGGCGGGCGGATCACCTGGAGATCAGGAGTTTGAGACCAGCCTGACCAACATGGAGAAACTCTGCCTCTACTAAAAATACAAAAATTAGCTGAGTGTGGTAGCGCATGCCTGTAATCTCAGCTACTCAGGAGGCTGAGGCAGGAGAATCACCTGAACCCCAGAGGTGAAGGTTGCAGTGCGCCGAGATCACACCATTGCACTCCAGCCTGGGCAACAAGAGCAAAATTCCATCTAAAAAAAAAGAAAACGGGAAGGGAAGGGGAGGGGAGGGGAGGGGAGGGGAGGGAAAGGAAAGGAAAGGAAGAAAATTCCCCTAGAGCTTAATGGATCATGGCAGAAGATGGAGGAAATGTCCAATCCTTAATAAGTGTAGGCAAGTGATCTTAAGGGATGCCAGAATCTGTGAAACAGGAAGAAAGGGTTTTTGCATAATCCTGGAAGAATCCAGGAAATTGCAAGGGGAAGCCAGGAAGTCACCACTGCTCCTAACAGGCTATGGGTATGTGGAGTGTCCAGGAAAGGTCAGACATCTCAAAAGGACCATCATGGATGTAGGGTTCTCAGAAGGGATCTGTTGTCCACAAAGGCAAGCAGCAGAGAGAGCTTGCTGGGAACAAGATGAAGACAGAAGAGGATTGTTTGTAACACATACTGTGAAGCTTCAAGAGAAAATGAATCACCAGCCTGAGCAACATGGAGAAATCCCATTTTACTAAAAATACAAAATTAGCCAGGTGTGGTTGCACATGACTGCAATCCCAGCTACTCAGGAGGCTGAGGCAGGAGAATAGCTTGAACCTGGAAGGCAGAGGTTGCTGTAAGCCAAGATCATGCCATTGCACTCCAGCCTGGGCAACAAGAGTGAAACTCCATCTCAAAAACAAAAAAAGGAAAAAAAAAAGATTGAATCATTGGAGGAAATACGGAAATGTACAGAAATAAAGGAAAAAGGAGACTTGAAAGGCAAAGGGAAATGCATTTGGGGAATACCCTAAAGATTCAAGGACTGAAGGGCTTGTAGACTACAAACAGGCACTGAGCTCCACCCCAAAAATGGTGAGGCCAGGATACACCACAGGGGATTTTAACCATGGCATCTTGTCCATTGGTTTGGCATGTGAAGGGGAGGTGCTCAGTGTGTGTTTTAAGTTTACTCAAAGTTTGCATGATAGAGACATTTTTGGTTGATAGAGACATGTTTTACTCCTCAGTCTCATAGCTACCTCCTCCCAGAGCCTCTGGCAGCAAAGGCTGAATGACACTGCACTGTGAGTAGTTGATTAACGTTCATGAGGGAACCTTCTCTAGGATAAAACTGGCAGAGTTCAGACTTACAAATGTTTGAAAAAATGTTAATGCTCATAACTTTTCTGTGTCTTTATCATGGAGATGGAGACACAACCACCTGGTATCCAGTACATGAATCCAAACACTTTATGAGGTTTACTTTCCTTCTCCATCACAATCTGCCTTTCAGAGTTGCCAAACCCTACAGGGCCTGGATATAAAGAGTACAGTGACAGCCACCATCTACAGAGCCTGATGATTATGTTCCAACACTGACTGTCCAGACGTTTAACCACATGAGGTAGGTATAAGTCTCCCATTTTACTTCTTGTCCAAAATAAATAGCGGATGCATGTCTCCTCACTCGAAACTAGTAGTGCAAGAGTGATTACTTTTGTACCAACCAAGAATATCATTCTCTCTTATTTTTTTCTATGTGTTTCTAAAATGCATTGCCACAGAAACTCTTCCAATGGTAATGTAAAATAAGATGAAATAAGTCTCTTTCAATGGAGATATAGTCAAAGCCCTTGAATGATTTATAAAAGACATCAACCCTAGGAGAAAAAATTGATATTATCCATCTGTTAAATCACCCTCTTAATATTGAGTGCACTTTACCTCCCACTCCTTTTTCCCCAGTGTGAGCAGTTTTACACCTTTAGAAAACAGAAGCTTTTGGCCAGGAATGGTGGCTCATGCCTGTAATCCCAGCACTTTGGGAGGCCAAGGCAGGCAGATCACCTGAGGTTGGGAGTTCAAGACCCGCCTGACCAATATGGAGAAACCCATCTCTATTAAAAATACAAAATTAGCTGGGGTGGTGGTGCATGCCTGTAATCCCAGCTACTCGGGAGGCTGAGGTAGGAGAATTGATTGAACCTGGGAGGCAGAGGTTACAGTGAGCCGAGATCGCACCATTGCACTCCAGCCTGGGCAACAAGAGTGAAACTCCATCTCAAAAAAAATAAAAAATAAATAAAAATTTTAAAAAAAGGTTTTTCCCCTCCACCTCCCACAAGAAGACTTTCATACTCACTGAAAAAGTGATATAACATTTTCTGCAGATCTACTTATTTGCAAACAATGTCTTTCCAAATCATTACTGGTATAAGTGTCATTGTTTCCTTCAGAGTCAAATAACAAAGCTATATGATTTATTTGTGGAAAGCATTTCATTTAAAAGAGAAACAAAGAAAAACATTCAGATAGTCCTCATGCAAGAGGCTCATTTCTAGACTACCCAACATTGTGTTTATCCTCCAGTGGATTATGTGGGTGGCACAGAAAATCTTTGAGGCAGAAAAACTGCTACAGAGAAAACTTCTTTGCATCCTGCTAGGCATTCCATCTGGCTGGACTACCATAGCTGGAACCTGCTTTCAGCTGTGAAATTTTGTAAAGTGCATTTCCGCTTCCTTAGTTCTTATTTTTGTCGGAGTCTGTTCTAATTCTCAAACTATACAATTATTTATGGAAGGTGGTCTTCTGATAAATTTGTTGAAATCTCATTCCCCATCACATCTCCTGCTCAGTGCTCACCCTCAGGTCTTGAAAGTGGAAACTCTCAGTCATTCATGAATGAAAGAATGAACAAAAGCAGAAGAAAAGAGATGATCATGATAGATAATCATGAGATTATCTATTCATCCTTTTGGTTGTATTAAGAATTGTATTCATCTGTTCTCACACTGCTATGAAGAAATACCCAAGACTGGGTAATTTATAAAAAGGTTTAATTGACTCACAGTTCTATATGGCTGGGGAGGCCTCAGGGAACTTACAATCATCGCAGAAGTCACCTCTTCAAAGACAGCAGGAGAGAGAGAATGAGAATCCAGCAAAGGAGGAAGCCCCTTAAAAGAAAAATCAGATCACAGGAGAACTCACTCACTATCATGAGAAAAGCATGGGAGAAACTGTCCCATGATTCAATTACCTCCCACTGGGTCCCGCCCACAACACATGGGCATTATGGGAACTAATTCAAGATAAGATGTTGGTGAGGACACAGCCAAACCATATCATTCTGCCCCAGCCCCTCCCAAATCTCAGGTCTTCACATTTCAAAACAAATCATGCCTTTCCAACAGTTCCCCAAAGTCTCAACTCATTCCAGCCATTAACCCAAAAGTCCAAGTCGAAAGTCTCATCTGAGACAAGGCAAGTCCCTTCCACCTGTGAGCCTGTGAAATCAAAAGTTAGTTACTTCCTCGATCCAATGGGGGTACAGGCATTGAATAAATATACCTGTTCCAAATGGGAGAAATTGACTGAAACAAAGGGGCTAAAGGCCCCATGCAAGTCCAAAATCCAATAGGGCAGTCATTAAACCTTAAAATTCCAAAATTATCTCCTTTGACTCCATGTCTCACATTCACATCATGCTGATGCAAGAGGTAGTCTCCCATGGGCTTGGGTAGCTCTGCCCTTGTGGCTTTGCAGGTTACAGCCCCCCTCCCAGCTGCTTTCATGGCTGGCATTCAGTGCCTACAGCTTTTCCAGGTGCACCGTGCAAGCTGTCAGTGGATATACCATTCTGAGATCTGGAGGCAAGTGGCCCTCTTCTCACAGCTCCACTAGGCAGTGTCCCAGTGGGGACTCTGTGTAGGGGCTCTAGCCCCACATTTCTTTTTCTGTAGTGCCCTAACAGAGGTTCTCCATGAGGGCTCCAACCCTGTAGCAAACTTCTGCTTGGACATCCAAGTGTTTCCATACATCCTTTGAAATCTAGGCAGAGGTTCTCAAACCTCAGCTCTTGACTTCTGTGCACCAGCAGGCCCAACACCACATGTCAGCCATCAAGGCTTGGGGCTTTCACCCTCTGAAACAATAACCCAGGCTACTTGTTGGCCCATTTTAGCCTCTGCTGGGACTGAAGCAGCTGGGATGCAGGACACAATGTCCCAAGGCTACACAGAGCAGGGGGCCCTGGGCCCTAGGCCCAGCCCACAAAACCAATTTTCCATCCAAGGCCTCTGGGCCAGTGATGGTAGGAGGCACTGTGAAGGTCTCTGACAAGCCCTGGAGACATTTTCCCCATTAGCTTGGCAATTAACATTTGGCTCCTTATTACTTATGCAAAATTTCAACAGCAGGCTTGAATTTCTCCCCAGAAAATGGATTGTTCTTTTTCTACTGCATTCTCAGGCTGAAAATTTCCAAGCTTTTACGCCCCATCACCTCTTGAATGCTTTACTGCTTAGAAATTTCTTCCACCTAGATACCCTAAATAATCTGTTTCAAGTTCAAAGTTCCACAGATCTGTAGGCCAGAGGCAAAATGCTGCCAGTCTCTTTGGAAAAGTATAACAAAAGTCACCTTTACTCCAGTTCCCAGCAAGTTCCTCATCTCCATCTGAGATCACTTCAGCCTAAACTTCATTGTCCATATCACTATCAGCATTTTGGTCATAACCATTCAACAAGTCTTTAAGGAATTTCTATCTTTTTCACATTTTCCTGTCTTCTTCTGAGCCCTCCAAGTCACTAGGAAGTTCCAAACTTTCCCACATCTTTCTGTCTTCTTCTGAGCCCTCCAAACTGTTCCAACCTCTGCCTGTTAGCCCTTTCCAAAGTCATGTCCACACTTTTGGGTATCCTTATAGCAGCACCCCACTCCCTCAGTACCAATTTACTGTATTAGTCCATTCTCATGCTACATATTTCTCATGTTGGGTATGAAGAAATACCCAAGACTGGGTAATTTATAAAGGAAAGAGGTTTAATTGACTCACTGTTCTTCATGGCTGAGGCAACCTCAGGAAACTTACAATCATGGGGAAAGGCACTTCTTCACAGGGTGGCAGGAGAAAGAATAAGAACCCAGCGAAGGGGGAAGCCCTTTATAAAATCATCAGATCTCGAGGGATCATTCCAAGATGGCCAAATAAGAACAACTCTGGTCTTCAGCTCCCAGCACAATGCAGAAGATGGGTGATTACTGCATTTCCAACTGAGGTATCTGGTTCCTCTCATTGGGACTGATTGGACAGTGGATGCAGCCCACAGAGGGTGAACCAAGGCAGGGCAGGGCATTGCCTCACCCGGGAAGCACAAGGGGTTGGGGGATTTCCCTTTCCTAGCCAAGGGAAGCCATGACAGACTACCTGGAAAAATGGGACACCCCCACACAAATACTGTGCTGTTCCCAAGGTCTTGGCAACCAGCAGACAAGGTGATTCTCTCCTGTGCCTGGCTCGGCAGCTCCCACACCCATGGAGCCTTGCTCACTGCTAGCGCAGCAGTCGGAAATCAATCTGTGAGATAGCAGCCTAGTTAGGGGAGAGGTGTCCACCATTGCTGAGGCTTGAGTAGGTAAACAAAGCAGCCAGAAATCTTCAACTGGGTGGAGCCCATGGCAGCGCAACAAGGCCTACTGCTTCTAGACTCCACTTCTGAGGGCAGGGCATAGCTAAACAAAAGGCAGCAGACAACTTCTGCAGACTTAAATGTCCCTGTCTGACAGCTCTGAAGAGAGCAGTGGTTCTTCCAGCACAGTGTTTGATCTCTGAGAGCAGACAGACTGCCTTCTCAAGTGGGTCCCTGCACCCCCTGTAACCTAACTGGGAGACACCTCCCAGTAGGGGCCAACTGACACCTCACACAGGCAAGTACCCCTCTGAGATGAAGCTTCCAGAGGAAGGATCAGGCAGCAATATTTGCTGTTCTGTAGCCTCCGCTGCTGATACCCAGGCAAACAGGGTCTGGAGTGGAACTACAGCAAACTTCAACAGACCTGCAGCTGAGGGCCCTGACTGTTAGAAGGAAAACTAACAAACAGAAAGGAATAGCATCAACATCAACAAAAAGTTCAGCTACACTAAAACCCCATCTGTAGGTCACCAACATCAAAGACCAAACGTAGATAAAACCACAAAGGTAGGGAGAAACCAGAGAAGGAAAGCTGAAAATTCTAAAAATCAGAGTGCCTCTTCTCCTCCAAAGGATCACAGCTCCTCGCCAGCAATGGAACAAAACTGGACGGAGAATGAGTTTGATGAGTTGACAGAAGTAGGCTTCAGAAGGGTGGTAATAACAAACTTCTCCAAGCTAAAGGAGGATGTTCAAACCCATCACAAGGAAGCTAAAAACCTTGAAAAAATGTTTGATGAATGACTAACCAGAATAAACAGTGTAGAGAAGACCTTAAATGACCTGATGGAGCTGAAAACCATGGCATGAGAACTTTGTGATGCATGCACAAGCTTCAGTAGTCGATTTGATCATGTGGAAGAAAGGATATCAGTGATTGAAGATCAAATTAATGAAATAAAGTGAGAAAACAAGGTTAGAGAAAGAAGAGTATAAAGAAATGAATAAAGACTCCAACAAATATGGGACTATGAAAACACCAAATCTACATTTGATTGGTGTACCTGAAAGTGATGGGGAAAATGGAACCAAATTGGAAAACACTCTGCAGGATATTATCCAGGAGAACTTCCCCAACATAGCAAAGCAGGCCAACATTCAAATTCAGGAAATACAGAGAAAAACCACAAAGGTACTCCTCAATAAAAGCAACCCCAAGATACATAATTGTCAGATTCACTAAGGTTGAAACAAAGGAAAAAGTGTTAAAGGCAGCCAGAGAGAAAGGTCCAGTTACCCACAAAGGGAAGCCCATCAGACTAACAGCAGGTCTCTCAGCAGAAACACTCCAAGCCAGAAGACAGTGGGGGTCAATATTCAACATTCTTGAAGAAAATAATTTTCAATGCAGAATTTCATATTCAGCCAAATTAAGCTTCAGAAGTAAAAGAGAAATAAAATCCTTTACAGACAAGCAAATGCTGAGAGATTTTTGTCACCACCAGGCCTGCCTTACAAGAGCTCCTGAAGGATCCACTAAACATGGAAAGAAACAACCGGTATCATCCACTTCAAAAACAGGCCAAATTGTAAAGACCATCAATGCTATGAAGAAACTGCATCAATTAATTGGCAAAATAACCAGCGAACATCATAATGACAGGAGCAAATTCAAGTATAACAATATTAACCTTAAATGTAAATGGGCTAAATGCCCCAATTAAAAGACACAGACTGGCATAGTGGATAAAGAGTCAAGACTCATCAGTGTGCTGTATTCAGGAGACCCATTTCACATGCAAAGACGCACATAGACTCAACATAAAACTATGGAGGAAAATCTACCAAGAAAATGGAAAGAAAAAAAAAAGCAAGGGTTGCAATCCTAGTCTCTGATAAAACAGACTTTAAACCAGCGAAGATCAAAAGAGATAAAGAAGGACATTACATAATGGTAAAGGAATCAATTCAACAAGAAGAGCTAACTATCTAAAATATATGTGCACCCAATACAGGAGCACCCAGATTCATAAAGCAAGACCTTAGAGACCTACAAAGAGACTTAGACTCCCACACAATAATAATGGGAGACTTTAACACCCCACTGTCAATATTAGACAGGTCAATGAGACAGAAGGTTAACAAAGATATCCAGGACCTGAACTCAGCTCTGCAACAAGCAGACCTAATAGACACCTACAGAATTCTCCACCCCAAATCAATAGAATATACATTCTTCTCATCACCACATTGCACTTATTCTAAAATTGACCACATAATTGGAAATAAAGCACTCCTTAACAAATGTAAACAAAAGAAATCACAACAAACTGTCTCTCAGACCACAGTGCAATCAAATTAGAACTGAGGATTAAGAAACTCACTCAAAACTGCACAACTACATGGAAACTGAACAACTTGCTCCTGAATGACTACTGGTTAAATAATGAAATTAAGGCAGAAATAAAGATGTTCTTTGAAACCAATGAGAACAAAGACACAACATACCAGAATCTCTGGGACACATTTAAAGCAGTGATTAGAGGGAAATTTACAGCACTAAATGCCCACAGAGAAAGCAGGAAAGATCTAAAATCGACACCCTAACATCACAGTTAAAAGAGCTAGAGAAGCAAGAGCAAACAAATTCAAAAGCTAGCAGAAGGCAAGAAATAACTAAGATCAGAACAGAACTGAAAGAGACAGAGACACAAAAAATCCTTCAAAAAATCCGTGAATCTTGGAGTTGGTTTTTTGAAAAGATCAACAAAATTGATAGACTGCTAGTAAGACTGAAAAAGCAGAAAACAGAGAAGAATCAAATAGAAGCAATAAAAAATGATAAAGAGGATATCATTTTTTATATCCCCTTTATTATATACCAATCCCACAGAAATACAAACTACCATCAGAGAATAATATAAACACCTCTACACAAATAAACTAGAAAATCTAGAAGAAATGGATAAATTGCTGGACACATACAACCTCCCAAGACTAAACCAAGAAGAAGTTGAGTCTCTGAATAGACCAATAACAGGCTTTGAAATTGAGGCAATAATTAATAGCCTACCAAACAAAAAAAGTCCAGGACCAGAAGGATTGACAGCAGAATTCTACCAGACATACAAAGAGGAGCTGGTACCATTCCATCTGAAACTATTCCAATCAATAGAAAAAGAGGGAATCCTCCCTAACTCATTTTATGAGGCTAACGTCATCCTGTTACCAAAGCTGGGCAGAGACACGACAAAAAAGAATTTTAGACCAATATACATGATGAACATCAATGAGAAAATCCTCAATAAAATATTGGCAAACCGAATCCAGCAGCACATCAAAAAGCTTATCCACCATGATCAAGTCGACTTCATCCCTGAGATGCAAGGCTGGTTCAACAAACACAAATCAATAAATGTAATCCATCACATAAACAGAACCAATGATAAAAACCACATGATTTTCCCAATAGAGGCAGAAAAGGCCTTTGACAACATTCAACAGCACTTCATGCTAAAAACACTCAATAAACTAGGTACTGATGGAACGTATCTCAAAATAATAAGAGCTATTTATGACAAACCCACAGCCAATATCATACTGAATGGGCAAAAACTGGAAGCATTCCCTTTGAAAACTGGCACAAGACAGGGATGCCCTCTCTCACCACTCCTATTCAACATAGTGTTGGAAGTTCTGGCCACAGCAATCAGGCAAGAGAAAGAAATAAAGGGTACTCAATTAGGAAATGAAGAAGTCAAATTGTCTCTGTTTGCAGATGACATGATTGTTTATTGAGAAAACCCCATTGTCTAAGCCCAAAATCTCCTTAAACTGATAAGCAACTTCAGCCAAGTCTCAGGATACAAAATCAACGTGCAAAAATCACAAGCATTCCTATACACCAGTAACAGACAAACAGAGAGCCAAATCATGAGTGAACTCCCATTCACAGTTGCTACAAAGAGGATAAAATACCTAGTAATACAACTTACAAAGGATGTGAAGGACCTCTTCAAGGAGAACTGCAAACCACTACTCTAGGAAATAAAAGAGGACACAAACAAATGGAAGAATATTCCATGCTCATGGATAGGAAGAATCAATATCATGAAAATGCCATACTGGTCAAAGTAATTTATAGATTCAATGCCATTCCCATCAAACTACCAATGACTTTCTTCACAGAAATGAAAAAAACTACTTTAAGGTTTATATGGAATCAAAAAAAAGAGCCCACATTGCCAAGACAATCCTAAGCAAAAAGAACAAAGCTGGAGGCATCACACTACCTGACTTCAAACTGTACTACAAGGCTATAGTAACCAAAACAGCATGGTGCTGGTACCAAAAGAGATATATAGAGCAATGAAACAGAACAGAGGCCTCAGAAATAATACCATACATCTACAACCACTTGCTCTTTGACAAATCTGACAAAAACAAGAAATGGGGAAAGGATTCCCTACTTAATAAATGGTGCTGGGAAAATTGGCTAGCCATATATAGAAAGCTGAAACTGGATCCCTTCTTTACACCTTATACAAAAATTAGTTCAAGATGGATTAAAGACTTAAATGTTAGATCTAAAACCATAAAAATGCTAGAAGAAAACCTAGGCAACGCCATTCAGGACATAGGCATGGGCAAGGACTTCATGTCTAAAACACCAAAAGCAATGGCAACAAAAGCCAAAGTATACAAATGGGATCTAATTAAACTGAAGATCTTCTGCATGGCAAAAGAAACTACCATCAGAGTGAACAGACAACCTACAGAACGGCAGAAAATTTTTGCAATCTATCATCTAACAAAGGGTTGATATCCAGAATCTACAAAGAACTCAAACAAATTTACAAGAAAAAAACAAACAACCCCATCAAAAAGAGGGCAAAGGATATGAACAAACCATTCTCAAAAGAAGACATCCATGCAGCCAACAGACACATGAAAAAATGCTCATTATCACTGGTCATCAGAGAAATGCAAATCAAAACCACAATGAGATACCATCTCACACCAATTAGAATGGCAATCATTAAAAAATCAGGAAAGAACAGATGCTGGAGAGGATGTGGAGGAATAGGAATGCTTTTACACTCTTGGTGGGAGTGTAAATTAGTTCGACCATTGTGGAAGACAGTGTGGCAATTCCTCAAGGATCTAGAACTAGAATTACCATTTGACCCAGCAATTCCATTACTGGGTATACACCTGAAGGAATATAAATCATGCTACTACAAAGACACAGGCACTTGTATGTTTATTGTAGCACTATTCACAGTAGCAAAGACTTGGCATCAACCCATATACACCATGGAATATTATGCAGCCATAAAAAAGGATGAGTTCATGTCCTTTGCAGGGACATGGATGAAGCTAGAAACTATCATTCTCAGCAAACTATCACAAGAACAGAAAACCAAACACTGCGTGTTCTCACTCATAGGTAGGAATTGAACAATGAGATCACTTGCACACAGGGCAGGGAACATCACACATGGGGGCCTGTTGTGGGGTAGGGAGCTGGGGGAGGGATAGCACTAGGAGAAATGCCTAATGTAAATGACAAGCTGATGGACACAGCAAACCAACATGGCACATGTATACCTATGTATCAAACCTACATGTTGTGCACATGTACCCTAGAACTTAAAGTGTAATAAAAAATATAAATAGAAAAATAAATACTGAGAGGAACTTCTAAAAGAAAACCATCAGATCTCATGAGAACTTACTCACTATCATGAGAATAGCATGGAGGAAACTACTCCTGTGATTCAATTACCTCTCACCAGGTCCTTCCCTACACACATGGGGATTACGGGAACTACAATTCAAGATGAAATTTGAGTCAGGACACAGCCAAAGCATAGCAAAAATGGTTTTACTTTGGTGATTCGTCACCATGGCCCCTACTGGAGATAACACTGCACCTGGCATATAGCTGACTCTCAGCAAATATAAATTAATGGTGAATAATGAACAAAACATTCATAGTCAAAAAAAAGAGAGCCCTTTATTCCTTTACTTCTGCTGTGTGGCACCTGACAAAAGCTGCAGAAGGCAAAGCTGGGAAGAGGGCACCCACTGCCTTTGATCTGCTTCACCAACTCCAGCCTGGACCCCCATTCTCTCAGCACCTTGATTCCTGTCAACCAAGCAAATATGCTGGGTCCAGTCAATTGTGAGCAGATGTCCTGTCTCTATCTTGTAGTCATCACTCTTCATTTCAGAAGAGCACATTCATCATTCCATAAATGTCTAAGCAGTATCCAGCCTTTGCCAGACCATGTGCTAATCTAGTGATTAGGACAGGCTTTTAATTCCTCTAGGCTTTGGCTTTTTGAGACATACAATGAGATCATTAGGCTCTATCCTGGTGGTCCATCTGGCTCTTATTTAAAATAATCCTGATACAATGTAAGGCCTTTCCCCTAGTACTCATGAGTATTCGTGTTTTAAAAGGTGTCCATAAAGTCCAAGGAATGGAGGAAATAGGCAAGTCTGTGCTTCGCATCCCACCAGCTGACTGTCTGTGGCAGTCCCACTGAAGGCACAGGTGGAGGTGGCACATTTCCTCTAGGCCTCCTATCCCTGGCAGCAGGGTGGCACTTTTCCAGCTCAACATGGCCAGAAGACACTGGTGAACATTGCCTCGCCTCTTGTGCTAGTTCTCTTTCAACTGCAGATACAGAAAGTGAACCAAAGCAACTAACAGGGATCGTGTTCCTTACACACTGGAAAGGATGCTGAGGCGGCCTCAAAGGAAGCTCCTAAAGGGCTATGGTTTCCACAACTGGAACAGGGATTCACTGCAGCCAGGCCTTTCTTCCTTCCTCTCCCCTTCCTCTCACTCTCTCCTCATCTCCCTTCTCTGATTTTCTCTGCTTAACTTTATTCTGTAGAAAAGCTTTTGCATGACATGGGCAAGGTCGCTGCTAGCAGGCCCAGCTTCCCATTATTCCAGATTAGTGACTCTACCTAATTGTTTTCCAATATCTATATCCATTTATTTAAAAAATATTTACCAAATTCCTCCAGTTCTGGGTGCTTGGACTATATCAATAGAATAAAGAACAAGGCAATAAACAAAACCAAACTAAACTAACTTTCTTGGAATGAAACCCTGGACCAGCTACTTGATAAGAATGCTGGGATTGGTAGGGCCTGGGTCATATGCTCATTCCTGAGATGGGAATTGGAGGATTGCTGAGATTGACAGCCCTAACAAGCACACGGAAATTTTTTTTAAAAAAAAGAAAGAAAGAAAAGAAAAAGAAAAAAAAAGGATATACCCAGAGAAGCACCTTCCTCTCATATCCCCTTCTGTCTCCTGTGGACTCTTCTCCATCACTTGCTGCATAATTTCCTACATTATTGTACTCTCACATTCTCCAAGGGCCATGGCTCCTGTCCCATTTCCCTGCCTGCCTTTTCTTCTCCCCTGACTCTGAATAACTTCAGCACCCACCCGGGTGATGTACGTAACACTTGTCTTCAAAACTCCTGTACTCCTAGTCACCTGTAAGCAGCAATGTAACTTCATCCTTGAACTTGGCTGTGACTCAGAATGGTTCTGCTTCACAGACACAAACTTGAAAATCCTGCCCTCTGGCTTCACTCTCCCATCATTTGCATCTATCATTCCTATGAACCTTGTTCTTGAAACTCATCAGAAATTTTGTCGTAGGACCCTGTTTTCAAGAATCTCCCTGGATTTGTTTTTCAACCCTACCCAGGCTAAGCCCAAGGTATGGCTGCAACTCTGTTAAGAGTAGCACTGCATGGCCAGGTCACTCTCGCAGTGCTCTGTATACCCGAGCATCGCTGCTCCCATGGCTTCTGGGTAATTATGAAAAGAGTCTGGGAAACCTCCTGACCTCTTCCTGGAGCTGGCTGTTTCACCATTTTCTCTTCTCTCTCTCTCTCACTCGCTGTTGTGGCATCCCATCTCTTCCAGCCTCGGGTCTTGCTAGCTTTCTTCCCTTACATTGTTTTCAGAACATGTTTCCCCCAATGACTTCCTTCTGTTTCTCATATACTCAACTTCTTCCTTGCTCAGCACTTGGGAAGTTGCACCCCTCTCCACTTCTCCAGGCCCAGTATCCTTCCATTCTCCTGCTTGCCCTGGAAGGGGACTGTAGGTAGCATGCTCATCAGATGGGCTTGAGTACAAGGGTAATACCCAATCATTTTCATATTCTCAGTGCAAGCGTAGTTTCTGGCACTTCATAGGCACTCTCCAAAATAAAACTGTTGACTTGAAGAAAGTTGAGTCTTGCTGGGCTGGATTAGATTAAATTGCACTACATGATGTTTATGCCAGAGTTAGAATGCTGGAGGGCACTCATCAAGGATCAAGTAAGATGGGAAGTGAAGATATAACCTGGGCGCAGCTTCTGACAACAGCATAGATTAAAAAATGCAAGAACTCGAGCGAGAGCTCACCTAAAATGATCTATATTTTGCAAGTCCTTATCACTTTAGAATCAAAACAATTCAAAGGAATCCAGAAACTGCTGAGATTGGCTACAGATAAATTCACCTACTCTGAAAGAAGTTAACAATTATAACTGGCAAGAGGTAACATAAGAGTAATAAGGAAAAATAACTTTTCAGCAGTCTATACTCAAAATGTTTCACAAATACTTGTACAAAAAAAGAAATAAATTGAAGTCACTATGGAAAGAACTCTCAACTAATGAGCTTGACATCAATTAATTCGGTCCATCATGTTCTTTCACCCACCACCCCCTGTCCTTTCCCTACTTTATTTTTTTATTTTTTATTTTTTTTAACTTAGTCTTGCTCTGTCGCTCAGGCTGGAGTGCAGTGATGTGATCTCAACTCACTGCAACCTCCGCCTCTCAGGTTCAAGCCATTCTTCTGCCTCGGCCTCCCTAGGAGCTGGGACTACAGGTGTGTGCCACCACACCTGGCTAATTATTGTATTTTTAGTAGAGACAGGATTTCACCATATTGGCCAGGTTGGTCTCAAACTCCTGACCTCACGATCTGCCCACCTCAGCCTCCCAAAGTGCTGGAATTACAGGTGTGAGCCACCAAGCCTGGCCTTATCTACATATTTTTTAGTTTATCCTTAACCCCTGAAATAGCTGAAAGTCAGAGAATTTACAAACTAAATGCACTGCTTTAACTTAAGATGCTCTCATTAGGCAACTAACCCGTATAAGCAGGGCAGGGGCTGCGGAGGATGCAAAGGTGAGCACATCACCATTGCCAGGAAAGGGCTTCCAGGTTGCTGTGTGGAGCGGTCCCATCTGCAGAAATGAGGGAAAGATTGTGGTGTGCCCTGAGCAATCTTAGATCCTCATTTGCCTACCTCAAATTTGAAAATTTTTCATTTGAGACTCACTGCAGGGAGGGAGTTAAATTTGTACTTCCCAGCAATCTTTCTCTTGCAAAGAACCTGGAATGAACCTGGGAAACTGGCAAGAATCATATTCATCCTATCAGAGTATGTTCTAACAAGTCCCTGAGAGTAAATGGTATTTTTCAGCAGATGAGCAGCAAATGAAATGTGATTGACAGAAGGTCAGGAAAATCTTCAGCATGGGGTGCCTCTCAGAAGAGCTGGAGCTGGGCATGGTATTTGGGTAGTGAGGGCATGGACACTGCTGAAAAAGATGGGAGAAGAGCCCACAGGGCCACTGAGCCTCCACCAAGGGAAATGGTACCGCTCCCAAAGGCCGTTCCTACTGCATTTGCCAAAAAGTGTGAAGTGATGGAATGTTAGCAGCTCTGGAAGAAAAAGTAGAGACAATCTTGTTTAATTCCCTGCTTTGCAAACCAGAGAAGTGGCTTATTGCAGAGTACCCAGAAAGCTGACAGCTGATATGTGGTTAAAATCCAGGTTTATGGCTTTCCAGCCAATGCTCCATCCACAAAGTTAGCAAAGAACTGCTCAGACACACCTCTCCTCAGCTTTGCAGGTGCTCCACAACAAATCTGCTGGGCCTTGGTAGTTTTGATCCCTAAGAAGGGACCAAACTATCCGAGCCAGAAACTGACATAGAAACTCCCAAATATTGTTTTGATTAATGACTCTTCAAAACAAACAGAGTTCGTAAAGTGATAACCCATTAAGTGAGATCAGTAAAATTAGTATCAGAACCATGAGAAAAAGTAATATTAATGATAATAAATCAACTAACCAACCCCTTTGAAAATGAGAAACCACTAACGCTGTAGGTTGACTCTTTCACTGTGTGGGTTAAACTGTCACCTATACCAAGTCCTTTGTGAAATTAATACATCCCCTACCAGCTTAGGATCTCCACTTGTCCAGTCAGCTCCAGTGACTCTTTGACCCTGCATATCAAGAAACACATCTCAAATACTCACGTAACTTTTCCAAATTGCACAGAGGAAATAATCTCAAACTCCTAGAGTATAGAAAGCAATAATTCATGAAATTTCTTATTACTTATTTTATTGTTCTTTTATAAGCTTTTAGCAGAAATCCATGCAAGTAAATACTAAAATATTAAGTAAAAGCTCACGGCAAGTGGAAATGCAACAGGAAGTCCAGAGAAGAATGAAATAATACATTGCAGAAATAAAGCCCATTTGAGCCTGTGCCACTGGTACAAATGAGCCACTAGATTGGCTCTGAGGTTCCTAGTGGCCAAAGCAGAAACAGAAAGAGAGACAGAAACATAGAGAGACAGTGAAAGAGAGACATACAGTATTAACTCTTACAATGAATGAGGTACTCTATATCTGTTTAAAATTTTTCATCAACTCTACTAGGGAAAACTATCATGTCCCTTATCTCAAATGAGGAAGCAGGTTTAAGGAGTTAAGCTATTTATCTAAACTCAAAAACCTAAGGGGGTTGAAAGCTTTGATTCCAGCCTAGGTCAGCCCAACCCCAAAGCCCATGATTGTGGCACACACAGGGGTGGAGACAGAGCTGACTCCTGATCCTGTTATGTCATATTGAGAGCAAATAAAATGGCTTCTTTATTGTGGTGTTCAAAGTCTTGTCTAAACAATGTGGACCCTGTGTCACAGTACTGCTGCATCCCAAAATTTTGTCCTGGTATGCAGTCCTGTGTAGACAAGTCTCACAGGTGGCATTACTGGAAACAAGGTAATGTGAATGAGTACAGGATTTAGAGACCCACAGCCTTGGGTTAGAATCTTGGCCTCATCCCTTAGGTAGGGCATGACCTCCAGTTCCCTCATCTATCAAGCAATGATATTGTAAGGAAGAAAAGAGATTTTCCTTACCTTCTTATATTCTTTGACTAGGGCCTGGAAATTAAACTGACAAAAGCCAGGAGAAAAGTCAAACAAATTTTAGCTGATGTTAATATTTTAATTTTTATGTGCACAAAGGCCTTCAGAGGAAAGAAGTGAAGACCCTAAAGAAGTAGTGAAATTTGGTGGGTTCATATACAATTTCAACAGAGTGATAAATTATGGAAAAGTAATAAGATAAAGGAAAAAGGGCTTGGATTTCTAGGGGTGGCAAATTGTGAAAAGGTACGTATATAAGAAAAACTAACAGAAAACAAGGGTGATTGCAGTTAGGTTTGTTTACACAAACCCATCTCCATGCTAACCTTCTCTCTCCAATGATAGATAATGGTTGTTTTTCCCCCTGCTGGTATGGAGTAGGAGGAGGGGAAGACCTTCAGAAAAGGAAAATTTATGTACAGCTTTTAGGAAGATAAATGGAGAGTGTGCTGCTTCTTAATTGCTTTCAGCTCAAAACAACCCCCATGCTAAAGTGGCATACTTCAAGGTGGCATGTTCCCACTCTCTCCAATATCAGCCCTGCTGATCAGAAACTGGGATTATAAGTGATTGTGTGTACAATATCTAACAAAGGGCAAGTACTCACTTAATGCTGATGATGCCACTGTAGCCTCACCAGCTCTGCCATTCACTGTTGGAAATTTGTTTTTTTTTAAAATATTGACATAGTTGCTAGAGGAAAATTATAGAATGTCCTCATAGGGTTTTCAGGTATTCTCTCACCAAATTCAATGTTAACCTCTTATTCAAATCATAACCTACAGTCTTGCTAAGTTTTACTTAGAAATGAAAGACAGCCTGTGCCTCCCTGGAGGTGTACCTTCTCTTTTTTGTTCTTACCTTGCCCTGAATCAAGCATGCTTGAACCGTCAATCTCTTCACGCTCTCTTATCATCTCAGCAGAGGGAGGCCAAGTCCTCAGCAAGACAACTTTTTTTTGCAAAAGTTCCACTCCTCAGGAAAACCTGGTTTCAAAAGAAAGCCATTTTCCAGTCCCCCAGAGGACATTTATAGACACAAACCTTCAAGAAATACATGAGAGGGAAAGGAGGCCTGCCTGGCACTTCCAAATCAAATGCTTATGCTCTTAAAGAGCAGTTGAAAGAAAACAGAGACTGCTGTCATTCCCATACCATATCTTGGATTCAACAAAAAAGTTGTATCTGATGAGTCAACAAAGGTGAGAAATTGGCCAAGAGGAGAGGAGAGGAAACCTCTCAAACCTCAACCCAGCCCAGCTGAGGAGTGAGCACACAATGCAGCTGTCAGGTCCCATTCAGAACACACTCCAACACCCTTGTCAGCACAGTCCTCCAGGCCTCCCTCTGCTCTGCAACAGGGGCCAGGACCACAACAGGGCCATATCCAGGGATGCACTGAACAACCACAGCTGCACCACGCTCTGGCACAAACAAACAGAATGTGAAATAATTTTGGCTCAAGACTCAATTTAGTTCTCTCTCTCTCCATATATATATGTATACACACACACATATATACACACACGCATATTTATATGTGTATCTCCATATGTATGTGTATATATATATTTATATGAGATATGTATATCTCCCCATATATATGTAAAATAATATACATATGTGTATGTGTGTGTGTATATATATATTTGTATCACAACATTAGCTCCATACCAGGCTCCAAAATACCCTTGAGTTCAAAAACATTTCCATGGAGAAAATTCCATCAGGAGAAAAACAAGGCAGTACAAGGCTTCTTCCTGCCTTGATTCAGAGGTCATCTCTGTCAGAAATTGATATAGACCTAGTCTGTCACCCCAGTCACCATCTGTCCCTCACCCAACCTCCAATCATTCAGCTCAATGTTTGCATTCTAAGGCATTTGTTTGGAAAATCTCATGTTCTCTTAACAGATTTTAGTTGGTGGTAGCAGGGTTGAAATTCCAATACTTATGGTATAATGTTGGTGCATCATTTCCCCACACTCAAATATAGTCAAACAATTTATTGAGGGAAAATGGCAGATAAGAAGCAGGACAAACTAGCAGGTCCCACTCAGATGGGCAGAGCAGCATGTGGAGACCCATATCATGAACTTTTGCTCCAACACCTACCACAGGAACATGCCAGGAAAGTTGAGAGAATCCGTAGACCCTTTGAAGTAGGTGGATTGCTGCTTCAGGCTCTGTGGGACAACTGAGGAACTGTTGAGTCAGCTTGCTTTCTCAGCTGGGAGTCTGGTAGCCTGAGGCAAGTTCTCAGCCCTGCTCACTGGCTGCCTGGAAATAAACTCGGTGCTGTTGAGGGGCCACAGTGGGAATAAGACTGGCTTTTCAGGCTGTGGGCTGTGTGGGAGCTGGGTGAGGCCCCTGTCTGCTGGTTTTCCCTCACTTTCCTCATGACCTGTGTGACACAGCAGAGGCAGTCATAACCCTCCTGGGAACATAACTCCATTGGCCTGGAAACCACACCCCCATCCCCACAGCAGCCATAGCAAGCCCTGCCCAAGAGGACTCTGAGCTCAGACATGCCTAACCCTGCTCCCACCTGGTGGTCTTTCTCTAGACCTGGTAGCTGAAGACAAAGGACATAATCCTTTGGGAGCTCTATGGCCCTGCCCACTGCCTGAGAAATCTGAACACCTAACAAGCCAACCCTAGGGCAAGTTTGCATCCTCCCTATAGTATTGCAGCTGATACACTCTTGAAAGTGCCACCTCCTGGCTGGAGGCCAACACAAAACCAGCACACTAAACAAAAATACAACTAAAGACACTCACAGAGTCTATTTTACTCCCCTGCTACCTACACCAGAGCAGGTGCTGGTATCCATGACTGAAAGACCTGAAGACAGATCACATCACATACTCCGCAGTACCATCCTGAAGCCAGGTAGCTCCACTGGGTGGCTAGATCCAGAAAAAAACAAAAACAAAAACAATTACTGCAGTTCAGCTCTCAGGAAGCCCCATCCCTAGGGGAAAGGGGAGAGCACCATATCAAGGGAGCACCCTGTGGGACAAAATAATCTGAACAGCAACCTTGAGTCCCAGATCTTCCCTCTAACATAGTCTACTCAGATGAGAAGGAACCAGAAAAACAATTCTGGTACTATAACAAAACAAGATGATTTAATACTCCCAAAATATCACACTAGCTCACCAGCAATGGATCCAAACCAAGAAGAAATGTCTGAATTGTCAGAAAAAGAATTCAGAAGGTTGGCTATTAAGCCAATCAAGGAGGTACCAGAGAAAGTTGAAGTCTAACACAGAGAAATGAAATATATAATACAGGATATGAATAGAAAATTCTTCAGTGAAATAGACAGCATGAATAAAAAACAATCACAACTTCCAGAAATGAAGAACACTTAGAGAATTGCAAAGTACATTGGAAAGTCTTGGCGATAGAATTGAACAAGCAGAAGAAAGAATTTCAGAGATCGAAGACAAGGCTTTTAAATTAACCCAAGCTAATAAAGAAAAAGAATATTTTAAAAATGAACAAAGCCTCCAAGAAGTTTGGGATTATGTTAAACAACCAAACCTAAGAATAATTGCTGTTGGCCGGGCGTGGTGGCTCATGCTTGTAATCCCAGCACTTTGGGAGGCCGAGGTGGGTGGATCATGAGGTCAGGAGATCGAGACCATCCCATCCCGGCTCACACAGTGAAACCCCGTCTCTACTAAAAATACAAAAAACTAGCCGGGCGTGATGGTGGGCGCCTGTAGTCCCAGCTACTCGGGAGGCTGAGGCAGGAGAATGGCGTGAGCCCGGGAGGTGGAGCTTACAGTGAGCCGAGATCGCGCCACTGCACTCCAGCATGGGCGACAGAGCGAGACTCCATCTCAAAAAAAAAAAAAAAAAAAAAAAGAATAATTGCTGTTCCCGAGGAAGAGGAGAAATCTAAAAGTTTGTAAAACATATTTGAGGGACTGAGGACAACTTCCCCAGCCTTGCTAGAGATCTAGACAGTCATATACAAGAAGCTCAAAGAATACCTGGGAAATTCATCACAAAAAAAAGATCATCGCCTAGACACATAGTCATTCGATTATCTAAAATCGAGACAAAGGAAAGGATTTAAAGAGCTGTGAGGCAAAAGCATCAGGTAACCTAAAAAGGAAAACGTATCACATTAACAGCAGATTTCTCAACAGAAACCCTATAAGCTAGAAGGAATTGGAGTCCTGTCTTTAGCCTCCTTAAACAAAACAACTAACAACCAAGAATTTTGTATCCAGTGAAACTAAACTTCATAAATAAAGGAAAGATACAGTCTTTTTCAAACAAATGTTGAGAGAATTTTCCAGTACCAAGCCAGCAGTACAACTACTGCTAAAAGGAGTTCTAAATCTTGAAACAAATCCTCATAATAGATCAAAATAGAATCTCCTTAAAGTATAAATCTCACAGGACCTATAAAATAATAACACAATGAAAAAAACACAAAGTATTCAGGCAACAAATACCATGATGAATAGAATAGTACCTCACATATCAACACTAACACTGAATATAAATGGCCTAAATGCTCCACTTAAAAGATGCAGAATGGCAGAAAGGATAAGAATTCACCAATCAAGAATCTGCTGTCTTCAAGAGATTCACATGACACATAAAGACTTACATAAACTTATGGTAAAAGCATGGGAAAAGATATTCCAGGCAAATGGAAACAATAAGTGAGCAGGAACAGCTATTCTTATATCAGACAAAACAAACTTTAAGGCACCTACAGTTAGAAAAGACAAAGAGGGACATTATACAATTATAAAATGACAGTCCAACAACAACAAAAAAAAATCGCAATCCTAAATATATATGTACCTAACACTGGAGATCCCAAATTTATAAAACAATTACTACTAGACTTAAGAAATGAGATAGACAGCAACACAATAATAGTTGGGGACTTCAATACTCCACTGACAGCACTAGACAGGTCATCAAGATAGAAAGTCGACAAAGAAAAGGCCAAGCACGGTGGCTCCTGCCTGTAATCCCAACACTTTGGGAGGCCAAGGGGAGCAGATGGCAAGGTCAGGAGATAAAGACCATCCTGGCTAACACGGTGAAACCCTGTCTCTACTAAAAAGACAAAAAAAATTAGCTGGGCGTGGTGGCGGGTGCTTGCAGTCCCAGCTACTTATGAGGCTGAGGCAGGAGAATGGCATGAACCCAGGAGGCAGAGCTTGCAGTGAGCCGAGATCATGCCACTGCACTCCAGCCTGGGTGATAGAGCGAGACTCCATCTCAAAAAAAAAAAAAATGAAAGTCAACAAAGAAACAATGGATTTAAACTATACCCTGGAACACACAGACGGATTTAACAGGTATTTACAGAACATTCTACCCAACAATTACAGAATATACATTCAATTCATCAGGGCATGAAACTTTCTCTAAAATAGACCATATCCTAGGCCACAAAATAAGTCTCAATAAATTTAAGAATATTGAAATTATATCAGGTACTCTCTCAGACCACAGTGAAATAAAATTGAAAATCAACTCCAAAAGGAACCTTCAAAACCATGCAAATACATGGAAATTAAATAACCTGCTCCTGAATGATCACTGGATCAACAACAAAATCAAGATGAAAATTTAAAAATTTTTTGAACTGAATGACAATAGTGACACAACCTATCAAAACCTCTAGGATACAGCATAGGCGGTGCTAAGAAGAAAGTTTATAGCCCTAAATGCCTACATCAAAAAGTCTAAAAGAACACAAATAGACAATCTAAGGTCACACCTCAAAGAACTAGAGAAACAAGAACAAACCAAACCCAAACTCAGCAGAAGAAAGGAAAAACCAAGATCAGAGCAGAACTAAATGAAATTGAAACAAAAAAATACAAAAGATAAATGAAACAAAAAGCTGGTTCTTTGAAAAGATAAATAAGATTGATAGACCAGTAGCAAGAGTAACCAAGAAAAAAAAAAAAAGAGAAAATTCAAACAAGCACAATTAAAAACAAAATGGGAAATATTACAGCTGACACCACAGAAATACAAAAAAATCATTCAAGACTACTATAAACACCTTTACTTGCATAAACTAGAAAATCTAGAGGAGATGGAAAAATCCCTGGAAAGATACAAGCCTCTTACCTTAAATCAGGAAGAATTAGATACCTTGTACAGACCAATAACAAGCACTGAGATAGAAATGGTAATAAAAAAATTACCAACAAAAAAAGTCCAGGACCAGATGGATTCACACCTGAATTCTATCAGACATTGAAAGAAGAACCGGTACCAATACCTTTGACACTATTCCACAAGATAGAGACAGAGGAACTCTCCTTAAATCGTTCCATGAAGCCAGTATCACCCTAATACCAAAACGAGGAAAGGACATCACCAAAAAAAAAAAAAAAAAAAAAAAACACCTAAATGTCAATCCTCAAGAAAATACTAGCTAACCAAATCCAACAGCGTATCAAAATGATAATCCACCATGATCAAGTTGGTTTTATACCAGGTATGCAAGGACAGTTTAACATCTACAAGTTAATAAACATGATACACCACGTAAACAGAATTAAGAACAAAAGTAACATGATCATCTCAATAGATGTAGTAAAAGCATTTGACAAAATCCAACATCCCTTTATGATTAAAACCCTCAGCAAAATCGGCATACAAGGGACATACTTCAAGGTGATAAAAGCCATCTATGACAACTAATAAAAGCCATCTACAGCCAACATTATGCTGAATGGGCAAAAGTTAAAAGCATTCCCCCTGAGAACTGGAATAAGACAAGGATGCCCATTTTCACTACTTACATTCAACATAGTACTGGAAGTCTTAGCCAGGGCAATCGGACAAGAGAAAAAACTCAAGGGTATCCAAATCGGAAAAGAGAAAGTCGAACTGTCAGTGTTTGCTGATGATATGATCGTATACCTAGAAAACTCTAAAGATTCATCCAGAAAACTCCTAGAACTGTTAAATAATTTCAGCAGTTTCAGAAAACAAAATTAACATACACAAATCAGTAGATCTTCTATACTAACAGCGACCAAGTGTAGAATCAAATCAAGAATGCAATCCCTTTTACAATAGCTACAAAAAACAAAACAAAACAAAACAAAAAACTTTAGGAATCTATTCAAAAAAGGTGAAAGACTTCTACAGGGAAAACTACAAAACGCTAGTGAAACAAATTATAGATGATACAGACAAATGAAAACACATCCCAGGCTCATGGATGGATAGAATCAATATTGTGAACATGATCATACTGCCAAAAGCAATCTAGAAATTCAATGCAATTCCCATCAAAATGTCATCATCATTCTTCACAGAACTAGAAAAAGAATTCTAAAATCCACATGAATTGAACCACAAAAGAGCCCACATATCCAAAGCAAGACTAAGCAAAAGGAATAAATCTGGAGGCATTACATTACCCAACTTCAAAATATACTGTAAGGCCACAGTCACCAAAATGTACAGCATGGTACTGGTATACAAATAGGCACGTAGATCAATAGAACAGAATAGAGAACCTATAAATAAATTCAACTACTTACAGCTAGCTGATCTTCAACAAAGCAAACAAAAACATAAAGTGGGGAGAGGACACCCTATTCGACAAATGGTGCTAGGATAATTGGCAAGCCACATATGAAACTAGATCCTCATCTCTCACCTGATACAAAAAAAAAAAAACTCAGTTTGGATCAAAGACTTAAATCTAAAACTTGAACCCATAAAATATCTAGGAGATAACATTGGAAAAACCCTGCAGACATTGGCTTAGGCAAAGACTTCATGACCAAGAACACAAAAGCAAAGTCAACAAAAACAAAGACAAGTAGATATGAATTAATTAACCAAAAAGTTATGCCAGCAAAAGAAATAATCAACAGGGTAAACAGATAATCCACAGAGTGGGAGAAAATCTTCACAATCTATACTTTTGACAAAGGACTCATATCCAGAATCTACAATGAACACAAACAAATCAGCAAAAGGAAAAAAAAATCCCATCAAAAAGTAGGCTAAGGATATGAATAGACAATTCTCAGAAGAAGATATGCAAATGACCAAAAAACATAAGAAAAAATGCTTAACTTCACTAATGATCAGGGAAATGCACATGAAAACCACAATGCAATACCACCTTACTCCTGCAAGAATGGCCATAGTAAAAAAAAATCCAAAAATAATAGATGTTGGTGTGGATGTTGGTGGGAATGTAAACTAGTACAACCACTATGGAAAATGATGTTGAGATTCCTTAAAGAACTAAAAGTAGATCTAATATTTGATCCAGCAATACCACTCCTGGATATCTACCCAGAGAAAAATAAGTCATTATACAAAAAAGACATGTGCACTTGCATGTTTATAGTGGTACAATTTGCAATTGCAAAAATATGGAACCAACCCAAATGCCCATCAAGCAAAAAGTGGATAAAGAAAATGTGGTATATATATACACACACATACAAACCATGGAATACTACTCATCCATAAAAATAAATGAAAAAATGGCATTTGCAGCAACCTGGGTGAAATTGGAGACCATTATTCTAAGTGAAGTAACTCAGGAATGGAAAACCAAACATTGTATATTCTTACTCATAAGTGGGAGCTAAGCTATGAGGATGCAGAGGAATAAGAATTACACAATGGACTTTGGGGACACAGGGGAAAAGGTAGGAGGGAGATGAGGGATAAAAGACTGTACATTGGGAGCAATGTACACTGCACAAGTGACTGGTGCACCAAAACCTCAGAAATCACCACTAAAGAACTTATTAATGTAACCAAACACCACTTGTTCCCCAAAAACTTATTGAAATAAATAAAAAAATAAAAATAAAAATAATTTTAAAAAACAAATACAGTCATACATCACTTAACAACTAAGATGTGCTCTGAGAAATGTATCATTATGTGATTTAGTCATTGTGTGACACCATAGAGTGGACTTACACAAATCTAGGTGGTGTAGCCTACTACACGACTGGGCTACACGGTATAGCCTACTGCTCCTAGGCTACAAACATGTACAGCATATCACTGACTGAATACTATAGGCAGCTGTAATACAATGGTAAGCTTTTGTATATCTAAACATATCTAACCATAGAAAAGGTAGAATAAAATACAGTAATATCATCTTATAGGACCACCATTATATATGCAGTTGGTTCGTCCTTGACTGAAATGTCATTATGTGGCAAATGACTATAATTTTACTGTCCATGTCTACATCATCTGTTCTTAATTTGTGTTGCCGAGAATATCAGTTTCAATAGATACTTCACAGAAAGGTACAGGGAGGGACAGAGAGATGAAAAGGAGGAGAGTTCAAATAGGAAGGAATTATATTCTATTTCTCAGAAATTCAATTGTAACATTTGCATGGTAAAGGTACTGAGAAATCCTGTGCTAAAGAAATCTGTTTAATCCATCCGTACCTGATTATATTACACCAAAATACCTTTTTTTGTTTTCATACCACTTCCAAATAGAGGAGCAACCACATACCAACTAAAACCAGGAAGTCAAGAGGGCTGGCAAGATGGCTGAATACGAACAGCTCCGGTCTGCAGCTCCCTGTGAGACCAACACAGAAGGTGGGTGATTTCTGCATTTCCAACTGAGGTACCCGGTTCATCTCATTGGGACTGGTTAAACAGTGGGTGCAGCCCACAGAGGGTGAGCAGAAGCAGGGTGGGGCATCACCTCATCTGGGAAGAACAAGGGGTCAGGAACTCCCTCGCCTAGCCAAGGGAAGCTGTGAAGGACTGTGCCAAGAGGTGCTGTGCCATAAGGGATGGTGCTATCTAGCCCAGATACTACACTTTTCCGATGGTCTTTGCAACCCACAGGCCAGGAGATCCCCCCAGGTGCCTACACCACCAGGCCCCTGAGTTTCAAGCACAAAACTGGGCAGCTGTTTGGGTAGACACCGAGCTAGCTGCAGAAGGTCTTTTTTCATATCCCAGTGGCGCCTGGAACACCAGCAGGACAGAAGTGTTCACTCCCCTGGAAAGGGGGCTGAGCCAGGGAGCCGAGTGGTCTTGCTCAGCGGATCCCACCCCCACAGAGCCCAACAAGCTAAGATCCACTGGCTTGATATCCTCACTGCCAGCACAGCAGTCTGAAGCCACCTGGGAAGCTGGAGCTTGGTTGGGGGAGGGGCATCTGCCATTACTGAGGCTTGAGTAGGCCATTTTCTCCTCACAGTGTAAACAAAGCTGCTGGGAAGTTCGAACTGGGTGTGGAACCCATCTCAGGGCTACAAGGGCTACAAAGTCACTATAGCCAGTCTGTCTCTCTGGATTCCTCCTCTCTGGGCAGGGCATCTCTGAAAGAAAGGCAGCAGTGCCATTCAGGAGATTATAGATAAAACTCCCATCTCCCTGAGACAGAGTACCTGGGGGAAGGGGCAGCTGTGGGTGTACCTTCAGCAGACTTAAATGTTCCTGCCTGCCGGCTCTGAAGACAGCGGTGGATCTCCCAGCACAGCACATGAGCTCTGCTAAGGGACAGACTGCCTCCTCAAGTGGGTCCCTGACCTCCATGCCTCCTGATAGGGAGACACCTCCCAGCAGGGGTTGACAGACACCTCATACAGGAGAAATCCGGCTGGCATCTAGCAGGTATCCCTCGGGGATGAAGCTTCCAGAGGAAGGAGCAGGCACAAATCATTGCTGTTCTGCAGTCTCCAATGGTGATACTCCGGCAAACAGGGTCTGGAGTGGACCCCCAGCAAACTCCAGCAGACCTGCACAAGAGGGCCCTGACTGTTAGAAGGAAAATTAACAAACAGAAAGCAATAGTGTCAATGTCAACAAAAAGGATAGCCATACAAAAACTCCATCCGAAGGTCACCAATGGCAAAGACCAAAGGTAGATAAATCCATGAAGATGAGGAAAAACCAGTACAAAAAGGCTGAACATTCCAAAAAGCAGAACGCCTCTTCTCCTCCAAGGGATCACAACTCCTTGCCAGCAAGGGAACAAAACTAGATGGAGAATAAATTTGATGAGTTGGCAGAAGTAGGCTTCAGAAGGTGGGTAATAACAAACTCCCATGAGCTGAAGGAGCATATTCTAACCCAATGCATGGAAGCTAAAAACCTTCAAAAAAAAGTTGGCGGAATTGCTAACTAGAATAACCAGTTTAGAGAAGAACATAAATGACCTGATGGAGGTGAAAAACATAGCACGAGAACTTCGTAAAGCAAACACAAGTATCAGTAGCCAAATCAATCAAGCAGAAGAAAGGATATCAGAGATTGAAGATCAACTTAATGAAATAAAGCATGAAGATAAGATTAGAGAAAAAAGAAAGAAAAGGAACAAAAAAAGTCTCCAAGAAATATGGGACTATATGAAAAGACCAAACCTATATTTGATTGGTGTACCTGAAAGTGATGGGGAGAATGGAACCAAGTTGGAAAACACTCTGCAGGATATTATCCAGGAGAACTTCCCCAACCTAGCAAGACAGGCCAACATTCAAATTCAGGAAATACAGAGAACACCATAAAGATACTCCTCGAGAAGAGCAATCCCAAGACACATAATTGTCAGATACACTAAGGTTGAAATGAAGAAAAACTGTTAAGTGCAGCCAGAGAGAAACGTCGGGTTACCCACAAAGGGAAGCCCATCAAACTAACAGTGGATCTCTGTACAGAAACCCTACAAGCCAGAAGAGAGTGGGGGCCAATATTCAATATTCTTAAAGAAAATAATTTCCAACCCAGAATTTCATATCCAGCCAAACTAAGCTTCATAAGGAAAGAGAAATAAAATTCTTTACAGACCAGCAAACGCTGAGGGATTTTGTCACCACCAGGCCTGCCTTATAAGAGCTCCTGAAGGAAGCACTAAACGTGGAAACAAACAACTGGTACCAGCCACTGCAAAACCATACCAAAATGTAAAGACCATCAACACTGTGAAGAAACTGCATCAACTAATGGGCAAAATAACCAGCTACCATCATAACGACAGGATCAAATTCACACATATCAATACTAACCTTAAATGTAAATGGGCTAAAAGCTCCAGTTAAAAGACACAGACTGGCAAATTGGATAGAGTCAAGACCCATCTGTGCACTGTATTCAGGAGACCCATCTCACGTGCAAAGACACACATAGGCTCAAAATAAAGGGATGGAGAAATAATTACCAAGCAAATAGAAAGCAAAAATAAGCAGAGGTTGCAATCCTAGTTTCTGATAAAACAGGCTTTAAACCAACAAAGATCAAAAAAGACAAAGAAGGGCATTATATAATGGTAAAGGGAACAATGCAACAAGAAGAGCTAACTATCCTAAATATATATGCACCCAATACATATGCACCCAGATTCATAAAGCAAGTTCTTAGAGACCTACAAATATTAGACAGATCAATGAGACAGAAAATTAACAAGGATATTCAGGACTTGAACTCAGCTCTGGACCAAGCAGAACTAATAGACATCTACGGAACTCTCCACTCCAAATCAACAGAATATACATTCTTCTCAGCACCACATAGCACTTATTCTAAAACAGACCACGTAATTGGAAGTAAAACACTCCTCAGCAAATGCACAAGAATGAAAACCATAACAAACAGCCTCTCAGACCACAGTGCAATCAAATTAGAACTCAGGATTAAGAAACTCACTCAAACTGCATAACTACATGGAAGCTGAACAACCTGCTCCTGAATTACTACTGGGTAAATAACAAAAGTAAGGCAGAAATAAATAAGTTATTTGAAACAAATGAGAACAAAGACACAATGTACCAGAATCTCTGGGACACAACTAAAGCAGTGTTAAGAGGGAAATTTATAGCACTAAATGCCCACAGGAGAAAGCAGGGAAGATCTAAAATCGACACCCTAACATCACAAAAAAAAAAAAAACAAAAAAAAACTAGAGAAGCAAGAGCAAACAAATTCAAAAGCTAGTAGACAAGAAATAACTAAGATCAGAGCAGAACTGAAGGAGATAGAGATACGAAAAACCCTTCAAAAAAATCAGTGCATCCAGGAACTGTTTTTTTTGAAAAGATCAACAAGATAGATAGACCACTAACCAGACTAATAAAGAAGAAAAGAGAGAAGAGTCAAATAGATGCAATAAAAAAATGATAAAGGGGATATCACTACTGATCCCACAGAAATACAAACTACCATCAGAGAATACTATGAACACTTCTATGCAAATAAACTAGAAAATCTAGAAGAAATGGATAAATTCCTGGACACATACACCCTCCCAAGACTAAATTAGGAAGCAGTCGAACCCCTGAATAGGTCAATAACAAGTTCTGAAATTGAGGCAGTAATTAATAGCCTACCAACAAAAAACACTGCAAGATCAGACAGATTCACAGGCAAATTCTACCAGAGTCACAAAGAGGAGCTGGTACCATTCTTTCTGAAACTATTCCAAACAATAGAAAAAGAGGGACTCCTCCTGAACTCTTTTTTTATGAGGCCAGCATTATCCTGATACCAAAACCTGGCAGAGACACAATAAAAAAAGAAAATATCACGCCAATATCCCTGATGAACACTGACACAAAAATCCTCAATAAAATACTGGCAAACTGAATCCAGCAACACATTAAAAAACTTATCCACCATCACCTGAGGTCAGTAGTTTGAGACCAGCCTAAACAATATGGTGAAACTCTGTCTCTACTAAAAATTACAAAATTAGCCAGGCATGGTGGTGGGTGCCTGTAGGCCCAGCTACTCAGGAGGCTGAGACAGGAGAATTGCTTGAACCTGTGAGGTGGAGGTTGCAGTGAGCTGAGATGGTGCCACTGCACTCCAGCTTGGGTGATAGAGCGAGACCCGGTCTCAAAAAAAAAAAAAAGAAAAGAAAAGAAAAACATAAAATAAAAGAGAAAGAAAATTAAAAAAAAAAGAAAACAGCTTATCCACCACCATCAAGTCAGCTTCATCCCTGGGATGCAAGGCTGGTTCAACATTTGCAAATCAATAAATATAATCCATCACATAAACTGAACCAATGACAAAAACCATATGAGTATCTCAATAGATGCAGAAAAGGCCTTCAATAAAATTCAATACCTCTTCATGCTAAAAACACTCAATAAACTAGGTACTGATGGAATGTATCTCAAAATATTAAGAGCTATTTATGACAAACCCACAGTCAATATCATACTGAATGGGCAAAAACTGGAAGCATTCCCTTTGAAAACCAGCACAAGACAAAGATGCCTTCTCTCACCATGCCTATTCAACACAGTATTGGAAGTTCTGGCCACAGCAATCAGACAAGAGAAAGAAATAAAGGGTATTCAAATAGGAAAAGAGGAAATCAAATTGTCTCTGTTTGCAGATGACATGATTGTATATTTAGAAAACCCCATTGTCTCAGTCCAAAATCTCCTTAAACTGATAAGCAACTTCAGCAAAGTCTCAGGATACAAAATCAATGTGCAAAAATCACAAGCATTCCTATACACCAATGATAGACAAACAGAGAGTCAAATCATGAGGGAACTTCCATTCACAATTGCCACTAAGAGGATAAAATACCTAGTAATACAGCTTACAAGGGATGTGAAGGACCTCTTCAAGGAGAACTACAAACCACTGCTTAAGGAAATAAAAGAAGACACAAACAAATGGAAGAATATTCTATGCTCATGGATAGGAAGAATCAATATTGTGAAAATGGCCACACTGCCCATAGTTATTTATAGATTCAATGCCATTCCCATCAAGCTACCAATGACTTTCTTCACAGAATTGGAAAAAAAAAAAAAAAAAAAAAAACTACTTTAAAGTTCATATGGAATCAAAAAAGAGCCCACATTGCCAAGACAATCCTAAGCAAAAAGAACAAAGCTGGAGGCATCATGCTACCTGACTTCAAACTATACTATGAGGCTACAGTAACCAAAACAGCATGGTTCTGGTACCAACACAGATATACAGACCAATGGAACAGAACAGAGGACTCAGAAACAACACCACACATCTACAACCACCTGATCTCTGACAAACCTGACAAAAACAACAATGGGGAAAGGATTCCCTAATTAATAAATGGTGCTGGGAAAACTAGCTAGCCATATGCAGAAAACTGAAACTGAACCCCTTCCTTATACAAAAATTAACTCAAGATGGATTAAAGACTTAAACATAAGACCTAAAACCATAAAAACCCTAAAAGAAAACCTAGGCAATGCCATTCAGGACATAGGCATGGGCAAAGACTTCATGACCAAAACACCAAAAGCAATGGCAAGAAAAGCCAAAATTGATAAATGGGATCTAATTAAACTAAAGAGCTTCTGCATAGCAAAGGAAACTATCATCAGAGTGAATAGGCAACCTACAGAATGGGAGAAAAATTTTGCAATCTATCCACCTGACAAAGGGCCAATATCCAGAATCTACAAGGAACTTAGACAAAATTCACAAGAAAAAAACAAACAACCCCATCAAAAAGTGGGCAAAGGATATGAACAGATACTTCTCAAAAGAAGACATTTATGCAGCCAACAAATATATTTAAAAAAGCTCATCATCACTGGTCATTAGAGAAATGCAAATCAAAATGACAATGAGATACCATCTCATGCCAGTTAGAATGGCAATCATTAAAAAGTCAGGAAACAACAGATGCTGGGGAGAATGTGGAGAAATTGGAATACTTTTTACCTGTTAGTGGAAGTGTAAGGAGCTCTGGCCTGGGGGCAGCAGCCAAGTGAACTCCGGACTGGCGGGGGCTGAAAGCAGTGGAGAAGCTGCAGGAAACAGCAACAGTGCCTGGGAGATGAATGAGGAGGTGCGGAGATGAATGAGGAGGTGCTATGGAACCTCGTGCCAAAGGAATGCTGCACTGTGGAGGATGAAGGGTGGATCACATGCCAGTTAATATCTCGTGGAACTGGTGTTTCAAAGAAAGTACATTGGGAAACACCTACAAACTCACATATTAGGGCCTTTACGAAAGTGAGGTAGGATATAAAAATTTCTTTCTTCTACTTGGTGTTAGAAACTCAAGTTCAAAGTAGGGACATAATATTTCCTGCTCCCTCTTCTCATTCTCTCTTTTTCCCCCTAATTTCTTCCTTCAGGCAAAAAGAAGTAATTAGTTCATCTTTGCCAATTATAAAGCCAGTGAGATTTTCAGCATCTGCATACGACACATTTCTGATGTAAATCTGGGACTGTCCTCCTATTGTCCTCAGCACAAGGTTCTGGCTCGAGACATTCGCTTGAAGACCTCTTCCTCTCTGCATCAAACACAAAGGCTGTGGCCTCAGTCCTGACTCCTCGTGTATTCATTGAATGCTCTTTGCTTTAAAACAACCATCTTATCATGGCCTACTCTCCTTCCATTCTTATCCCACTAGCCCCAGATCTTAACCTTGGCTCTGCCTCCCAGCAATAAAAACACACCACTTCCTCTCCTAGATGACTCTGCTATAAAAACTCCGTCTTCCTCCAACAAGCAGGATACTAGCTCCCCATGAACTAAACTCACAGGATCCCCACATGAGCAGACCCCACAACACATGCCAGTTGTAGGAGCCCATGCTGGGACTGGGATTGGGCCAGAATTCCCCAACCCAACCCCTCTTGGGAGAAGACCTTTCCAGAAAGCTAGAACTGAGCCCATCGTGCACTGGCAACACGTGGATTTCTCAAATGTTCTCTACTGTGCCGTGTAGAAAAAGAGATGGTTCACTTCAAACCAATATTGACCCACTCATTAATTTGTCCAGCAGATACTTATAGCATGCTTTCTGGGGTCAGGCCCTGGGCATAGAACAGTGAATAAAGGGGTGAACCCTGCCCACAGGAAGTGAACAAATAGGGAGGCACAATGCCGTGAGCCAAGGCTGACTGCAGTAGTCCATCTGGAGACAAATTTTTTGATAAAGAAGCCTAAAATCAAATATGTAAATGAAGCATCACGGTTATAATTAATTACAGATAACCTCTACTGAGAAAAAGGTACAGCTTGTTTTAGTTGACAGTCCTAAGTTCAAAGGCTGCCCACCGCATCACATAGAGTAATAATCAGGTTATTTACAAAAAATAGACACAGTCATCCCTCATTCAAAAAAACTGCTATAAACAGAAATAAGTCTTTACAATATATTTTCAAGTAATAAAAAATGAAAGAAAATTGCCATATCTAAACCATTATGGTAATAATTGACTTAAGCAAAAAGCATTAACTGAAACTAAATCAAAATGAATGGGTAAAAGTTCAGTGAGGAGAAGGATGTTTACATAATCTCAAAATACTTTTACCAATTAATTATATTTTTAACTTTATTTTTTCTTGAGGTAAAATGATACTTATGAAATTTACCAGCTTTACCATCTTAAGTGTACAGTTCAGTGGTGATAAATACATTTATATATATATTTTTTCCCCTTCATCCACCCTCACCTCTCCACCCTCCCCAGCCTTGGATAGCTACCAATCTACTCTCTATCTTCATGAGATCCACTTTTTAAGCTCCTACATATGAGTGACAACATACGACATTTGTCTTTTTGTGCTTCGCTTATTTCACTTAACATAATGACCTCCAGTTTCATTAATGTTGCTGCAAATGACAGGATTCCATTCTTTTTATGACTGAACAATATTCCACTGTGTATATGCCACATTTTCCTTATCTATTTGTCTGTTGGTAGGTACTTAGGTTGATTTCGTATTTTGGCTATTGTGAATAGTGCTCCAATGAACATGAGAGCATGGTTGTCTTTTTCATAGATTAATTTCCTTTCTGTTGGGAATATATCCAACAGTGGGATTGCGGGATCATATGGTAGCTCTATTTTTAGTTTTTGGAGGAACCTCCAAACTGTTCTCCATAATGGCCGCATTAATTTACATTCCCATCAACAGTATACGTGGGCTCCTTTTTCTCCATATCCTCTCCAGCATCTGCTATTGCCTGTCTTTTTGATAAAAACCATTTTAACTGGGATGATATCTCATTAGCTCATCGTGGTTTTGATTTGCATTTCTAAGATGGGTAGTGATGTTGAGCAGTTTTTAATATACCTGTTAGCCATTCGTATGTCTTCTATTGAGAAATGTTCAGATCTTCTGCTCATTTTTTAATGGAATTATTATTGTTGTTGTTATTTTTTAGTTGTTTGAGCTCTTTATATATTCTGCTTATTGATTCCTTTTCAGATAGATAGTTTGCAAATATTTTCTCTCATTCTGTAGGTTGTCTCTTCACTTTGTTGATTACTGTGCAGTAGCTTTTCAGATTGGTGTCATCCCATTTGTCTATTTTTGCTTTGCTTACCTGTGCTTTTAACGTCTTACACAAAAAATCTGTCCAGACTAATGTCCTGGAGCATTCCCCTGACATTTTCTTTCAATGTTTTCATATAATCAGATCTTAGATTTATGTCTTTAATCCATTTTGATCTGATATTTGCATATGGTGAGAGACGTGGGTCTAGTTTCATTCTTCTGGATATAGTTATCCAGTTTTCCCAGCACCATTTACTGTCCTTTTTCCATTGTATTTTCTTGGTGTCTTTGTTGAAGATGAGTTGGCTGTAAATGTGTGAATTTATATCTTGGATCTTTATGCTGTTCCATTTGTCTATGTGTCTGCTTGTATGGCAGTACCATGCCATACATATGATTTTTGTTCTTGTTTCTGTTAATGTATCACATTGATTGATTTGCATATGTTGAACCATTCTTCATCCTTGGGATAAATCCCATTTGATGGGTAATGATATTTTTAATGCATTGTTGAATTTGGTTTGCTAGTATTCTGTTCAGGATTTTTGACTTTTTAGTATATTTTGAAGTCAGGTAGCGTGATGCCTCCAGCTTCGTTCTTTTAGCTCAGGATTGCTTTGAGTATCGGGAGTCTTTTTCAGCTACACATAAATTTTAGAATGCTTTTGCTGTTTCTGCAAAAAACAAATCACTGATATTTTCATAGGGATTGCATTACATCTATAAAGTGCTTTGAGTAGTATTGTCATTTTAAAAATATTAATTCTTCCCATTTGCAAGCATATAATATATTTTCATTTCCTCTGTCTTCTTCAATTTCTTTCATCTGCATTTTATAGTTTTCCTTGTATTGACTTTTCATTTTTTGGTTTGATTAATTTCTAGGTATTTTGCATTTTTTAAGTTACTATAAATGGGATTACTTTGTTGATTTCTTTTTCAGATTGTTGGTATATACAAACGCTACTGATTTCATATGGTGATTTTACATTCTACAATTTTATGGAATTTATTTGTCGGTTCTAACAGTTTTTTGGTGGAGTCTTTAGGTTTTTCTGGGCATAAAATCGTGTAGTCTGTGAATAACGCTAATTTGACTTCTTCCTTTCCAATTAGGATACACTTTATTTTTTTCTCTTCACTAATTCTTTGGCCAGAAATTCCAGTGTCATGTCGAATAAAAGTTGTGAAAGTGGGCATCTTTGTCCTCTTGCAGGCCTTCAGTTTCTTCCCATTCAGTATGATGTTAGCTGTGGGTTTGTCATATATGCCCTTTATTATTTTGAGGTGTGCTCCTTCTGTGCCCATTTTGATGAGAGTTTTATCATAAAGGTATGTCGAATTTTATCAAATGATTTTTAGGCATCTATTGAAATAATCATATGATTTTTGTTCTTGTTTCTGTTAATGTATCACATTGATTGATTTGCGTATGTTGAACCATTCTTTCATCCCTGGGATAAATCCCACTTTATTATGGGTAATGATATTTTAATGTGTTGTTGAATTTGGTTTGCTAGTATTCTGTTCAGGATTTTTGCGTCTATGTTTATCAGTAATGTTGGCCTACACTTTTCCTTTTTTATTGTGTTCCTGTCTTGTTTTCATATCAGGGTAATGCTGGCCTCATGGAATGAGTTTGGATGTATTTTTTCCTCTTCAATTTTTTGAATAATTTGAGGAGGAATGATATTAGTTATTCTTTAAATTTTTGGTAGAATTTAGTAGTGAAGTCATCTGATCCAGGGCTCTTCTTTGATGAGATACTGTGTTATGGCTTTGATCTCATTACTTATTATCAGTTTTGCCATTTAATTATTTTAAAAAAAAAATAGTGACTTTAGGGTGGGGAAAAGGGATCAAAATTAACATCACCAATATTGGAAGTAACCACCTTCATGTGCCTCTTGATACTAAGAAGAACACAACATGGCTTACGAAATAATCCTGCCCAAACTTGCATTATCTGAGACATCAGACAAACCCAAACTGAGAGGATGCCCTAGAACATAACTGGCCTGTAATGTTAATGATGTAAAAGACAAAGGGCCAAGAGTCTTCTCCAGATGACAGAAGGCTAAAGAAACATGATTATAAAATGCAATGTGTGCAGCAGGACCAGACCCTGGACCAGAAGCTAAATAGCTATGAAAGACATTTCTGGAAACTAGAAAATTGAAATAACAATTGTGATTTTGATCATCACACTGCATCAAGGTGAAAGTTCCTGAATTTGGTAACTATACTGTGGTTATGATAGAAAATGTTCTTGTTCTTAGAAAATACACACTGAAGAATCACAAAGTAAATGATAGAATATATGCAATTGGCACTAAAAAGGGGTAGAAAACATTTGATGTATAAAGGGAGAAAGAAAAGAAATATGGCAAAATATTAACAATGGTGAATCTGTATGAAAAGTGTATAAGAGTTCTTTATTCGTTCTTGCAACTTGTCTACAAGCAAAATTATTTCAAAATTAAAAAGGGGAAAAATAAAATATTATATGTCAAGACACTACAGAATTGAAAAATAAAACTCAATATTTTTTCTTTCTATTCCAAGTCTCAGTTTCTTCATAAGCACAATGGGAAAATAATACCCCTCTCATAGGCTGCTAAGGAACATTAAATAAAACATGAAAACATCAATTACAGAACCTCACACACATAATAATGGGCATTCAATGAACGCAAGTTCACTCTAAAATGTTGAGTAATTATCCCCAAAAAATAGATACAGGAAAACTGGTGGAGTACATGCTCCTTACCTTTTGTTTCTAAAAATAAATAGTATTGTGCACTGAAACTGTGCTAACTGAAGTGAGTTATACACCTATTTGCTTTCCCTTGGTTAAGATGTTTTCTAACTTTGTTCAATTTTATTCTATGTGCAAATACGTTTCTGTACCTAATATTGACTCTACAAAGTGTTCAGTATGTGAGCAGCCTCCAGATTAAAATTTTTTAAAAAAACAGATTCATGTGCTGGGCTTGACACTTAATATCTGAATGAAAGCAG
Source organism: Chlorocebus sabaeus (assembly GCF_047675955.1). Taxonomy (NCBI): domain Eukaryota; kingdom Metazoa; phylum Chordata; class Mammalia; order Primates; family Cercopithecidae; genus Chlorocebus; species Chlorocebus sabaeus. The sequence continues at coordinate 10,397,153 of NC_132924.1, forward strand.
CAGCAGCAACCTAAACACCAGTGTCCTCACTAGATTTTGGTACCAATGTCTGGATAACATTTTTCACCTGGAAGGATTGAGAAAATTACATGGAAAATGAGACATACTTTTTTCAAATTTGAAGATGATCAAGTTCAACAAACACTAGCGTTAACATGAGCCAATACAGGCAGAAGGAGTAAATGGGAAAGAAAATTACCTTAGAGATTTTTGAATCCAGTGGTCTGAGAGTAATAACCATTTGCCTTGTATGTGTGAGGCACAGTGGATGCCCATCCTGTAAGTTACATGTTATTATTCCCATTTTCTAGATGAGGAAAGTAAGGTCAAAGAGTTACGTATTTGCTCAAATCGCTATTCACTTAAATGGAGATCTCCTGGATCCTAGGAGAGTTTTCCTTTCTGGCCTCCAGATGAAGCCAGTAAAGGCAACATTCTATTTGCCTCTGAGCTCACACAGCCCCATCTCCTCCCACTGTGTCCCTTGCCCCTCCTATGATGTTTTTTTATGCATATACTTCTGCTCCAAGGGAAAAGCAGAGGTTAGGAAGAATTATGAATCTATCCAATCGAGGTTGCTTTATTTACCCCCAGCAGCATCTCTAGGTTTTCCTGGAGGCAAGGACCCAAGGTAGTAAAAACAAGACTACAAAGAAATTAGGAAATTCGAGTTTAGCCCCAGCTGGTCCACCATACCGGGTTGCTTAATTCCTTTGACTTTGTTCCCCCTGAAGCGTTGAGAAATTAAGTCCTATCATTAAGTCCTCCAGCTCAGCACTTCTGAGAGGTACATACTGGGGATCAGTCATACTAAGGATCCCCCAAATGCATGGTTCTGAGAAACCCTCTGAGAGCAGAGAAATCAAAAAGAGGATGGTCCTGGACCACGTGATCATGAGACAGAAGCCCCACATCTCATGAACGCCAGAGTCCAGCACTGGGCCCCTGAAGATTTCTCAGTTATCTGGGTAGCATTATCAGTTCTCATGAGATGTGGGGCTCTCAGCAGTGGACAGCGAGGGCTGGGCATAAAACAGATGGAGAATAGAAAATTAGCCCATGGAAAATACTGATTTGAATGTTTTCTCTTTTTTAACATTCAGCTTTTACCTATTTTTAGAGCTTAAAAAAAACTTCAAAAACATTCAGGTGGATAAAGAACATGGTAGACACACATCTGTCTTCCTGAACAACACAACCCGCACAGCATGTTGCAGGTGTGCAAGAGCTTGATTAGACGTGGGCACACACGGTACTCCCAACAGGTAGAAAGGATTTCCTTTTGTGAGACAGCTCAGGTTAGAAGATCACGCGCCAGGCCACCCAGCTAGCAAGCCAAAGCCCGTTTTCTGAGTCTATGTCTACTGCTTTCTCCACTCTTCTATACTCCCTGGTTCTCTTCAAAGTACTTTTAACAAAGTCAAACTCAGTATCATTCCAATATAATTTGTCCCCAAAGTTGCCTTCATGTTAAATCAAGACACACCTTGGGTTGCGGTTTAAACACGGCAAGATGCTGTGGGGCTGCACACAGGCACACCACTCCCTCCCTCCCCAGGCAGGGTGGCAGGATCTGCTGAGAAACCTTGTCTCCCCTCCCTCCCATGACACCTTACATGGAAAACCTGATTACTCCTATACTCCTGTTCATTTAAATCCCCTGTGGCATCGAAGATTTATTTATTTTTTTTTTACTGACAATGATTGCCCTTTCCATGATAAAGTAGCAGCCAGGAGGGAGGCAGTCCCATGGGTGTGCTCCTCGTGACTAATTAGCCGCTAGCAAAAGAGAGCAGCCCCACACAAGTGACTGATTTCCATGTGTTCCTCAAATGTGATTGAATGCAGAAGCGCATCTTTGAAATATCCATCTTGTTGTCAAAATGGAAATCATGACACAGGGCTGCTTTATTACACAGAACCAGAGTCAGGCAGTTGCAGACGCAGCCGATGATGGGCTCTACAGATGCTCTCTAAAAATAAAAAGTAAAAGTCCACCTGCCAGGCCCACTTAAAGCCTGTTTCTAAATGTTCCTACAGTCTTCTCAAGACAAGTGGAATAAACTTTCTGAAGCAGTTACGCGACTCTGATTCTCAAACTCAGCTCCCAAATTCCAGATCCAGTGGTAAATTTGACAGTCATTTTCCTGACATAACACCACCTCTATTACCAACTCAAAGCATCAGGGAGTAAATGTTTAGAAGTTTTAGTTAAACAGAACTTAGTATTTCCCAACAGATGGAGAAAAGTCAGCTTGGTTCAATAGGCCAGTGTCAGTGGAAGTCGACTAAGCAGCTACTGTGCAGCAACTTTTGCCCATCATGTTCATGCCCTTTCCTCAGGGCTCCCTTAGCCCTGGAAAACCACAGCTGCCCAGTGAACTGCAGTGACCTAGCTGAAGGTCAGGATCTTAGCAGGAAGGACCTGAGGGTGGAGAGCAGTGTGGCATGCCCTGCGCACGTGCCTCACACAGAAGGTGCCCCAAGCATGCGAGTGAGAAGGTTGGCAGGGTCACTCACAGCAGTGGTTCAGGCAGAGCACGTTACCACTCATCCAGCAATGGGGTTTTATCCAAAGGAAGAGGCACTCTTTAATCACCTGCCCAGCTCCAGAGATACAAAGCCTCCAAGGGAATATAGAAGCTCACGGTCAGCCCAAAATTGAAAGGAATACAAATGAAAAGCAAGGCAGGGGGATGACCAAGGAGGTAGTTGGTGATGTTGTACTAGGAATGGAGACAGATGAGCCTGGAGTTTGGCCTGTAATCAACGTGCTGCATTTTACATAAGAGAAAGCTGCTCTTATGCAAAGAGCTATGAGCTATGAAAATGAGCTAGGTCCTATGTGGTAGCCGATCTCCAAGAGCCTCCCCATGATCCCCACCTCCTGGCATTCAAAATCTTATGCAGCCCCTCCCACAATCAAGTATGGCAGAAGTGATCTCGTGCCACAGATTATAAAGACACGCCCCGCAGCTTCCGTCCTGGGCATACCTTTGCTTGTCTGATGCTCTGTCTGGAACCACCGGCTCTGGGAAAGGCCATGTTGTGAGTAGCCCCATGGAAAGATCCACAGGGTAAAAACAGAAGCCTCTGCCCACAGCCACATGAATGCATCCTCCAGCCCCAACCAATGTCCAGAGACTGCAGTGGCACCTGACAGCTAGCCTGCAGCCTCATAAGAGACCCAGAGCTAAAACCATGCAGCCCAGCCACCTCTGGATTCCTGACCCCCAGAGTCTGAGTGAGATAACACATGCATGTTGTCTCCTGCCGAGTTTCAGGGTAATTGTTGCACAGCGATAGGTAACCAACACAGCTGACAAGGAAGTGACAACTCTGCCAATGAAAACAACCCAGCAGCGTGTGACTGAGTCAGCATTGTGGAGGAGATGCTTGCAGTGAATCTTTAAAAGCTTTCATTGAACAGGGCTGGAGGGAACAGCATTAGAGATGCCTCCCTATTAGTCTGCTGGGGCTGCCATAGCAAAGTACCAAAAGCTGTGAGGCTTAAACCACACAAATGTACTTGCTCCCAATTCTGGAGGCTGGAAGTCTGAGATCGTGGTGCTGCACAGCCCTCCTTCTGAGAGGAGGCTGAGAGGGAAGGACATGCTCCAGGCCTCTCCTGGGCTTGTAGATGGTGTGTTCTTCCTGTGTGTTTACATCATCTTCCGTATGTGCATATCTGTGTCCAAATGTTCCCTTTAAGAACAACAGTCCTATTGGATTGAGGCCCAACTCAATGACCTCATTTTAACTTGATTACCTCTGTAAAGATCCTGTCTCTGTGTAAGGTCACATTCTAGGTACTTGGGGGTAGGGCTTCAACACAGGAATTTTGCAGAACACAATTCTTCTCCTAACACGTCCTCATTCTGTAACCTGCAAAGCACCTGCCTCATTACTAGATGAGAAACAGGAGTCCCTGTTAGCAGGCAGCATTTCTTAGGAAGAGAACTCACATCCAGTGTTTTTTTTTTTTTGTTTTTTCACATGGAGTTTCGTTCTTGTTGCCCAGGCTAGAGTGCAGTAGCGTGATCTCGGCCCACTGTAACCTCCGCCTCCCGGGTTCAAGCAATTCTCCTGCCTCAGCCTACCGAGTAGCTGGGATTGCAGGCATGCACCACTATGCCCAGCTAATTTTTGTATTTTTAGTAGAGATGGGGTTTCACCATGTTGGCTGGGCTGATCTTGAACTCCTGACCTCATGTGATCCACCCACCTTGGTCTCCCAAATTGCTGGGATTACAGGCATGAGCCACTGTGCCCAGCCGAGAACCTCCATTCAGTGTTCTAAATCCACAGCTCAAAGCCACCATGCTCAAAAACGGCCTGCACAGGTGTTCTTTGTGACTTTGCCCAGCAAGAGGGAGAAACAGTAAAAATGAAGACAGTCTTTCTACTGTAATTTCTCCAGAATTGCTTTTTAAACTAATGCCCTGTCAGCCACATAGAGGTGACATTCAAAACTGAAGTCAGTGCTAGAGAGTGATCTATATGTATATGAAGCCGTTTTCCTGTTGTTGGTTAAAATGAAATCTGTAATATCCTTTCTTGTATCATTATTGCTCTTCTAAATGTGTACCCAGAGGCTATTCTGTGATGGCCACCTACAAAATTTAGAACAAATGTGTTTCTGTAGCTGTCACAATTATTCAAATGTAAGAGAAATGTACACTTTCCTGAAAGATTAAATTTGAAGTAGTTTTGTTTTAGTATTCAAAATTCACCTTTGAACGACAATAAAAGATACAAGTCTTTCCTTTCCCTAATGTCTAAGAGAAGTATGAAACTCTTTAATGCCTGTCATGATTAGCTTTCTCTGCAGGTTGCCAGGATACCCTGGGAGTGTGTGCTTTACTGCCAGTGGTAAATGACCGTGTCCACCAATACTTGAGATTTAATATGCAGAGCTAGAGATGGAATAAGAAAGACGACGCCTCTGTCATTTTTCTGCATCCTTCCCACTGATGTGACTGGCAATGTGGGACTGGAATTAGAGGACAGTGAGATTAATTTCAAGCACTTTTAAGGAGCATGTAAAAACTGTTTCTTTATAAGAGGATATGATTGTTAACATAAATCTCAGAATAAATGATGTAGACCCTTCAAAAATCACAAGATTTGAAGTAACAGGTAAAACTCTAGTACAAATCAGAAAACACACACTAGCAAAAAAAAAAAAAAAAAAATGACTTATTGTAAACATAACTTATCCTAGCCAGATTTCCAAAACCTAGACTAGAACTTAGGAAGAAGTGAGAATTAAGTCCCTTCTGGTTCTGGTACCTACTGGATGCTGAAACCTCGCTCCAACACACCGGAGCCCTGCCTTCATCCTCTGTAAGAGAGACATTTAAATTTTGTGTAAAAGGCATGTGTTGAGAACTAGAAATAAAACAATAAATAGCCATCTATCATTAAAGAAATTATAGATCACAGAGATAAACATAAATTCAAACAAATTTAATAAATATTAAGTCAAATCTTGTTCTAGTCATTGGAATACATGGGGGAACAAAATGAAGATCTTATGAAGCTCATAAATGAATGCAATGCAGAATGAGCAGTGGGAAAGGCTCCAGAAGACCAGAGAATGGGCCCTGAAATGAGACTGGGAGCTGGAGATAGCCAGGCCATTTCTTCCTTTAACACATTGTACTGTGCCAGAGTGCCTCATATATGTCCGAAATTCTGCCAAGTACCAGTGATGTAATGAAGAGTAAGAAAGGCCCTGTTTCTGCCTTCTAGAATTTAAATTCTAGTTGGGAATACAGACAATTCAACGAGCAATTAAAACGAAGTACAATCACAATTAACTTTAGTTCTCATGTAAGAAGTCATGATTATGATAATTAAATTACAGGACAAAGTGCCTAGCACAGAGTAGGCACTCAAAAAATGTTTGGTATTTTTACAAATTAAACAGTTTACTTGTATGCAGAGAGAAGTCATAAATAATAGTACATTGTAATGATTTCAGGAGCAAAGAAGGTTAACACAGGAAGTTTTGATGGATCATATAACCTTGAATTAAGTACAAGGTCTTTGCTCCCCATCTCTGTGGACTCCTATTTGTCCAGCCCAGACTAATTTTTCTCTCCTAATTTCACTGTCTAGGAGAGCTCATTAAGAGATTTACCTGATCAGACTAAATGTTTCTTTCCTTAATCCATCTCATTACACTTCCAACACCCCTGGTACTGGCCTAAACATTTGAATTTCATAGCTCCATTAATGCAAATAGAATCTCATCAAGGTCTAAAGATTCCTAGGAGAGCAGGCATTGAATGTCTTCATTTGAATGCATAAGATAGCAGTATCCCCTTGCATATTTCCCTTGTTTACAATGATTCCTTTGGTCAGAGGTGAGATCATCAGTGCTATGCAAAGCGAATGAATACATTTCAGATTCTCTAAGTGCCTGAATGAACCCAGATCCCTTATTCAATTTCAGACACATCCAATAAAGTGTTCATGATCAGATGAAGTAGGATTGAGCAGCGACCTGTACAGAATTATTAACATTCAAAAGCAATTGATACTTATGACAAAATGAAGAACGATGAAAGACAATAATAATAATAATCATAATAATAATAAAAGAGAGGTCACTGTCAAAGTATGCAACCAGTAAGAAACCGCTGCTGCTCTCTCAGAGGATCTGCACGATCATGGCTCACTGCAACCACCACCTCCTGGGTTCAAGAAATTCCCCTGCCTCAGCCTCCCAAGTAGCTGGAAAGAGCAAATGTGAATTTGAATCTTTACCTCAGTTTCTACCAGTTAAGAGACCTTGATGAAGTCAATAAACTGTCTTTGCCTACCTTCTCCATCTGAAAACAGGGATAAAAATCTTCACCTCAGAGCTGCACTGAGGACTCAAACAACAGCAGAATAGAGAAATGATTTACATAGCACTTGGAAAATAGGTAAGGTACAAAGAACCAGAGATACAATAGGGATTAGTTTCTTCAAAAGTCTATGTATACACACTTAAACACTCACAGAAACATACAAGGAATCAGGAAATTTTCATTTCTTTCTTAATCAAACTAAAATAAGAGATTTTTCTAAAGGCTAAAAAACACCCAACTCATTATTTGGCTATTATGAGCTTGATATCAGAATTTAAAAAAGATAGTACAAGAGAACATAATTAGAAATCACTCTCATTAAGGAAAGTAAGCAATATTATATAAAAATACCTAGAAATTATTTTCCACAGGGTGCTAAGAATGCATAATGATCAAGTAGGACTTCTCTAAAAAACACAAAGATATTGCAACCTCAAAAATCAATTTTTTTCTTTTCTTTTTATTTTTTTATTTTTTTTTATTTTTTTTTTTATTTATTTATTTTTTTGAGACAGTGTCACTCCATTGCCCAGGCTGGAGTGCAGTAGCATGATCTCAGCTCACTGCAACCACCACCTCCTGGGCTCAAGAAATTCTCCTGCCTCTGCCTCTCAAGTAGCTGGGATTACGAGCGTGCGCCAACATACCCGGCTAATTTTTGTATTTTTAGTAGAGATGGAGTTTCACTGTGTGGGCCAGGGTGGTCTTGAATTCCTGATCTTAAATGATCTGCCCATCTCAGTCTCCCAAAGTTCTGTGATTACAGGCATGAGCAACCACGCCTGGCCAGAAATCAATTTTAATAATTTAAAATAATTATTTTAATAATGAAAATAATGAATCCATTTTCATAGAGCAATGAAAAAATGACCATTTTGAAATAGTAAAATTGAATATTTATGATTAAAAATACACTTAGCAAGCTGGAATAAAAGGGATTTTCATACTCTGATAAACAATAGCTTACAGGAATCCAGAGCAAACATGATAACTAATACAGAAACAAAACAAGAAACAAAAACATATTACCACCTCTTTTTAACATTGTACTGAAGATCCTAGCCAGTACGACAAGAAAAATTTCTTTAAAAGTTAAGACAAAAAGAAATAAATAAAAGTCTCTGTTCAAACAATATATTGAAAATAGTGGCCGGGTGCGATGGCTCAAGCCTGTAATCCCAGCACTTTGGGAGGCCGAGACGGGCGGATCACGAGGTCAGGAGTTCGAGACCATCCTGGCTAACATGGTGAAACCCCGTCTCTACTAAAAAATACAAAAAAAAAGCTAGCCAGGCGAGGTGGCTGGTGCCTGTAGTCCCAGCTACTCGGGAGGCTGAGGCAGGAGAATGGCGTAAACCCGGGAGGCGGAGCTTGCAGTGAGCCGAGATCCGGCCACTGCACTCCAGCTCGGGCGACAGAGCAAGACTCCGTCTCAAAAAAAAAAAAAAAGAAAGAAAATAGTATGGCATCTCCAATAGCATCAGTAATGATTCTATTAAAACTTTTTTATTTAAAAAAAAAAAATGCAAGGAGAGACATCAGTAAGATGGCTGGCTGGAGGTGTGTAATGTTCACCCCTACAACAAAATAAGACCGGAATAAGTAACAAAAATAAGCTACATTTCAACTACCTAAAGAAGACACTGGAATACAGCAAAGGATGACAGAAACCCTGTGAAGCATGGAAACTAGGGTGGCCCCATAAAGAGAGAAGTGATGTTTTCTGCCTCTGCAAAACCATATTCCCAGCCAGGATCAGCTCAGAACCAGCAGGGACTTCTCATTGTGGGAGAAAGGTAAGCAAGGGATTCCCAGAAGTCCCCATTAGCACTACAGACTCCTGCAGTCCTTGCTACGAAGAGTTCATAATTCTCACAGGCCCTGAGTCTAGTTTACAGGTCTGCCTGGAGTCCACATTGCTGCATTGCTCTAAAGAAGGAACCCACGTGAACCAAGCTGCTTCAGAATAGCACCTCATGAACCAAACTGCTTCAAAACAGCACCAACTTGAGATGGAAGTCACTACAAGACTGCATTCTGCTCCAGGGTCCATCTGGAGGCAGGATGGGCCCTGCTGTTACTCCACCATGCTCACACAACTGGCTGCTACATCACAAACCTGGCTACTCAAAGCCTAGACCCAGCAGACCAGCCATGTCACTAACACCCAAGCCCAAGTGGACCTTTGCAACCCAAAGAACAGGAAATTCTTCACAGCAGGGTGGCTGCCCCTGTGACCAGCAGAATCTCCATATTGTGTATCTCCTTAGGGACTGAGGCCTCCTCAGTGACCTCACTCCCAATACTGTCAATCCTGCAACTGGCAGAATCACTGTGCTTTGTGCTTGCCCTGCAAGGCCTGAGGACCAGCTCACCCAGCAGCACCACAACCAGCCAAGCCTTGCCACTGGCTCCACAAATACTTGCAGCCTAAGTCACTGAGGCACTCAGAGAGACCGCTGACACTGATTATAGCTGAAGAAATTACATGAAGACTGCAATAGTGCACCTACCTAGAATCAAAGCCAAAATAGACTACCCAACCAACATTCTAGGACCCATCTACCGAAAAAAAGTCTTTCCTTACAAATCTACTCCACAAAATTGGAAGAGTCAACTGTCCCACCAAGATACAAAGATATCAGTATAAGAACATGAGAAACATGACAAAGCAAAAAAGCATGACCCCTCCAAAGGAAAACAATAATTCTCCAGTAACAGACCCTCTCAGAAGAGGAAATCTGTGAAATGCCTGACAAGAAATGAAAAATAATGATCTTAAGAAAACTCAATGAAATATAATACATATAAAAAGCTCAACAAAATCAGAAAAGTAACTCGTGACTTTTAAGGAGAAATTCGACAAAGATAAATATTACAAAAACTAAACGAAACAAAAATATTGGGACTGAAGAATTCAATGAGCAGAATTAAAAACTATAATTGAGTGTTTCAACAACAGACTAGATCAAGCAAAATGAATCATTTTTGATCCTGAAGTTGTTTGTTGTTTATTTTTTATTACAGAAGGAGTTTTCCTCTTGTCGCCCATGATGTTGTGCAATGGCATGATTTTGGCTCACTGTGACCTCCACCTCCTGGGTTCAAGTGATTCTCCTGCCTTAGCCTCCAGAGTAGCTCAGATTACAGGTGCCCACCACCACACCCACTAATTTTTGTATTTTTAGTAGAGACAGGGTTTCACTATATTGGCCAGGCTAGTCCTCCTGACCTGAGGTGATCTGCCCACCTTGATCTCCCAAAGTGCTGGGATTACAGGTGTGAGCCACCACACCCAGCTACGTCTTTTGAAATAACTTAATCAGACAAGAAATGAGAAAAAAAAGAATAAAGAAAGTCTATGGGACTGATGGGGCACCATAAGTGAACAAATGTTTGCATTGTGGGACTATTAGAAAGAGAAAAAGCAAGAAAAAACCAATATATAACAAACACATAGTAAACATTATACTTATCAGAGAAAAACAGAAAGTTTTTTTCTAAGATCCAGAACAAGACAAGGATGCTCACTATTACCGTTTCCACTCAACATAGTACTAGAAGTTCTAGCCTGATGGATCAGGCAAGAGAAATAGAAGGCCTCCAGATTGAAAAAGAGAAAGTCAAATTGTCTCTCTTTGCAGATGACATGATTATATACATAGAAAACCCTAAGGACTACACACACACACACACACACAAACTGTTAGTACTAATAAATAAACTCTGTAAAGTTGCAGGATACAATATAAACATACAAAAATCAATAGTGTTTCTATATGCCAATAGCAAGCTGTTTGAAAAAGACATCAAGAAAGCAAGTCCAGTTACAATAGCTACAAATGATAAAATACTGAGGAATAAATTCAGCTGAGAAGGTAAAAGATCTTCACAATAAAAGCTATAAAACATTGATAAAATAAATTGAGGAGGACACAAATAAATGGAATGTCATTTACGTCTGTGGACTGAAAGAATTAACATTGTTTAAATGTTCACAATACACAAAGCAATCGACAGATTGAATGCAATCCATATGAAAATATCAATGGCATTCTTCACAGAAATAGAAGAAGACAATCCTAAAATGTATTTGGAACAACAAACATTCCTGAAAGTCAAAGCAATCTTCAGCAAAAAGAACAAAGCTGGAAGCATCACTCTACCTGACCTCAAAATTTACTACAAAGATGTAGTAAATAAAACAACATGGTATTAGCATAAAAGTAGACACATAGGCCAATAGTACATAATAAAAACCCATAAATAAATCCATGCACTTACACCCAATTGTTTTTTACAAAGGCACCAAGAACACATATTGAGGGGAAAAAAAAAAGTCTCTTCAATAAAGGGTGCTGGAAAACCTATATATCCATATGCAAAAAAAAAACTAGACACCTATCTCTCACCATATACAAAAATGAATTCAAAATGGATTAAAAATGTAAATGTAAGCCTCAAAATTATAAAATTACTAAAAGAAAACATAGAGGAGGCCGGGCATGGTGGTTCATGCCTGCAGCTCCAGCACTTTGGGAGGCCAAAGCAGGTGGATCACTTGAGGTCAGGAGTTCAAGACCAGCCTGACCAACATGATGAAACCCCCTCTCTACTAAAAATATGAAAATTAGCCAGGTGTGGTGGCACACGCCTGTAATCTCAGCTACTTGGGAGGCTGAGGCAGGAGAATTGCTTGAACCTTGGAGGTGGAGGTTGCAGTGAGTTGAGATTGTGCCACTGCACTCCAGCCTGGGTGACAGAGTGAGACTCCATCTCAGAAAAAAAAAAAAAGAAAGAAAAGAAAAGAAAAAGAAAACATAGGGGAAATGCTTCCTAACATTGGTCTGTGTATGAATCATTTGGATAGGAACTCAAAAGCACGAGCAACAAAAGCAAATACAGACAAATGGATTACATCAAACTAAAATGCTTTTTTACAACAAAGGAAGTAACAAAGTGAAAAGACAACCTACAGCTTAGGAGGAAATATTTGCAAACTGCATCTGACAAGGGGTCAATATCCAGAATAATAAGTCACTCAAACAATGCAATAACAAAAAAGCAATAATCCAATTTTAAAAATGGGCAAAGGATTGAAATAGATTTTTCTCAACATACAAAGAGGAGGAGACAGAGCAAGAGGACCAAATAGAAGCCTCCACCAATCATGCTCACCAGAAGAACACCAAATCTGACAACTATCTACACACACAAAAAGCACCTTCATAAGAACTAAAAACCAGGTAAGCAATCACAGAACCTAGTTTTAACCTCATATCACCAAAAGAGGCACTGAAGAGGGTAGGAAACAGTCTTGCATTGCTGACACCACCCCTCCCTCATCCCCTAACAGCAGCTACATGGTGCGTAGAGATAATCTGTGAAATTGGGGGAGGGAGAGTGCAGCAATTGTACGACATTGCATTGGAATGCAGTGCTGCAAACATCAGGCAAAACACAGCCAACACCCATGGAGGAAGCATGTAGACTAGACTTAGCTAGAGGAGAATCACCCATCCCAGTGGCTGGAAACTGAGTTTCAGCAAGCCTTCCCACTTTGGACTAACGTACTTTGGGATCCTAAATAAACTTGAAAGGCAGTCTAAGCCGAAAGGACTGCAAATCCTAGGCAAGTTCTGGTGCTGTGCTGAACTTGCAACCAGTGGACCTGGGGAGCACATGACCTAGTGAAACACCAGCCAGGACGGCTAAGGGAGTGACTTCCCCCAACCCCAAGCAACACATCTCACAGCTCCTAAAGAGACTCATTCCTTCTGATTGAGGGGAGGAAAGGAGAAAGGAAAGAATACTTTGTTTTGCAAAGTGAATACTATTTAAGCCACAGGAGGATAGGGTACCAGGCAGATTCATGGAGCCCCCATTCCAGGCTCTAGCTCCCAGATGACATTTCTAGACACACTCTGGGCTGGAAGGGAATCTGCTGCCTTGAAGGGAAGGACTTAGCACTGGCGAATTCATTACCTTCTGACTAAAGAGCCCTTGGGCCTTGAGTAATCTACAGCAGTGTCCAGGTAGTACATGCTATGGGCCTTGGGTGAGACTCTGAGACATGCTGGCTTAGGTTGTGACCCAGCATATTCACAACTGTGATGACTATGAGGACGGACCCCTTCTATTTGAAAAAAGGAGAGGGAAAATAAAGGCAACTTTGTCTTGCAGCTTAGGTACCAGCCCAGTCACAGTGTAGAAGAGTACCAAGCAGGCTCTCAGGGTCCCCGATTCCAGGCCTTGGCTCTTGGACAGCATTTCTGGACCCTGGGCCATAAGGGAGCCCACTTTCCTGAATAATAAAATCCAGGCCTGGCAGCATTCACAAGCTGACTGAAGAGACTTTAAGGCTTAAGTGAACAGCCATGGTGGTCTGACAGTACCCTTCCTAGGCCTGTGGTGGTGGTGGCCATGGGGAGAGGCTCCTCTGCCTGTGTAAAGGGGAGGGAAGAGAGGGAAGGACTGTGTCTCATGGTTTGAGGGCCAACTCAGCCTCTGCCAATCTAGATTCTAAGGTTTCTAAGGTAGATTTCTAAGGTTTTTGACTCTAGTACCTGGCTCCCAGGTGGCATCTCCTAACCCACCTGGGGCCTGGGGGAACTCACAACCCTAAATGGAAGGAAGCAAACATGGCTGGCTTTACTACCTGCTTAGGATCTTGTAGAGCCCCAAGGTCTTGAGCAAACATAGGCGGTAGACAGGTAGTGATTTTAACATACCTTGAGCAAGACCCAGTGCTGTGCTGGCTTAAACCTGACCCAGTGCAATTCCAGTGATGGTGGCCACAGGGGTTCTTGTGCGTCTTACCCCAAGCTCCAGGTGGCTCAGCACAGAAAGAGAGACTTCATTTCTTTGGGAGAAAGTAAAGGAAAAGAATAGGCAGAGACCAGTAATCCAGAAAATTTTTCTGGATTGCCAATGTAGTACCTCTATGAATCTGCAAGATTCACAGCATGACTGAGTCTTGGGTGCCCCTTAATGCAGATATGGCTTAGATCACAGCACCCAAGTCCTTTCAAATACCTGGAGAGCCTTCCAAACAAGGACAGGTGCAAATAAGCCCAGACTGTGAAGACTACAATAAATACCTAATTCGTCAATGCCTAGACACTGACAAATATCAACAAGCATCATTACCATCCAGGAAAACATGACCTTACCAAAAGAATTAAGTATGGCACTGGGAAACAATGTTGAAGAAAGAGAGATAGATATGTGATTGTCAGACAAAGAATTCAAAATAGCTATGTTGAGGAAACTCAAACAAGTTCAAGACAACACAGAGAAAGAATTGTGAATTCTATCCGATAAATTTAACAAAGAGATTGGAATAATTAAAAAGAATCAAGCAGAAGTTCTAGAGTTAAAGACTGCAACTGGCATACTGAAAAATCTTTTGAAAGCAGAGTCTTTAAAAATCAGTCTTTTAAAAGCAGAAGTGATTAAGCAGAAGAAAGAATTAGTGAGTTTGAAGACAGGCTATTAGAAAATATACAGACAAGAGGAGACAAAAGAAAAAAAAAGATAAAATGAAGGACACCTACAAGGTCTAGAAAATAGTTTCAAAAGGGCAAATCTAAAAGGTTTTGGCCTGTAAGAGGAGGTAGAGAGAGAGATAGGGGTGGAAAGTTTATTCAAAGGGATAATAACAAAGAACTTTCCAAACCTAAAGAAAGATATCAATCCAAGTACAAGAAGGTTATAGAACACTAAGCAGATTTAAGCCAAAGAAGACTACCTCAGGCATTTAATAATCAAACTCCCAAAGGCCAAAGATAAAAAAGGATTCTAAAAGCAGCAAGAGAGAGGAAATAAATAACATTCAATGGAACTACAGTATGTTTAGAAGCAGACTTTTCAGTGGAAATCTTACAGACCAGAAGAGTGGCATAACATATTTAAAGTGCTGAAGCAAAAACCTTGTACCCTTGAATAGTATATCTGGTGAAAATATCCTTCAAACATGAAGGAGAAATGAAGACTTTTTAGGCAAACAAAAGCTGAAGAATTTCATCAACACTGAACCTGACCCACAAGAAATGTTAAAGGGAGTGCTTCAATCAGAAAGAAAAGAAACTTAATCAGCTATAAGAAATCATCTGAAGGTATAAAACTCACTGGTAATAGCGAGAACACAGAAGAACACAGAATATCATAACACTATAAGTGTGGTGTGTAAACTACTATTATCTTATGTAGGAAGATTAAAAGGCAAACCACTCAAAAGCAGTAACTACAACAATTTTTAAAGATAGTACAAGACATAAAGAGAAGCAACAAAAAGTTAAAAAGTAGTGGGATAAAGTTGAGGTGTAGAGTTTCCATTACTTTTTTTTTTTTTTTTTTTTTTTTGGTTGTTTAAAAAGCAGTGGGATAAAGTTGAGGTGTAGAGTTTTCATTACCTTTTTTTTTTTTTTGCTTGTTTTTTAGTTTGTTTATGCAAACAGTGTTAACTTGTTGTCAACTTAAAATAACGGGTTATGAGATAGTATTTGCAAGCCACATGGTAATCTCAAATCAAAAAACCTACAATGGTACACAAAAAAAACAAAAAGTGAGAAGTTAAATTATACCATCAGAGAAAATTATCTTCAGTAAGATAGAAAGGAAGGAAAGAAGAAAGAAAAGATTTTTTTTTTTTTTTCAGGTTTATTCTCTTTTATTCTTCTTTATTCAGCAGATTAGGGGCTGGGCATGGTGGCTCAGGCCTGTAATCCCAGCACTGTAGGAGGCCGAGTTAGGTGCATCACCTGAGGTCAGGAGTTCGAGACCAGCCAGGCCAATATGGTAAAACACCATCTCTACTAAAAATACAAAAATTAGCCGGGTGTGGTGGTGCATGCCTGTAGTCCCAGCTACTCAGGAGGCTGAGGCAGGAGAATCTCTTGAACCCAGGAGGCGGAGGTTACAGTGAAGTGAGAACATACCACTGCACTCTAGTCTGGGAGACAGAGCGAGATTCCATCTCAAAGAAAAGAAAAAGGAATACAAAAGAGAAGGAGAAAGCAGTCAACAGTACTATAATTTAAGAAGCTGACCCCAGAATATATTCCATATTCCATGTTTCTTCTATGGGTTTTATTTCCTTTCAGCAACATCTTCAAAGAGGCAGTTTATTCTGCAGTACACTAGCTAAGTCTCCTCTGAACACCCTAGAAAGGTTTTTCCATCAGAGCCTCTATCCAACTGGTTCCGTTCACTAGTTTAGTGGTGGCAATGACATATTCTGTACCTCCATCTTCCAACTAGGAGAGAAATCGCAGGGCAGCAATTTCAGCAAGGGTTACGCCCCCGAGGAAAAATATCAGAGTCACTCGGTTTTCTCCCGGTTGACGTTTCTTCTGCAGTCCTGTGGGCAGTGGCTGCCGCTCCTCAAAGTGGGGCCCTGGGAAGATGCAGAGGACCTCATCGATGCTCCGCCAGCCAGGTCGGGAAACCAGCTGGGCCAGCCGCACACTAAGCGGGGCATACCCACTGTACATATAGGATATGTCCTTGGGGTTTTGCTCCTTAACATCATCTATCCAGAGGGCTAATGTTTTCCCTATGGTTGGGTAATTGTTTCTGCCCCCTGTCTGCGGTTTCAGCAGGCCGGCCTTCTCCAGGTTGTGTAAGGTCAACATGTGCTCAAAGCCATAAGTCTGGAGAATCTCTCTTTTGTAATATTCCAAAACTTTTTGTTTGAGCCCCACTATTACACACGGATTGGAGGCAAACTAGTCTTAACAACTTGATCAATGAGTGTTTTTGGGCGATACAATCCTCAATGTAATTGTTGACCTTATCAGTGTCTATTCCAGACATAAATTCCTGTTCCATGGTTAATTTATCAAAAATGTCTTCAGAAGTAGTGACATCTTTGATCAATTCTGCAATTGAGGTATGGTTTACAAGCGAGCCCCTTGCTGCCTGCATGTGGGGCAACTGGGAAAGAAACTACTTGATCTCCCCCACGGTCTTAGCATTGTGTCTTTCCTCGAGTGCCGCCGAGATGATCTTTGCTTTCTTGCTGAGCACAGAGCCCACCGCCTTGAAGTTCTTATCTTGGATCTCAGCATAGAGCTCCTCTGCAGAATTCAGCTGCAGCTTCTTTGCTTCCTTGAGGAGGTCCTTACCACCATTGCCCTGTTTCTTAAGTGCAAATTTCTCTGGAGATAATTTCATATAACTGTTCTGAATGCCATAAATGTCATCAATGAGTCCTTCATATGTCAGCTGAGTGGCAAGAGGTGTTAATAAATCCACATACCGATCAAGCAACCAGAGATTATCAAAAACAGGAAATATTGAATTCTGGCTTCCTGTAAACTCTCTCTTCATCCTGATCATAATATTGGCCACTTGCCGAGCACATTCTCCTTTCCCAAAGATCTGGGGGATCGTTCCATACAGAGCATGCAGGGTCATCAGCCCCTTGGCTGCATGGTACAGGCTCGTCTGGTCGCCCTCCAGGTAGCACTCTTTGAACGCACCCTCTGATTCCATGGATAAGAGATTACCATAGAATGGAATGAGATCTAAGCTGTACTCCTCCCTATGAATAAAGGATCCCAAGACACCCAGATCCTTCAACCGCTGTTCACACAACAGGCTACGGCGTGGCACAAACAGAATATGAATATCTCTCGTTGGGCCTCGTCTATCTTCACCGAGCACGTTTTCAGCAATTATATCCATCAACTCTAGCCTGGGTGTGACAAAAATAATAATAATAATATTCTTGACATCAGCTGCAGCAAATGATTTCCTTTAAGTGTGAACATTTTTTTCACTTCATGTCCCTTCAATAGTGAATACTGTGCAGTCAGGCCAAAGGGTCCAGTTAGGTATTCATCCCAAACTATTCCCTTGCTTCCTGCACACTTGTCCAGGAACTCGCACAGCTCGCCGTACACCGCCTGGCGCAGCACGTTTAGGTTCACTCGCTGGTATGACAGGTGCGCCGCCATCTCGCTCCACCACCCCCTGCCAGAAAAGATCTTAAAACAAGAAGTAAACAAATTTTAAAATGGCAGCAGTAAGTCCTTATCAATTATAACGTTGAATGTAAGTGTACTAAGCTCTCCATTCAAAAGACATAGACTGGCTGAATAAATTTAAAAACCAAGATCCAATAATGTGTTGCATACAAAAAGAACACACTTTACCTATAAAGGCACATATAGACTGAAAATAAAGGAATGGCAAAAGATATTCCATTCAAATAGAAACAAATAAAGAGTAGAAGTAACTATACTTACATTAAAAAATGGATTTTAAGACAAAAACTATGAAAAGAGACAAAGAGGGTCATTATATAATGATACAAGGGTCAATTCAGCAAAAGGATATAACAATTTAAATACATATGCACCCAACATTGGAGCACCCAGATATATAAAGCAAATATTATTAGACCTAAAAAGAGAGATAGATCCTAATACAATAATAGTTGATGATTTCAATATCCCAGTTTCTACATTAGACAGATCTTCCAGACAGAAAATCTACAAAGAAACGTTGGATGTAAGCTTTACTGTAGACCAAATGGATCTAATAGATAGTTACAGAACATTTCATCCAACAGCTGCAAACTATACATTCTTCTCCTTAGCACATAGATCATTCTCAAAGACAGGCCATATGTTAGGCTCAAAAGCAAGTCTCAAAACATCAAAAAGATTGAAATAATATCAAGTAACTTCTATGACCACAATGGAATGAAACTAGAAATCAGTAACAAGAGGAATTTTGGAAACTGCACAAACACATAGAAATTAAATAATATGTTCATGAATGACTAGTGGATCAATGAAAAGATTAAGTAGGAAATAGAAAAATTTCTTGAAACAAACAGTAATGGAAATACAACATACCAAAATCTATGGGATTCAGTAAAAGTAGTACTAACAGGGAAGTTTATAGCTATAAGTGCCTACATCAAAAAATAAGAAAAACTTCAAATAAACAACATAATATGCATCTAAAAGAATTTGACAAGCAAGAGAAAACCAAATTCAAAATTAGCAGAAAACAATAAATAATAAAGATCAGAACAGAAATAAACGAAATTGAAAAAAGAAATCAACATAAAAGACCAATGAAATAAAAAGTTTGATTTTTAAAAGATAAATAAAATTGACAAATTTTTAGCCAGACTAAGCTAAATGGGATATCTCATTTACTCCGATTATTATATATTATATATTATTATTTATTATTATATATTACATATATTTACAAGGTATATGGGATATTTTTATATCAATGTAATTATTACACATTTTATAATTACTCATTGTAGGCCAGTATCAAAATATGTCATATCCATATACCCTATAAATATATATACCTACTATGTACCCATAGAAATTAAAAATTGTAAAAATTATAAATAAAATCAGTTAAATTAACTTTAAATATTTAAGAAAAGAAGATATACAAACAGCCAACAGGTACATGAAAAAATATTCATTACTAATCATTAGAGAAATGAAAATCAAAACCACAATTAGAATGGTTATTCCTAAAAAGATAAAAAAATAACTTTGGGAGGCCAATGTGGGCAGATTGCTTGAAGTCAGGAGTTTGAGACCAACCTGGCCAATATGGTGAAACCCTATCTCTATATTTATACAAAAATTAGCTGGATGTGGTGGCACATGCCTGTAATCCCAGTTACTCAGGAGGCTGAGTCAGGAGAATTGCTTGAACATGGGAGGTGGAGGTTGCAGTGAGCAGAGATGGAGCCACTGCTCTCCAGCTTGGGCAACAGAGCAAGACTCCATCTCAAAAAACAAAAAAATAATAATAATAAAGATAAAAATAAAATTAAAAGACAAAGAATAAACATTGGCAAGGATGTGGAAAAATGGATAACCTTACACACTGTTGGTAACAATGTAAATTAGTACTGCCATCATAGAAAAACAGTCTGAGCATGTCTCAAAATATTAAAAATAGATTTACTACTACATGATTCAGCAGTTTCACTGCTGATCATTTATCTAAAGAAAATGACATCGGTATGTGAGAAAACATGTCTACACTCTCATATTTACCACAGCACGATTGACAACAGCCAAGATGTGGAGTCAACCTAATTGTCCATCAGTGGACAAATGGATAAAGAAAATGCACTATGTATACACAAGGGAATACTACCCGGCCATAAAAGAGAATAAAATTCTGTCATTTGTGGCAACATGAATGAACCTGGAGAACATTATGCTAAGTGAAATAAACCAGGAACAGAAAAATAAAAACTACATGATCTCCCTCACTTGTGGAATCTATAAAAGCTAATCTCAGAGAAGTACAGAGTAGAGTACTGGTTACCAGAGACCTGGAAGTGTAGGGGGAAGCAGGGGATGGAGAAAGATTGATCAGTGGGTACAAAATTACTGTTACATGTGATGAATAAGTTCTGATGTTCTGTATTACTGTAGGGTAACTATAGTAAACAATATTACAGTGTATATTTTAAAATATCCAGAAGAGAGGATTCTGAATGTTCTTGCCACAAATAAATAATAAATGTTTGAGGTAATGAATATGCTAAATATAATAATTTGATCAATTACACAATGTATACATGTATCAAAACATCATTGTGTACCCCATAAATGTGTACAATTACTATGTGTCAATTAAAAACAAAATTTATTTAGTAAATAAAATATCATTGTATATAAGATTTACATAAAAATAGCAGCAGTATCCCTGTATAGAAAACAATAATTAAACATAATAAAATTGTAAAATACCAATAATTTCACAATAGCAACAGGAAGCATAAAGCATTTGGAATAAATGTTTTTAAAGATGTTTAGATATTTCATTTTTAAAATTGCAAATAATTTTTGAATAAAAAATAAAATCCTGTATAAAAGTAGATACATCTTTATAGCCATCAATATAATTACAGAGACAGACATAGATACAGGTATAGACACACGTAGAATAGATGTGGGTACAGTTATAGACAGATATTGATATAGAAATTATTAATGAAAACACTGAAGATAATGAAGAAATAAAATATTTCCCCAATTTATCTATAAATTAATTGCAATTGTGGTAATAATCCAATGAAGTAGTTTTTGGAATTTGACCAGCTGAAATTTATAAGCAGTAAAGAGCCAGGATTACTGAGACAATTTAGAAGAATAAGCATAAGGAAGTAGTATTTTTCTTATAAGATACTGTCTTAGCCTGTTTGTGTTGCTACAACAAAATACCTTAGACTAGATAATTTATAAACAAACTTTTACATTCTGACTGTTCTGGAGGCTGTGAAGTCCAAGATCAAGAAGTCAACAGATTTGGTGTCCAATGAGTGCTCCTTGCTTCAAAGATGGTGCCTTGTTGCTGCATCCTCCCATGGCAGAAAGCAGAAGGACCAAAGGCCTATCCGGTTCTCTCCAGCCTTTTTATAAAGCACTAATCCCATTCAAGATTGGGGAGCCCTAATCACTTCCTAAAAGCCCCACCATTTAATACTGTTGCATTAGGGATTTTTCATCATGAATTTTGAAAACATCCAAATATTCAAACTGTAAGGAGAAAAAAATGAAAAATATCTTTAAGACTTCAAGTACATAAAGATTTCTTAAACAAGACACAGAAAACACAAACCATTTTTTAAAAAATGGTAAATGTGACTATTTTAAGTTTGAAAACTTCGGTTTAGCAAAAGACAAATATGAGCAGTTTTTAAAAATCACAAACAGGTTTTAAAAATGTTTAGATATATATATAAAAGCAGAATAACTAGTATGATGGATAGATAAATCACTATATAAAAATTACATCAAAAATAAAAACTGAATAAAAAATTGAACAAATGATATTAACAAAAGAAGAGTGCCAAATAGTGAATAAATATGAAAAGACACTCAAATTCAGGCAATGTAAATTGAAAGAATAAGATACTATTTCGGCCAGGTGCAGTGACCCATGCCTGAAATCCCAGCACTTTGGGAGGCTGAGGTGGGCAGATCCCCTGAGGTCAGGAGTTTGAGACCAGCCTGGCCAACATGACAAAACCCCGTCTCTACTAAAAATACAAAAATTAGCCAGGAGTGGTGGTGCGGGTATGTAATCCCAGCTACTGGAGAGGCTGAGGCAGGGAGAATTACTTGAACCCAGGAGGCAGAGGTTGCAGTGAGCCAAGATCACGCCACTGCACTCCAGCCTGGGCAACAGAGCAAGACTCCAACTCAAGAAAAGAAAAAAAGAAGGTACTATTTCACACCCAATTAATTTGGCAAAAATTTTAAAAGTCTTATAGCATGTGGAGAGAAAGTGGAGAAACAATACTGGTGGAATAATACATTGCTGTGATTATTTTGAGCCAATTTTGAGTGATCTTACAAAGTTGAATATGCACAGGACTTTTACTTTATCATACCACTTCTGATGCTTCTGATGCTAGAATAATTTTCACCGGTATGCGTAAGGCAATATAAATAATGATATTTAGGCTTTAAAAAGTAGAAATAATCCAAATATCTCTTAATAAGGGACTGGATAAATTCATTTTTGTCCATTCATACAATAAAATGCTATACAGAAATTACATTGAATAAAATAGAGCTATGGTTACCAACATGCATAAATCACAAAAACATAATGAGCAAAAAAGAACAAGTTGCAGAAGCATATGTACAATATGCGTATTATTCATCCTAGAAAATAGGTAAAACTATAATGTATATTGTTTATGGATACATATATATGAAGCAATGCAATATATATGTGCATTGGAAAATTCGCCTCTGCTATGGCCAATTAGCTCCTATTGGAGAAAAATATTCCGATAATAACAGCCATATAATCTTTGAAAAAATATTTTAAAACAACTAACTGGAAGGACTAGATATTAAATAAAAGCAGGCATAAACTGGAGAAGAGTAGACACTTGAAAAAAAATGGAAAGGAAAAGGGTCACTGCTTTTGTTTGTAGAGTTTTTAACCTCAGGTAGGCTCAAGACTATGCCATGAAATGTGGCTAACTCTCTAAAGGAAGGAAAAGCTATAGTCTTGCTAGCTAAAAGAACCACAGGGTATGGTTTCAGGCAACTGTAGCTAACAGAAAAAATAAGGGTGGAAATCTCGGAGAAGAAAAATCCAGAGAGGGAAAACCTTATGTTTAACAACTATTTGAATGAATGCTGATATGGTTTGGATCTGTGTTCCCAACAAATCTCATGTTGAATTGTAATCTCCAGTGTTAAAGGTAGGGCCTTGTGGGAAGTGATGGGATCATGGTGGTGGAATTCTCATGAATGGGTTAGCACCATTCCCTCGGTGCCATTATCTTGATAGTGACTGGGTGAGTTATCATGATATCCAGCTGTTTAAAAGTGTGTAGCGCCTCCCCGCTCTCTCTCTCCCTCCTGTTCCAGCCATGTGAAGATGCCTGTTCCTGCTTTGCCTTCTGCCATGATTGAAAGTCTCCTGAGGCTTCCCCAGAAGCCAAGCAGATGCCAGCATCATGCTTCCCGCACAGCCTGTGAACCATGAGCCAATTAAATCTGTTTTCTCTACAAATTGCCCAGTCTCAGGTATTTCTTTATAGCAATGTGAGAACGGACTAATACAACTGCTGACTTCTCCTCAGAGAAATCATGAAAGTCAAAAGACAGTGGAACAACTCTTTTAAAGAGCTGCTATTAGCAACCAAAGGGGGATATCATGAGGGATTAGACTGAATTTGGAATAAAACCCAAAGCAAATTTGATCCTGTAAGTGGATCAAATATTCTTTTTCTAAAGAATATAACAGTGAGGGTCTATCACTTCTTATGCTAACATTACATGGTCAAGGAAAAACTAACAAACACTCAAAACAAAACAAAAAGGAAGGACAAAATCAAACACAAATGTCTACTTTTATTTTTTTAAAAAAAGGGTAGAGGTTAGAAGATATAAGGACAAGTAAAAAATGATAGATTGTTAATATTGATTAAAAGGAGAATCTACACTACAGAAGGAGAGAAATGTACTGTAATCACTAATGAAAGTAAATGAGTTCTTAGTAAACTAAGGAGAAAAAAAATGCATGCCAGCTAGAATTCTATGTGAAGTGGGGAAAAAAGAGAGAGAGAGAGAGACTGACAAATGGATAGAGGGTGGATGGATGAGAAAGGTAGTGGAGTGAAATGTTAATTGAGGAAAACAGGTGCTGGACATAAAAATGTATACTTCTAACTTTTCCATATGTTTGAATTTCTTCATAATACAAAAACAATGATAGAAATAGAGATAGAAATTCTAGAGTGTTTGCACTCTGACTACATAAATGAAAGCAGCAAGAACAAAATTGCTTTTACAATATTGTTGAGACTGTCTAGAGGACTTCCCAGGGATTCCCTTCCCAGAGTGACTTGATTCTTAGCCCAACAAAAATATTCTTGTCCACTGTCCCTAAGTGTGTTTTAAGCGTTATGTACACCTGTGGTGTGGCTCAGTTTTCAAACTGAAGACTATTTCGTTCCAGTAATTACCTCTCCATGTTTCTTTTCTGACCTTTTGGTGACTTAGACCAGTCAAGGTCACCATCTGAAGCTGAGAAAAGAACCTGCCACATAGGAAGTTGCTAAGAAAATAACAAGTGAATAAGAGAGTGAGAGCAAGAATGACAACTTAACCATTCTACCATGGAAATCAGGAGGCAGAGAAAGGATTGCAACACGGAGTTAAATACAGTGCTCAATCATAAGAACCACATGAAATCAACTTTCTTTTTTGGCCACAGACCTCAGCAATTATAGATCCTATAATGGAGAGAGTAGTATCTCAGGGACCTAAAAGCTGCAATGCTCTTCTTTTATCTCCACTTCCCTAGGTTTAAGGGAAGGATCAGAAGTGTCCAAGGAAAAACAATAAACCAAGAGAGAAGAGAAATTATGTAAACCTAGGGAGAGGGAGATAAAGGAAGAGCATTGTAGCTTGGTCTACAATGCTCCCTAACATTTCTCATGCACCCATCATCCACCTCCCTTCTCCCTTCTCCCTTCTCCTCTCTCCTCTGCCTAGTACACTGTCTTCCCTCATCTCCTTTTAACCTCCTTTGTTGTGCATCATCTCTTTTTCACCTTGCTCATGAAATAATAATGAGAATGACAAATTGAAAATAGTGAAGGTCTCTAAGGAATTCACAATTCTGCCGAGTACACAGGTATACGAGCAGGTTTGAAATACTGGTGACTGAACCTTCATGTGAGCTTGATAGAAACCTTCTATTAACCAAACCCAGAGAAAGGGCAGGAGCCCGCAAGGTAATTTTTAATTATAGGTACTTTATCAAACTCCTTTTTTGAGATGACTCATTCTGTGCTAGAGGGAATTAAATGAACGAGGAAGGGAAAGCACAGTCACGCATTAACCCCAGATTTGTCTCAGAAAAACTGGTCAGAGCTGTACATTTATAATCTGCTGGTGCCAATGCTAACCATCAATGGGTGGCTGCCCAGACTCTGGGGCCTAAACTAAACAAATAAAAAGTAAGGATGCACTTAATATGAAGCATGCTATGAGCCTGGTGGGAAATGTGATGTCTTCTAAATATTGCTCATGTTGTATGTGGGAATCTGGATTATAGGGAGAGTCAACTACAAACTTCAATCACAGGTTTCCCTAATGTAAAATGTGTATTCCTGTATCTGCAAGGATTTCTATCCCAGTCAATGTGAAATAATGGGTACTGTTTTGGGAGAGATGATTACAAGTTGAAGGGTGGGTTAGTGTGAACCTCAGTGCTAGCCACCACCACCACCATTACCATTAGCCAGATAATCTCAGGCTACTTGTTCTGTTTGTTCATTCATTTACTTTTAGCAAAGGTATACGTATACATGTGTATGTGTGTATGATTACATCCATATATATGTATGTACATACATGAATGTGTGTGCACGTATGTATGTCAAACAGGTTCCTGTCCATTATCACTGAAGACCAAAGGTAAAAACTTTAATTCCTTTAATTGATTATGCTAAGATTTCTATTTTCTGGTATTGTTTGCAACCAAATTTCTGGGGTTTCTTTCAATGCATATACTGCTATTTTTTGACTTTTCTGCCTCAAATATTGTTATTGGATTCCACTAAGCTGATGAGGACTTAAATCCCTAATATTCTACCCCAGAAACCCTAACATAGTGTACCTTCTCCTAGTCCCCTAGTACAGTTATATTAGAAGTTGTAGTCAGCTCTGTATTTGTTGTTCACTTCCCTATGAGTACATCGTTAGTCACAGCTGAGCCATGAAGTATTATTACATTTATTTTCCAGGGTCAACGTTGTGTTTTCCCTAGAGTAAGTAATCCCCTCTCCCAACCTTCCCCCTTCTTTCTCACCTTCTGTCTCAGGGAAGAAAGAAGTATTTTTAATTGTTGTCTACCTTTAAGGCATCCCCAAGATCTCACACATGAGGATAAGTCCCCTCTGAACACACCCAAGCACATCAAATCCTCCTGGATGTGACAAAGCTACCATCCTTGGACTTCCTTTACCACCATGCTGAGGATTTCCTTTCCATGGGGTGCCTGCTATGAAGTTAACATTTGCGTCCTCCCTAAAATATATGTATGTTGAGCCCTGACCCATCAGTGTGGCTGTATTTGAAGTAAGGAAACAGTTTATGTTTGATGAGGTCATAAGGGTGAAGTTCGACCCTACAAGTGCAGTGTCTATAGAAGAGGACACCAGTGACCACAAGCCAGGGGGAGAGCCCTCACCAGGAGCTCACCCTCCTTGATTTCAATCTGAAATTTCCAACCTGGAGAACGGTGAAAAAGTAAATTGTGGTTGTGTCAGCCGCCCAGTCTAAGGTACTTTGTTACAGCAGCACCGGCAGATGAACACACCCTCCATCTATTTCTCTGGAGCCTATGCCTTCCTCACTACTGCTCACACCCCTAATAATGGCATGGAACACGTTGGCTAGGAGCTTCTTGAGAAGAGGGGAAAGCTAAAACGTTTGAGATTTATAGACCTGGAAATATCTTTAATCTACTCCCACACTTGGTTGAACATCAGATGGGGTATGAAACCCTAATTTTTAAGTCATTTTCCCTGAGAACATTGATGACATTTCTCATTGTTCCTAGTGCATATTTCCGCTAGTTTCCCAGGCCATTCTGAAGGAGTATGGTCTCATTTCTACCTTGACTCTGAAAGTAACCTGCATGTCCGTTAGTGAGAACATTAATTTGTGTGTGTCTGGAGGTTTTTACAATCATTTTGTCTCCATTATTCTGAAATTTCACCATTTGCTACTTAGTAAAGATCTATTTTTGTCCACTTTGCTGGACACTCAAGCAGAGTATTCAACCTAGATACTCATGTATTTCAGGTTGGGAAATTTATTGAGTCATCTTTAAAATGAGTAGCTTTCTATTTTCTCTGCCCTTCCTTTTTGGAACCTTATTATTTGCATGTTGGATCTCCAGGATTGACACTCTTATTGTTTTTATTTTTTCTTTCCTGTGTGATATCTCTTTTAGTTCTACTTTTTGGGGCAAAAGCCTATCTTCAATTCTATTGTCTAATTATTATATTTAATTTTTCATTGTGTGATACATTTTAATTTCTGGAAGTTTTGTATGGGTTCTTTATTTTTTTAATAACCTCCTGTTCATGTGTCATAGATGGCATTTGTTCTCTTATCTGTCTGAGGATTTTAAACATTTGATTAAGTTTTCCGTTTCCTGCATGTTTTCTGCATACTCCAAATTAGGTTCATTTGTTTTGCTATGTTTGCTATTTTTCTGGTTTTTAAATCTGTCTTTCAAATTAGAGGTTTACTAAAACTATCTTGACATCTCTGGCCCTCTTTATTCACCAAAGAAAGGCCTGATGTGACCGCTTTAGGAATCATCTTCCTAGCCAACATCTACGGGATTTTCTCATTGGTTGATCAGTTTTTCAGAAGAGGACTTCTCCAGTCTTCTCCAGTCCTCTTCCTTATAAATATAATGTTTTTCACAGTCTGGGACCATCACATTGGTCCCTGTAGATTTCCACTTGACTCTCTGTTGTTCCAGAGCAGTACCTCTCCCATCAGCTGTGCCTGGGGACTCTATTCCCGAATTCCTCTGATTTAGCCTTTACAGCAAAAGTCCAGTGTTCTGCCAAGGTTAGAGAGAGGCAGTTGCTGGGATCCTCAGGGTCCCATGAATAGGGTTCCAGGAGTTTAAACATCTATTATACATGATTCAGAAAACCATTTCAGCCTTATCTCTAGCCCTAGTCTTTCAAGTCCTTGTTTCCTCCACAGTCCTGAACTCTGGGTTGTGAAAATGGGCTAGCTTGCCGCTGGGCATCCTCCATCACTGACTCACTTTCCAATGTCTGCAAACAGCTAGGTTTGTTTCCTCTCACCCTTTACTACTACCTGAAAAATGTTACTGCTAAGGCTGGGTGCAGTGGCTCACACCTGTAATCCCAGCACTTTGGGAGGCCAAGGTGGGTGGATCACCTGAGGTCGGGAGTTCGAGACCAGCCTGACCAACATGGAGAAACCCTGTCTCTACTAAAAATACAAAAATTAGCCAGGCATGGTGACACATGCCTGTAATCCCAGCCACTCGGGAGGCTGAGGTAGGAGAATCTCTTGAACCCGAGAGGCAGAGGTTGCAGTTAGCTGAGATCACACCATTGCACTCCAGCCTGTACAATAAAAGCAAAACTTCATCTCAAAAAAAAAAAAATACATACACACACACACACACACACACACAACTGCTATTGCCTTCTCACCCATACTCTTGGCCCATGTATGAGTATATAGCATTTAAAAAGTAATTTACCAACACTGTGGTGATATTTTAGGAGGAAACTGATAAACACATGGGTTCACTCTCTGTTCTGAAACCACTTCCTAGATATATGCCCTTAGTCAAGTTATTGATTTCCTATAACTCAGTTTCCTTATTTCTCAAATGGGGATAATAATGGTATTCAACTGTGTAAGGTTATTTTGAGGATTCAGTAGATAATACCTATGAAGAGCTTGAACAGGAAATTGTATAACCAGCAGCAGCACCCAGATACTACATCAAGGGACTTGCGTGAGCCTCTGAGACTTGCTGGCTTCTGGTGAGACTCAGCAGATTACCAGCTGTGGTGGCTATGGGGCAAAACTCCTTCTACTCGAGAAAAGCAAAGGGAAAAATAAAGGGGACTTTGTCTTACAACTTAGGTTGTAAGACCAGCAGGGCCACGGGTGGGTAGAGCACCAAGTGGGCTTTTGCGGTCCTTGATTCCATGACTTGACTCTTGGATGGCGTTTCTGGACCTTCCCTGGGCCAGAGGGAAGCCCACTGCCCTGAAGAGTGAGTCCCAGGCCAGGCAGCATTCACAACAAGCTGACTTAAGAGCCTTCGGGCCATAAGGGAACATCAGTGGTAGTCTGGCAGTACTTCTCATGGCCTAGGGTGGCAGTGGGTTGAGTCTCCTCTGCCTTTGGAAAGGGGAGAGAAGAGTGGGAAGAACTGCATCTTATGGTTTCAGTGCCAGATTAGCTGCAGCACAATAGAACACCAAGTAGACTTCTAAGGTTTTTGACTCTAGTCCCTGACTCCTAGATGGCTCCTCAAGACCCGGAGCCTAGGGGACCTCACTGTCCTGAAAGGAAGGACATAGACCTGGATGGCTTTGCCACCAGCTGATTGTACAGCCCCAGGACCTTGAGTAAGCATTGGCAGTAGCCAGGGAGTGGTTACAGCAAGACTTGGACAAGACCCAGTACTGGCTTCAGGCCTGACCCAGCACAGTCATAGCAGTGGTGGCTACAGGTGTGCTTGTGTCACTAAAGTCCCATGTTTAGGTGGCTCAGAGCAAAAAGAGAGAAACTCTGTTTGTTTGGGAGAAAGTAAGGGAAGAGAACAAGAGTCTCTGCCTGGTAACCCAGAGAGTTCTCCAGGATCTCCAAGACCATTAAGGTAGTACCTCTACAAGTCTGCAAGAACCACAGTGTTACTGGGTGTGGGGTACTCCCCAAAGCAGATAGAGCTTAAGTCACAACACTCAAGTTCTTTCACGTATCTGGAAAACCTCCCAAGAAGGATAGGTACAAAAAGGCCCAAACTGTGAAGACTATAAGAAATACCTAACTTCAATGCCCAGACACCAAAAAACACCTACTAGCATCAACAACATCTAGGAAAACATGACCTCCATAAATAAATTATATAAGGCACCAGGGACCAATCCTGAAGAAGCAGACACATGGGACCTTTCAGAGAATTTAAAATAGCCATATTAAGAAAACTCAAAAGAAATTCAAGATAACACAGAGAAGGAATTCAGAATTCTATGAGATATATTTAACAAAGAGATTGAAATAATTAATAGGAATAAAGCAAAAATTCTGGAGCTGAAGAAGGCAATTGGCATACTAAAGAATGCATCAGATTCCTTTACTAGCAGAATTGATCAAACAGAAGAAAGAATGACTTTGAAGACAAGATATTTGAATCTACACAGTAAGGAGACAAAAGAAAAAAGAATTAAAAACAACGAAGCATGCCTATCGGATCTATAAAATAGCCACAAAATGGCAAATTTAAGAGTTATTGGCCTCAAAGAGGAGACAGAGAAAGAGATAGGGGTAGAAAGTTTATTGAAAGGGATGGCAGAGAAATTCCCCAACCTAGAGAAAGACATCAACATCCAAGTGCAAGAAGGTTATAAAACATCAAACAGATTTACGCCAAAGAAGACTACCTCAAGATGTTTAATAACCAAAATCCCAAAAGTTAAGGATAAAGAAAGGCTCCTAAAAGCAGCAAGAGAAAAGAAACAAACAACATACAATGGAGCTCCAATATGTCTGGCAGCAGGCTTTTCAGTGGAAACCTTACAGGCCAGGAGACTGAGGCATGACACATTTAAAGTGCTGAAGGAAAAAGTTTTGACCCTAGAATATTATAGTACATCTGGCAAAAATATATCCTTCAAACATAAAGGAGAAATAAAGACTTTCCCCGAGAAGCAAAAACTGAGGAATTTCATCAACGCCAGGCCTGTCCTACAAGAAATGCTAAAGGAAGTACTTCAATCAGAAAGAAAAGGATGTTAATGAGTGATAAAAAAAAAAAAAAAAAAAATCCTCTGAAGATACAAAAATCACAGATAATAGTAAGTACACAGAAAAACACAGAATATGATAACGCTGTAACTGTGCTGTGTAAACTACTCTCATCCTAAGCAGAAAGGCTAAATGATGAATGAGTCAAAAATAGTAACTACAGTTTTCAAGGCATAGTCAGTATAATAAGATATAAATAGAAAAAAAAACAAAAAGTTAAAAAAGAGGAGACAAAGTGAAGGTGTAGAGTTTTTATTAGTTTTCTTTTTGTTTGTGCAAACAGTGTGAAGTTGTTATCAGGTTAAAATAATGGGTTATAAAACAGTATTTGCAAACCACATGTCAACCTCAAACCAAAAAAAATACAATGTACGCACAAAAAATAAAAAGCAAGAAACTAAATCATAGCACCAGAGAAAATCACCTTTGCTGAAGGCAGACAGGAAGAAAAGAATAAAGAAAAAGACACCATTAGACAACATAAAACAAATAATAAAATGGTAGGAGTAAGTCCTTATTTATCAATAATAACATTGAATATATATTGATTAAACTCTCCATTCAAAAGACATAGACTGGCTAAATGGATGAAAAAAACAAGACCCATTTACCTGTTGCCTACAAGAAATATATTTAACCTATAAGGACACACATAGACTGAAAATAAAAGGATAGAAAAAGCTATGTCATGCCTAAGGAAACCAAAAGAGCAAGAGTAACTATACTTATATATGACAAAATATATTACAAGACAAAAACTAAAAGAGAAAAAGAAGGTCACCATATAATGATAAAGTGGTCAACTGAGCAAAAGGATATAACAATTTTAAGTATATATGTACCCAGAACTACAGCACCAAATATATAAAGCAAATATTATTAAAGCTAAAGAGATAGGCCCCAGTACAATAATAGTTGGAGACTTCAACACTCTACTTTCAGCATTAGACAGATCTTCCAGACAGAAAATCAACAAAGAAGCATCAGACTTAATCTGCACTATAGAACAAATGGATCTAATATATAGTTACAGAATATTTCATCCAACACCTGCAAACTACACATTCTTTTCCTAAGCACATGGATCATTCTCAAGGATAAGCTATATGTTAGGCTCAAAAGCAAGTCTTAAAACATAAAAAAGATTCAAATAATATCAAGCATCTTCTCTGACCACAATGGAACAAACTAGAAATTAATAACAGAGGAATTTTGGAAACAATACAAACACATGGAAATTAAACAATATGCTCCTGGGCTAGGCTCAGTGGCTCATACCTGTGATCCCAGCACTTTGAGAGGCCGAGATGGGCGGATCACCTGTGGTCAGGAGTTTGAGACCAGCCTGGCCAACATGGTGAAACCCCATCTCTACTAAAATACAAAAATTAGCCTGGTGTAGTGGCACATGCCTGTAATCCCAGCTACTCAGGAGGCTGAAGCATGAGAATCGCTTGAACCTAGGAGGCAGAGGTTGCAGTGAGCTGAGATGGTGCCACTGCCCTCCAGCCTGGGTGACAAAGAAAGACTCTGTTTCAATTAAAAAACAAACAAAAAGAAAAAAACAAAACAAAACAAAAACCTCCTGAATGACAAGTGGGTCAATGAAAAACTTAAGAAAGAAATTGAAAATTTTCTTGAAACATGTAATAATGGAAACACCACAAGCCAAAAACTACGGAATAAGGCAAAAGCAGTACTGAGAGAAGCTTATAGTTCTAAGTACCTACATCAAAAAAGAGAAAAAACTCAAATAAACGATCTAATGATGCATCTTAAAGAACTAAAAAAGTAAGAGCAAACCAAATCCAAAATTAGTAGAAAAAAGGAAATAATAAAGATTAGAGCAGAAATAAATGAAAATGAAATGATAACACAAAACAGGAAGAAACGAAATGTTGCTTTTTTGAAAAGTTAAACAAAATATAACAAACCTTTAGCCAGGCTAACTAAGAAAAAAAGAGAAAAAATACCAATAAATAAAATCAGAAATGAAAAAAAAAAAGATACATTACAACTGATACTGCAGAAATGCAAAGGATGATTAGTGGCTACCATGGGCAACTACATGCCAAAAAATTGAAAAAATCTAGAAGAAATTCACAAATTCCTAGACACACACAACCTACCAAGACCTAACCAAGAAAAAAATCCAAAACATGAACAGACCAATAATTAGTACAGAGATTGAAGCTGTAATAAAATGTCTCCCTCTAGAGAAAAGCCTGGGACCCTGTGGCTTCACTGTTAAATTCTACCAAACATTTAAACAAGAACTAATGCCAATCCTACCCAAACTATTCCAAAAAATAGAGGGGGCCAAACTCATTCTATGAGGCTTGTTACCTAAACAAGAAAAAGACACATCTAAAAAAGAAAACTCTAGGCCAATATCTTAGATGAATACGGATGCAAAAATCCTCAATAAAATACTAGCAAACTGAATTCAACAATACATTAGAAAGATCATTCATCATAACCAAGTGGGATTTATCCCTGGGATGCAAGGATGGTTCAACATATGCAAATCAATCAATGTGATACATCATATCAACAGAATGAAGGATGAAAACCATAAATCATTTCAATTGAAGTGGAAAAAGCATTTGATAGACTTCGATATCCCTTCTTGATAAAAACCCTAAAAAAACTGAGGATAGAAGGAACATACCTCAATAAAAGCCATGTACAACAGACCCACAGCTAGTATCATGCTGAATGGGGTAGAACCAAAAGCATTTCCTCTAAGATTTGGAACACAACAGGATGCCCACTGTCACCACTGTTATTCAATATAGTAGTAGAAGTCCTGGCTAGAGCAATCATAAAAAAGAAAGATATAAAGGGCATTCAAGTTGGAAAGAAGAAGGCAAATTATCCTTGTTTGCAGATGATATAATCTTATATTTGGAACAATCTAAAGACTCCACAAGAAAACTATTAGAACAGATCAATAAATTCAGTTAAGTTGCAAGATACAAAATCAATATACAACATTCAGTAGCATTTATATGCCAACAGTGAACAATGTGAAAAAGAAACAAAAATGTAATCCCATTAACAATAGCCACACATAAAAGTAAAGACCTAGGAATTAACCAAAGAACTGAAAAATCCCTATAATGAAAATATAAAACACTGATGAAATAAACTGAAGAGGACACCAAATAATGGAAAAATATTCCATGGTCGTGGATTGGAAGAATCAATGTTGTTAAAATGTTCATATTACCTCAAGCAATCTACAGATTCAATGCAATCTCTTTCAAAATACCAATACTATTCTGCACAGAAATAGAAAAAAAATCCTAAAGTTTATATGGAAACAGAAAAGACCCAGAATAGTCAAAGT
The DNA here is from genome assembly GCF_047675955.1 of Chlorocebus sabaeus. Taxonomy (NCBI): domain Eukaryota; kingdom Metazoa; phylum Chordata; class Mammalia; order Primates; family Cercopithecidae; genus Chlorocebus; species Chlorocebus sabaeus. The sequence continues at coordinate 10,431,454 of NC_132924.1, forward strand.
TATCCAAAGCAAAAAAGAGCAAAATTGGAGGAATCACATTACCTGACTTCAAATTATACAACAGAGCTATAGTAATCAAAACAACATGGCACTGGTATAAAGACAGACAAATCAACCAATGGAACAGAATAGAGAACCCAGAAACAAGTTCACATATCTACAGTGAACTTATTTTCAACAAAGGTACCAAGAACATACACTGGGGGAAAGACTGTCTCTTCAATAAATGATGCTTGGAAAACTGGATATCAATAGCAGAGAAAGGTAGACCCCCTATCTCCCACCAAATACAAAAATCAAACCAAAATAGATTAAACACTTAAATTTAAGGCCTCAAGCTATAAAACTAATACAAGAAAACATTGGGGAAATCTCCAGGACACTTATCTGGGCAAAAATTTCTTGAGCAATACCCCACAAGCTCAAGCCACCAAAGCAAAAATGGACACATGATATCACATCAAGTTAAAAAGCTTCTGCACAGCAAAGGAAACAATCCACAAAGTGAGGAGAAAACCCACAGAATGGGAGAAAATATTTGCCGACTACCCATCTGACAAAGGATTAATAACCAGAATATATAAGGATCTCAAACAACTCTAAATGAAAAAATCTAATAATCTGATCCAAAAATGGGCAAAAAATTTGAATAGACAGTCCTTAAAGGAAGACATACAAATGGAAAACAGGCATATGAAAAAGTGTTCAATATCATTGATCATCAGAGAAATGCAAATCAAAATTACAGTGAGATATCATCTCACCCTAGTTAAAATGGCTCATATCCAAAAGACAGGAAATAAAAAACACTGGCGAGGATGTGGAGAAAGGAAATTCTCGTACAGTGTTGTTGGGGATGTAAATTAGTAAATCCGCTACGGAGAACAGGTTGGAGTCTCCTCAAAAAACTACAAATAGAGCTACCATATGATCCAGCAATCCCATTGCTGGGTGTATACCGAAAAGAAAGGAAATCAGTATATCAAAGAGATATCTGCACTCCTATGTTTGTTGCAGCACTGTTTACAATAGCCAAGATTTGGAAGCAACCTAAGCGTTCATCAACAGATGAATGGATAAAGAAAACATGGTACATATACCCAGTGGAGTATTATTCAGTCATAAAAATGAATGGGATCTTGTCATTTGCAACAACATGGATGGAACTGGAGAACATTATGTTAAGTTAAATAAACCAAACACAAAAAGACAAACATCACATGTTCTCACTTATTTGTGGGATCTAAAAACTAAAAAAAAAGCTCATGAACATAGAGAGTAGAAGAATGGTGACCAGAGGCTGGGCAGCGTACTCGGGGGGGTGGGGCTCTGGTGGGCAAGGTGGGGATGGTTAATGCATACAAAAAAAAATTAAAGAATGAATAAAACCTACTCTTTGATAGCACAACAGGGTGACTATAGACCATAATAACTTAATTGTACATTTTTAAATAGCTTGAAAAGTGTAATTGGATTGTTTGTAACCCAAAGGATAAATGCTTGAGGGAATGTATACCCCATTCTCCAAGATGTGCTTATTTCAAATTGCCTGCCAGTATCAAAACATCTCAGATACCCAACAAATACATACAACTACTACGTACCCACAACAATTTAAAATAAAAATAAAAATTTTAAAAAGAGCATGATTTTGATGGCACACAGCGTGGGTTCAAATCTTAATTGTATTATTTACTAGCAAAGTGATTTTATGTAAGTTATTTACTAGTTCATGCCTCCCCTTCTTCATGTGTGAAACAGAGAACACAATAGCTCCTACCTTAGTGCGTACTTATAAGGGTTGCATGAGACAATCTTCAAAGTACTTAGAACTTAGCAAGCTCTCAATAAAAATGAAGCTATAGTGTCATTTTATTTTAGTGATCATAAATGTATTTCTACAAGCTTATATAATTTTCACTGAAAACTCGGTTTTTCTTGCTTATCTTCTCTAGAAATTTCATATTATGTCACAAGCAGAATTGTAGAAATATAACTAAGGTGGTTTTGGAGGAAATACAGCATTTCCAGGAGACCAAATATTTTTCTCTGCAAATGTGCTAAACAATACTCAATGGTGTTCATAAAATAACTTGACAGTGATAAATGTGAATGATCCCAATGTAAATGTTGCATTGAGCGAAAATTTTGGCAGGAGTGGCGGGACTTGGAAACTCTTTCTAAGTTTTTCTTTATCATAAGAGTAAGTTAAGAGAGTTGGACAAGCAGGTAGGTAATTGCATGAATAAACAAGATTCCCAAAGATCCTTGAACTCAGAGACACCAAGATAATCCATGAGCATAACTGAAAAATGAGGCAAAGAGATGCGGGAAGAAGAGATAGAGAAGACACGGCACAATAACAAGAATGCAGAAAACAAGAAAACATCCAATTACAAAAGTGGTTGTCAAAGTTCATTCCCAGGAGCACAGTGTTGTCTGAGCTGCTCAGAAGTATCCCTCCCCACAGGATGCAATAGCAACATCCTTCTCATATAAAGTCATCATCACTCAGTTAATCAAGTTTTTCTTAAGTTGTTGGCTGTTGTTGCTTGTTGTTTGGTTTTGTTTTTGTTTTTTGAGATGGAGTCTTACTCTGTCTCCCAGGCTGGAGTGCAGTGGCACTATCTCGGCTTACTGCAACCTCCACCTCCCAGGTTCAAGCGATTCTCCTCCCCAATAGCTGGGATTGCAGGCACCTGCCACCATGCCCAGCTAATTTTTGTATTATTAGTAGAGACAGGGTTTCACCATGTTGAAACCAGATTGGTGCTGAACTCCTGACCTCAAGTGATCCACCCGCCTTGGCTTCCCAAAGTGCTAGGATTACAGGCATGAATCACTGCACCCTGCAAATATAAGTATTTCCTCCACTAAAATATTAAAACTTTTTGTACCTTTTCCTGCCTCTAGACCCTTGCCTTCCTGAGTTTTGCAGCAGTTTGGTTCTGAGACCAGCTCTTCCTCCTGCAGCCCAGGGCTAGAACCTTGGTAATGCCTTAGTTTCCAGTTCCCCTTAGTTTCTATTGCACCCAAGTGCTGAACCCTGCCTTACTCAAGAATCTCTTAGCTGACTTGGTCATATTTTAAGTTAATGGATTTCAATTTTAATGTTTTTCCTTATTTCTTATTATAAAAATAATACATTGTCATTGTTGAAAATCTGCAAAATTCAGAGAAGCACAAAAAAGAAAATGTTTGAATCATCTCCAGGGAGAGCGACAGTAAATATTGTCTAATTTTTTCAGTAATTTTCTGTATATTTTTATAAAAATGAGAGCATGTAGTGTGAACATACCATGTAATAAACATTTTTTTCTATTCTCACTCTTCTGCCACAGAGCTTCATGGTAGACTATTAAGGATTCTAACTTTTATATATGTGCAAGATGTACTTAATGGATCCCTCTATGCGATAATTTAGTATGTTTCAGATATTTCACCATTACAGATCATACTAAAAATATTCCTTTATCTCCTTTAATGTATCCAACATTCTCTGCTTTGGAGAATGTTTAAAAAGACATTCAGTACTTTAAAAAGACAGTCAACATCCTCTGCTTTGGAAGGCAGAGAATTGTTAGGAATATTTTTATACAAGAATTTGGGAAAGTTGTTAGTATAAATGAATAATGTTTTTAAAGATGTTGGAAGTAGAGTAAGTGTCAGTTTGTTCTGTGCTGCTATAACAGAATAGTATAGATTGGTTAATTAATAATGTACATATATTTATTTGGATTATGGTTCTGAGGCTGGGAAGTCCAAGATCAAGGGGCCCCATCTAGCGAGGGCCTTTCTGCTGCGTCACAAACGTGACAGAAGGCATCAGATGGTGAGAGAGGGTAAGGGCTGAACTCATCCTTTTGTGAGGAGCCCACTCCCACAACAATGGCATTAATCCATCCATGAAAGCAAAGCCCTCATGATCTAAACACTTCTTAAAGTCCCACTTCTCAACACTGTTGCAATGGGGATTGATTTCCCAACATATGAACTTTGGGAGAGGCATTCAAACCATAGCAGCAAGCTTTATTCATTTACTTCTGTATCTCTTAAATGAACTGTCTCATTCCTCCAAAATGTTGAGAAATATGAGAAACTTTTTACAATAGCCAATACAGATGCAATTAGTAACAGCCAATAGGTAACTTTTCTTTCCTTCTGCACTGGCTATTGCTTGTACCCTCCAGAAAAAGCCAGGGAACAAGAAAGGGTCAATACAGACAGAAGAACATACAGACAGTTGGAGGGGAAAGGTAGTTTATTCCAACTTTCCTCATTATTCATAGAATGAGACTGAGGTTCGAAGAGAGAAAGTGACTTCCCCAAGATCAAGAGGGAATTCCAGCAGAAACAGGAGCTTCAGACTCCAGTGTCCTGAACAAAATCTTTCCTTCTCTATAATGCTGGCTTTGTCAAAGCCATATCCACTGCTCACTCCCCAGAAAGAGAAGCTTATTAGACCTACAGCAGTGGGGTAGAATACCAACTTGCCTGGATCTTAGAGCTGTTGGAAGGAAACAGTCAAACAAGGGATTTTGACAGAGTCTGGGAGACTGGCCTCAAGGGGTCTTTCAAGGTGGAGGACAGATTGTAAATGGGTGCTATTCATGATTTAGGATTGGGAAACACAGTAAGATGAGCATTTTAAGCCATTCTCTATAAGTAAACTACTCCTTGATAAGCAAACTGTTTGCTGACTAGACTTGACAGAATAGCTATTGTTCAGACAAGCAAATTCTTTTCCCGTGGAAATTGGTTTACAGGAAGTTCCTAAGGCAAACATTGAATGATTGGTTGGTTTATAGACTGATGTTCTTGGAAAATAATTTCCTGCTACAAATAGTTATGTCATGATGTCATACAGAGTGGTCTTGGTTCCCAATCCTGAGAATTCAGGTTTGTGAATGCCAGCATTCCGTCACTTCATGAAGGACCTGGCAGTGGGGATCCAGGCTGGCCATGTGGCCACCTGAGGAAAGGGGGCTACCTCTGACTGAGGGGTCTGGCCCAGATAACTGAGGAATGGTCACAAAAACAGGGTGTCATTAAGAACCTGGTGATGTTTCAGCTACCTACAGGAACTCCTGCTGAATCAAAGAATAGAAGCATAGAAAGCATGGGACTCCTCCTGCTCTGAGCTGAGCTGCTCTTCAGCAATTCTTCAGATCTGGAACAGTCATGTCCTGGCCATACTTCATCTAACCTCTTAAATCCAACCTCCATTAATTAAGAAAAAATTGATTAAGTGTCCACTAAATGCCAAGGAACAAGCTAAGCATGAAGATGTATTTTACATACACAACCTATGTTTATTGCAGCACTATTCACAAAAGCAAAGACTTGGAACCAACCCAAATGCCTATCAATGATAGACTGGATAAAGAAAATGTGGCACATATATACACCATGGAATACTATGCAGCCATAAAAAAGGATGAGTTCATGTCCTTTGCAGGGACATGGATGAAGCTGGAAACCATCATTCTCAGCAAACTAACCCAGGAACAGAAAACCAAACACCGCATGTTCTCACTCATAAGTGGGAGTGGAACAATGAGAACACACAGACACAGAGAGTGGGACATCACACACTGGGGCCTACTGGGGGATGGGGGGCAAGAGGAGGGAAAGCATTAGAAGAAATACCTAATGTAGATGACAGGTTGATGGGTGTGGCAAATCACCATGACATATGTATGCCTATGTAACAAACCGGCACATTCTGCACATGTATCCAAGAACTTAAAGTATTTTAAAAAAAGAAAAAAAAAAGATGTGTCTTAGAGGGTGTGTGATCCAGTGAAGGATACAGCACAATATAGAAAAAGTTCCATTTAACAGTAAAGTAGTTAGAAAAAGTCTCACAAAGACGACATTCACAATGGATCATAAAGGATGATGGATTCTGCAGGTTAAAGATGGGAGGGAAGGGCATTTCACCAGAAGCATATGCAAGTGATCTTGAGAAATGGGGTCTTATGAGGACACAGGAAAGCACAGACTCCATGGCCAGGAGCAGAGCAAGACGCACTGGGAAGGGCAGGGAGGGGCTGTATCTTTGAGGGACTTTCATGCCATTCTAAGGAACTGACTCCTTAAGGAGATGTGAGATAGTGAAGATTCATCCATGAAGATTTGATCTTGGTCTTATTCAGATATTTCTGGCACTTTGGTGGAGGACAGGTTGAAGCAGGGGACAGAGGAGCTGCCCACTGACCAGGGAGCCTGGAAGCGTGGCAGGAGAAGGGCCATGTAATGGGTAAGAGAGGCAGCACGACCACCCCAAACCCCCAGTCTCACTGCTTTGACTCATTTTGCTGGCACCACAAGAAGACCACCATAGTCCCCCCTTATCTGAGGTTTCATTTTCCACAGTTTCAGTTTCCTGCAGTCAACCTCAGTTCCATAATATTAAATGGAAAATTCCAGAAATAAGCAATTCACAAGTTTTAAATGGTACGCCATTCTGGGTAGCGTGATGGAATCTGGCGCCGTCCCCTCCACCTCACCCAGGAAGTGAGTCCTCCCTTTGTGCAGCATGTCCACGCTGTAGATGCTACAGGCCCCTTAGTCACTTAAGAGCAGCTCAGTTAGCAGATCCACTGCCCGAAAATCGAAAATCAGTACTGCAGTGCTTGTGTTTAAGTAGCCCTTATTTTACTTATCAATGGCCCCAAAGCATGCAAGTGGTGATGTTGGCAATTCAGATAATTCAGATGCAGCCAGTTCAGATGGTTTCTCAAAGAGAAGCCATAAAGTGCTTCCTTTAATGGAAAAGATTGACTGGGAGCTGTGGCTCACACCTGTAATCTCAGCACTTTGGGAGGCCAAGGAGGGTGGATCACCCGAAGTCAGGAGTTCGAGACAACCCTGGCCAACACGGTGAAAGCCCCTCTCTACTAAAAATACAAAAAAAAAAAAAAAAAAAAAAAAAAACATTAGCCCGGCATGGTGGCGGGCTCCTGTAATCCCAGCTACTCAGGAGGCTGAGGTGGGAGAATTGCTTGAACCCGGGAGGGTGGAGGTTGCAGTGAGCCGAGATGGCACAACTGCACTCCAGCCTGGGCGACAAGCACAAAACTCAGTCTCAAAAAAAAGAAAAGGGGAAAACATAAAAATCCTCAATTTAATAAGGGAAGAAAAGAATTATATGCTGAGGTTGCTAAGATCTACTCTAATAATGACTCTTCCATCCACAAAATTGTGAAGAAGGCAAAAGAAATTCATGCTAGTTTTGCTGTCACACCTCTAACTGCAAAAGTTACAGTGATGGTGTGTAATAAGTGCTTTGTTAAGATGCAAAAGGCATTAAATTTGTGGGTAGAAGATAGGAACAGAAATACGTTCCTACTGATGGCAGCGCATTTCACCAGAAAGCACTGAGCCTACAGGAAAACTTCAGTAAGGGATCTCTTGAAATTAGTGACACCATACCATTTACCGCAGATTCAGGGACACAAAAGGTCAGTGGGAGCCTAATGCCACATCACAATGCCTGCATACTTTATCTCATCACATAGGCATTGTTTCATTCACATCATTACAAGTGGAAAAGGGGTGTGTGTGTGTAGTACAATAAGATATTTTGAGGCCGGGCGCGGTGGCTCAAGCCTGTAATCCCAGCACTTTGGGAGGCCGAGACGGGTGGATCACGAGGTCAGGAGATCGAGACCATCCTGGCTAACACGGTGAAACCCCGTCTCTACTAAGAAATACAAAAAACTAGCCGGGCGAGGTGGCGGGCGCCTGTAGTCCCAGCTACTCGGGAGGCTGAGGCCGGAGAATGGCGTGAACCCGGGAGGTGGAGCTTGCAGTGAGCTGAGATCTGGCCACTGCACTCCAGCCTGGGCTACAGAGCGAGACTCCGTCTCAAAAAAAAAAAAAAAAAAGATATTTTGAGAGCGAGAGAGAAACCACATTCACATAACTCTATTTGTTATCATTGTCCTATTTTATTATTCGTTTTGTTGTTAATCTCTTACTGTGCCTAATTTTTTAAATTACACTTTATTATATGTATGTACGTATGTATGTATAGGGGGAAAAAAGCATATATAGGCTTATCCGCTGTTTCAGGCATCCACTAGGGCAGTGGTCCCCAACCCTTCTGGCACCAGCGACCAATTTCATGGAAGATAATTTTTCCACAGACCGGCAGGGCGAATGATTAAAATGCATTACACATTCATTGTGTACTTTATTTCTATTATTATTATACACTCACCATAATGTAGAATCAGTGGGAACCCTGAACTTGTTTTCCTGCAACTAGACAGTTCCATCTGGGGGTGATGGGAGAAGGTGACAGATCATCAAGCCTTAGATTCTCAGAAGGATCACACACCCTAGATCCCGTGCATGCGCAGCTCCCAGGTTTGCGCCTCTATGAGAATCTAATGCCACCGCTGATCTGGCAGGAGGTCAAGCTCAGGCGGTCATGCTCGCTGGCCGGCCACTCACCTGCTGTGTGGCCTGGTCCCTAACAGGCCACAGACCAGTACCAGTCCATGGCCTGTGGGTTGGGAACCCCTGCACTGGAAGAGTCTTGGAATGTATCCTGAGAATAGAGGGGAACTACTCTCTATTAAAAGACCAAGTCCCAACTCACAGGAAGGGAAAGATTGACCTTTGAAAAATGCTCCTCAGCATGATAAGTGGAAAAATTAAGAATCAAAACAAACTTTTTCTTAAGTAATTTGTTTTTATTCTCAGTGAACTAGTGAACTGTTTGTAGTTCCCTACAGAATCACTCACCAAATTAGTATTTAGGTCAACCTGGCCTTGGATAAAGATGTTTCAAAAGGAGATTTGTATCTTCGTAATAGACAATGGTCCTTTGCATTCAGAGCTGGGAGCCATTAGTAATTGTTGAGGTTTAACTCTGGAAATGCGTTCAGTGTGTCTTCCAATCAGCGTGAGATCTACTCAGACTCCAGACCCAGCAGGGTGGCGGGAAGTATTGAGAAATTTTGGAGAACAGAGCTACTTAAACAGAATTAAGGCAGCTGGTCTGGGCAGCACACCTCAGGGAGAAAGCTGACATATAATCTTGCCTTTGCGTCAGCTGGCTCCTTTAATTTTGCCTCTGAATATGCGGCATGCTTTTCCCACTTTCCACTTGTGACTGGGCTCTAACAAATTCACAAGAAGACATTTAAGATTGCCATCATCCGCCAGGCGCAGTGGCTCATGCCTGTAATCCCAGCACTTTGGGAGGCAGAGGAGGGTGGATCATGAGGTCAGGAGATCGAGACCATCCTGGCCAACATGGTGAAACCCTGTCTCTATTAAAAATACAAAAAGAATTAGCTGGGCATGGCGGCATGCACCTGTAGTCCCAGCTACTTGGGAGGCTAAGGTAGGAGAGTTGCCTGAACCCAGGAGGCAGAGGTTGCAGTGAACCACGATAGCGATAGCACCACCGCACTCCAGCCTGGCAACAGAGCGAGACTCCGTCTCAAAATAAATAAATAAATAAATAAATAAATAAATAAATAAATAAATATAAAAGATTGCCATCATCTTAAAAATGTGCTGGATATTCACAAAGACACATTTGTATGTGTATCTCTTGAGAAATCTAGTATGAGTCTGATGTCTTCTACTAGTTAGGAATCTGGTCTAGTCAATGGCAGTGATAGGAAGCCCTATAGGATGCCCAGGTACATCAGATACTTCCACTGCTAATGGGCAGTTGCTATGCATCACAAAATGTGAAGGATCCACAAGGAGAAGACATACCCAGCCAAGATGCCTGGGGACATGTATATTCCCAGTGAAGGTGGGATCATGTTTATAGCCTCAGATCTTCCATTTGTAATAAAAGTGACCAGTTGAGTGCAGTTAGAGTAATGGAGCTGCTGTAGCAGAACTGAGAATTATGATATTGGGGTAAGGTGGAGGAAAGATTTAAAAAATATAATCTTTTATACAGTTTTTGCTCCTAGAGACCGGTCTTGATTTGTTCCTAACTTCACCCTTTGCTACTTCTGGGCATTATGAGGTGTATGACTTCTCCTCCAGCCCATGATCAGTTCATTACCTGAGATACAAGGGAGATCATACTACTAAGGGGGGTTGGAGCTGGTGTGGTGGTTTTGAAGTCAGACAGGCCTGGATTTTAATCCTTCCTGATAAAAGAATTAATTTTAACTCAGGAAATTTTACTGAAGATATGCCGGCCTGAGACTACTCATCTACAAAATGGGAATAATATCTACTTTGCAGAGGTCTTATAAAAATTGGTTATAATGCAGGTAAAGTATCTCAAAAACAGTAAGAATTATATTTATTGTATTAGTTCTGGGCCAAAGATGTTAGCTGAACAATCTTGAGAAATCAATTCATGGCTACTGTTTTTTGAAATGATTTTTTAAAATCTCTTTATAATTATCTGGCACTCTCAAAAACAATGCAATGAATTTCAACATACGTAAAAGGTTTCTTTGCAGAACACTCTGTGGTCATTTCCCCACCGAGATGACTCATTTTTTCTCTGGCCAGCATGTAATACAGATCAAAGTCCAATGGACAAATGCGCATGGCCAGGGTGGCTTCCAGGGTGCTCGGTGCTGCATATACTCTGGAGCGTTGCTACCAAATGTCAGTGTGAACACACAAGGGTATAACTTCCACAAGTCAGAAAAAAGAGGAACTATAAATCAGAGACTCTAGGGTAAAATTATTGAAATTGCTATGCCCTCAGCACATGGGAAATGGTCAACCATTGTGATAATAAATAGGTCCACCTGAAATCCCAGAGTAGGAAGGAGGTTTTATCTCAAAGGAAGTATATTCAGTTCTGCCTCTTGGCTTTCCAAATAGCATTCTATTGGAAATGTGCAAATAAACTTTTAGAAATTAGGCATTGATGACTGAATTTAAATCAAGCTATAAGGTTCACATCCATTAGCTTCAATTCATCTTGAGAAATCTGAATTTAGAAACCCATAGCTGCAGCCTTCTCTGGCATACAAATAATTCAAATTTACATCTTTTTTGCACAGCTATAGCTGTATATATTTTCTGCCTATCATCAAGGAGAAGATACAGAGCTACAATTGAAGGGCAGTTGCTTCTAACACTGGCACTGGACTGCAAGTCAGATCACCTGACAGCCACAATGCGTTCCAAGTCTAAAGTTCGCAAAGCACTCACATGTCTCGGCATGTGGTGTAGATGGACCTTTTGTGGCTAGTGCTCACAAGGGCAAACTGGTCCCCAGAAAGTTCAATGTCTTCTCCAAGGTCACTAGAAACAGGAAACAAAGAAATGCATGCCTATAGCAAGGTGAATCCTGAAACTTGAAATAAGAGATGGCCAAGGCTAAATAGTGAGTCAGGATTAAAAAATCCAAGGTGGTGACAGAGCTCTTTGCAAGTGAAGTTAAATTCAACAGCCTCACTCCACAGATGGAAGTGGCTGCATGTAGGAAACCTCCCCAGAGAGATCAAACCCACACTTTCCACCACACCGAAACCCCAGGAGCAACACGTCCTCCTCCACACTCAACTTTCATTTGCGATGGGGGAACAGAAAGGAAAATAGCAACGTCCTTTCAACAATCTCAATAATGAGCTATCTGAGCAGCCATTTTAGAAATGACTGTATTAATTGGGCTTAATTAATCACCCTCTGGGTTATCTACAGATGGAAGAATGGAGCTTTCGAAGGAGGTCAGAGGGTATCAGCCGTTTAGAGGTTTTGCCAAGAAAAAAAAATCAGAGTTTTTTTTCTTAATTACCAAAATTACTGTAATTCACAGAATAATCAGAAACAGCTGGTCATCTGTTTAGGAGACAATTTCACATCATCACATAAAATAAATGAGTGCCAGGATCACTGCATTTGCCTGTCCTTGACTGTATTAACTCACAGTTGGAACAAACAGTATCAATAATAGATTACCACCTACGTATGAGCTACAGCCTTCCTTTGCCATTTTGTGCATTTCACAGCATGAAATTTTTACAAACTTTTATCCAGCAAAATAGAAAAGTCATTTCAGAACCTTACATATGAAAATACCTAATTCTTCCTACAACTGAGACAGAAGACAATCAGCAATTCTTGCTTTCTTTATATCAAGGTATGGATGATTTTAAAATCTCAAGTCAAGGGCAATTGTGAATTTTTATTTTTAAAAAATCCTTCATCCTGCAACTTGTGAGGCTCTCAGACGCTTCTCACACTTAGAGTAAGATGAGAATCATCACAAGTAAGAGGAGAATGCCTGTTGGACAGCAGCCGTGAGAGAGAAGACGAGCCTGTTGCACAAAAGGGACACCTGTTTTGCAGTTTCACAGTGTTTACTTGGGGATTATAAAACAATTATAACAGTCTTAAGTTTGCATGCGCCTTATAGCTTCACAAATTGTCAGAATACAAAGAAAACTGGATGCATATACAATAACAGCGGGCAATGCAATACATTTTTTTGTAACTGGTAGAATGAGCAGAAATAAATGTAAGGATGTTACTCAAGGATACTAAATATCTGATTCATATGAGTAAAATAGTGTCGTTTAGGAGATCAACGACGTCTGAAACAATTTCTGCCCAAAGTGCTTTGCTTATACTACTAGTAGAAAACATCAAGAAATATACTAGAAATTTCTGCCAACAGGCAGTCAGTGTGACCTCATTCTGGCTGAGATGGAGCAGGGGAATTGCAGTTACAAATATCTCACCAAGATAACATGACGTGCCGATGTAAAGCCTGTGTCACACAGGCCCTGGAGAGGTTGCAGGAAATGGGGAAAGAGGCAGAGAGGTCAGGAACTGAGGGTTTGGCAACCCAAGGGAGTACTGGGTTGCCCGTAGGTGAAAATGTTTTCTATGCGATCCCAAGGCGACAAGAACAGGACTGAAACATAGAACAGCTTATCCGCTCACCTTCTCCCTCCAGAATACACCCGCCCGGCCCTGGCTCCTCGCCTGGTCATTTCCTACGTGTGGCACAGCTGCCAGGGAACCAGCTCCCACTCAACAGAGAGCGTTTTCCTAAAATTTGTCTCTTGTTCAGGTACTGTCAGAATGGCTACAGTGATCACTGTGTTTATACTTGGCCCCATTAAATAACAAAAAAATGTGTATTGCAAATATTAATGCTAACTCAATGAAAAGTACACTCTTACCTGACTTAGGTGATCCATCCTGCTGAGCCACTGCCGAACTGTGACATAATGGGGTCATTAAGTGGCTGCCATGAATAGGCAGCATCTACCTTAGTTGTGGAGACAAAGAACTGCTTGAAATCTAAGCTTCCATAGTCATGGAAACAGCCCCTGGGTTCCCCCATAGAATCAGAGCTAGGATGGCTGCAAGGTGGCATGACCAGCCTCAGCAAATAAAAACCCAGGGGCGGGGCGCAGTGGCTCACGCCTGTAATCCTAGCGCTTTGGGAAGCCGATGCGGGAGGGATCATGAGGTCAGGAGATCCAGACTATCCTTGCTGACATGGTGAAGTCCCATCTATACTAAAAATACAAAAGATTAGCCGGGCGTGGGGGCGGGCGCCTGTAGTCCCAGCTACTCGCGAGACTGAGGCGGGAGAATGGCCTGAACCTGGGAGGCGGAGCTTGCAGTGAGTCGAGATCGCGCCACTGCACTTCACCCTGGGCGACAGAGCCAGACTCCGTCTCAAATAAATAAATAAATAAATAAATAAATAAATAAATAAATAAAAACCCGAGAGACTCTGGTCAAATTGAATTTCAGTAAAGAACAAATCATATTTAGTGTAAGTATGGCTCAAGTAGTCATGGAGCCAGGTGCAAGCACATAGTAGTACGGGGGACATCACACACTGGTATTTCACCTGGCCACCCTACTCCTAGGGAAAGTATTTGGAAACTAAGAACTTGCATCCTCTACCCTATGCCCTGCCAGTGCCCTGCACCGCACAGCCTATCTGGTATCTGTGAATACCAGCAGCAGTGAGCTGGTAGGGTCAGCATGGCCACATGTCTTCCACAGGACCCTCACTCGCACATCACACCTAACAGCCAACTGCTCATGTCTCTCAGCAGCGGCTGCCAGCCTCGGCTGTCCAGCACGGCACAACAGCGCCTGCAGGGCCTGTGACCAGAAAGCATGCACACACCTATCTTTGTATTCCCTTCAGGTTCCATTTTAGCCAGCAAACCTCAAATATTGAAGGCGGAAAAAAAGCCTGCTAGGGACCGCTGCTGCTGAGAGGAGAGGCAGAGGCTGACTTTCTATTATGAAGGCCCACGTGGTGGGGGCCAAGCCGCTGAGGACAGGAGAGCAGCACTCCACATACATCATCTCCGCCTCCTCAGAGATCCTGCAGGCTCACACACGCGCGCGCACACACACTCACATGCGCACAACACCCACCCACACACACCCACACACTCACACACCCACACACATCCACATGTGCCCTCACACACACATACCCACGTGCACCCATACACCCATAAACACACCCACACGCACACACCCACACACACTCACACACCCACACACACCCAGATGTGCCCTCACACACACACACACGTGCACCCACACACCCATAAACACACCCACATGCACACACCCCCACACCCACACACACCCACACACACTCTCACACACCCACACTCTCATACACACAGTCCACCCACACCATTCACATGCTCACAAACCCACACAAACCATTCACATGCTTACGCATTCACACATCCACACACACCGTACACAACAGTCACACACACCATTCACACACTCGCTCCCACATTCACACCCACACACCATTCACACATCCACACACGTACCATACACACCATGCACTCACACACACACATCCATGCATCATACACACTGACACACACAAATACGCACACACTCATTCTCACGCAATCACACATGATACACATTTACACACACACTACACTCACACACTTTACACACATTTACTTACAAAATACACACACTTGCTCACAAATACTGCCACACACATTCACACACACTGACACACACTGTCACATAAATGCATACACTATAACGCACGAAACAAACTCAGTCTCACATTCACACACACATAATTATCTTGGTAGTGTTATGACATGGGAGTCACAGGGCCCTCAGCTCTTTTTTCAAGGTAAATAGCTATATCATGTATTGTCAAAAGTTGTATCATTTTTTTTTTAACATTCCGTCAACAAACTGATGACTCTGGGGTTCACTGCGACATATCTAAAGTCTTAAGAAGGATAAAGCATCCTAGCTTGGGCTGAGAAAACGGTGCGTCCTCCAACAATCCTTTATGACTTCCTTTGATAACGGGAGTCGCGCCCTCCTCTGCCTCCAGCCACCTGGCCGGCCGGGACCCACCTGCCTCTCCTCCACCGCAGCTCCCAAGGCCTCTCCCCCTTACCTCCTTTCTTCCCAAGGTAATGACTTCTTTATTATAACTGGCCTCGAGTCTTTTGTTCAAGTAGGTATGGCACACTCATGGTCTTTTAAGAAGCCAGTTCTCTTTTTAAAGTACGCTCCCGATAAGTTAAGAGTTCTTCCAGATCTTTAAATAAAGCAGCGGGTGATGATGGAGGCACCAACCGAGGCGGCCCCTTCGCTCCCTGTAGGAGCCATCCCAGGGCCGATGGCTAGCAACTTGTCAACCCAGAAGGGAATGAGAATTTGCAGAGAGGAGGGCGAAACTTGCAGCGGAAGCGCTGGAGAGAAGTTTTATGAGCTGACCTTTAAAGGAGGGCTTCGTTAACTAAGGATACTTTTCACTCAGCCCCTGTGCCAGCTGCTCTGAACTCCATGATCTGATTCCATCTCCTAGGGGAGCAGGGGTCTGAGTGCTAATGGAGCCGACCGCAGTGTGAACGTCGATCTGGGCTCCTAGGGAAGCACTTTAGAAAGGGCCCCTTGGCGGTTAGGGCTTAAAATAAGCACATGGTAAAATCAGAGCCCGGGTGCCTCTGGGGTCTCAGAAAGGACACGGCGCTCAGACTGTAGTCCCCTGTGGGGCAGAGCAGCCCCCAGGACTGACCCAGACCCAGCATCCAATCCCGAGAGAGGCCTGCAGACCTAGCGTCAAGGCGCCAGCAACCCCACTATGGACATCCTAACCTACCCTCAGACCCAGGGTTCAATCCAACATGGTGCCCCTGGCCTGGTGAGAGATATACATTTTGCCGGAGTTTCAAAGTGTAACTGAGACTGTAAATGAGAAAAAAAAAAAAAAATGAAAAGATTCCCAGTTACAGCCCCTTCACACAAACATCCTTGAGTTTTAATAAATCGCTAAGTTGAATGTTCACACAATTCTCTGATTTTCTCTGTATTCTTTCTTGCTCACTTTAGATATTGGGTCACTTGTGTTCTTGTGATTCTCTTCCTCCTCTTCTCTAGTGTGGTGGTTTGCAAAGTGCAGTCTCTGGACCACAGCCTGTTAGCCATGCAAATTAGCTGCCTCATCCCAGACCTCCTGAATCCGCATTTCTGGGAGTTGAGTGCAGAAATCAGTTTGAGGGCTTTCCAGGAGATCCAGGGGTGTTTCCCTGAGAGACCCACTGTTACAGGAAGACCTGTGCTCCCCACTCTCATCCCCAAACAACATCGGACACCATCATAGAGGCACTGTGTCCCTCAATAGCACTGGCTCATCCCCAGGCTAGCCCATCGTGTCCCCTCTACAATGTGGCCTGTGCTGCTCCTCATAGGGGGTTGCTGTGGGGAGAACTCTGTGAGCCCTTGTCCAAATGGAGAGCAGCACCATGCTAGCTCAAGGACTTTGGCAACTCCTTCACCTCTCTGATAATCAGCTCCTCAGCGGTCCAATGGTGATGATAAGGCCGTCCTCATTGGATTAACGTGAAGAGACACCAAAGTAATACAAGCAAAGCAAATTGCATATAGTAGAGATCCAATAATAATGATTATTTTCTTCCACCTAAAAGAGATATCCATCTACTCTTCTATCTTAATTGTACTGTGCATCATTTAACACCTGCTGCTAATGCTATTTTCTCACTTATTGTTAAAGAAAAATTTATTCGCCGGGCGCGGTGGCTCACGCCTGTAATCCCTGCACTTTGGGAGGCCGAGGCGGGCGGATCACGAGGTCAGGAGATCGAGACCATCCTGGCTAACACAGTGAAACCCCGTCTCTACTAAAATACAAAAAAAAATTAGCCGGGCGCAGTGGCGGGTGCCTGTAGTCCCAGCTACTCGGGAGGCTAAGGCAGGAGAATGGCGCTAACCCGGGAGGCGGAGCTTGCAGTGAGCCGAGATCGAGCCACTGCACTTCAGCCTGGGTGACAGAGTGAAGACTCCGCCTCAAAAAAAAAAAAAAAGAAAAATTTATTCAAACACTTGCTAAAAAAATGGTATGGCAGACTTTATTCAGGGGGTACATGGTGATCAGTGCAGGGACTACTGCAACGAGGGCTTGCTGTGGGGAGAGAGGCTTGGCTCATCTCTGAGCACAGCATGGGTGAGGGGATTTCCAGCCTAGAAGCAGGCGGTGGGTGGTGGTGGAAAATGACTAAGAGGAAATCACAGAGACAAAGGGACTGTTGTTAGACCCACTCAGTGGGACTTGTGCTGAGGGCACGCCAGGGTGACAAGACACAGAGGGTGGTCAGATCCCAAGGATGGGGCTCTGTTGATTAAGGACTCAGCAAGATTCTTGCTCAAGCTGGATTCCACAAGGAAAGAGGGAAACACAAGGTCGGACCTAGTCTAAAAGGACTCGGAGAAGCCTGATAAAGTTCTAGTCAAAGAGTGCCTCTTTGTCACCGTAAAGATTTTCTAATACTCCAAAGGGAAGTGATCTCTCCCCCTTTTGAGCCCACTGCCAGATTTCTTAACTCCTGTGACATCCTGCTTTGTTTCATTGTCTTGAATAGAATTCTCTTTTTTCACTATGGAACTTCAGTTGCTCCACAATGGGCATAAGTACACCTTATTCATGTCTTATCCACCCTAGTATCTGCACAAAGCCCACAGGTGTCTTTAACACCTGCTGGGATGTGACATCTGTGTTGTGATGGAACATCCAGGCCAACACCTGATGCCTGCTTCCATTACCCTTGTTCTGTTCTACAGCAAGGAGAAGACCACACAGCTTCTCACACGAGACTATTTTTCGTGCCCTCCCCAAGGGGGAGATGTTGTCTAGTGGGCTCCTGCAGCTGTACTGAGTACTGCACTGCTGCAGGCTAAGTTGTGTTCTCAGAAATTTGTATGTTGAAGTCCTAACCCCAGCGCCTCAGAATGGGACTGCATTTGGAGATGGGGTTTTAAAGAGGTGATTACATTAAATTAGGGTCTTTATAGTGAGTCCTAATCCGAACGGTGTCCTTTTAAGAAGAGATTAGGACACAGACACACACACAAGGGAAGACCATGTGAGGACACAGGGAGAAGACAGCATCTACAGGCCCAAGAGAGAGGCTGCAGGAGGAATCAGCCCTGCCCACATCTTGATCTGGAAATTCCAGCCCCCAGAATTGTAGGACAATGAATTTCTGTTGTTTGAGCTGCCCAGGTGTGGTGTTTGCCATAGTGGTCCCAGGGCACCAAAAAGCCTGACCAGGTGTTCAGTGGTGCCCTTTCTCCCACCCCTGGCCAAACACAGGAGACACAGGCCACGAGAGCTCACATCTTCCCGAGGGGACGGTGCAAGTCTAGGGGGTGGGCCTCACTCCTTTGCAAGGCATCTATGACTCCTCATCTTAATCTGATAGGAAGGATGAGGAGGAAGCTGAGAGCAAAACCACCTCTCTGGAGTGCTGGCAGTTGGCTCTGCGCCCCGGGAGCCTGGCATGGAAGAGGGACCACCAGACTGGCCAGGGACAGGTTCCACCAGCCCTGACCGGCCTCCTCTCCCTTCGGCTCCCAGGGCCCATTTGGCCTCAGGAATTCCTTCCTCCCTCCAGAAGCGGACGCACCATCACAGAAGCTCGAGGAGCACTGACACCAGGTACCGAGTGCAGAGTCATGGCGCTCGGTGGGGCCCCTGAGCTGGCGAGGGCACCCTTCACAAGTGTGCATATGAAGTGTGCCAACAAGATGTTCTTTTTTCTGATATCAAATACTTCTGTATTCAATGGGTGAAAGCACACTTCACTAGCTCAGTGAAGCACTCCACGTCCTTTCCACTTCCTCCAGCTCCTTCTAGGGGTCCTGCCCCCTGGCTTTCTCAGGCCATCTCCCTTCTCTCATCCCTGCAACTCTGAGGGGACTTCTCCTTCTCCAGGTCACCTGCTATGGGAAGCCTGAGGCTGCTGGTTCCATCCTCAGCAGTGCTCAGGCTCACATGACACCCCAGTCTCCATTGCTAGCCCCGGAGAAAGAGGAAGTCCTCACCAGCTCGCTCTGGCTGTCATACAGACCCTCATGCAGCCTCGCCTTGTTCTGCCCCTGGGAGATGTCACTAAGACACCATTCAGTGCTCACCCACCTTCCTGGACGTGCTCCTGGTGGGGGCCGGGTGCACACATCGGTCCTGGGTAGAAGGGGCGGCCTACGTTCCATCACCCCATCCTACCCCCTCTTCTTTAGACCTGTGTGTCTGTCTCAACCTCATCTTTCCTGCCTCCTGTTCAGGGAGGCTCTGTCACTGCTACTTTAACAGGGCCCTTAGTGAGCCACCCTCATGCCCCGACTTTGGACAAACCTTGGCATATATCATTCCAGGAGGAGGAGACACTCAGCTGAGATGAAGAATGCCCCCATGTCACTCCTGTTGTCTGTAGCCCTTCCCTAGGCTTGCAACCAAGTTTGGAGGGGGTGGGAGGTCCATTTCACAAATGCTAAGGGAGACTACAGCTTCAGAAATCATCCTGCCAGTGAGACCCGGCCTTGCTACTCTGGGCGCTGGTAAGAAACTGAAATGAACCACAAGGGCTGATGTTCAGAATCAAAAACTACCCCACATTTACCAATATTTTAATTCATGATGTTTATTTTCTCAGAATGGGAGAAAAACAAAGAATACATCTCATCTCTATAATGTAACCTACCTTTTTGGTCTATAAATCTTGAAAAGGTAACTACCAACTAAGGCATAGATCCTCCTCCCAGCACAGGGGCCCGCCTTTTCTAGCCTAAGCAGTGTTTCCAGATAAGATTTGACTGTCCTGTTCTTGAGTTTTCCGCTCGAGAACACAGTGCCACCGGCTCTCAGATTGACCTGTCAGGCCCATTAGGATTCAGAGGTGTCTGGGCGTGTCCTTTCCCTCCCGCCCTTCCAGGCCCTCATCCCGAGTCCTGCCTGCTGCTGCGCCTGCATTCCTTGTTGCTAGCACTGCTGACTTTACTGGAGATCAGTCTTTTTCTCCTATCTAAATGTACCTGCTCCACTTGCCGTCCTGCCGGGGTCTCCTCCACCTGGTTTCTTGGACCGTTCCCCCTCTGCAGGTGCAGATGCCCACATCTGTCTCCAGGGGGAAACACTGAGCTTCCCAGAAGGTGTGTCTCCCTTACCACACATGGGACGTCAGACCCGCGAGGTCCCCAGCAAAGCAAATTCAACGGGGATGGATACGACGCGGCTGCGTCCAAGACAATTCACGTGGCCAAAGCTGCTGCAAAGATATTTTTGTTGCTGCTGTTCTACAGAATTCTCAAGTCGTTAGTTTCTAGCTAGGAAAGAAAGATTTCTGGAGCTCTCTACGCTGGGTGAGGTAGACATAGCAGCTCCTCCGCATGTCACCTTTGATAGTGAAACACGTGATCCTCCTGGCTCAGGCAACCCCAGGCTCTGTGTTCCCCGAGAGACAGACCCCACCGCCCAGGGAAGAGCAAAGCCTGTCTGCCCAGGGCGACTCCCTGACACTGTGGGAAACAGCGCAACCCTCTTCCCACCACGGGAAGGGAGCCCTGGGCGGTTCTCCTCAAACACGGCGCCAAGGGGATCCGTTACCTGCCCTGGGAGCTGGGGCAGAAGCAGCATTGACGGCAGCGGAAGGCTGTACCAGAAAGGCCCTCAGCCTAGATGTGCGCAGCTCCCTCTCAGAACAGGAGGCGGCCCTGCGCCTCCGCCCCCAGTCTGCGCCTGTGAGGGAGGGGAAGGAGGGGCAGGAGTCGAAGGAGAGGGGCTCCTCTGCC
Source organism: Chlorocebus sabaeus (assembly GCF_047675955.1). Classification (NCBI taxonomy): domain Eukaryota; kingdom Metazoa; phylum Chordata; class Mammalia; order Primates; family Cercopithecidae; genus Chlorocebus; species Chlorocebus sabaeus. The sequence continues at coordinate 10,452,529 of NC_132924.1, forward strand.
AGCATCCACGCTCGGTTGCCAGGTTACTGCTTGCTGGTCTCTGTGTCGCCTGGGGTTGCGTTCTCGGCTTACAAATCCAGGGATTCTCTAAAAAGAAGAAAAGGAAGAAATGTTTTTACAAGATTTGATTGTCATGTTCTTGAGCTTTACCATTTAAGAAACAAGTGTCACTGGTTTTCAAATTAAGCCTAAGTTGTCTCATTAGGATTCAGCTGTATCTGGGCATAACCACAAGGCTATTTACAGGGAGATTTTATATATACTCACATTGCACACACACATACAGAGGAGGGAGACGTATACACATGCTTATGTATCTCTGTGTGTATATACATACATGGACATATATGAAATATACATTTGCCTAAAAACAATGGGGGGATAAGCGTACAGCCTGAGAAGTCCCTGGGAAACAGCTCACGGAACAGAAAAAAGCAGAGCCCTGTGGGTGCCCTGGACACTCAGAAGTCTGGCTTCCTTCTCAGCTCCCTCTCTCAGTGCTTTTACTACCCTGAAAGACAATGTCCATTTGATTCATTTTTGGTTTATTTTAGCCTCCCGTCTAGCCGACTCGCATAGGCATTTGCCCTTTGACCAACCCCATCCTCCTTCTCTGGAGTTATCTCAAATAGGCCAAGTAAGAACCAACCTGTGCACAAAGCTGGGCATCACAACACAGTGAGACAAATGGCTGGAGCCAACCCTCATGTCCATTGCCAGGGGATTACATGGGGCCATGTCCACCCCCATGCAGTCCCATGCAGTTACAAGCAAGAAGAGCACCCTCACCATGTGCATCTGGAGTGTGGTTTTCCAGTCTGTGCTGTAAAGGAAAAGGAGAGGGCAGACTGGTGTGTATGGCAGGCTGCCCTCTGTGTTGACGATGTAAATATCCACATGAATGTGTTTGTATACACTGTGTATTATATATCACATATATTATAAAACACATGTGTACACTATATAAACTTAAAAACAGTATAAATATAAACCAAAAATGAACCAAATGGACATTGTCTTTCAGAGCAGTGAAAGAACTGAGAGAGCGGACTGAGAAGGAAACCAGACTTTTGAGTGCACCTTGTTTTAGTTTTGACTTTAGAACCATGTAAATATTTTACAAACACATACCGAAATAAACTAAATATATTTTCTAAAAATCCCTAAAAATTAGAAAGCAATCCAAAACAAATAGAAGCTAACCATAATTCATGTTAGTGGTACTACCATCCCGAGTGGAATTACCTCAAGGGGCTTGAAAATGCATTATTTCGACTCTGCAAGCTCAGCAGGATGTAGCATAAGAGTAAGAAGAACTCCACAGACAACCCTTAAACTGCAGTCACCAGCTTTATTGTTGTAGTAATGGTGGTGTGTTTACATTTATACTAATAAATGCATATATGTAGCAGGACAAAACAAATAATTATATTAATTATCATTAAAAACAATATTCAAATAGAAGCAGATTCAAGTAAAAAATCAAAGAATTCAAGCATCATCCTGGCAATGCCAGGTTTGAATTGGAAATATTAGGATCAACTCCTGCTTTATGTTTCTCCCTTACATATTGTTTAGCTTTTGGAAAGGCCTGAAAACGACGACAATCCAGCATTCATGAGCAGCCCCTGATACCCAAATTGTCCATAAACACTTTTCCCACCCACAGAGACCAAGGGCCAGGGAGAAATGGGTGAAGCAGGAAATGTAGAAAAAGAGCCTGCAAGATTTTGTTGTACCAGAAAGCAAAGAAATTGTCAAATACTACTGGGATCATCTCCAAAGGGGTGAGATGTCATCTTGAAGGGGCTCAGAAGAAACAGCTTGAGTCTTCCAAATGAATAATAATTATAATGTATTGAAATACATCAATTACATAAAAGTCATACCCAAAAACCCAAAAGAGCAACAAAATACAAATATAAAAACAAACAAAAATGCTTGTTTCTGATTGGAGATCGCTGGAGCATTGATTATTATGTAAAGGGAATCAAGCAACTATCTCCTCTGTCTTTGTACAAAGTGTTTCTCTTTTTTTTTTTTTTTTTTTTTTTTTTTTTTTTTTTTTTTTTTGAGATGGAGTTTCACTCTTGTTGCCCAGGCTGGAGTGCAGTGGCACAATCTCGACTCACTACAGCCTCCGCCTCCTGGGTTCAAGCAATTCTCCTGCCTCAGCCTCCTGGGTAGCTGGGATTACAAGCATTCACCACCACGCTCGGCTAATTTTGTATTTTTAGTAGAGATGAGGTTTCTCCATGTTGGTCAGGCTGGTCTTGAACTCCCAACCTTAGGTGATCTGCCTGCCTCGGCCTCCCAAAATGCTGGGATTACAGGTGTGAGCCACCACACCTGGCCGACAAACTGTTTTCATGACAAACAATTGTTGAAGGAAATCATTTTATAGAAGAATTCACATCATAAATTCAGGCTGAAATTTAGAATTTGAAGTCTCATCATTTTGAAATCACATGTGACATGATAGGTCTAGGTGGCAGCCATCCATGACTGCTTAAACTATCATGTGAAAGGGACATGGGGAACTTTAGTTTGGATAATCACACTGACACCACCTGAACCCACTGACCTGTGTCATCGTCGGTAAAATGGACACGCAGGCCATGTGTCTTCCAGTGGGACAGGGACACAGCATATCCCATGTTCCTATGCTGATGGGATAGGGACACAGCCTAATGAAACTTTCTTGCCAAAAAAAGAAAAAACAATCAGCATCTAAGCAAGCCTCTAGGTCCCACTACAGATTTACAAGAAATAAAGGGTTCCAACAAGTACATGAACAGTGAAGGGTGGACTTAGTTTGGATCCTGATTTAAATAAATGAAACATGAAAAAAACTTTTATGTAAAACAGTGAAAGAAAACTGAACACAGGGTGGGCATGAAATGATGTTAAGAAATTGTTATCAATACCACTGGAAGTGATCACAGTATTGAGAATAAAGCTTGTCTATTACAGAGTGCTACTAAAGTATTGATTAGTGACATGATATACATCTGGGATGTTCCAGCAAAAATGATAGGGACATCTGAAAGAAAAATAACAAATGGTTGCTACTGATTACTGCTGGATATGATTGAAATTTTCTGAAATAAAAATTAAACCAAAAGAACTGATGAGGCAGCGTCAGAGGGAAACAGGCCTCTCACCGACATTTCCTCTGGCAGATATGCTGGAATTGGGGCTGAGACCTTCAGCTCAGGGACTGAAGGTCAGGGGAACAGAAAAGACGCCTTCCTCACCATCTCTGATGTAAGAAACTGCCCAAAGTGGGAAGATGGACAGGTTACGCTGCCATTTTGGAAATTCCTTTTGGAGCACTTAAAGCACATAGCAAAACCAGTGGCCTTAGCAGCAGACTAGGCAGGAAGACATCTGGGCCTGAACAAAACAGGCAGAAAGAGACCACAGACAGAACTTGGGCAGGAAGACAAACTTGGGGCAACGTCAAACATGTTCTGTGGTAGCATGAAGGTGGTGGTGGTAACCACAGCACAGATGGTGGGAAACTTGGTGGGTGTCAGGGATTTATGCTTGTGTCCCCCCAGATTCATCTGTTGAAACCTGATCTCCAGTGTGGTGGTCTTAGGAGGTGGGGCCTCTGGGAGGCAATTAGATGATAAAGATCTCATGATGGGACTAATGTCCTTATCCAGGAGGCCCGAGGGAGCTCACTCACCCCTTCCGACATAAGAGGATGCAGCCAGAAGGCACCATCTGTGGGGCACAGGCCCTCAGCAGACACCAAGTCTGCTGTCATTTTGAACTTGGACTTCTCAGCCTCCAGAACTGTGAACAATAAATCTGTATGGTTTGTAAATTACTCAGTCTAAGGTATTTTGTCATAGCAGCCCAAACAAGCTAAGTTCAGACTCATTCTGATGGAAGTTTCTGGGGAAGGTGTGCATGAAGAGGTAGAGTTCACACAAAGCAGAAGATTGAAGAAGCAGAGAAATGTGGTCAAGGAAAATCTGAGATACAGGGAGGATATTAAAACATGTCTCACAGGGCCTGCCTTGAAATCACAAGAAGGGCACTAGGGACTCACATAAGGAACATTCTCAGAACTGAGCCTGTGTCAGGCACTCCAGCATATGAATCCCCAAAGCACCCTATTGGGAGAAATACGTGAAGGTCTTCTCCTTCCTTTTCCCTTTTTCAGTGAAGGGCAGGCTTCCAGCATCTGATACCCTGTCTACAGAGGCAGAACCACTTCAGTTTTGAAGTGCTCCCTACAAAGGGGCTCTAAGGGTTGCTTTTATCCTGCCATGGGATCCAGCATTCCATGTGGTCATGCTCCTCTTTAGGATAGCCTGGTGCACAGGAAGCCAGGCTTATGCATGCTCAGGGATGCCCACCCCATTCCCCCAACACTGGCATCCTAATAACAGAGATTCATATTACATTGTTTCATTGATACAAGCTTTATAGGATGGAACCAAGGTCCTGGCTGCCAAGAGGCCCCCCTACATGAGCCATGCAGGGATAGACGCCTAAAACTTAACTGAGAGCTTCTTAACCCAAACCCACTATGCTACCACGCCAGTAGGAGCAGCCCCTCTTCCTCTGCAGCTCCTCCTGACTTGATGGACAAGCCTGCATATGCTTTGCTGTGGAAATTAGCTTGAAAGGGAAACCTGTAGGCCTCTACTCAACTCCCACCTGCTCTAGAGACCAAAGGCAAACCCCAAAAATGACTTATACCCTAAGACAATATGATTTTGCCTTTGGATGTCTGTAAAAACCCATGACCTAGATGTGAAACTGGAATCTGAAGGCATTAGGCCAGGGAAGGAGTTATGCAATTTTAGATTAAGATAAATGCATTTATAGAAATGCATTTGTTTGATATTTCAAACTCCAAGTCTGAGCTCCAGCAGCCGGGGCAGACAGGATGCTAATTGCTTGCTAGGTTAGTCAACTAAAATTTGAACTGAAGGACGGTCATATAAAACAATATGAGATACTAGAGATTCTTTAATGTGATATAAAAAAAAGATGAAATCCAAGCATTTGGGAGACAGAAATGTTGCAGTATTTTTCATCATATCTGAGCATTTATTTTTCTCCAACTCTGCAACATGAAGAAAAGCATCAGAGAGGCCTCTCAGCACCAGTGTTTCTGAGGAACAGTGATGATGATCCCCCAGTAGTCAGGGATAAAAGTGGTAGACATCCCATTAGTGGACTGTCTGTTATCAGTGGTGATTACATGTTCTCTGGGTGACAAGCTTAGAAACTAGAGACAAGAAAGCATTGTTACTGGAACAGGCAGCAGAGCTGGGATGCGACTCAAAAGGGACTGACCCTAGGGAGCATTGGGGGTGGGCGTGAGGTTTAATTGAATAGAGTTCCTAGAGTGAAACAGGTTAGCAACCTAAGACTAAACCTGAAATCTCCCTTGACGTACATGGCAAGCTTGTTAAACAGAGATTGAAGTGCCCATGGCCTTCCATCACCCTGCATCTCTTTCAATTCATAGACTGTCTTAATTATGGTAGATTAGGCTGCAGTAATAACATAAAACCCCAAATTTCAGTGTTTTAACAAAATAAGGGAGGGATGAAGGTTCAAATATGATAAATCCACTCTAGCATCTCTTTCTCTCTAACATTTGAATTCCTTCACTCAAATAACATCAAATGACAGTGCCCTGGTTGGTGGGCAGCTCTCCCTCATGCCATAATTCAGCATTCTTCTATCTTTTGCCTCCACCATTCTCCAGGGCCTTGTCATTTTCATCCAGCTGCCAGGAGGAGAATAAGTGCACAGCGTAGGTGTCATGCTTCTTGGAAGCCTTGATTTGGGACTACTACACAGCATTAGTCGAAATAGCTGCATGGCCTGAAGATATATTCCCTTGCTGGCCAGCCACTTCCTAGTTAGCACTGTAATGAATGTAAGGGGTGAAAAAATATTGGTCAACAGCTCCCCAACTCTGTTAGAGAGGTCCAGAGCCCCTTGGAAGGGAGGCCTGGCAAGGCTCAGGAAGCATGTGGAGTTCTTCCTGTAGAACATGTATTGCAAATATTCTCCCAAGCCTTTCCCAAAGGACTCATCTGTTTTCCAAAGTATCTAAGTGCGGTGCAAAGGGATTGTTGGAAACTGGCTCTGAACTGATGCAACCACTAGGGACCCATGTCCCTGTGGTTCATCCAATAGAACAGGGCTTTCTGTATATCTTAAGTTGCCCTTTTTCGTCATAGAAGGGGTAGGAATTGCTGTTCCTCTCATAACCAAGAAACATGAGTCTAGCTTTCAGGCGGTGATGATGGGAGTACACTGTGCACACTCTTCTTGGTCTCCCCAACTCAGCCCCCATCTCTGCAGCTCTGAGTTCTGCTGGTTTAGATATTTTGGCACTCAGGGCAAAAATGTTTCAACCAGGTGATGCAAAAATGCTTCTACTGAGTTGAAGGCTGAGACCACTGGAGGCACTTTAGATCCCTTGTGACAATAGGAAGAAAAAGGTACCAAAGAGAGCCTACACTGTCAACTGGAGTAATTGGGCTTGATCGTCAAGGGGGATATGAAGATATATAAAATGGGGAAGGGAAAGTGCATCTGGATCTGAGAGGTCTTGTACATTTTCCTAGTCCTACAATGGTGGACCCCCAGTGTTAATGCTCAAAGAAAACTATAGCAATATTGTACTTCCATGACTATCAAGGCACCAAACCCTTCAGAAAGCAAAGGGGTCACCCCACCATAAAGAGCTCTAACCAGTCAAGATACTGCTGAGGGCAATGGAAACATGGGCTGTGCCAGAGGTTATCATGTGACCATGGCTTATGGCAGGTGCAGAAGCAAGGATGACTGTGCCCACCTCATCTTACCTCTTGCTTGGCCACACACTTATTCACATCTGTAAGTGGGGTTGGTTTTGCCCTCTCCCATGTCTCTAACACGTATATAAATCATTTTGCCACTGTTATCTTTACTCATTAGTCTATAGGTACAAAATATCAAGCCAATTTCAGGATACCACCATAGAGAACAATCCTTGCTGAGTTTCCATGACATAACCCACTTCTCTCCATCTCCATCCCCTCGTGTATGCTCAACTCCCCCTCTCGTTTTTTTTTGTTTTTTGTTTTTTGTTTTTTTGAGACGGAGTCTCCAGCCCAGGCTGGAGTACAGTGGCATGATCTCAGTTCACTGCAAGCTCTGCCCCCCAGGTTCACACCATTCTCCTGCCTCAGCCTCTAGAGTAGCTGGGACTACAGGCGCCTGCCACCATGCCCAGCTAATTTTTTGTATTTTTAGTACAGATGGAGTTTCACCATGTTAGCCAGGATGGTCTTGATCTCCTGACCTCGTGATCCACCCACCTCGGCCTCCCAAAGTGCTGGGATTACAGATGTGAGCCACCGCGCCCGGCCCCCTCTTTGTCTTTTTTACAACACTTCCTTGGATTGGCATTTTGGGGTATCTACAATGTCTCCTTACTTTTGATCCAAAATTCATGAAAATCACCCTATGGTTTGCATTTTGGTGAATCCCCCATCCCAAAATTCAAAAGTTGATATCTAACTCGCATTGCAATAGTATTATGAACCGAGGTCTTTAGGAAGTGATTAGTGGCCCCTTACGAAAGAGCTGGACAAGAGCAGCCTTGCCCCTTCCACCATGTGAAGACACATAGAAGGCACCATCTTGGAAGCAGAGAGCAGCCTTACCAGACATCAAATCTGCCTGCATCTTGATCTTGGATTTCCCAACCTGCAGAACTGTGAGCAATAAATTTCTATTATTTATAAATTACCCAGTCTCTGGTAAGCTTTTATGGAAGCCCAAACAAATTAAGATAATCTGTCTGCCCTTCATAATGATAATTCCTTAATTTCCAATCCTACACCAGTCCTCAATAATCAGAGTTCCCTCCAGATCATTCTACGGAAATGACTTTCACTGATGCCTCTAATTAAGAAGTGCAGTAGAGACTTTTCTGAATCTGTTCCTTGGCACAGGTTTTCTGTTCTATTTAACACTGTTGATTACTCCCACCTTAAACCTCTCAACTCCATTCACTTATATTTAGGAGCACGGGTGACGCTGTGACCTGGGCTCTTCCAGTTCTCTTTGTACTTTGTTAAGTTTTTCATTTAGGAAATGTTTATTGGGCCCTGCACTATATTGCTGGGAAATGAGAGAGAGCTTTCTGAAAGGAGTGACAAGTAAGCTAATAGCTAAAGGAGGAATGAGAATTAATCTAGAAAGGAATGAGGGAAAGAGCATAGAAGACATTGCAGACAGAAAGAAGGGCTTTCTTAAAGATGATAGGTAAAATTTTTTTTAAAAAGGCATACTTTAGATATTACAACTAGTAGAGGCTAGGTGGAGCATCCACTTTGAGGCAGGAAATGGTAAAACACGAGTTCAAATATAAACCATGAAGAGTTTTCCATGCCATCCTCCAAAACCATGGACTTCATAGAGAGGGCAATGGATGTTCATGGAAGGTTTGTTAGCAGGGGAACAGTAAAGGATTGTACTTCTGGAAGATCACGCTTGTGGAACTGTAGGAACAGGCAGTCTGACGACCACGACAGGGAGCACAGTGGAAACCCATGCTGGTAATCTAGGTGGAAGATGATGGTGGCTGGAATTTCCACAAGAAAGATGCAGAAAAGTAGACATACTGGAGCCACAGGGTGTTTTTATAGCACACAAGTGTTCATCACTTGAATTAGCTATAAATGATTACTTGGAGAACACACTTAGTGTTATATGATAACTGCCAGTTACAGCATCAAATAATGAGACATAACACTGTAGAAACTACAGACAACACTATGTGTAAGGACAGAAAGCTTCCACACCAGCCACACAGCTGCTTTGAGTGGCCTTGTTCTTCTTTTACCCTGATAAGAGTGGGTGAAAAGCCTCTGCTAACAATGATGCTGGTGATGTCAGGAAAAGAGAAGCCGTTCTATTGCTCAAAAGCTAGAGGGAATCAAATGCCATTAATTCAAGGACATTCTATTTCTACTGATATGCCTACAACAATTGAAAATGCACTTATGAAAGAAATCTACAAGAGGTAGGACAATTGTGCCTACCTCGTCCTATCTCCTGCTTGGCCACGCACTTACATCTGTCAGTGGGTTTGATTTTGCCCCGTCCCATGTCACTGTCTTTTATATAAATCATGTTGCTACTGTTAGCTTTATTCATTAGTCTATAGGTACAAAATATCAAACCAAGTTCAGGATAAAACCAGAGGAAGATTATAGTAGAAACATCTGTCCTCACATTCTCAAAAGCTTTAGCCCCGAATCATCTTTTCCCCCGGAGCCTTTTGTTTTTGAAACATGAGTTCTGAGAAATGCCATGACTTTAATCTTTTTATAGAGCAGTGGTTCTCAACCAGGGACTATTTTGCTCACAACAAAGGACATTGACAATTTCTGGAGACATTTTTGGTTGTCACGACTGGGGACCAGGTGCTACTGGCATCTAGAAACTTACATTCTAAATATTCTACAATGCACGTAACAGTCTTCCATAACAAAAAAGTATTTGACCCCAAAATGTTGACAGTGCTGACCCTGTACTTATGCCTAGATTCTCTTCTGAGTTTCAGACTCATAAACTGAGACAAAAACAGCTCTACCTTAAGGAAATTATCCCCCTTTTACAGATAAAAGAACTAAGATTCAAAATCGTTACTTAATTCATCCAGGGTTTCAAAGCTGGTAAATTCTGGAGTCGATACACAGTTGAGACGTAGTGGCCCCACTACAAAATATGGCCTCCCACATCCTTCTCCACAGGGGAGAAGGGGGCAGGATCAGCTTCAAGCCACTCCTAGATCAGATCAATGCCATTGTTATCTAGGATAAAGTAGCTCCATACAACTATTTATTTTATTTTATTTTTTCTGAGATGGAGTCTTGCTCGGTTGCTCAGGCTGCAGTGCAGTGGCACGATCTTGGCTCTCTGCAACCTCCACCTCCCGGGTCCAAGCAATTATCTGCCTCAGCCTCCCAAGCAGTTGGGATTACAGGTGCCCGCCACCACACCCAGCTAATTTTTGTATTTTTAGTAGAAACGGGGTTTCACCATCTTGTCCAGGCTGGTCTTGAAATCCTGACCTTGTGATCTACCCACCTCAGCCTCCCAAAGTGCTGGGATTACAGGCGTGAGCCATCATGCCCAGCCTATTTATTTTAGTATTTGTTAAGTTATAGCAATTTAGTTTGGTTCTCAGATTCTTGTTCCCAGCTTTTCAAACTAGCAAAATACTTTTAGTTTCAGATTCAAGTCCTATGATGCATGTCAGGAAATCCAGGCTCCATCCATAACAGCAACCACAAGGCTCACATCTTCTTCCCTTACCTGTTCACATTGCTTTGTGGCTCTGGGAGGAGCAGGTGTCTTTCAGAGGTCAGTTCTTGCGGCAGCATGCTAGGTCTCGAGCCCAGATAATAACACCTTTCTGCATACATCTTTTTATTAAGAACTTATCTTTTTATTCCACCTAGTGCTGCCTGCCAGCTTGCTTCAAATCTCCTTTAGAAACAAGCATCCCAGTATGCCTTCTGCAGCGTTAGTATTATAAACGAGATGTAGTTTGCAGGCACACAATGCACTCTTAGTGAGTCTGTTCCTTTATTATTCTGCAGCTGCATTTCCTAAACGGTGTTCCTCGAAATGCTCTTTTGGGAGAGGTTAATAAATGTGGCAGGAAGGAAACGGAGGGGTGAGGTTGCAGTTCAAAAGTTTCCATGAAACTTCTTCATGGAAATTCAAAAAGCATATTTGCCAACACCAGTTTCTGAGAAGCCAAAGGGAAGGATAGATAAGCCTCTTTAATGTCGTCTTACCCAGACTTTCCCAGGCTTCTTTGATTATCAAACCCATTTTTCATAACACGTATTAGCCAGCAGGCCATTGTTTCATACAGCATCAGAAACGCTACGCTGAAATGGAAGAAATTAAGGTGTGGTTATGTCCATTTTACAAATGAGAAAACTGAGGTTCAAAGAAGCCGCATGACCAAACTCAGTGTCACCCAATAAATGCAACTTGGCACCAAAGCTGAACTCAGGGTTTGTGAATCCAAAATTCTCTCTCCTCTATACCACAGTATTTTCATTATCATGCCTCACTTTTGCAAATTTTCATACATGAGGAATTTCCACAAAACATCACACTACCAGGCCATGCCTGGTCCACTCAAGAAAGCCTTAAGCCTTCCACTTACACAACTGGAGACCTTTGACAGGCTGTCAGTCACCCAGGATAGTGGGATGCATCTTGGTTCATTCTTTAGGACTCATCCGGAAACAGAGAAGTGGACTGAAGAATCTCTGGCTTCATATTCTGGGGCTCAAAATTAAGTTAGCAGGGCTGTTGGCCGGGCCATGGACTTGTTTCCCAGTTATGTTAACTGGTCTTCTGTCATATTCCTAACACAGGGCTCTTGCTTAGTGCCTGGTAAAGACCCCTAACCTAATTCCCCATCCAAATAGCCCAGGTGCTTCTGCAGAGAGGTACTGCCTTGCTCTTTCTGGGAATCCTGTTTTAGAGCTGGGATATGGCTTAAGCCCTCAAGGACTTCCTATGTTAATGACATGGCATGTCCATTGTTGCTCACCCCAAGGTATTTTCAGTCATCCTCTACCTGTCTGCAGAAGCAACCACCATTAGCTCAAGGAGCCTGATAGCCCAGTGCTGTTCCTTACCACACTCTTCAGCTAAACATTCCTTCTGCTTCCTCTGAAATTATCTATTTCCTGACTCCCCTATGAAAAACAAACCCAGTGCTTGCTCAAAAAAAACAAAAAATCCATTCATCTTTTCAGTGAATGAAGCACATGGCACCCAGAAATAGTCATTCATTTAACAACTGCTGAGTGCCTCCTATGTCTCAGAGCTGGTGCTAGAGTCCAGCTGAGGACAAGACAAAGCTTCTGCCCCTGTGAATTAATACATAATGCAAGGTCAGATAGATACACACGCCAGACAGGAAGCCCAAGCAGGGTAAGAACCGAGAGAGTAGCCAGGATGGAGGGCCATTGGATAGTCAGGCAAGGTGGGAAAATGGGGCTCTGGTACAGGATCTGAATGAACAGAGGCAGACGTGGGGAAGAGAGTTCCAGGCAGACAAAACACTAGCTGCAAAGATGCTGAGGTAGCAGGAATAGCAAGTAAGCCGCTGTGGTGAAGCTGTGCCCTGGAACCAGAGAGTGCAGACAGGGGGTCAGAAACACAGCTGGAGCCTGGGGCCTCCTAAGAGGGCAGGGGAGCCATGCTTTAGAAACACTAGTGTAATCCCAGCACTTCGGGAGGCCAAGGTGGGCAGATCACTTGAGGTCAGGGGTTCGAGACCAACCTGGCCAACAAGGTGAAACCCTGTCTCTACTAAAAATACAAAAATCAGCTGGGCATGGTGGCGGGCGCCTGTAATCCCAGCTACTTGGGAGGCTGAGGCAGGAGAATCATTTGAACCCACGAGGTGGAGATAACAGTGAGCGGAGATTGTACCATTGCACTCCAGTTGGGCGACAAGAGCAAAACTCTGTCACAAAAAAAAAAAAAAGAAAGAAAGAAAAAAGAAAAGAAAAATAAACACAAGCAGATGTGGTGTTGTTCAGAGACCACTTTGGTATGGATGGGCAGCCTGAGAGAGGAGATCTGTCCAAAGTCCAAGCAAGAGAAGAGAGTGGTTCAAGTGAGGGAGACACTGGTAGAGAAAATGAGTTGTCAGACCCAGGAAAATGACTCAGGTACAAAAGGCCGGACTTCCAATGAAAAAGGATGGACGGATGTCTCAGGCCACCGTGCCTGGACTCAGAAGGAGTGTGCTTGGGGTGGGGAGTTCAAATACGGGCATGCTACATGTGGGGCCCGACAGAGGAGGAGGTTTCTTTCCTCACCTGCCCGAGGTTCAGGGCAGAGGCCCCTCTGACAAAAGACAGAGCAACAAGAGAAAAGCATGCACGTGGATTTGATGTCAGTTTTACATGACATGGAGCTTTCAAAAATGAAGTCTCAAAGGAACAGGAGCATCTGTGTTTTTTATGCATTTTTTATGATAGGTTTGAGGAAGAAGTGGATAGTTTTGGAGAAGTATGACTGAATAAATACTCATACCATTAGTATGAGCCAATGGCAATGAACTGGTTGGTCGGGGAGACTTAGCAAGGTCTGTGTGCTCACAGTCCCCTCTGTGTCCCTGTGTCCTCAAAGATAAGAACGTCCGTTCCTCCAGGGATAGGGAAGCCATGTCTCATGTGAGGCTCTGATGTCCTGCTTCAGGGGAAGGCCAGAGCATCTGTCCTTCAGGGGTGAAGGGTGGGGAAAGGTCAGAGTGACATTTCTACTTTTGCCATTGTTTCCAAATTCCTTCAGCTTAGAATGCGCAACTGGACCTATTAGACATCCAGGTGGAAATAAAAGATATGTAAATATGGAGTTTAGGGTGGGAGTCGGGGCAAGAGACAGAATTTGGAGGCACCCAGTGAGAGATGGGATGGAGATTGCATAACAGTACCTAAGAGTGACTGAAGATTAAGAAGAGAACTGAGAAACAGGCCCTGAGACACTCGACTTTCTCAGTATTTAAAGGGGATCTGGAACATAAGGAACCAATCAAGGAGTTGGAAACAGAGTGGTCAGAGAAGTCAGAGGAAAGCTCACGGGGAGCCAAGCAAAGAAAATGAACCCAGAGGCTGAGGAGGACCGCGAAGGAATTGCTGGATGAGGGTCCTGAGCTTAGCTGGCATCCTGGGCAATAGTGCGATGGGAACAGAGCAAGAGTGGAGAGGATTTGAGAGAGGACAGAGCTCAGACAGGAAATGCAGAAAAGTTTTTTCTGGGAATTGCGGAAACTGAAGGGAAGCAAAAAAAAAAAGAGAGAACGAGAGAGAGAGAAAGAGACTTTCTAGCTTGTTTGTGTGCCTCAGTGAAAAGGGAAAAGAGAGGGGATATTAGCACAGTCAAATTCTCTATTAGGCCAAAGGATCTGGGACCCAGCACATCAGGGCAGTGGTTGCCATAGACAAGGAGGCACCTGTATGTTCCCTGTAACCACAGGGAGCAAACAAGAGGGCTCAGTCTCAGGGTGGACAGGATCGATGGTGCAGAAATGAAAAGGGCCTCTTCCAATCAACTTCATTCTGTCAGTGAAATAAGGAGTGAGGCTACTGAGTGAGGAGGGGTGGGCATGATGAAGTGGACAAGAAAAGAGGTGTGAAGCAATAGAGGAGATCAGAGGCCAATGGAGGAGGGTCGCCTGCCCAGCAGACCTGGGCTCACTGACCAGTTTGGAAGAGAGAGAACTAGGCACATGCCTCTTCATGATCTCATGAGCATTTTTACACTAAAGACAGGAAAAGCAACAGGGAAAGATCTTAAGGTCAAAATGTTCGAACACGTGGCAGTGAATATAAACTCTCTCTAGACACATTTCAAATAGGTGCCAGCAGAGAAAATAGAAAGAAAACAAGAACAGCAAATATTCGACATCTCAAAAGACAACCTAATCCTCTTTCTGTCATCATAGTCACCTACTTATGCTGTATTCCTCTTTCTTTTTCAGACCTTTTGCAAAAGAAGACAAAAAGTCAGGCATTCTGTTACGTTATGACTAGAGCCATTCAAAGAGATTAGGGTACAAGATTACAAGACATTACAAACATTGAAAAATTTGCATTTGTACCAGATGAATAAAAATCATTTCATTCTGTCCTAGCCTCGTAAAAAAAAAAAAAAAAGGATAGGCTTGGTTAAAAGGGACCTTCAATCGCCAAGGGAATAATAACCTCAGATTTACAGAATAAATAACATTTTAGTTCATGCTCCAATTCATAATATCAAGATCGCCAATGTGTACCCTTCCTCTCTTTCCAGTAGCTTAAAGTGCTTACACATGTGGTCTAATTTATCAGTATAATAACGCAGGAGTGGATATTTTAAAGTCTGTTTTGTAGATGGTGAAGGTATAATGTAAAAGCATTGGTATTGTTCAAGGTCATATAATTGCTCAGCACAGCTTCGACTAGACATAAATTTCTGCTATAGTGGAATTTTGAATGAAAAACAAAAACAAAATGAAATGGTTCTTTAGTTTGTAACCAATCTTTCACTAGCCCTCTACAGTACGCATTTCTGTTGTCTTTCTACCTAGGTAATTATTTATATTTATAAGGTAATTTTATTTTCTTATCAATCATAGTTCTCATACACAATTAAGAACTTCCTTGAAGTGATATTCCAACGTCATGGAGAAAAATTGGTTATGATATGTTGGAAAGAATTAGGTTCCCAATTTAAAAAGCAATTATTCTCATTGACATCTTATTTGGCAGGAAGCCAGGAGACGGGGCCCTGGGCTGTGTAAATAGTCACAGTAATGACAGGCAGAGGCGGAGAGCTCTATGCCAGGAGGCAGCAGCACGCTGAGTCCCTGGCCCAGGCTGCAATAGCCAGCAGGAAGTCAAACGAGCTTCATCTCCATATCCCAGGCTCCAGGCCCTCAAATGAAACTTGCCTTCAAATCAGTTGTAGTCAGATCCTCTGATTTTTCGAGGGAAATAGCAAGTTAGGATTATGAAATGTAATCTCCAAATGTTTTAGTGCTGTCAGTTACATCCATTCTTTTTCAGCCCTTTATGTGGCCCAAACCAAGCACGTGTACAGGTCCAATCTCATCAACCCCAGTTTGCAAACTCTGATCAATCCCCAACTCTGACAGTCTTTGATTCTTGGTGGTGGTGGAGGTTGTGTTTTAAGAATCCCATGCCGGGGAAATGAGCTGTTGTGTCATACTTGTGTGACCTGCTTGGTTCTGGGACAACACTTGAACACAGATAAAACCACGGAGTCCCAGTCATTGTCCCTACCGGTGAGGCCAAGCTGCTCATGCTACCGGCCACACTGCTGCCTGGATTCCAGTTAGCATCATGGTTTCCTCAGCTGGCTCTGCCCCTTACTCTTCGGGAGCAGAGAACCATTCTAACAAGGAGGCTCCTTTCGTAATAAAAATACGTGCTTTCTCTGAGGCTTTAGTTAGGCCTCCTGTAGCCAGGATCAAACTATCTCCAGTTCAGTGGTTTACTACACTCTTCAACTCTGTCCCAAACCCATGTCACTTCAACTGCAGAAATGCAAAAGGCATGCAACTCCTGCAGGAAACAAGAGTGGCCAAAGGCAGAAGATGGCACCATGGCAACCCCAACCTGCAACCATGTTCTGCCTCATGCTGTCAGGCAGTTGGCAGTCGTCAGAGACTCATCTTTTCAACGTAGATTCGGAGTAGACCATCCCTCTTAGGTTCAGTTCTGCCAACAGCCAGCTGGGCATGACTCCACGCACCTCTGTGGCTTCCCTGATTTTCTCGAGTTTTTCATCAGGCAACCAGGGCCAGCTTCCTGGGTCCCACACTCTGTTTAAAGCTCTGCCCTCGTTATCTTGAAATTCCTAATAATTTTACCTTAGAACTTATGTTTTATCTAAGGGAAATATGCTGGGAAAATAAGATGTGCCCATGAGCAGAAGAGATGTGTAAAAGAGAGGTAAACTTTTACATTTCAATATCTTTACAAGAAAAATAAATTCTGTTTTCTCTACACTCACAGCTCTTCTGACACCAAATGTGTGTGTTTTCCACACACTGCAATTCTACAATATCCGCAGACACCAATGGGGTGTCCTAAGACCTAATTTAATTCTGGCACTACCTGGAGTTAGCGCAGACCCCACAGGTTCAGGGCTCAGCCCCACAAGACTGCCCCCACATCAATGCCCATCCCAAATCCAGGCCTCCCTTCTGACTTCTGACTGATGGGCTACAAATCAGGGGTCCCCATGACTACCTCCTTGGGTTTACTAACTTGTCTGCTCTTATAGCTCACAGGACTCAGGAAAACAGTTTACTTCCTATTACTGGTTTATTATAAAGGATGAGACTCAGGGATAGCCAGATGGAAGACACGCGCGGGGCAAGGGCTGGGGGAGTGGGGGCAGCGTGGCGTTTTCATGCGCTCTCTGGGCCACCACCCTCCCAGCACCTGTGTGTGTTCACCAACACAGAAACTCTCTGGACCCCATTGTTCGGGGGGTTTATGGCTTTTCCATAATGGAGGCATGAATGATGAAAGCACTGGCCATTGGGGCCCGAGCTCTATCTAAGCTGCTGCCCCTCCTGGGACGTTGGGGACGGGGCTGACAGTTCCAAACCTCTAAGCCCAGGGTTGGTTCTGGCCACCAGCCCCCACGTGCAGGAGCCCTCTTGTTAGCACAAACTCAGATAGGGCTGAAAGGAGCTTTGTAGGAGTAATGACAGAAGTTCCTCTCACACTCAGCATTCAGGGAATTCCCACGGTTTTCAAAGCAAATCAGGGGCAGAAACCAAGTGTGTATGTTTATACCTTCACAGCACTTGCTCCCTTCCCTCTGAATAGGAGGCCCCACATTTGCTTCTCTGCATAGGTTCCCGCAGTTCGGTGACTAGGCCTGCCTGCAGGAATTGCCTTGTGACTGTGGCCTCCATGGGAGGAGGCTGTCAGAAGGAAGACAGCTCTCCCCGGTGAACACAGACCGAAATTTTGGCCTGTGCCCACTGGCAACTTTAATTTCCATCATCCTAACTACAATGCCAAGACCCTGCTTCAGGCCATTTTAAGCCCTTTTTAAACTCCCTTAGAGTTTTTCTTCCGTCGCACCTCAGAAGGTCCCTGTGCAAGCTCTGGTAATGGTGACACCTCTACCCTTGCCTCTCCCCCTCTCACTTGGGGTCTTCTCTCTCTGCACTGACCAGCAAAATCACACCACCCAGAGAAAAACGATGCAGGAGGGAGGGCTGGATGCGGAGCCGCTGGGGGGAGGGGCGGACTTTGTAGTTGGGTGAGACTCAGTGGATGTCTGAGGCTGCCTCCCTTTTGAGCCCAAGTTCCAAGTCAACCAATGTTGACACCTCTCAGAATGAGTCACAATAAGCCTTTTTTTCATACAAACCCCTCAGGAACCTATTAATGGCACTTTCATGTGGTTTTGAGAGGGCTATTTCAAGGAATATGGAGTGATTAAACTTGATTTCCTCCAGAACGCCCCTGCCGTGTACTCTCTGTGTTCAGAATGGCCTGAATTATTTTTATTTCCTTTGTATCTCTCATAATTTCTGTCTGTTGAGACAAATATAAGTGGACAGCATTTGTGGGCTGAGCCCTGGGGGGGCAGCTCTTTGGCTGTCTCTACTTTCACTATCCATAGTCGAGACTGACTCACCATTGGTTAAAAAAAAAAAAAAAATCCAGTTCAACTATTGCAAAAAACAAAAAGAAAAAAAAAAAAAAAGCAAAATCCTGGAAGTAACCCCCGTCACTACAGGCACAGTCACTGAGACCAGGAGTGCTTGTCCTGCAGTACGTGGACCTGCAAGCAGGCCTCATGAGAGACCCTCAGGAGTCTCAGGACCCCTGAATGTGTTTGTTCAATTTCTCGTGCATGTGTATATATGCGCTGTTATAGAATCCAATGTTCACTAAATATCAAAAATGTGCCAGGCACTGATCTGTGCATTTTCCACACAGACAATAAAGTATGGCCTTAAGTCCTAGCAAATTCCAGCAGACTCAGCTGGGAGGTAGAGAGAACTGGGCACAAGAATTTGTTACCACTTGCAAAGCCAAGTTATCCTCAGGAGTATTCTGACTCCTGGAGGTGTTTCAGGAAGACCCACATCTGCTGCCTGTGGTCATGGGAAAGTTGGATAAGCTGTCTTAGGCTGCTTCCATGTCAGTAAAGTGGCAATATTAACACATTCGTAAGAACTACTGTGAAAATTTAATGAGATAATATGTGCAAAGGAATAGCCATGGTCAGGACCACCAGGACCTTGACAAACGATAGCCCCTCTGCCCTCTCTGGAGCCGCTTTCCTAGTTAGACAATCCTCACCGCCTGTATTGTCCACACTCCCGAGCTTTACGATTTCCAGCAATTCCAGCAGCACGACCCTGCAGCCCAGAGATAAGATGTGATGGAATTACCTCTGCTAGTCTGGTCTTTGGTCCCAATTTGATGTATAACCATTGCAGTCAGCCCCTTTATCAAGGTTAGGGTTTCTCTGCACACCCCTGCAGTATTCCACAGCTGCGAGAGCAGAGCATACATCTCCCTTCTCCTCTCCTAGCCTAGCTTGAGTCCATTGTGCCAGCCAGCGGGGACCCTGCGCTGAGCCACTGAGCAATTAGCCAGCCCCCTGCTGGTCATCCTGCCTGCCTGCCCACAGGGCTGTGAAGCACTCCTGTCCTGAATACGAGGCTCTCAGTCCCTGGGCCACAGAGAACAGCAGCAGCCTCCCATGGGCAGTGTCTGGCTGGAGCTGTTCTGTGCAGCTACACTGCGTTAGGGGGAGCAAGGGTTCCTCCAGGTGGGAGGTACATACAAATGGGTCAGTGGGAAAACCGTGAGGAATGAAAGCCTGAGATCAGCCCCAGCCTCATGTTAGCCGTTTAAGCAGGGCTGCTCACCAAGAACACAGGCCCAGCCCCTTTGTCTAAAACTCTAGTTTTAGTGTCACAATACCTGGAAAGCTGTTGCAAATACAGAATCATGGGCCCCATCCAGCCCTCCTGAATCCGAAGCCCAGGCTGGAGGCCCAGAAATCTTTGAGCAGGTCCTCTCGGGTGTGAGCACTTGAAGCTCAAGCTTGAGATTGGCGGGCTCAGGAATCTTTCCCTTCAGGGTCTGCTCTCCCTCCAGGGTCTGTCCCATTATTGTCTGTTTGTCTGAGACCTTCTGGACCTCCTCATCCTCACTACACTCAGAGAAATCAACCTCCCTTCAGAGCTTCATAGACCTTTTTATACCGAATTTGTGGCCCTTTTCCCAAATGGCTCACATCCTGCTTCAGTGTTTCCCACCAACACGTAGGGAGAACCACAAAGAGCCAGCACCCAGGAGAGCGTTCCAAGTAGTAGCTCACATCGTTCTCGTGCTCCACAGCCCCAGTGAGCACTGTCCTCTGGAAATTCATCTCACACACGAGAAACCAAAAGCTCAAAGGGGTCCAAGTGCCCGGGCAGGGCCAGCCCGCAGTACATGGCAGAGTGAGACCCAGTCTGTTGTTCACCACCTGTGCCCCTTCAGGGCGGGAACATGTCTCCTTTCTCCCAGTATTCCCAGTGCTGCAGCAAGACCTGGCACGAGGAAGCATGTATGTTAAATGGGATTGGATCACACCCCATATTAAACCCACAGATGATCCGCAAGTTAAACCAGTACCTTCAAGTCATCAAAACTAATTCTTGGCTGGGCGCGGTGGCTCACGCCTGTAATCCCAGCAATTTGGGAGGCCGAGGTGGGCAGATCCCTTGAGGTCAGGAGTTCCAGACCAGCCTGGCCAACATGGTGAAACCCCGTCTCTACTAAAACTACAAAAATTAACCATGTGTGGTGGCACATGCCTATAATCCTAGCTACTTGAGAGGCTGAGGCAGGAGAATTGCTTGAACCCAGGAGGCGGAGGTTACAGTGAGCCAAAATTGTGCCACTGCACTTCAGCCTGGGAAACAGAGCAAGACTCTGTCTCAAAAAGAAAAAGAAAAAAAAAAAAAAGACTAATTCTCAGCCACCACTGGCTGCTGCATGGGGCTCCTGTCTTCCCATATACAAGGCCTGGCCTGTGATGCCCAGCATTGCCAGTTCTCTGGTAAGGTGAGCCACCTGATTCCCCACCCTGTGTTTCCTCTGCACTAAACATGCATCCGCTCAGGCACGCTTTTGTGAGTACGTGCACACTCTTTATCAGACACCCTCGGTCCCGGGTCACATTCTGCAGCTCTAGGAAGTAGAGGGTCTTCTAGCCCTCCTCTGATCTCCTGCCTCCCATACTTCCAAACTGATCTCTCTCCCACCACCCTTAAATGGATCATTGCTCTTTTGAGGCTATGGTTTGTCCTTAACAAAAATGGCAACCTCTAAATCCAGGTCCTTGGCTACATTCTTTGTATGCTCCACTTTCCTAGTTGGCATAGGACAGATTGCATGGCTGCTGTCTGGCATGGTGATCCATATGCCAGCCTACTGGGTCACAGATCATTTTTTAGGATGCTGCCATGTAACATTACTGACCATGAGTTCTACCCACTTCATTCGTTCACTCATTTACTCAGTGAACATTGAATGCTTTCTGCTTTTCATGCATGTGATGGTTCAGTTCAAACTCCCACTGTGTAACATCTCCTCTTTGGACTTACTGATCAGTCAACTGGGCCAAATTTATTTCACTTATGTTTACTACAAAAACTTCCTGAATCAGATCCTTAACTGGTTACCTCAGAAAAGAAAGAAAAAGAGAGAGATTATTTGAGAATGGAATGTGTAAGACCAATGTTGAAATCAATCAGTTGTAGTTACTATTTTAAAAAATCCCACATAATCTAAATATAAGTGTTGGCCAGGGCTCATCAGCCAGCGAGGAGTGACGCATAGAGACATGTCAACCCTCAGTCCTGTCCCAAGTTCTCGGTGCAGTCACTTGATGTCTACTCCTTTACCCTTTGGGGTAGCAGGAGTGGTTTTTTGTTTTGTTTTGTTTTTTAATGTATCTTGCAACGGGCTGATAAAACCTCTCTGAATTTACCCGATGTCTCTTCCTGAGTTTTTTTGTTTTTGTTTTTGTTTTGAGACAAGGTCTCACTCTGTCACCCAGGCTGGAGTGCAATGGCACGATCTTGGCTCACTGCAACCTCCACCTCCTTGGTTCAGGTGTTTCTTTGCCTCAGCCTCCCAAGTAGCTGGGATTACAGGCACACACCACCATACCCAGCTAATTTTTTTGTATTTTTTTTTTGGTAGAGATGGAGTTTCACCATGTTGGCCAGGCTGGTATTGAACTCCTGAGCTCAGGTGATCCGCCTGTCTCGGCCTCCCACAGTGCTAAGATTACAGGCGGGAGCCACCGCGCCCTGCCCTCTTCCTGATTTAACAAGGGTTTTGCTCCCGTAATAGCAGGATCATCATCCAGAGATGGTTTGGGAACTTGTTGTGTACATGCTGTTTCCCCTTCTGTTAGGGTTCCAGCATTCTGGGCTCAGCCTGATCCCTGGGCTCTTGTCTGCATCCACGCTCAATGTTGCCCCCTTGCATTCTTTTCAGCAGCATCTGACAGAGATAAAGGTCAAAGTGCCCGATGGCTGCCAGCCTGTCTCCTAAACAACCTCCACCCCAGTGCAGCCGGCTGCTCTTGTTCCCGTTACTTAGGCTCTCCACATCTGCCTACTTCCCAGGGCGTGCTGAGAGTTTTGCATGTTAGGGTGTGCAAAGTGACAGTATCATCACAGCTACCCACAGGCTTCCTCAAGACCGGCCTAAGTTCTACAAAAGCGCTCTCAAGGTGGCCTGACGGAAGGGCAAAAGAAGTCACCGACCACACTGCGCCAGCTGCACGTCCTCACTTGGTTGCTGCCTCAATTCTCACACAGTGAGTTGGCAGTCCGCTTGCTCTGTGCCATTTGGATGGAAGATGCCATTCGTCTCCCCCTGCTTCAGGGCAAGTCATGGTATCGCCCAGTCAGAGGGAACATTGTTTCCATCATACAAACAGACCTCCACACCCTCTGCTCCATTCTCTCCAATCAAAGCGCTTCCTCTTCTGAGCTACAGAAGAAACTGCCCATAGGCACCCTGCAAAAGCTGCCACTTTGCTCTTGCAGGTAAGATGGAAGCGTTCCGAAGCTTTCAGCGTCTTTCAGCTGTGTTGTGCTCACTGACTGTGGACTGAATTTGCACTTTTACTCTTTTACTTTTATGTTCTTATTTATATATCTCACCTTTCACCTTAGCTCAGAAAAGAATTGAGGTGAGGTGTATAAATTAACACATATCGTCATTAGGCAGCACAGTTTAGAAGAACTTATTTAATAAGATAAAATAAAAATAGGAGTAAAAGTGGGATTAAGAAAAGGAGAGCAAGACAATAGAATTGAATACTTAGGCCAGGCACAGTGGCTCACGCCTGTAATCCCAGCACTTTGGGAGGCCGAGGCAGATGGATCACCTGAGGTCAAGAGTTCAAGACCAGCCTGGCCAACGTAGTGAAACCCCGTCTCTACTAAAAATACAAAAATTAGCCAGGCGTGGTGGTGGGCACCTGTAGTCCCAGCTACTGGGAGAGGCTGAGGCAGGAGAATGGCGTGAAAACAGGAGGCGGAGCTTGCAGTGAGCCGAGATTGCGCCACTGCACTCCATCCTGGGCAACAAAGCGAGACTCCGTCTCAAAAAAGAAAAAAAAAATGAATGCTTAACTGGGGCTGTTTCTGTGAGTGAGCCACAAAAGGTTGGTTCTCATCTTCCAGCAAATATCTGGTTGTTTTTATGTGGTGCAAAAAGGGAAACTATCAGCTATAGGATTCCAGGATCTACAAAATGAAAACTGTGGCTGATTCTGACCCTGAGACCTGGGAGGATGTCTTCTTTGGACCCTCAGGAGAGGATGCTGTGCAAAGTCATGGATGGCTTCTGCCTCTGGGCATGTATTCATTACAGATTTATTGATTTACAGTCTTTTTTTCCTTATCTGAAAATAATACAATGAGAATAATAAAGCAAGAGGGTTTTCTTTTCTCTGGGCTCTGCATAATCCTTTGTGTCTTCTTTTAAAGGCTTTGTTCTTCAGTTTGAGTATTCTTTTTACACTTCTGCTAATATTGTCCACATTCAAGTCTAGACAGCAAATGCATTGGCTTTTGATTAGATTTTCAGAATTTATGCTGCATAAGCAAGATGTTCTTTTATTTTTAATAAATGTGGGTATTTTTCTCAAGTATTATTTCAGGAAAATATGCTGTAAAGTGAACACGATGGAACCAAAGAGATAAATATGTGTCTAAGAATGTGAATATTCAGTTTGGATCTGTGCGCATTCTAATCTTTAGTTAAGTGGATTCTTTCAGAATGTTGCCATTTCCAAAACATCAGTGCCATCCTCTCTCTCATTTCCTTTGGGTTAACTCACCCCAAGCATCATGAACTATATGCACAATTACCGCCTGGAGTGGGGTTATGCTGTTCACAGCAGGTGACAGAAAACAGATAATGAATAATTTAAGTAATTCATTATTTAAAGATTATTAGTACATACCATTTGGAATCATTTTCTTTTACTTTTCATTGCTTAAGCTCATTATTTTTTAGCCTTCAGAGTTAAGTAGGGCCAGTACAATGTTTACGAAGGGTGAAAAATCACTTCAGTTCTCAATGTTTACCCACTCAAAGAAAAAGCATACTCATCTTTTTTAAAGTCATGTCTGATTAACAGCATCCTTATGAAGATCCGCAGCCCGGGGACAGCCATCAGCCACTGACGCACACAAGTCCACCAGAGCTTCTTCACACACTCAGACTTTCCATCCTGGTGATTTGGAAAAGGTATTTTTGTTGAACAAGTGATGAAGTATTTCCGAGCAAAACACTTTTGAAAACATAACCATGATGTTTTCCACGTTGAAGCTGCTTTTCCAGAATTTCTGTGGGTCAGCAGTGACACCCAGTGGCTAGAGACACTTGCAAGCTACAGAAATGTCTCCTGTATCCCATGGTAGTGAAGTAAATTGTAGGCAAAAGCATCTTTGGGGCCCAGGTGTTGGAAACTACTCCATGGGGAGGAAAGTGTAAATGCAGGATGGACAGAAATGTGTGGAGGCAGCATTCTGACCTGATGCCACCACTCCATTGGCCTACACCAGGGTGATCCAGGAAACAAAAGACCTTTCTGGAACCACACAGTTGGTATCAGAGAGGAGAGAGGTACCAGCGCTATGACAGGGTCTATCGCACTGACAACTACCCCAGCTGGATCCAGAGAACATGGACCCATTGAATGATGCTTGTGAAGTAGAGGACAAATCAGACAGGAGACAGATATCACCAAGGCACCCTTTCCTTTTGCAGATGCAACCAAGGCAAAGTCAGTTTGCATGATGCATGCGCAATTTCAGCCAACAGCTTTGTAGCTTGAACAGAAACGTGGGTCACTTACCTCCTAGGCCATTATTTTTGATGTCATCATTTTATAACACCAAAACACATGGTGATGCATTTTGACAGGCTACATAGCAGTGTCTGGAAAGCAGTAAGAATATGCTTCTGGTCTCTATAGGATTTAAAACTAATATTAAATTTTTTTACATTGAGAATTAGTGCCCTTCCATATATTGAAACAAGTTGGAGATAAAATCAAGTGCCAGGGATAACTTGTTCCTATCCTGAAATGAAGTGGAAGCTGTGGATACGGGGCAAATCTAGGGATGTTCTGGAAGTTCTCAAATGCTAGTGCCTTGTTCGATGATAAGCTGTTCTTTCTGAAGGCAAACTGTACTCCTGACAGCATTAGCAACTTAAGGCTGATTTTTTCAATTGGTAGGACAAACGTGCCCCACCACCCCTCTCCTTAACTCTCAAAAGATGCTTTATTTTTTAATTTGTTAAAAGCAAGGTATTGCAATAGAGAGACCATTAAACTTGGACCTAGGTAACATGGATGTGAATGTGAATTCTACTGCTTACTAACTGTGTACACTCAATCTACTTCCTTAAACATTCTAAAACTCTGCTGGGCACAGTGGCTCACGCCTGTAATCCCAACACTTTGGGAGGCTGAGGCAGGTGGATCACCTGAGGTCAGGAGTTCAAGAAAAGCCTGCCCATCATGGCAAAACCCCATCTCTACTAAAAAAAATACAAAAAATTAGCCAGACGTGGTGGTGAGCGCCTGTAATTCCAGCTACTCAGGAGGCTGAAGCAGGAGAATAGCTTGAACCCAGGAGGCAGAGGTTGCAGTGAGCCAAGATTGTGCCACTGCACTCCAGCCTGGGCAACAATAGCGAAACTCCATCTCAAAAAGAGAAAAGAAATGTTGACACTCATTTCCTAATATATTGTAAAACAATAATGCTATTTATCTCAGAGAGTGATTGTAAAACTGATAGTATAAGCTAGTTCTAAGTGCCCCGCATTTGATAAGAAATTATTTGTTTCCTCACATTTGATTATGAAACTTTTCAAACATGTAGAAAAGTATAAAGCATTTCCCAGTGAACGTTCATATATCCCCCATCTCAACTGTACAATTAAGGTTTCACTATACTTTATTAATTACCCCCATCTATCGTTCCTCTACCCCTTCATCAAATCATCAGATTATTTTTTATGCATTTCAAAGATGCAAACACCAATTCATTTCCACATGTCATTAACTTGACTTCAGTGTTTGTTTATGGTTCTTTTTTTTTTTTAATTTGGGGGATAATGTTCACATACAATGAAGTGCACAAATCTTAAGTAAGTCATTAAATAAATGGATTTCAGTAAATGCTCACACCCTACTACCCAAGTCTAGTTATGATAAAGACATTACTATCACCTCAAGAAAACTCTCTTGGGATCCCTTCAGTTAAATTCCTAACCCTCACCCCAGATGCAACCACTGCTCTGATTCTTTTTGTTGTACATTTGTTTTGTTCCCGTCTAAAGCTGATCCAAAAGAAGCCAGAAATTACATGACTGGAGACCTCACCTCAAGGAAATTCTCATATATTAACCAACAAGTCAGTCCCCAAATAGGTGCTGTCTTCACTGTTGGTGGCATCTTGGTTTCTTGGAAGAACTGTGTCTGTAAGCTGACAAATGTATTCGCATACGCAATCCAAGCTCCCCTCAAGACGCAGAGTGTTACCACGAACTCAAGAATTATTTTTGCATAAACAATGAAATGTTCTACCAGCAGGTGGCAGTAGTAACCCATCGTGTCAGTGGGAGCCCTTTACTGGGATCCACCAGCTTTATAATTACACAATAGATGGCCCCCAGTTTAGGATGGTTGGACTTAAGATTTTTTACTTCAAGATGGCACAAAAACATAAACATTCTGTACGCCTCTCAACTTAGAATGGGGTTCAGATAAACCCATCGTAAGCTGAAAATACTGTAAGTCCAAAAATGTACTTTCAATTTGCAATATTTTCAGTGAAGATTAATTTATCTAGACGTAACCCCAGGGTAGGTCGACGAGCACCTGTATTAATTTTTGATTCCATATTCACAAAAGCACACTTTTTTAACAAAAAGATTCAAGCAACCAAGAGTGCTTATTTTTAGGGATATAATTTCTCAACAGGTAAATGAGTTGGATCCTAGAGAAATGCACCAAGGAGGTTGACTGACGCATGAGAGCTTCCAGGTGTGTTTGGTCAAGCTGCAGCTGGGGGAGCAGAACACGCTGTGGGTGGCACACCTCTGAGGGCTAATTACAGTCGCCAATTACAGAATCGGCTCCTGAACACTGGCAATATTTAGCATGGCTGAAAGAAAAGACCTTCCCTGAAACTTCACAAAGTAACAGAGATGGTGGTTCACCCACTGCCTGTCCATCCTGTCTCTCTGATCTGAGTGCACGCAGGATGCCAAGAGGACAGAACACTTGCATGGAGACCGGGGAGGCAACGGTGGCAGGATCTTCATAGAAACATTGAGGAATCATTCAGAGCAGCCAGGGAGAAGCTGGGGAAGGGGGCAGTTCTAAGTGTCAACTCACTACTCACTCATTCATATATATATATATATATTTGAGATGGAGTCTGGCTCTGTCACCAGACTGGAGTGCAGTGGCGCAATCTGGACTCACTGCAGCCTCTGCCTCCTGGGTTCAAGCAATTCTCCTGCCTCAGCCTCCCAAGTAGCTGGGACTACAGGCACATGCCACATGCTCAGATAATTTTTGTATTTTTAGTAGAGATGGGATTTCACCATGTTGGCCAGGATGGTCTTGTAGCAGGACGAGCCACAGACAAAACTCCTCAGACACCGGATTAAAGAAGGAAGAGGTTTTTTATTCGGCCGGGAGCATCGGCAGACTCACGTCTTAAGAGCCGAGCTTCCCGAGAAAGAAATACTTCGCCTTTTTAAAGGCTTGCAACTTTAAGGGGTCCACATAAAAGGGTCGTGATAAATCAAGCAAGCGTGAGAAACGTGACGGGGGGGCTACATGCATCAGCTAACAGAACAAAACGTTTTACAATGCTTTTTACATACAGTGTCTGGAATTTACAGATAACACAAGTTGTTTAGGCCAGAGGTTGATGTTATTATTATTACTTTGTTTAACTCCTAGGGCCGGGTGGTGGTGCCAAGGTTGTCTGGCTATTTATCTTACTTTTGTTTCTTTTTCTCTTTACCCCTGTCTTGTGCACTAGGCAAGGTGGGGGGAGGAGGGCAGCGGGAGTAGTAGTGGTCTCCTTCCTTAGTCTCAATCTCTTGACCTCGTGATCACTCATATTTTTTAATAAAGTATGTAACGTCCTGGGAGCCGAGAAAAGGTCACGTCAGTAACTCCCTGCATAACTGCAGAGCAGAGAACTAGAAGAACAAGAACAAAACCTGCAGGAGGCAAAGAGCTAGAAGCACCGCTTGAAAAGGCCTTCCAGCACTGGGAGACCTTCAGCAGCGTGGTGACGGCTTTTTCCAGCACTGCATTCCCTTTCACTGAAATAAGGCAAAGGCAAACAACTGCACTTGGGGAATGTTAAGGAGGAAAATGTATGTGTCAGCCGATATTAGAACAGATCCATGCTTTGAAAACTGGTATGTGCACCATGTGTGGAATATGCCATGACTGAGGGATAAAAAGATGATTTTAGGAGGTGCTTAGACGTACATGAAATAAAACACATAACAAGTTAATTCTGCGAAGCCAGTGATGGGCCCTGTGACACATATAGTCATTAGGTAAGATCTTGGTTCCCATACCACAGCTACCACCCACAGCCAAGGAAAACCACAGAAGAGATTCTTCTGGCTACAAAGGGAATAGTCCCGCGGTTAATGCATTCCCCACCTTGCCCAACCTACCTAAGCATCTCGCACATTGCAAGGCCCACCTAAAGCCACGCACACAAGCTAATCCTTACAAAAGGCCCCCTGGCATCCCCCTAGATGGAGATGCTCCAAGCTTCACCCATGATATGCCCCCAGGGATAGCAAGTTAAATCAACTCTCCTCGTGAGCACAGGCAGGCTGGTGGCTGTCTCGTGATGGGATTCACCAGGTCCCTTGTTCTTCTGCTTGATCTTTGATGATGCCAAAGAGAAAGACCTGGCTCAGCGGGAACGGGTGTCCCAACTCTCCAGCCATCCCTCTCCAGGGCACAGGGAGCCATCTCGGGCTCCTCACTCCAAGGCAGCAACCATACCTGAGGAGAAGGATCAACAACGCTCGGTCAATGAAGCATGTAGGTTCACACCTCACAGATTGTTTATTTATGACAGGCAATGACGGATTCACATTCATAGTAGTGCTAAAATCTTTCTTATCAAATAAATAATTTAAGTAAAAAGTGTGAATCTATTTAAAGAATATTAACAAAAATTAGCATAAGCAATATTCAGATATGACAGAAACATGAAGGGAATATATGAGTGACAGAAAGTTGAAGAAATACTGAATTAAATGATCTCTTCAATTAGTTTTTTAAATATATGGTCAATATTTTAAAGAAATAAACAGATAACAATAACCTAGGACTCTTCTAATCAATTTTGATTTTAAGTCAGTCCACTTGTCTTTTATTTTTTCCCATTTTTTGAAAACCACTATAGATAGATATATTTTTTTTCCTTGCTTGCAAAATGCATCATATGATGAAGTGTTACTTGCTGGAGTGCTCTTGCTCAGCCTCTCTTTAGAGAGGAAGCCCACTGGAATAGAAGGCCATTAAAATTACCTCACTCATCCAAAGTTCTACAGGTGGGTCTTGGGTGATAAGCTGGATATCTCAGCACGTAAGTCCCTTTCCACTTATATATAAAAATGTTCATGATTTGCAACAAGAGTTAAGTTTACTTTAACATATTCCGTAATGCTAAAATCACTTTGATTCCTGAGGCTGACAAGAAGCACATACTAAAGAGTTCCCATGATGAAACACCTGTCTAATCCTTAAATAATTTAAATGAACAGAGTCATTAAAGACCCATTTGCCTTCACCAAACACCTTCAAGTCAGACAGTTCACTCATGAAGACAATGAACAAAAGAATTCCAGGGTAGATAAATGAATATATCAGGTTTAGATCAGAAATCTTTGTAAATGTGTGTGTGTGTGTTCACTTTGGCTAAAGTAAAATATTGTAGGCTGGGCGCGGGTGGCTCATGCCTGTAATCCCAGCACTTTGGGAGGCTGAGGCAGGTATAGATCACCTGAGGTGAGGAGTTCAAGACCAGCTTGACCAACATGGCAAAACCCCATCTCTACTAAAAATACAAAATTAGCCAGGCGTGAAGGCACATGCCTGTAATATCACTTACTCAGGAGGCTGAGATAGGAGAATCACTTGAACCCAGGAGGCGGAGGTGGAGGTTGCAGTGAGCCGAGATCGTGCCGTTGCACTCCAGCCTGGACAACAAGAGTGAAACTCTGTCTCAAAAAAAAATTAAAAAAAGAAAAATCTTTGTGTGTGTACGTGTGTGTGTGCGCGCGCGCGTTCAATTTGGGTAAAGTAAAATGTGGTAGAAAATATCTCTGACCCTTATTTCAATGTCAGCACAGTGTTCGTTCCTCAGTAAAGCTGGCTGGGTTTACTGTTCTCTCCTAGGAAAGGGATCTGACGTGAGCTGAGTGCTGATTCTCACTCCAGGTGTCACCTCACCTAACATCGCCCTGACGCCCCTGCTTAGCAGGGAGGTGAACTGACCCTGGAGATGCTAAGGCCGAGGAGGCTCAGTAACCTACCTGGGGCCACTCCACCTGCCATTGGCCCCACGACCTCCCTAGCTCCAGACACAGCACAATGTGTGACACTGGCCATTCTTCCCCTTCACAGATGGGAAAACTCAGGCTTAGAGGAGAACAGCTTTCCTAAAACCACACAGCAGAAGTGCTGAGACCCTTCGTATTGACTCTTTTCTCATGCCATAGAAATTTGTCAGCACCATTTTCATTCTCAGGTCCTCATTTTCCTCCCAAGTTTCTAACTCATTTTTTCCGTTGCTACAGTGGGGAAAAAAAAAAAAAATGTGTTAGGAAATAACTCCTACTGCCTACTTATTTCTATACGTCCATTCTTTAATTTTTCACTATCTGACTTCCATCCAACCCCTTGACGGAAATCCTGACAATTGCACTTTCATAGGTCTTTGGTGAGCCAAGATTGTCTTCCAACTGCTGGTCTTCCCGGACAACATTGACCAACCTTCTCCTGAAACACACAAGGTATCTCAAACTTCACTGGCTCTTCATCCTCTTCCTCTCTCAATTACAGATCTCTCTCTCTCTCTCTCTCTCTCTCTATCTTTCTCTCTCTCTCTCTCTCTCTGTCTCTCTCCCATCCCTCACTGGTTTCAGCTTTGATTTCAAACATACAGAATTCAAACCCTGGACCCACTAGAATTTGACCTCAAACAAGATATTTACATTCTCTGAGCTTCTGCATCCTCACCTGTAAACTGGGAAGGATAGGGAAATAATTATAGAGTTAAATGAGAAAAGAACCAAAATTAACCAGAGTAAGTGTTATTAATTTCCTGCCCATCCTTTCCATTTTCACCTCCATACCCCATATAGAGTCCATCATAGTGAGCCCTCAGCAAACATCTGAACTTACAGAAAAGTAGGAGCCATGCACACTAACGAGCTTCAGGCATGACCAGTGAAGTGAGCTAACATGAAGAGTACGAAGGACCACTGGAGAAGCAGGTTCTCACTAGGTGAATTCCTTGCAGACCTCTCATCTCTGGCCCTTTTCCCTTTGGGACATCCCTCACGTCTCACTGCAGTCTCTAACACCCTGGGACAGTGTCTTCAAACCCATGTGTCAGCAGGCAGTGGAATCCAAAGATAAGAGAGGTTAAAATGTGAGTGTCAGGGCTAACGAGGGAGCATATTTTTGTCCTGCTTGGAAAAAAACATATGTTTAATAAACATTTCACTCATCTATAAATGGTCTAAAGTTAATAGCAGTATGTTCAATTCAGAATTTTTAAGTCATATTCCTTTGACACAGAGTTTATATCCCTATGTTTAAACCACGCATGGATAGTTTTGATAGTCTGTTCTGGCTCATAGCATATTCTTCGGATTAAGACAGCATTGTGGATTCTTAGAAATCATAACACAAAAGCTCATTTTGGAAGGAGAAATTACTCATTCCAAGATCCGAGTTTCATGTTTCTATGTCTCAAAACTTGATGTTTAGGAGTGCTTTTAAAACAAGGAAAGAGCTATAAATTTCCAATAAATGTCAATATTCTTCACTGAAGGTGAACTTCACAATCTTTAAAACCCTTTCTAGTTTTTGAGGAACCTCCATAATGTTTTCCATAATGGCTGTGCAGTGTAGAAATGTAAACGTTTTTGCTTTTCTCCATATCCTCTCCAACACTTATCTTTTGTCTTTTTGATAACAGCCATTTTAACAGGTGTGTGGTGATATCTCATCATGGTTTTGATTTGCATTTCCCTAATAATCAATGATGTCAGGCCAGGGGTGGTGGCTCATGCTGTAATCTCAGCACTTTGGGAGGCTGAGGCAGGTGTATCACCTGAGTTCAGGAATTTGAGACCAGTCTGGCCAACATGGTGAAACCCTGTCTCTACTAATAATACAAAAATTAGCAAGTGTGGTGGCGCACTCCTGTAATCCCAGCTACTCAGGAGGCTGAGGCAGGAAAATCACTTGAACCTGGGAGGCAGAGGTTGCAGTGAGCCAAGATCACACCATTGCATTCTAGCCTGGGCAATAAGAGCAAAACTCTATCTCTAATAACAATAATAATAATCTGTGATGTTGAGCTTTTTTTCATATACCTATTGGCCATTTGTGTGTATTCTTTTGAGAAATGTCTGTCTGTTCAGAACCTTTGCCCAATTTTTAACTGGATTGTTTTCTTACTATTGTGTTGGGTTCCTTATATATTGTGGATATGAGCCCCTTATGAGTCACATGATTTGCAAGTATTTTCTCCCATGCTGTAGGTTGTCTCTTCATTTTGTTGATTGCTTTCTTTTGATGCACATCCCATTTGTCTGTTTTTGCTTTTGATGGTCATGGTTTGATGGTCATATCCAAAAAAGTCATTGCCCAAACAAATGTCATAAAGCATTTCTCCTATGTTTTCTTCCAACAGTTTTAGAGTTTCAGGTCTTATGTTTAAGTCTGTAATCATTTTGAGTTGATTTTTGTATATGGCATGAGACAAAGATCCAATTCCATTCTTCCAGAGATGTATATTCAGTTTTCTCAATACCATTTATGGAAGAGACAGTCCTTTCCCAATTATGGGGTTTTTTTTGTAGTCTATTTTGAAATCCAGAAATATGATGCATCCAGATTTTTTCTATTTAGTTAAGTTTACTTTGGCTATTCAGGGTATTTTGTAGTTCCATACAAATTTTTGAATTTTTTTTTCTATTTCTGTGGGAAAAAAATCATTGAGATTTTGATACAATTGAAATAAATTTGTTGATTATTTTAACCCAGAAACACAGAATATCTTTCTATTTATTTATGTTCTCTTCAATTTCTTTCAACACTGTTTTATAAAAAAATGTTTAGTGTTCAGATCTTGCACTTCCTTGGTTAAATTGGTTTTTAAGTATTATTTTTCTAGTTATTGTAAATTGAATTTTTACGTTTCTTTTCTGGATAGTTTGTTGCTAACTCATAGAAACACTACTAATTGTAATATACTGATTTGTATCCTATACCTTTTCTAAATTTACTTATTAGTTTTAACAATTTTTGGTGTCTTTGGAGTTTTCCATATATAAGATTATGTCATCTGCAAACAGAGACAATTTAACTTCTTTTATTTTCCAATTTGGATATTTAAATGCCTTTTATTTCCTTTTTCTTTTTCTTTGTCTTTTTTTTTTTTTTTTTTTTTTCCTGCCTAATTGCTCTGGCTAGGACTTCCAGTACTGTGTGGAATAGAAGAAAAACACTAAAAGTAGAACTACCCTATGATGCAGCAATCCCACTACTGAACACATAGTCAAAGGAAGTCAAACCAGTACATAGCAGAGAGGGATCTGCATCTCCACGTTCATTGCAGCATCATTCACAATGGCCAGTATACGGGATTAACCTAAGTGGCCATCAGCAGATGAATGAATAAAGAAAATGTGGTATATATACACAATGGAATACTATCCAGCCTTTAAAAAGAAGAATCCTGTCATTTGCAGCACAACATTGATAAACCTGTTAAGTGAAAATTGACAGATTCATCTCTTATGTTAAGTGAAATAAGCCAGCCAGAAAGGCAGATCTTGCATGATTTTATTTACATGTAGAATCTTAAAAAGTCACACTCACAGAAGCAGAGAGGAGAATCATGATGACCAAGAGCTGAGGGAATTGAGGCAGAATTGAGGAGATGTTGGTCAAAGGATACAAAATTTCAGTCAGACAGTGAGAATAAGTTCAAGAGATCTATTACACTAGGTTATGACTACAGTTAATAACAATGTATTGCCTACTTGAAAATCACTGAGAGCACATTTTAAGTGCTCTCACCACAAAAACAAAATTCTAAGTATGTGAGTTAGTGCATATGGTAATTAGCTTGATTTTGTTTTCAATCAAGGCAAATGTATATCACAAGCTATATCTCTTGGAAAACATCATCTTGTAAAATAGAAATATAAACAATTTTGGTCAGTTAAAAACTTAAAAATAATAAAAATTTTTTTAAAAATCCTGCTAAGTTCATCACACAATAGAAGTAAAAGCACCCTGGGGCACTAAAAAAAAAATTATTAACTGCTTTATTGATAGTTAATAAATATACCATTGACTCCTAACTTAAAGTGTACGGTTCAGTGGTCTTTAGTATATCCTGAGTTGTACAACCTAATTTTAGAACATTTCATTCACTGCAAAATGAGAACCTATAACCATCAGCTTTCACTCTCTGTTATGGGTTGAATTACATCTTTCTAGAATTTACACGTGGCAACCCTAAATCCCAGTACCTTAGATTGTGACCTTATTTGGAAATACGGTCTGATATAGTTTGGATGTTGCCCTGCCCAAATCTCATGTTGAAATGTAATCCCCAGTGTTGGAGATGGGGCCTCCTGGAAGGTGATTGGGTCATGGGAGTGGATTTCTCATGAATGTTTTGCACCATCCCCTCAGTGCTGCCCTCGGAAGAGTGAGTGAATTCTCAGAGATCTGGTTTTTCAAAACTGTGCAGCACTCTCTCTCGCTTTCTTGTTCCTGCTTTCATCATGTGACGTGCCTGTTTCCCCTTTGCCTTGTGCCATGATCGGAAGCTTTCTGAGGCCTTCCCAGAAGCAGATGTCCCTATGCTCCCTGTATGGCCTACAGAACCATGAGCCTATTAAAATTCTTTTCTTATAAATTACCCAGCCTCGGGTATTTCTTTACAGCAATGTAAGAATGGACTAATTCAGGACCACTGCTGTTGTAATTAGTTAAGATGAGGTCATTAGAGTGGCCCTAATCCAATATGACTGGTGACCTTATACAAAGGGGAAATTTGGACACAGACACATACAGGGAGAAGACTGTGTGAAGATGAAAGCAGAGACTGGAGTGATGAGTGCCAAAGATTGCCAGCAACCACCAGAAGCTAGGAGAGAGGTGTGGAACAGATTCTCCCTCACAGCCCTCAGTAGGAATCAATTCTGCCCTCAGCTCAGTCTCAGACTTCCAGCCTCCAGAACTTGGGGACAATAAATTTCTGTTGTTTAGGCCATTCAATTTGTGAAACTTCATTATGGCCACCCTAGCAAACTAATATACATTCTACCTGCACCTCTATTCCTATCCCAGCCTTAGGCAGCCACTCATCTACTTGCTGTCTCTACAGACTGGCCTCTTTTGGACATTTCATATAAATAGAATCATAAAATATGTGATCTTTCATGACGGCTTCCTTAGCATAATGTTTTATATTATTTAGCATGATGTTTTCAATATTCACCCATGTTGCAACATATATCAATACTTCCTTTTTTTATTGTTAAATTATATTTCGTTGTATGAATAGATCCCATTTTGTTTATGCATGCATTGGTTGATTGATGGACATTTGAGTTGTTTATTGTGACTGTTGCCAATAATGCTACTATGACGGTTCATGTGCAAGTTGCTGTGTGACATTTTTTCATTTCTCTTCTCTACGAGTAAAATTGCGCAGTCATATTGTAACTCTAACATTTTGAGGAACTGCCAAACTATTTTCCAAAGTTGCTGCACCATTTTATACTCCCACCAGCAATGCACAAGGGTTTTGATTTCTCCACATTTTTGTCAGCCATTGTTATTTTCTGTCTTTTATATTTTCAGGCATCCTAGTGCATGTGATAGTATCTTATGGTACTTTTGACTTGCATTTCCCAAATGACTAATGATAATGATCACCTTCTCATGTGCTTAGTGGCCATTTGAATATTTTCTTTGGAATAATGCCCACTCAAATCCTCTGCTCAATGTTTTAACTAGGTTGTCATTTTATTTAGTCGTAAAAATTTTTTATATATTCTTGACACATGTACTTTGTTAGATGTATAATTTGCAAATATTTACTCATAGTCTATGGGCTGTCTTTTCACATTTTTTTCCTTTTTTTTTTTTTTTGAGACAGAGTCTCACTTTGTCACCAGGTTAGAGTGCAGTGGCGTGATCTCAGCTCACTGCAACCTCTGACTCCCTGGTTCAACCGATTCTCGTGCCTCAGCCTCCCGAGTAGCTGGGATTACAGGCATGCACCACCACGCCCCGCTAATTTTTGTATTTTTAGTAGATATGGGGTTTCACCATGTTGGCCAGGATGGTCTTGATCTCCTGACCTCGTGATCCGCCCGCCTCGGCCTCCCAAAGTGCTGGGATTACCGGTGTGAGTTACCACGCCCAGCCTTTTCACATTCTTAATTGTGTTCTTTGAGCACAAAAAATTTTAACTTTGATAAGATATTCCATTTCTCTATTTTTTTTGTTGTTGTTGTTGCTATGCTTTTCATATAGTATCTAAGAAACCATTGTCCAGATGAAAATCACAAAGATTTATTTCTATTTTTTTTTAGGAGTTTCAATTGTAACAAAGAAAAGTTCTTACATTTTGGTATATGATCTATTTAGAGTTAATGTTTCTGTGTGGTGTAAAAAAATAGTTGAACTTCATTCTTCTGTATGTGGATATCCAGTTGTCCCAACACTATTTGTCAAAACAAGCATCCTTTCCTCCAGTGAATTGTCTTGGCATCATGATGAATCAACTGACTCTAAATGTAAGGATTGATTTCTGGATTCTCAATTCTATTCTATTGATCTATATGCCTATCCTTATGCTAGTAGCACAAAGTCTTGATTACTGTAGCTTTGTAGTAAGTTGTGAAATTGAGAAGTATGAGTTATTTAACTTTATCCTTCAAGACTGTTTTCGCTATTTTTGGACCCTCACATTTTCATATGAATTTTAGAGTCAGCTTGTAAATTTCAAATGAAAACCTAGCTGAAATGTTTATTTGGAGTGCACAGAATCTATAGATTAATTTGAGAAGCATAGCAAGTGGGAGCTGAACCACCTGTACACATGGACACAGAGCATTGAATACCCATGGAAATTCAGGACAATGGGAAGGGGAGTGAGGGATGAAAAATCACTTAATCGCTACAATCAAAAGCTCTGACTTTACCACCACACGCTATATCCATTTAACTTAACCCCACTTGTAGCGCCTAAATCAAAAAAACTTAAAATAAAATGCATGTTCTATCCTCTTACTTTCGTAGATGCACCTTCATGATGACGTGCAAGGTCTCATGGTTGGCTTATCAGCTGCCTTGACCCTTGACTGGACCATCTCCCTTCACTTCATCCCTGATGGAGTGTGCCTGGCTCCATCCCAGATGGTGAGGGGACTCGTGAACCTTTGTGTGGACAACACAGTTTGGAAGCCCAAGCTCTCGCCCCAGCCCCTGAAATCAACCTTTCTTTGGACAACTCTAAGGCCCAAGTGAGACAGTCAGGTGGGAGGGGTCCCTGGAGAAACTCCAACCAGCCTACCCACTGAAGTAGAGCCCCAGGAAGCTCACCACGTTTGTAGCAGGGAGGAGCCTGGCCCCTTCTCTTCCTGTGTGTAAACTGGGATTCGAATGGCTGGGTGGGAAGCACTCTAGCAGGGACTCTGGCCTGGCGAGAGTTCCTGCTTCCCCCTTTTCTTTATTTTCACCCAATAAATCCCTGCCTTACTAACCATTCAAACCATCTGCGAGCCTGAATTTTCGTGACTGTGGGAAGAAGCCTGCCTTTAGCTGAACTGACAGAAAGTCCTGCAATATTGTTGATGCCTAATGTGGGACTCAAGACCAGTGAGTGAAATGGGAACTCAAAATCTCTCACTGTTGCTTCTAAGTTTGTCCATTCTCGGACTTCTGAGGGTGGGGGAAACCACACCCCCACCGTGCCCTGTCATTCCTGGACCTTTTCATGGCCTTTTCCTTCCTTTTTCAGGACCGACCAGTGAGCAGCAGCTCACCACTGTCCCCTCCCAGCCGGGGCTGGGATGCATCCCCCACTGCTCTCTGCTCGCTGCTGGGGCTGGGATACGTGGTCCAAGAGTCCCACACAACCAACCGGCTGGCTTTTCCACCATGCACCACTGGAGCCTTCCCCTTCCCCAGCCAAGGCGTTTTACTCCATCAGACAGTAATTAAGCTTTTCTCCAGGTGGAAGAACCAGTTGTATAAGAATAAGAGTTCTTCCTCCAGTATTTTTAAACCTTTTTTCTTTCCTCTTCTTCACCCCGTCAGCAGTTAACCTTTATTTTTATTTTTTTTTTCTTTTTAGAAGACATTTTTGTGAGGCCAAGCCCCACAACTATCACTGTTCATATTTTCTGCAGAGTTTTTGTTGTGAAATCAAGCCTCCATCCTCTTCTATATCCTGAGGGCATGGCTTATAACTCAGAGGCAAGGCTTTGTTTAGCAATCCTGCCTTAGGGAATGAACCCTCTCAGGTTGGGTACCTGCATGTTTTCCTAGCCCTGTCTCTTAAAGGGCCCCACACAGCAACTAGGTTTTCTTCTGCCTATTGTGTACTGTGTGCGCTGTCTGTAAAAAGAGCTCTAATTAATTTGGCCTAAAGAAAGACAAGTCGTTGGATCAAGTACTTTTTTTTTAAAGGAAGTTAAAAGCTGTGGTACCTTTCAGTTCACCTGACTCTAATCTTTGAGAAATAAAAACAGCCTTAAAGATTATGGGTAAAATGCAGGGGTCATTAAAATGTAAATAGATGAACTAAACTATGCAGGTCAGATGCAAGGTTTGCTAAGTGTTTTGAGGTTACAAACTGCTTTTTTTTGGACTTTAGAACTGTGTGACTGGAACTCCTTTAAAAGGCACCTTTTTTTTTCCTTTCTTCTCCATGGATCTCTCTTCACCGATAGGTAATTGTGTCTCGGTACTATGAGACACTTCCCTCAGATGCATCCTCCAAACTGGAAAGAGTTAATTTCCCAAACCTTAAACTGGTTGGCTTAGGATTGGACTCAGAGGAAGGGAACCAAGAAGCCCAGCATAGTGGCAAAAGGGTAAAGCGTTTTTAACGAGTCAGGCTTTTGACCCTTTACCATGCAAACTGGTAAAAGGCCTTGGAATTTTTGAGCTCTCCTTACCCCATTCCTTGTTTTGTTTTGATACATGTTTACTAATAACCTAGTTTGTCTGTTCTTGCCTTCAGGCCATCATACTCCCAACGGTCATGCAACCGGAGTCTCTGACGATGGCCCTTTCTTCTGGGAACCCTTAGATAGGCCTTTCAGGGAGATCTGACTGCTATTTCCCCAAAATAGAGCCCTCTGTCAGAAGAAGCAATTAAGTTCGGCCTTTGTCCTTATCCTTACTCTAATGGCAGCTAGATGTACTTCTTTAGAGGGGATAATGAAACAGCCAGGTGGAAGGGAGTCCCTGGAGAAACTCCAACCAGTCTGCCTACTGAGGTGGAGCCTCAGGAAGTTGGCGACCTTTGCAGCAGGGAGAAGCTTGGCCCCTCCTCTTCCTGTGTGGAACCTGGGATTCCAATGGCCAGGCAGGAAGTGCTTTAGCAGGGACTCTGGCCTTGCGAGAGTTCCTGTTTCCCCCTTTTCTTTATTTTCACCCAATAAAACCCTCTGTCTTATCATTCAAATTGTCTGAGAGCCTGAGTTTTCATGGCTGTGGGAAAAAGAGCCCTATCTTTAGCTGAACTGAGGAAAAGTCCTGCAACGTAGGGGCACTCACACAGGTGACACGTCCACCCTCAGGAGGACAGACCAGAGCAGAAGCCCCCCACAGGCTCTGGAAATGGACTCAGAGGCATTTGGGAAGGGAAATACAAGATCCCAGACACAGACGGTGGCACAGAATAAGAATCTGGATTTCAAATGCTCATACTCCCTTGGTTCTGTGCATTCCTCACCCCTTGGTGGAAGAACACAGGCAGTGGAGGCTGGAGTTCTGTAAGGCACAGGACTCAGGAAGGGCACCTCTAGATCAGGTTTAAGGCGCATTCTGTCTGGAAGTCCTAACCAGCATCTCCCTGACCCTCACCACCATCTCTAATCAGAAACCAAGTCCTGTAGAGTCTACTTTCTAAATAACTTTCCATTCTGTCCCAGGGACATCACTCTGTATCACCATAAGCTCCCACCTTCGCCATCTGATCAGCCTTCTCACACCCATCCTGACACCTTCCTCCAATCCATTCTCCATGCTCTAGACACAGAGAGCTTTGTGGAGTGCAAATGTAATCATTTCTTTGCTTAAATGCTTTTAGTGATTTCTCATTGTCAATGGGTTGTACTCATCAGGAGAGACATTTATTGCAATAAAGTGGAAATAACCCGTTAAGTTAAATAATACGTATGGTGAATGTACCATTTAAGAGGTGTTTTGTTTTGTTTTGTTTTGTTTTGTTTTTTTTGAGACTGAATCTTGCTCTTGTCGCCCAGGCTGGAGTGCAGTGGCACTCAAAAATAAAAATAAAAATAAAAAAGAATTATAAGTCCCTCTGCCCTCTGCTCTCCCAACAGAGGTGCACAGAGGACCTTTTCCTCCAGTTCTGTGAGCTCTCTGTGTGGCTGGCAGATTTAGCTGCCTTGACTGTTCAGCTTGCTCCCTGCTCCTGCCAAGGAGGGTGTAGTTTGCCCTTAGGGAGCATGAAGATAGGAGATGAGCACCTGACCTCAGGACAAGGTCCCATGTGCTTTCATGACCTTTGCATCACCTGGCCTTAGACCCTCTCCTCTCCAGCACCTGCCTCTCCACCTCACTGTAGTCCCAGCTACTTGGGAGGTTGAGACAGGAGAATTGTTTGTGTCCTGGAGGTTGAGGCTGCAGTGAGCTGTGTCCTTATCACTGCACTCCAGTCTGGGCAACAAAGTGAGACCCTGTTTCAAAAAAAAAAAACAGAGGAAGCAAACCATAAGAATTCAGAAATTTTGAAAAAGTGAAAAGTGTTTTTAGGAGAGCAATCAAAGCAGGCTGTAGGGTAACCTGCTAGAGAGATTAGCATGACTAAAAGAGAGACAGATGCTAACTATCAGAATGATGTGGGGAAAGGTCCTGAAGGCATTGTGGACATCTTTTAGGCAGCCCCTCCCATCAGAGGCCCAGAGGCCTAGCAGGACAGAATGGCTTTGGGGGCCAGGCCTGGGCTCCTCTGCCTTGGCCTGCCTTGCTCTGGCTTCAGCTAAGGCTCAGATGGCCCCAGATACAGCAGGCTCAGTTTCAGAGGGTGCACATTTCAAGCCTTGGTG
This sequence comes from Chlorocebus sabaeus, assembly GCF_047675955.1. Classification (NCBI taxonomy): domain Eukaryota; kingdom Metazoa; phylum Chordata; class Mammalia; order Primates; family Cercopithecidae; genus Chlorocebus; species Chlorocebus sabaeus. Next base: position 10,494,312 of record NC_132924.1, read on the forward strand.
GCTTCCCCGTGATGTTAAGCCTGCGGGAGCATAGAATAAAGGGTGGCTGAGGTTTGACAGCTTCCACTTAGATTTGAAGATGTGTGAGAAAGGCTGGGTGCCCAAGCAGAAGCCTGTGGCAGGGGCAGAGCCCCCACAGAGAGCTTCTACTAGGGCGGTGTTGAGGAGAAATGTGGGGTTGGAGCCCCCACACAGAATCCCCACCAGGTCATTGTCTAATGGAGCTGTGGGAAGAGGGCCACGGCCCTTGAGACCAAAGAATGGTAGATCCACCAGCAGTGTTCACCCTCAGCCTGGAAAAGCCACAGGCACTCAACTCCAACATGTGAGAGGAGCCACAGCGTTGCACCCAGCACAGCCATGGGAAAGGGGCTGCCCAAAGCCTCAGGAACCCTGCCTTGTGCCAGTGTGCCCAGGATGTGACACATGGTGTCAAAGATTAATTTGGAGCTTTAAGGTTCAATATCTGCCTTGCTGGGTTTCATACTGCATGAGGCCCGTTGCCCCTTTCTTTTGGCTGATTTATCTCTTTTGGAATGGGAATGTTTACCTAATGGTACAGCACCATTGTATTTTGGAAGGAAATAACTTGTTTTTCATTTTATAGGCTCACAGCTGTATGGACATTACCTGCAAGTCTCAGATGAGACTTAGGACTTTGGGCTTTAGAGTTGATGCTGGAATGAGTTCGGATTTTGGCGGGCTATTGGGAAGGGATGCTTGTATTTTGCAATGTGAGGAGGACATGAGATTTGGGGGGCCAAGGGGACCCTAACTGGACACATGGTTTCAATTTTTATCACATTATTTTATAAAGCTACTCAGAGTTTATTTATTCGTTTGTCTATTGCTTATCGAGTAGACAATTATTAATGTGGCTTCATGATCCTAGGGAAACATTAGACACGTAGCTTTGTTTCATGTCCAGAAAGTGCTCAATTCTATTTTGAGTCAGGGACCCCCAGAATCTGCATTGCCCTAAAGTTTTTTTGTGATGTAGATGGCAGGTGAATTTCTTCAGCAGACTAAGGCTGTTGATCTGGAAGACAATTTAACATTGGGAAGTTGGGATGGATAAGATTTGCTGGCTTGCCTGGAAGGGTCTGCAAGGTTCAGTCCTGGGCCTGCTTAGGAGAGTGTTGCAGTTCAGGCCTGCATTTTCCCTCCGTTACCACTAGATGGAAGTGGTTTCTTCGATTTTTTTCCCCTCAGTGTTGGAAGCAAGCATATCTGGGGAGCTGCATGCAGCAAGGCTTATTTCGGTGGAAGGCGCCTGTCCTGGTGTCTGCATTCTGCAGAACAGCTGCTCTGCTGCTTTCCAGCTGGAGGTAGCTGCCCCCTGCAACCCAACACACAGGTCCATGCAGAGAACAGCAATCAGCCTTGTCCGGGCCTTGCTGCTTACCCAGTGCTGCCTACGCACAATTATATTGTCTTCACAGAACACCTCTGACATGGGTGTGGTGTCATGTGCACTTTGCAGACCAGGAACTATTCAGTGGTGCTCAGGCCCTGGGCCTGGCTGCAGTGCAGGACCCCCAGGGACATGGGCCGCCTAAGCCAACGCAGGCAGGACTTGTCAGCAAGGACTCTTTTCCCATGAGAGTCGTGCAGAGCCTCTGCCTGTGGAGTGGGACCCCTGCCCTCTGCTGCCAGCTTCAGGCTCGCTGCAATTTGTGGAGCCTGATTTTATCTGCTCCTCCAACCTCCAACTCCAACTCCCCTCCTGGCCACTAAATTACCTTCCCACCCGCTCATCATCTCTCCAGACTTTCCATCATCACCACCTCTCAGGTTTAACAAAGCTCTCTGGCCTCATGCCTGGCTTCCTGCTCCACTCACCGCATAGCTGTGCTCCTGGAGGGAAAGATAGCCGACCACACACAACTGATAAAGGGCAGGGCTAAGATTTCAACCCAGCCTCTAACCCCGATTCTCACACTCTCATATACCGATCACACCTCTCCTGTTCTGTCCACACCTAAAAATGCTGCTCTAGTGCCTCTGTAGAAAAATTTCTAATCAGCTGTCAGATCAGGCAGGAGTAGCACGTGCTATGCCCACAGCAGACATGAGTAGCTGCTCATTGCTCTTCACCCTGCCTGGGGGAGGCCTCATCATCCTCATCATCATGCCCAAGAGTTTACTCGGATATATTTGATGTGACATGATGTCACACCGACTGGTCATCCCTAGACTAAGGGCACTTCTCAACCTCAGAAGAATTCTCCTTGCTCCAAGTGTCCATCATCTGAAATCAATTTAATTACCTCTTAGAAAATGCTGTTTCTTGGGCAGGTGCAGTGGCGTGCACACCTGTAATCCCAGCACTTTGGGAGACTGAGGTGGCTGGATCACCTGAGGGCAGGGGTTCGAGCCCAGCATGACTAACATGGTGAAATCCTGTCTCTAGTAACTACAAAAAAAATGAGCCAGGTGTGGTGGCGGGTGCCTGTAATCCCAGCTACTTGGGAGGCTGAGGAAGGAGAAATGTTTGAACCCAGGAGGCGGAGCTTGCAGTGAGCTGAGATTGTGCCCATTGCACTCCAGCCTGGACGACAAGAGTGAAACCCCATCTCAAAAAAAAAAAAGAAAGAAAGAAAACGCTGCTTCTATTAAATATGCTGCTAATGAGATCTTGGTCATGTAACACAAGCAGGCTTTTCTCTACCAGGAACATTTAGTAAACATCTGTTCTTAGTGCCTCCTATTGGGATGTTAGCCCATTTTAATTGAAGACATTAGTAAATTCACACTCTACACTTAGAGACAACAAGTCCAGCATACATGGGGGAAGGGACAAGTGTCAGAGCAGGAGTGCAGACAGGCGTCTGCTGGAAGCTCCTGGAAGGTTGAAGCAGGAGACACCAGGAGTCTTTGAAAGGAACAGGGCAGGGAGTCAAATCTTGCTTCCACATTTATAAGCCTATATAATAATCGTATATAATCTCCTATAAATCCTATTGTTGCCAATACAAAGTTATGTAAGTCCTGCTATTGGTAAATGACATCCATATCCCATAAGTCATTTAGATTTTAATGTGAACACTTGTGTTGTTTATTGTGATTTGTCTTTAGTCCCTGAATTGTACATCCCGTCCCAGTCAGGCTGTGACTGTGATCTTCATCAGCCTTTCCTTCTTTCTCTTTTGCCTGTTTTACTTTTAATGTAGACATCTTTAAACAGAAAAACAGAGAAAGTTGAAAAAGGAACTTCCATGTGCCCATTACCAACTTCAACAACTCACAGCGATAGGAATCTTTCCGACCCACTGCCATCCTGGCTCCAGATTGTGCTGAAGTAATTCCCCAGTAGCAGATCATTTAATCTGGAAATATTTTAGCAGCATACACTTTTTTTTTTTTTTTTTTTTTGAGACGGAGTTTCACTTTTGTTTCCCGGGCTGGAATTCAATGGCATGATCTCATCTCACTGCAACCTCCACCTCGCTGGTTCAAACAATTCTCCTGCCTCAGACTCCCGAGTAGCTGGGACTACAGGTATGTGCCACCATGTCTGGCTAATTTTTCTATTTTTAGTAGAGACGGGATTATACCATGTTTGTCAGACTGGTCTCGAACTCCTGATCGCAGATGATCTACCCTCCTCGGCCTCCTACCAAAGTATTGGAATTACAGGCGTGAGCCACCACTCCCAGCCTTAGAATATACTTCTAAAAGATTAGTTCCAAAAAAAAAAAAACAACCTTAGAATCACTCCAAAAAAATTAACCATTATTTCTTAATACCAGCTCATATCCAAGCAGTGTTCAAATGTCTCTGAATGTCTCTTTTTTCCTCAGTTCTTTTTCAAATAAGCTCCAAAGAATGTCTGCCCATTGCAGCTGGTTGGTATGACTCCTAAAGGTGTCTTGTAATCTATAGGTTTCCCTTGCATCTATCTTTTTTCCTGGAAATGGACTTGTGGAAAGAATGGGGTCATTTCTCCAGTAGTTTCTGAGAAATACACACTGCTGATGGAATGCATCTGCCGTGGTGTCCATTAGTATCCTCTGACCTTGTATTTCCCGTGACTTGGTTATTGGATCTGAGGCTTGATTTAATTTAGAGTTTTTTGGTAAAAACACATAGATAGTTCTATTTCCACTCAGTGGTCCATCATCACTGCTTCTGTGATATTAATAGCCATTAAAGATTATTAACTATAAGATGGAGCACAATTGTTTCTTAAATCTTTTCTTCTTTTTTTTTTTTTTTGAGAGACAGAGTTTCACTCTTGTTGCTCAGGCTGGAGTACAGTGGCACCATCTCGGCTTACTGCAACCTCCGCCTCCTGGGTCCAAGTGATTCTCCTACCTTAGCCTCCAGAGTAGCTGGGACTAAAGGCATCTGCCACCATGACTGGCTAATTTTGTATTTTTAGTAGACACAGGGTTTCACCATGTTGGCCAGGTTGGTCTCAAACTCCTGACCTCAGGTAATCTACCCACCTCGGCCTCCCAAAGTGCTGGGATTACAGGTGTGAGCCACCACACCCAGCCCTTAAATCTTAAATATTAAACATTAAGAATAGAATTGCATCAATGTGTTTACATATGTACTCCAGGTTCAAAAAGGATTTCAGGCAAATAAAACACAAAAGTACCCCCAGAAGCCCCATAGCCAACTCACAACCCTGGATCACCATTTCACCCTGTAAGCAGAAAGAAATGTCAGCCCAGAAAACCACCTGTTGACCCTCACAGGCTTTAGGCACTAGCGCTTCCTCCCAGTTAGAAGGGCATCAACAGCTGTGGCCATACTTGGGTCTAGGGAGCAGGGGTTGGGGCGGAGGCAAACACAGCAGCACACACCTGTGGATAAGGAGCAAACCAGAAGAAACAGAGGCAGCCAGGAAGAGACCTGGAGAAAGGAGAAGGAGGGGAAACAGTGAGCCTACAGAGCTGAGGAAGGCTTGGATCTTCAAGTACTGCTCAGCCAGTGCGGACAGGCAGAAGGTAAGGAAAGAGGTCTGTGATGCTGGGTGAAGGCAGTTCTTTGAGAACTCTGAGCAGAGGCTCTGTTGTAAGTCTGATAGGGGTACCTGAGTGGTTTGCACAGCCCCATCTCCCCTGTCCTTCCATGGTAGGGGCACAGAGGGTTGTTTTAGCTCACTCTATGGCAGTCCACAAGAGGGATGTGGATTTTTTCAATCTTCCCACCACTCACCCAGCCACTGCAGGCTCTGCCTTCCCAATAGACTGTGCTAAAAGTTGATATAGCACCTCTTACTTGTCATATTCCAATTTCCCACCACCACCCAGAGGCCACTGAAGCTGACTGGAATGTAGAGGCTCTGTATGTCAGATAAAGCATAGAAGAGCAAAAGGCAGATTGATTTTTAGAAGGGAAACAACTGGAAATAAAAGGTTAGTGTTAATGGCCTACAGCTTTGAAAGACCTGGTGGAATGGTCCCTCAGCTGCTGCTACCTGCAAGTGCTAGGTAGGTACAAGGAGCCACATGCCACATCCCAAAGAAAAGCGTTGTCCCATATATAGCTCAAGGCTGATTGGAATGATGATGGTGGTAGTGATGGTGATGGTGGTAGTGGTGATAGTAAAGATAGTCATGGTGGTGATATTGGTAGTGGTAATGATAGTGGTGGTAGTGGTGATGGTGATGATGGTAGTGGTAATGATGATGGTGATGGTGGTAATGGTGATGGTTGTGATGACAATAATGGTGGTGATGATAGTGGTGATGATGGTGGTGATGGTGGTTGTGGAGGTGGTGGTGGGGGTGATGGTGATGATGGGGGTGATGATGATGATAGTGATGGTGATGATGATACTGGTGGTGGTGGTAATGGTGGTGATGGTAGTGATGGTGGTGATGATGATGGTGGTGGTGGTGGTGGTGATGATGGTGGTGGTGGTGGCAGTGGTTGTGGTGATGGTGGTAGTAGTGATGGTATTGTTGATGGTGATGGTAATGGTGGTGGTGATGGTAGTGATGGTGGTGATGATGGTGGTGGTGGCAGTGGTTGTGGTGATGGTAGTGGTGGTGATGATAGTGTTGATGGTGATGGTAATGATGGTGGTGATGGTAGTGATGGTGGTGATGTTGGTGGCAGTGGTAGTGGTTGTGGTGATGGTGGTGGTAGTGATGGTATTGTTGATGGTGACGGTAATGGTGGTGGTGGTGATGGTGGTGGTGGTGGTGATAGTGTTGATGGTGACGGTAATGGTAGTGGTGGTGATGGTGGTGGTGGTGGTGATAGTGTTGATGGTGATGGTAATGGTAGTGGTGGTAATGGTGGTGATGGTGGTGGTGGTGATGGTGGTGATGGTGGTGATGATGGTGGTGGTGGTGATGATGGTGGTGGTGCTAGTGGTTGTGATGATGGTGGTCATGGTGATAGTAGCATTGATGATGATGGTAATGGTGGTGGTGATGGTAGTGATGGTGGTGATGATGGTGGTGGTGGCAGTGGTTGTGGTGATGGTGGTGGTAGTGATGGTATTGTTGATGGTGACAATAATGGTGGTGGTGGTGGTGATGGTAGTGATGGTGGTGATGATGATGGTGGTGGTAGTGGTTGTGGTGATGGTAGTGGTGGTGATGATAGTGTTGATGGTGATGGTAATGATGGTGGTGATGGTAGTGATGGTGGTGATGTTGGCGGTGGTAGTGGTTGTGGTGATGGTGGTGGTAGTGATGGTATTGTTGATGGTGACGGTAATGGTGGTGGTGGTGATGGTGGTGGTGGTGATAGTGTTGATGGTGATGGTAATGGTGGTGGTGGTAATGGTGGTGATGGTGGTGGTGGTGATGGTGGTGATGGTGGTGATGATGGTGGTGGTGGTGATGATGGTGGTGGTGGTAGTGGTTGTGATGATGGTGGTCATGGTGATGGTAGCATTGATGATGATGGTAATGGTGGTGGTGATGGTAGTGATGGTGGTGATGATGGTGGTGGTGGCAGTGGTTGTGGTGATGGTGGTGGTAGTGACGGTATTGTTGATGGTGATGGTAATGGTGGTGATGGTGGTGGTGATGATGGTAGTGATGGTGGTGATGATGATGGTGGTAGTGGTTGTGGTGATAGTGGTCGTGGTGATGGTAGTGTTGATGGTGATGGTAATGGTGGTGGTGGTGGTGGTGGTGGTGGTAGTGGTTGTGGTGATGGTGGTCATGATGATGGTAGTGTTGATGGTGATGGTAATGGTGATTGTGGTGGTGATGGTAACAGTGATGATGGTGATGACAGTGTTGGTGGTGATGGTGGTGGTGGTAGTGGTTGTGGTAATGGTGGTGGTGGTGATGATGATGATGGTAGTGTTGGTGGTGATGGTGGTGGTGATGGTGGTAGTGGTGTTGATGATATTGATTGAGCAGTCACCATATATCAGGAACAGTTGATATACATGTCTGTCACTGAAACCTCATAATAACTCATTATTGAACTTGTCCCTATCCTCCAGTGAGTGTCCTACAGGGGTCCTGTGGACTCATTAACCAGGGCAGGATCCCAGTCAGGATCAGGAGATTTGGAAAAGAGACAAAGATGTTGAAGCTATAACTGCTATGGAGTAAGGTGTTACAACTAGTCTTACAACTAATTATACAAGAACTTGGGCTACTGGGTGAGGTGCTCTTATCACATTACCATGAAGAGCAGTAGAGAGACATAGATGCTTTTCAGGTGCCTGGTCGACATGCTCCATTTGATATTTTGCCCACAGTTGGTGTGGAGTGGAAAAGCAAATGGGATTTCAAAAAACTTTGATCACCAGTCCTGAAGACCAGGAGACTCACTGAGGGCCACATGGATGGGGTAAGAAGAGTTTGCTTTGCTGGGAACTGTATTGTCAACAGTCTCTGACTTTCTCTGGAGAGTTTGTGCTTCTGTGAGTGCCTGCACCAGTGTAGATACATTCACTCTGGCAGCCTCACCAGGCAGTCCACGTTCTCAGTTGGGAATGAAGACCTGCCTAAAACACAGACACCCTCAACATCATGTTCATACTGTACCCTCTCATTTGACCTATTAAACCTCATTTCTTCTTGAAAAGCAGAAAAATGACCACTGGAGTGGTTGTTTGTATTTTTAGAAATCCATCGAGATGAAAGTAACCCACAGAGTCCAAAGTGGAGAATCCATAACTCAGACTCCAAGCCTGGAAAAAATCCTACCACCGCACCTGGCCAATCCCAGCCCAGCCCCTAAAAAGACATAAAATTTGTGTTAAATCACATCTAATGCTGCAGTATCCCAGGGAGGCTGCCAGTGTTCTAGGGGCTATGTAGTTCCTGCACATGAGAGGCAACATTGTTGTACAAGGATGCAATAATGATGCAGGTCACGTTGGGGAGACAGTAGGGTAAACAATTGTTGAAAGGTATCCTCTTGCTATGGGGTCCACGACAAAAAGGTGGAGTAGGGATGAACCCTAGAAGCATAGAGAACCCTGGAGCAGGTACAGTGATCTCATGGTATCTCACCCCATCCTTATCCAGAATATGAATGGCCACAGTGCCAGGATAGACTGATATTAAGACAAGTCATGTCCAGAAGGATCTCCTATACTCATCACTGTTGCAGATACAAGCGAGGTTGGAGGCACTTTGAAAGTTAAATTTTATAAATGCGTGCATAGTAAGGAGATGGTGCAGGAATGAGGGAACTGAACCAGCCAGTCTCAGACAATGAACACAAACTTGAGGTTGTAATAATCCCTGTAAAAAAAATCAGACTTTTTTCATCATAAGCACATAAGATGTGAAGAGTACATCTAGCTAAGAGTTTGTTGGAGCCTTTTCCTCAGACCTTGACCTCATCCCAGGGGCTATGGTGGATATAAGGAATTTATCCTCAGCGTCCATCCCTAACATCCCCCAGTATGCCTGTATTCATCTCTTTGTGCAGCTATAACAAAATACTGGAGCCGGGAGCAGTGGCTCACACCTGTAATCCCAGCACTTTGGGAGGCCAAAGTGGGGGATCACAAGGTGAGGAGTTCCAGACCAGCCTGACCAACATGGTGAAACCCCGTATCTACTAAAAATACAAATATTAGCTGGGTGTGGGGGCACACACCTGTAATCCCAGCTACTCAGGAAGCTGAGGCAGGAGAATCACTTGAACCTGGGAGGTGGAGGTTGCAGTAAGCCGAGATCACACCACTGCACTCCAGCCTGGGCAACAGAGCAAGACTCCATTAAAAAAAAAAAAAATCTACTGTTGATAGCTATCTATCAACAGGAAGTTGATAATCCATTGTGCTTTTGGAGGTCGAACAGATTGGTGAATTTTTGACCTCCACAATGTCAGAGGTGGCCTTTGGACTAACAATCTTCCTGGCTGGCTGGAGTCTGTAGTTCTGTGGCAAATACCAACCACCAGCTCTACAGGACTGCTCACAGGGTGCTCCCAGGGCCTGGAGCCTGCTCTTCCAGCCCTTCCTACAGTATCACAAGCACTCTTTCACTGTCTTCATGTCGGTTCTGCTCAAAAGCTAGACTTGTTCAGAGAAGAAACACATTCATTCAGCCAAGAATTCGTATTGCTCTCTCTCTCAACATCCATGTCAAAGATGTTGGCTTTATTCTGAATGGGAAGAGTCCTTGAAAGGCTGGGAGGAGAAAAGAGATGCTACTGGACTTTTATTTTATTTTATTTTTTGTTTTTATTTTATTTTATTTATTTTTATTTTTATTATTTTTCTTTGAGACGGAGTTTCACTCTTGTTGCCCAGGCTGGAGTGCAATGACACCATCTTGGCTCACTGCAACCTTCGCCACCAGGGTTCAAGCGATTCTCCTGCTTCAGCCTCCTGGGTAGCTGGGATTACAGGCACCCGCCACCATGCCCAGCTAATTTTCTATTTTCATGTTTGTTTGTTTGTTCGTTTGTTTGTTTTGAGATGAAGTTTCGCTCTGTCGCCCAGGCTGGAGTGCAGTGGCACGATCTAGTCTCACTGCAACCTCAGCCTCCCGAGTTCAAGTGATTCTCCTGCCTCAGCCTCCTGAGTAGCTGAGATTACAGGAGCGTGCCACCATGCCTGGCTAATTTTTGTATTTTTAGTACAGATGGGGTTTTACCATGTTGGTCAGGCTAGTCTCGAACTCCTGACCTTGTGATCCATCTGCCTCAGCTTCCCAAAGTGCTGGGATTACAGGCCTGAGCCATCACGCCTGGCCTAATTTTGTATTTTTGGTAGAAATGGGGTTTCACCATGTTGGTCAGGCTAATCTCAAACTCCTGACCTCAGGTGATCTGCCTGTCTGGGCCTTCCAAAGTCCTTGGGTTACAGGCATGAGCCACTGTGCCAGGCCTTGGACTTATATTTTAAATGAATCATTCTACAGCCATGTGGAGAATAGACTTATGTTTCTTAAGGCTAGAATCAGGGAAGCCAGTAAGGAGGCTTTGGCCAGGATTTAGGTGAGAGATGACCATATCTGGGATAGGCAGGATAGAATCAGTGCCTTGACAAAAGCCCAAATTCTCATGTGTTTGTTTTGAAAGGACCGGAGGCTGTGAGAGGCAGGGAGGACTCAAAGGTGACTTCAAGGATTTGGGTCTGAGGCACTTGTAAAAGGGGAAGATGAGGGCAGTATTGGAGGAGTAGTTTCAGGACAAGCTAAAGCTGGAGGTGCCTAACGGGGACCCACATGGACTTCCAGAGTAGTCGTCTGGATAAAGGCACCTGAATATCAGAAGAGAGGTCCAGATATGCTTTACATTCCCAACACAAGTGTATATTACTTGCATATGCAGAATAAAACAATAGGATTTTTAATACAATTGAATATCAGTAAATGTTTTGGTAGTTAAGTGTTTGTAATCATTAATCACTAGAGGGCAATATACATTAATTTTCTACTATCTAACAATCTCAAAAAGAGGGAATTGCTGGGAACGGTGGCTCACGACTGTCATCCCAGCACTTTGGGAGGCCAAAGTGGGGGGTATCACGAGGTCAGGAGTTCGAGACCAGCCTGGCCAACAAGGTAAATCACTGTCTCTACTAAAAAAAATACAAAAAATTAGCCACGCATGGGGGCACAAGCCTGTAATCCCAGCTACTTGGGAGGCTGAGACAGGAGAACTGTTTGAACCCGGGAGGCGGAGGTTGCAGTGAGCCAAGATCGTGCCACTGCGCTCCAGCCTGGGCAACAGAGCAAGACTCAGTCTCAGAAAAAAAATTATTTAATTACTTAATTTAAAAAGGGGGAATTAAAGCAAGTCTGATAAAATGATGAAGAAAACCAAGGTAAAGAGTCCAGTGTTCCAGCCCGGAATGGCATTAGCTATTTAGAGGCTGACTTTGATGGTGGTGGCGTCTCCACAACGGCAAGGTTTATGTCAGGTCACTGCCCTTAGGGAGGCTGAAAGCTGGCACATTCAAAATGAGTGAGCAGGTCATCCTTTACTCAAGTTGGACCCACTCTTTACTTGCTATATTTGCCAAAATGGCAGGCAAACTGTTCCCTCTCACCTCCCCATGAGGTAACGTGCATATCAGTCAACACTAAGGGAACTTGGCCAAGCATAGCCCTTTTGTCCTTGGGAAAAGGCAGGGTAAAGTCACGGTGTTCCTAAGGGACCCTGGCTCCCTTTGGTGCCCTTTTCACCTAGTTACAATTTGCTAAAGAAAACAAGCAGAGCGTACCAAGGGCAGCACATTTCCAAAGAGAGTTTCCACCTCAGAGGCCACAATGCCCAGGGAATGAGTAGTGCAGTGTGGCACATTAAGGGGCAGGTTCTACCTGAGTTAGCACAGGCGGCAAAGGGGAGAAGCCTCGCCATCACCGTGTGATTTATTATGCATGGGGGTGGGAAGGGATGAGGTTGATTTATGCAAGCCCCAGGTGGGAGCAACATCTTGAGTAGAGAGAATGTCCAGCCTGGCCACTCAGCCCTGAGACACTGCCCTCCAGCTGCAAGTAGCAGCCTGCTCAGCCCTGCTCACCTGTCTCTGTTAAGAACTACATGTCCCACGGGGGTTACAAAACCACTAATACCTTATGGGATCACAAAAGCACCAATACCTTTAGACACCTTTGAAATGGAGGGAAAAGGGCAAATGTAGTCCCTGAGCCTCACAGGATACCCATGCCCTCTGTCCTGCCTTCTCTCAGTAACCCGGAGGAACGTTACCTTCATGAACAAGGAAGAGGACCGAGGCATGATGCATTTCATCCAGCAAGTGGCTCTGTGTGCCAGGATGCAGCATCTATGCTTATATAATGAGAAAAGGTATGAGAGGAACTTTTGTTTCATGGAGCATTGCCCAGCCCACACCACAGTCCTGTAAGCGCCCATCCTGTTTACTTAGCTATTGCTGCACTGATGGACAGCCACCTATGGGGACAAAGCCAGAGCAAGGGGATGCAAAGCTGGGCTGGACCAGGAGAAGAGTTGCCTCAGCCATCTGGGGATGGGGAGGGGACATAAATCTCTGAATCATTCTCTAGGGGGTGAAGGTCACTGATGGGAAGAGGACACAATGAGCCACATCCAAGGGGTGGGAGGGAAACAGAAGAAGGGGTGAAGGCAGAGGCTGGGAGAGTCAAAATGGATAGGTCAGGGTGGGGTGAGGAGCCCACAGAGGGGAGAGGTTTGAGATGGAGCTACACCTCTAAGAGTGTGGGGTCAGGCTCATCCTAAGAATAGAAACAAAGCAGCTAAATAGAATCCAGCCACTACTGGGAAAAGACATGATCCAAGGACTGAGATCTGGGAGCTTCATGGTAAAGAACTACTGTGTGAATTAAATAAAGAAAATAAAGGAGTGGTCAGAGAGTGCAAAGATCAGGAAAACCTAGCTTCATAGAAGGAAATGGAGGAACCTGTTTCAATGAGTGGACCATTGACAATGGCCAATGCTAAAGAGAGATGAAGAACACTGAGAATCTAAACAAAAGGCCACTGGGCCTCATCTCATTCAAGTTTTTGTTTCACATATGAAGTTTTGGTAGAATATAGGGGCCTACATGATAGGGCGCTGAGGAGGGAAAGAGCCACAAAAGAACAAGTCAGTATCTACGATATGAGAGTGGGGCAGGAAAGTGCTGGGTAGAGAAGGGCAGGTCCCAGGCTAGGGCTCCACCCCCAGGCCTGTGCCCACAGACCTAGGTGAGGACAGGTATTTCTGTATTCATGCCCAAATGTTGCATTTCCCGAGACCAACCTGGCCCACCATGCCCCTATCCTGTGCCTATAAAAACCCTGAGACCCTAGTGGGCAGAGGCACAAGAGGCTGGACATCTAGAGGAACACACTGGAGAAACGGCACACCGAGAGGCACCGGCAGATGCCAGCAGGTTATTGACCAGTGGGACAACATGGAGTTTGACCAGGGTGGTCGGAGCAGAGCCCAGCCGCTGGGCAGCCTGACTCTAGGGGAAAACCACCTCCTTCCCATTCCATCCCCCTTCTAGCCTCCCCGTCCACCTTGCTGAGAGCTACCACCACTCAATAAAAAATCTTGCACTCATTCTCCAAGCCCAAGTGTGATCCAATTTTTCTGGTACACTAAGGCAAGAACCCGGGATACAGAAAGCCCTCAGTCCTTTCAATAAGGCAGAGGCTCTAATTGAGCTGATTAACACAAGTCCCCTATGGACGGCTAAACTGAAATATCGCCCCATAACACACGCCCACTGGGGCCTCAGGAGCTGTAAACCTTCAATCCTAGAAGCTGCCATGGGGTTGATGCTCCCCACTACCTGCCCGTCTGCATGCTACCCCTAGAGGTTTGAGCAATGGGGCGCAGAAGCAGCGAGTCACACCCCCCACCGCAAGTTCTACGAGAGGGATAAGGGAACTTTTCCTGTTTCATCTAGACCACAGGTTGAAGCAGTTGAGTAACTAAAGGAAGGAACTAACAAGACAGATATCCAGTTGACTGAGCACAGCTCTGGCAAAAATAAAGAATTGTGTCTGGAGTGGAGATGCATGGACATTTGTGTGTGGCTTCTCAATGTTACTTTGCCATCATATGATCTCAGCTCAGGGTCTTAGCTTTTCAAGCAGAAATTCCTCTCTTTCTGTGAGCCTGGTGCTGATTTGATTGCAGACAATGATTCACATTAACTAAATTCACACAATCCACATGTAGAAACCAAAGTATCAATTATAATGAACATGAGTCATCAGGGAAGTGCAATTCCCATATAAACACATCAGAATGGCTAAAATGTAAAGGACTGACAATACCAAGTGTTGGCAAGAATGTGGATCAAATGGATCTCTTATACTCTGCTGGTAGGAATGTAAATTGGCACATCCTCTTTGGAAAACTGTCACCAGCTTCTAAAGCTAAGCATACACCTGCTCTATGATTCAGCCATTGTATTCCAAGATGTAACACTAACAATGACAAATGTTCACATTCACCAAACATACATAATAGAATGGGCATAGCAACTTTATTCGTAATGGCCAAAGCTAGAATCGACCCAAATGTGAATCAAGTATACTAGATAAATTGTAAAGCATTCGTACAGTGGAATACTGCAGAGCAATGCGAAGAACAAACAGCCACTACCTGCAATACAAGTCCATGGAGGAACTCACAGCAAAAATAGACTGGGCGTGGTGGCTCATGCCTGGAATCCCAGCACTTTGGGAGACAGAGGTGGGTGGATCATCTGAGGTCAGGAGTTCAAGACCAGCCAGGCTAATGTGATGAAACCCCGTTTCTACTAAAAATGCAAGAAATTGGCCAGGCGTGGTGGCATGTGCCTGTAATCACAGCTACTCGGGAGGCTGAGGCAGGAGAATCGCTTGAACCCGGGGGACAGAGGTTGCAGTGAGCCGAGATCACACCATTGCATTCTGCCTTGGGCAACAAGAGCAAAACTCCATCTCAAAAAAAAAAAAAAAAAAAAAAAAGCCACACACAAAAGAATAAAGTGTTTCCTCTGCTGTATATGGGGATGGAGCACTAAGGGACCTTCCAGAGTGCCGAAAATGTTCCATGTTCAGTATCTTGCCCTACAGTGTGGTAATGCAGGTATACACATTTCTAAAAACTCAAGCAGCTGTGTATTTACAAGAACTGTACACTTGACAATACATATGACATAATAAAAATTAAAAGAAAAAAGAGCTTACCTACATGATAAATGGAAGTTGTAGAGTTAAACAAAAATTGTATTAGATGAAAAAAGTTGGTTTTCATCTAATAAATCTTTGTTTTATTCTACAACTGTGCTGGATTAGAAACAGCTTCTGCCAGCGAGGGCTTCTGATGTAGTGAGAAAATTCCATGATTTATCTCCATGAGGTTCTGTTATTCTGTTCTGTTCCTGGTACCTAGAAGAGCTCCTGGAACATATTAGGCACTCAATAAATATGTTGGTAATCAATAAATAGAATTAATACACCACAGCTGTCCTAAAGGAATATCTCAGAGGAGCAAAACTTTCATATTAAGACTTAGGTTTAAGTCAGGTGCAGTGGCTCACACCTATAATCCCAGAACTTTGGGAGGTCGTGGTGGCAGATCACCTGAGGTCAGGAGTTCGGCTAACATGATTAAGCCCTGTCTGTACTAAAAATACAAAAATTAGCTGGGCATAGTGGTGCATGTCTGTAATCTCAGCTAATAGGAGGCTGAGGCAGGAGAATCACTTGAACCGAGGAGGGAGAGGTTGCAGTGAGCTGAGATTATACCACTGCACTCCAGACTGGGTGACAGAGTGAGACTCTGTCTAAAAAAAAACAAAAAAGACTTGTGTTTCAACAACAGTAGAAACAACAGCAAAATAGCACTTTTGCGGCTCTCTCTCTGTATATTTTTTTATTGTTTAGTGACTATATCCTTTGTGGTAAAGTTGAGGCTCATATGTGTGCCTCAAATACAACTTGTTTCAAGTTTTATCAATCTGATACATTTATACAACTTTATATACTAAATTTTAATTCAATTAGGAAATCCTGGATTTTTGCCAAAAATCAAGATACCAAAACGAACAACAGAAAATTGAAACTACTCTAAGTAATGGATAAAGGCTTCCATTGTCACACTTCTCCAACTTAGTAAAACTTGCCTAGCAGGAAAAGTGTGGAAACTTGGATAGCAAATCCTCGCAAGTTGCCAGTTTCTGTTTGTTACAGAAAATGTTTATTGAACACACAGTATAGGTGGAATAAAATCCAAAGTAAGTTTTCTCACACGCTGCTGCTTGGAAAAACATCTCATCCAATGACACAGCACAATCCAATAGGCTGTGAAATGTTGCTTCATGAACTGTACCAGCGTACTGTCACATCATAGGCAAAAACCTCTTCTACATGTTATCTTTACTTGTCTGTCTTCTCAGGCCCCACCATCCACTGTAAACACCCAGCATCCACACCTCTGCCATCAGCTCAGGAACATCAGGGACACTGTCATCTGCAGCAGGGACGTAGGGTTGGCAAATAGGTCTCATCTCATGGGATCCTTACGATGAGGAGCATGAGCATCCCACTGGCAGTGGCTCCGGAAGCGGGCCACATCCAAGTTCCATAGGAAACATTGCATGATGAGTTAGGGCTGCCTGCAAGAGACATGGGAGAGAGGAGTGGGTCTCTGAGCACCGCTGCTGGTACTCCCTGGTAGTGCAAAGAGGATCGCACTGGAATCAGATGAGGTAGCACTGATGACGTGACAGAATGATGCCACTGAGGGGGTGGATGGTTAGTTGTGTGTGGCCCCTTTACCACTTTAGAATCCTCTTGGTTCAGGATCTTTTCACCAGCATTCAAGCGGAAGTTGTCGCGTATGTGTGTGAGCCCAACAGTTATTTGTTTAAGGAAACGAATTCCCATTAATCAAATTCACAAGAGGCCAGTGTAAAAAAACAGATATTAACTTCTTAAGTTATGTTGAGATATATCAATATTCAGAGAGATATAAATCATATCCAAGAAGATGTGTCTTTCCTTCTATTGGAAAATTTATATGGAAAACAAATTATAGCCAGAAAAATAAAAGAGATCAGAGGCAGCTGATCAGTCTGAAGGTGAAGCCCATGGAGTTGGCGCAGCCTGAAACCACCATTTCCCCTGGGGAGGTTGAGCTTGCTGATTGGAACGCTGTCTCCTCTGCACAGAGCTGGAGAGATCTTACCAATTCTGACCCCGTGGCATCGCTTTGTAGACTCTGTGAAAGCACTCTAGTTGCTTCTGTTAACCCTCTCTGCACAGAAGTTAATAGGCCCAAGATTTTTGTACATTCAGGCGTGTCCATCCATCAGGGCAATTTCTGTAGTCACACAGGTTCATACATTATGTGCTGATTTTACTTGCCATACTATCAGAATATTACTTGCAAGTTCTTAGGAGCACCTCACAATAGCAACATCTTATACTGCCCACAATTTCTGGTTTAACCTGACACTAATTAGCTTTGTAACTTTGAGTAAGTCAATTCACCTTTTTGGACCAAAGCTATGGAATCCATAACATTTTAGCATATAGGGCAGGACATAGACCAGATGGCTTCTTGAGGTTACTTCCAACCTGAGATCAATGATTTCAAAGAGAAAAGAGCCTAGAACTCGAGCATTCATATGGAGTACAGCCAGGATTTACACAGAGACCACCAGAGTTGTGGTTACTCCTCTTCTTGGAACAACTCCCTATGAATTTTCTGTTCAAACTGTCTTAGGAGTCAGTTAGGTCAGTTAAGTCACACGTGAGGAAATACACTTCTTATCATACAACGGATTCTTTTTTTTTTTTTTTTTTGGAGACAGAGTCTCGCTCTGTCTCCCAGGCTGCAGGCTGGAGTTCAGTGGTGCAATCTAGGCTCACTGCAACCTCTGCCTCCCGGTTCAAGCAATTCTCCTGCCTCAGCCTCCCGAGTAACTGGGAGTACAGGCACACGCCACTACGCCAGACTAATTTTTGTATTTTTAGTAGAGACAGGGCTTCACCATGTTGGTCAGGCTGGTCTCAAACTCCTAACCTCGTGATCTGCCTGCCTCGGCCTCCCAAAGTGCTGGGATTACAGACGTGAGCCACCATGCCTGGCCCCATACAATGGCATCTTAGATCAGTTTGGCAACTTACAGTCTATAAAACTTTGCTGTTTCATAACAATTATATAAGGTATTCATTGTTGTTTATCCCTACTTTATAATCAAGAAAAATCACATCAGAAGTTTTAAGCGAGTGCCTTAGTTTCCATTCCTGAAAATTACAAGCTGTGTGTCAAACCATTCTGACCTCAACTCCATTGCTTTTACCAGTAAACAAGGTCTATACCCTTCAGTTCTATTTGCCTTTTCACAATTTACAGGCCATTGCAACTCAATTTGTTCATGTAATACTCTTTTAATTCAGTATAGTCAGTATGTACAGCAAGCAAGATTTAAACACAAAAAAATGTAAACAAGAGTTCAGTATACATTCCACACATGTCGCTTAGAAGCAGGGCTCTCCATGATAGGAAAACATTCGCTAATGGAACATGCAATGGCTGCACGGGCCCTATGTATCTGGAGTTTCCGGAAGGGAAGGATGCCAAGGCAAACTTGACACTAGGGATCCCATACGTTCTTCCTTATGGATTGAAACTCAACACCTGCCTTCACAATGCACAGCCTGCCTATCCTTTTCCTCATTTGGAAGGTGCTATCACAGCTCATACTTGAAATACGAGGAGCCCTGCTACTGGACAAACAGTATTGTGTGTCATGGGAACATCAGATCCAGAGACACTGGGGGTGCTTATGTGCTCATTATGCTGTCAGGCTAAACTTAAGAATCTCCAACTTGGAGACCACTGGGTGTTTCAATGCACATACTTAGTGTCAAAGAAAAGCCAAGCTGGAAGTGTTGCCCAGCAGTTATAGCTGAATCAAGAAGCACAATAGGAAATATTTCCTCTTCTTCACATTTCATGAATGTAAACCAATTGGTTAATTAATAACTACTCCATCCAATCAAATCTATTTCTCTTTTCTTTGGAAATGTGCCTAAATTGCATCTGAGGAAGAGGAATGGAGTTTAATTACTCTATCTTGGATCAGGGAAGTCAGATATCCTATGACCTGTTATCTTCTCAAATTTTCTTCCACCAAAAGGAAAAGAGAAAGAATTTATAACATATGCCCATTTACAAATACAAGTGAAAAACAAAATTGAATTTGAAAATGCATAATGGAGTATCTTTTATAGTGATATGACCACCAGTGATATGAATACCAGATTTGCTTAACCCTCTACATTTGATAAGAATTGGGAAAGTACCCCTCTGGTAACAATCCTAGCATATAATTTCTTGTTATATAACAGGCAGTAGTTGCCCAAACCAGGATTGGTCTGGGAATGAGTGAGGTCTGAGATCATAAAACCTTCCCCTGGGTTGGGCACAGTGGCTCACGCCTGTAATCCCAGCACTTTGGGCGGCCGAGGTGGGCGGATCACAAGGTCAGAAGATGGAGACCATCCTGGCTAACACGTAGAAACCCTGTCTCTACTAAAAGTACAAAAACAAAAAACAAAAAAATGGGCGCCTGTAGTCCCAGTTACTTGGGAGACTGAGGCAAGAGAATGGCGTGAACCCGGGAGGCAGAGCTTGCAGTGAGCCGAGGTCGTGCCACTGCACACTAGCCTGGGCGACAGAGTGAGACTCCATCTCAAAAAACAAACAAACAAACAAAAACAAACAAAAAAAGAAACTCCCACTGTACTATGAGGAGCTGAGGACAAAGCTGTGGAAAGGAGGTGGAGGCCAGCAACAATCACTTGCAAGATTTTTTTTAGCCTTTCGCTTTCAAAGTAAAAAATCTGTCTAATTTTTCAATTATTTATATTCTCAGAGAATATTTATTCACGTGAAAGATAATTCATCTAAAGGAGTATAAAGAAAACAAATATTATAACCAAGTTTTTGTTATAATCTTACTTTCACATTATCCTGGACATTCAGAGTCTTTAACACAGGCTGTAAAAAATAAGCCAAACTATCTGTCTCAGATATATTTAGCATAAAACAAAGGTTTTAAAATTTTTTTGCACTTTTAATTCCTGATGTGGCTTTTTTTTTTTGACAGAGTCTCTGCTGCCACCCAGGCAGGAGGGCAGTGGCATGATAGCTCACTGCAACCTCCGCCTCCTGGGTTCAAGCGAGTCTCATGCCTCAGCCTCCCAAGTAGCTGGGATTACAGGTGCCCACCACTATGCCTGGCTAATTTTTGTATTTTTAGTACAGACGGGGTTTCACCATGTTGGCCATGCTGGTCTCGAACTCTTGGCCTCAAGTGATCCACCTGCCTCAGCCTCTTGAAATGCTATGATTACAGGCATCGGCCAGCATGCCCAGCCTTAATTGCTGATTATTTCATATACCAATATAACCTTCAATATGAACAATTCATGTAATCCTTAGGATGGGTCCATGAGGTCAACATTTTGTTCTCCTATTTTATAGATGGGAATTGCGACTCCACTGGGGGCCTTTAGCACACACCCCCAGCCTGCACTAAGGGGCTAGTTCTCTGAGTAATAGCTTCACTCTAGAGGTTACACCCAATTATAAAATCATTTTAAGGCTGGGCGCAGTGGCTCATGCCTATAATCCCAGCACTTTGGGAGGCCGAGGTGGGCGAATCATTTGAGGTCAGGAGTTCGAGACCAGCCTGGCCAACGTGGTGAAACCCTGTCTCTATCAAAAATACAAAAATTAGCCAGCCATAGTGGCAGGCACTTGTAATCCCAGCTACTTGGGAGGCTGAGGCAGAAGAATTGCTTGAACCCAGGAGGTGGAGGTTGCAGTGAGCCAACATCGTGGTGACAGAGTGAGACTCCACCTCAAAAAACAAAAATTTAAGATTAGTATTTTTAAAAGAAAATCATTAATTTGGGGAGTCTGTTTATTGACTGAACCATAATCAAATTTCCGACATTTAGTTGGCACACTACACGGATGACTGAATGAATAAACTTCCAAACAACTAAAGGATTGATGAATGAATGAACTATGCCTATTTCCTCAATTTGATCACTTGACAAAAATCCCTGTAATATATTCATCAGCTTAGTTTCACTACTGAGAAGTGAAGAAAACTGAATCTTAGTTGATATTTCAAGTAATTTTTAAATAACTTAATTTTCTAAGAGATACATATGCATTATATATATATCAAATGATGCAAAAATTTTAAAAGTTTAAAATCACCACAAATCCCACTATCGGAAATAAGCATTTTCAACATGTTGAACTATTTTAAGTCTCTCTACATATCGTTGAACTATTTTAAGTTCAACATATGTGTATATACACAAATAGGATCATGCCTTCCAAGTTATAAAAGAGGCATAATGCATGTAATATCATTTCAAGAATTCAGTGAAAGAATTCCAGATGCAAAAAGCCTTATTAAATGACCAAGATACTTTGGGCCAGGTGAGATGCCTCACTCCTGTAATCCCAGAACTTAGGGAGGCCAAGAGGGGTGGATCACCTGAGATCAGGAGTTCAAGACCAGCCTGGCCAACATGATGAAACCCTATCTCTACTAAAAATACAAAAATTAGCTGGCTTTGTCAGTGCACACCTGTAGTCCCAGCTACTCAGGAGGCTGAGGCAGGAGAATCACTTGAACTCAGGAGGCAGAGGCTGCAGTGAGCCGAAATCACACCTCTGCACTCCAGCCTGGGCTAGACAGAGTGAGACTTACTCAAAAAAAAAAAAAAAAAAAAAATGGCCATGATACTTTGGCAGTGATCATATTTTGATTCTAACATATCATCTCAGCCTGAATCCTAATCATATATGCAAATTCTCTAATGTGAATTTACCGTGAAAACTATAACGTAACACAACTGTTTCTAATATGCAGTTGTTTGTTAGAAGTTGTTTTGATGTTATATTAGATATTAAGATTGTATCAAAGTGCAGATGTTAAGTTGAAAGGAATAACCTGATGTTCTTTGGGATTTCCAGATAAGCATTATTGACTAGTATGAACACATTAAAAATATCAACTCCTTAGCTGCAGATGAAAGATCTATACCAGGCTCCAAAGTTCAGTGCAGATATTTTGTAGACAGCTTTGTTTTAGAAGTGGGTTGCAGCCGAAATCTTATGCAATGTCTCCTGACCCCTTTTCCAATTGTTCTCTCCTTCCTATGGGGGTGGAGGCATCATAGCTTTCAAATTCTATTAATTTTGGTTGATTTCTGTGGAATCTGTCTGGACAGGGAATTTGGTATGGTTCTTGCTTGGTGGATGCTGGCATTCTTTCCACTCAGTAGGTGCACAGAGCAATATAGGAAGAAGGAGGCTTAAGGATTGATGATTGCAAATGTAATGAGAGAAATGCAAATTCTGCAAGGCTCATGTGTCAGCCTGCTGCATGTTGACACTTTTTTGTATGATCTATCTGAATAGATAGAACTTGGGAATCACCTTTACATGTGGGGAAAAAAAGGTAAACTATGCATTCTGATCACCTTCAGTGGATGTCACCTTGATGAGTTGTTCATCCCCCTGGGTGGAGCCTCACCTGCCTCAAATGAGCAGTCTTCTCCCTTGAGACAGACCAGTCTCCTTGTAACCTCACAGTGGATGGCAACCAGCACACAGCTCAATGAGTCCACCAGACCTTTAACACCTGTCAGATGGCAGAGTACCTGAGCACAAAGGGCTTTTGTGGGTCGGTTGGCACCATCTGCGAAATACTCCTCACAGCTGCTGTCCACATTCTATTTTTCTCCCTCCATGGAAAGTGGCAGCAAAGGAGAGCTTCGCTGGCTATCGTATGACTGAGTAGCAGGGCTTTCTTTGCAAGGCAAGGAGGGCAGCATCTCCATGGTCAGGCCTGGTACGAGGATCATCAGGATCACAAGCCCATGACAGAGGTGCAGGAGATCACCAGAAAATTTCTCTTATCCATCTGGTTCACTTGAGATTGACAACAGCTCACGTCTCACCCTGCTGGCAGGAGAGTTGATATTTAGTGTTGCACCATTTCATGCCATCTGCTTTAATGATGACAACTCATTTAAAAATCCATTGTGGAGCATTGCCATTCAATGATAAAAAACAGAAGATACACTCAGCTGCTTATTTGGCTATTTTATCGAAATCTGAGAAAATATTTTACATTGGCCCAAATGACTAATGATTATTTGTTTTCCTACGTGTGGGTTGTTTCTCTCTCTCTGAGTTTACAGCTTTTAACATAACACAATTGGAGAACAGAGAAACATCGGAACCAAATAACACATACACAAAGCCTTAAGATCCAAAGGCACAGTCTTACTGTCGTGTGAGACCACATTTACACCTTGCCCGAAAGATCAGATTTATCTTAATTTCAAAAATCTTTATCAAGGGGAACCTTCATTACCTCCTTTAACAACCTTTACAGTCAGGAAAACTTTGTTCTAGTCTGAAAATACACTCTCCATCATTCTGGATCAATGCTTCTCTACTCTCCAAGCTAAACAAATCCAGTTTGTTAATTATTTTAGTGGTTTTCTGCCAATTCCTACATAGGCTAAGAAAGACTTTAAAAGGCTGACTTTTATGATATGTGAATTGCATCTCTATTTTAAATGTACAGAAGGTGATCTCACCCTACACACATACTTTATTGATATAAGTATGAATGTATTTATTTACATTTCCTGCCTGTTTAGCTTTCAAAGGAAATACAAGGCATAACATATAAAGATTGTCTCACACCAGTGACAAAACTTTCACCTCTCTTCCATTTTCTAATGTAGAATTTTGGGTTCTCCTACACATCATAACTCCTATCTACGGCTTTGTCTCCTTTACTTACTTAGCTCAACATTTTCTATATTTATAATGCTACTTTTTATCTGTATTGGCGTTGACTTTACGCGACCTTAAATAACTGAATGATTGATTTTTGCTTGCTTTTGTCATCTATTTTCCATGGTATTGACAAAATTATGCCATTTTTGCTGAGTATCCCTCTGTGCCATTCACTCCTCCCAGACTAACCTTAAAATGCTCATTTCCATTGCTGAGCTGGCCACACCTTGCCCCACCTCCCTCTGTTAGCCCAGTCACCTCACGAATCTCTGAGCACTGTAAAGCCACCGGTAACAATCAGTGTCAGCTCTGCACACACAGATGTCACTTGCTTTCTTGGGCTACCATTTTTGCCTGTATTCTTGCCCATTGTTCCCAGTCAGTTGGCAAACTGCTAAAGAATAGAAAACGTTTTCTTTTGTTATCATTCTCTCTTTCCCTTAAACTGTTCTCTACCCATGAATCTAGTCAATGTATGTTTCGGAATTGTGGGAGCCACATTTGCTGAAGTCGATTTGAATTATATCTCTCCTGCAGCCCTATTTGTCTCCACCTGGCTCTGTGTCAGCTGCAAATGTACGAAGCATGCTTTCCATTCCATCTCACCCAGGTCATTGATAAAGCTGCTAAGCGATACTGGGCCCAGGTCCAACCACTGACGAACACCTGCTCTCTTATGCTAGGTATCTCAGATCTGTTGATAGCTACTCTTGGTATAGACCTCTGGCCAGTTGCACTTAATACTTGCAATTCATTTTCCCCCTTGAAACTTACTGTGTCTATCTGGAAACAATTGCTTGTTCAAAAGTGTTTCATAATGGAAGTTACAAGCAAAATTATAATTATGGACCAATAGTTAATGAAATGTTAAATCATTTTATATGTTAAATAAAAGGTACTTTGAGGATTCATTAGTGTGTATTGCAGTAAGAGACAATAAGGCAAGGAATTGTTGCACCAGTGAACAGTGCTGGATAGCACAGCTTTCACTTTCCACTTGTTAACAGGCTTCAAGACTTCTTAACAAGGTATTTGTAACATTCTCATTATGATTAACTTCCAAGGATGGTATGGAATGGATAGCGTTCACTAACAGACTCTTTTTTCCTTTTTCTCTTCATCTGTTTTGCTTATTTAATATTGCTTTCCATTTAGCTGCTTATAATTCAAACTTTTTAATTCAGTGGCTTTTTTTAGGTGACAATTCCTACCTTAAAATAAATCTAGACAGAAATGGAACTGAAGGTTATATGAAGAGAACAAGTATAGCCTAAATGATATCATCTAGAGTTGTTTTATTTTTTTATTTTATTTTATTTTATTTTATTTATTTATTTTGAGATGGAGTTTCACTCTTGTCGCTCAGGCTGGAGTGCAGTGGCACGATCTCGGCTCACTGCAACCTCTGCTTCCCAGGTTCAAGAGATTCTCCTGCATCAGCCTCCCAAGTAGCTGGGATTACAGGCACCTGCCATCACATCCAGTTAATTTTTGTATTTTTAGTAGAGACAGGATTTCACCATGTTGGCCAGGCTGGTCTCAAACCCCTGACTTCAGGTGATCCACCCACCTCGGCCTCCCAAAGTGCTGGGATTACAGGCATTAGCCATCGTGCCCAGCCTCTTTGACCTCTTTTTAAAGAGCTTTGTCAGAGGTCTTCCTTCCTTTACCCAGAACTGCATCCTTGAGGTCCCAGTAGTCTGCCCCAGCCTGACACACAGTCATTGCTTAGAAAAAAATATGTGGGCTGCTAAGGTGGAGTGCTGGGGCTGAAGTCCCAACCCTGGGAATAATTGCGTGCACTTTAACATTTACAATTATTGAACTTCCCAGTTTCTTCATGTGTAAAATAGAGAAGGAAATAATTACTTTGAAAATAATTGAGAATTTTAAGTAAGTCAATGTGTTTTTCAAAACATTTAGAATGTCTGCTACAGTGTAAACAGCTTTAAAAATTCTATAAGTCTATGATATTTTACTAAAAATTCTTTCATCTAATTGGGTGAAAACATCAGACAAACCTGAACTGAGAACATTCTATAAAAAACAACAGCAAAAGGCCAGGCATGGTGGCTCACACCTATAATACCAGCATTTTGGGAGGCCAAGGCAGGTAGATCACCTGAAGCCAGGAGTTCGAGACAAGCCTGGCAAAAATGCGGAGACCCTATCTCTACTAAAAATACAAAAAAAAGAAAAAGAAATAGCCGGGTGTGGTGGCTCATGCCTGTGATCCCAGCTACTCAGGAGGCTGAGGTACAAGAATCGCTTGAACCCAGGAGGCGGAGGCTGCAGTGAACTGAGATCGTGCCACTGTACTCCAGCCTGGGTAACAGAGTGAGACTCCATCTCAACAAAAACAAAAACAAAAACAAAAACTAGCAAAAAAACAACCAAAAACCCACAGGAGCTGTCACCGACTGGAGGAGATACTGATGACAGGACAACTAAGTCTATGAGGGACCCTGGTTTAGATTCTGGAACAGAGAAAGTACATCAACAGGAAAACTGGTGGCTTTTCAGTAAATTCTGTCATTGCTGGCATGGTGGCTCACGCCTGTAATCCCAGCACTTTGGGAGGCCAAGGCGGGTGGATCACCTGAGGTCAGGGGTTCAAGACCAGCCCTGCCAACATGGTGAAACCCCATCTCTACTAAAAATACAAAAATTAGCTGGGCACGGTGTTGGGTGCCTGTAATTTCAGCTACTTGGGAGTCTGAGGCAGGAGAATCGCTTGAACCTGGGGGGCAGACGTTGCAGTGAGCCAAGATTGTGCCACTGCACTCCAGCCTGGATGACAAGAGTGAGACTCCGTCTAGAAAAAAAAAAAATCTATTGTTTAATTACTAGTGTTGTGCCAATGTCAGTTTCCTGGTTTGATAATGGTGTCATTGTTTATGTAAGATATTAACATGAGAGGATGTTGGGTGAGGACTGCACAAGAACTCTCTATGCTTTTATTTTTTTATTTTTATTTTTTGCAATCTGTCTGTAAGCCTAAAATTATTTGAAAACATTTCAAAATGTTATTTTTTAAATGTAAAAAAAATCTTAAAGTTATATTTAGTTCTTTTAAAACTTTGCATTCTTAAATGTATTACTTCATATTATCCTTGATGCCCGAGTTACATGTGTGTCATTTTAAGCACATGCCATTTAGAGAAGGCTGCAGGGAAGGAGAGGACCAAGCACTGACCAGCGTTTGATTTGCCCACCTGCAGGACACTGGTGGTTGTGGCAGGGAGCCTGCCTGCAGAAGGCCCCAGAGAGAAGGGGAGGTGGGCGCTGGAAGCAGCAGGCATGGGCAGCTCTTTCGTGGAGGGTGGTTCTGGCAGACGCAGTGGGGCTGGGGGCCCCCAGTGGGTAATTAAGATAGAATCCATTCCAGCATCTTGGTTTCCTGATGAGAGTGATCCAGTACAAGGAGAAAATATGTTGATGGCAGGGGGCATATTGGGGCAGAATTGGAGGAGCAAAGCCCCAGGTGGGAGGAGAGACGGGTCTTAGGAGCAGGAACCCGCTAACCTCTTATCCTCTTCAGCAAGGGGAAAGGCAGGTCATAGGTGCAGAGGCTGGGTGACTGAGAGCAAGCGACTGGGAGAGATGAGAAAAGGTTTTTCTGATTGCTTATGTGTCTTCATGCAGAGAAGGCCAAAGTCACCAGGTGTTTTAGAGTTCTCCAGAGAAACAGAGCTGATGTGTGTGTGTGTGTGTGTGTGCGCGCGTGCACATGTGTAGGAGAGACTGATTTATTATAGATATTGGCTCCTGTGGTTATGGAGGCTGAGAAGTGCTGTCTGTAAGCCAGAGATTCAGGAAAGCTGGGGTGTGCTTCAGTCCAAGTCCAAAGTCTTAGAAGAGGTGGAAGCGGGGGCAATGGGTTAAGTCACAGTTTGAGTCCAAAGTCCCCAGAACCAGGATCTCTGATGTCCAAAGGCAGGAAAATATGGGTGTCCCAGCTCAAGCAGAGAGAGAGATAATTTGTCCTCCCTCTGCCTTTTTGTTCATTAGGCCTCTCAGTGGAATGCATGGTGCCTACCCACACTGACAGGCATTCTGAGGTGTGGGACACTGTAACAGACTGTACTCTCCAGACAGAACCCCTACGAGGTAGAGCCCAACAAGACAGGTAAGAAACATAGGTCAAGAGTTAGAGTGTGCCTCACCTTGGGGCGTCGCTAATTCCAACCCACTGAGTTGTCTTCCTCCATATCATCTAAGGTGCATGAACTTGGTTTTTATTTTGCCTTAAATTCATATGATTTTTGTTGTTGTTAGGCAGGGCATTGCTCTGTCACCCAGGCTGGAGTGCAGTGGTGCGATCTCGGTTCACTGCAATCTCCACCTCCTGGGTTCAAGCAATTCTCCTATCTGAGCCTCCTGAGTAGGTGGGACCAAGGGCGTCTGCCACCACACCTGGCTAATTTTTGTATTTTTAGTAGGGAGGGGGTTTCATCATGTTGGCCAGGCTGGTTTCCAACTTCTGACTTCAGGTGAATCTGCCTGCCTCAGGCTCCCACAGTGCTGGGATTGCAGGCGTAAGCCACCGCACCTGGCCTCCTATGAAAATTTTAAACATAACAAGATTCTAAAAGCACCAGGCATTCCACTTGTCCAACTAATCACTAAAGAATGCACACTCGCTGCCTGAAACTCTCCCCTTTGCACCTTGAATTTTTGTGTGCACTTTGAGTGTCATTGTCCTCATCTTACGCTGAGGATGTTGGAGCTCAAGGCCACTAAGAAGCTCACCTGGATCTAATCCCAGATCTGTTTGTTCTTGGCAAAAAGCATGAAAAGAATAGCGTGATAAATACTAAGCACAGCATACCTGAAAAATCAAAAGGAAGTGTGAGCTTGGTACCAACTAAGAGATAAGGAATGGAACTCTCTGAGCCCACAGGAGGTGTGTAGACCACAGAGGGCTGTCCGGACTTTGATAAGAACCTTAATAAAGAGTAAACAGTAGATTTCCTTAGTAAACAGTAGATATTTTAAAAAGTAGTTTAAACTTAACGCTTGTATTTAGCTAGGGTGTCAGTCCTGTACAGGGGATCATTGTTCAGGTGAGTCCAGGAATATGACGGGAGGTCAGATGGAGTGGAAGAGCATGCTTTGGTTAGAGCCAGCCTTCCTGCATGTTCTTTCATTTGGAGGTTACGTGATTTGACTTATAGTTAAAGGAACAATAACTTCTAAACTGGACATCTTTGTCTCCAGCACCCTGCTCTCCCAGACATTGAAAACTGGTGGCTTGGTATATATTTGGCCTGTAGATACATGTGGTTTAGTTCATAGAGTGTCTTTGAAACAGTTTTACTTAAGTATAATTGATATATAATGAACTGCATATATTTCAAGTGTGTACATTGGTAAGTTTTTTTTAATTTTTTTAAATTAATTAATTTATTTATTTTTGAGACAGTATCTTGCTCTATCGCCCAGGCTGGAGTACAGTGGCACGATCTCAGCTCACTGCAACCTTTACCTCCCGACTTCAAACAATTATCCTGTCTCAGCCTCCCAAGTAGCTGGGACTACAGGCACATGCCACCACACCTGGCTAATTTTTGTATTTTTAGCAGAGATGGGGTTTCACCATATTGGTCAGGCTGGTCTTGAACTCCTGACCTCAGGTGATCCACCCACCTTGGCCTCCCAAAGTGCTGGGATTACAGGTGTGAACCACTGCTCCTAGCCTATGTCAGTAAGTTTTGATATACATTCACACCCATGAAACCATCACTGTAATTAAGGTCATGCCCAATCCTTTGAATTGCTCCCTCCCCACCCTTTGCTACAATCCCTCCCCAACTTGCAGTGCCACGGCAACCACTCATCTGCTTTCTGCCACTAGAGATAATTTGCATTTTCCAGAGTTTTATAAAATGGGATTATCCAGTATGTACTCTCCACATCTGGTTACCTTCACTCGGTAGAACTATTTGGAGGGTCTTCTATGTTGCTGCATATATAAATAGTTAATTCTTGTTTATGTATTTTTACTGAGACAGCATCTCACTCTATCACCCTTACTGGATTGCAGTGGCAAGATCACAGCTCACGGCAGCCTCTAACTCCTTGGCTCAAGTGATCCTCCCACCTCAGCCCCCAAGTAGCTGGACCTACAGGGGTGCACTAGCATGCCTGGCTAATTTTTTTATTGTTTTGTGGAGACAGGGTCTCACTATATTGCCCAGGCTGGTCTTTAACTCCTGGGATCAAGTGATCCCTTCACCTCAGCCTCCCAAAGTGCTGAGATTACAGGTGTGAGCTACTGTGCCTGCTCTAATTCTTGTGTATTGATAAGTAGTAGTCCATTGTATATACATACCATAATTAGTTTTGCCTTTACCTGCTGTATGCTTGTGTTGTTTCCAGTTTTGGGCCATTACAAATAAGGCTGCTTTGAACATTGGTCTACAAGTCTGTGTATAGACATATACTTTCTTTTCTCATGGGTAGAGACCTAACAGTGGAATGGTTGGATCATATGGTAGGTACATATTGAACATATTGAAGTAACTTCCAAACTGTCCTCTGAGTAGCATCATTCTACATTCTCACAAGTAGTGAATGATAGTTGTAGTCCCTCCACATCCTCTCCAACACTTAATATGGTCAGCCTCACTATTTTTCGCTATTCTTTTTTTTTTTTTTGAGATGGAGTCTCGCTCTGTCGCCCAGGCTGGAGTGCAGTGGTGCAATCTTGGCTTGCTGCAATCTCTGCATCCCGGGTTCACGCCATTCTCCTGCCTCAGCCTCACAAGCAACTGGGACTACAGGCGCCCACCACCACACCGGCTAATTTTTTGTATTTTTAGTAGAGACGGGGTTTCACCGTGTTAGCCAGGATGGTCTTGATCTCCTGACCTCATGATCCGCCCATCTCAGCCTCCCAAAGTGCTGGGATTACAGGCTTGAGACACCGTGCCTGGCCTATTTTTTGCTATTCTAACAGGTGTGTAGTAGCATTTTGTTGTCTTTAATTTACTTTACCCTAACAACTAACAAGATTTTGAACATTATTTCATTGCTTATTATCAATCAATATATTCTTTTGTTAAGTGTCTCTTCAAATCTTTTACCTGTGTTTTTGCTGGGTTGCATTTCTGCTTATTAAACAGTTTTAAGATTACCTATATAATATGATTACATATATAAGATGTATTTGTGTATATTATATATATATATTCTGAATACAAGTCCTTTATCAGATATGTGAATTGCCAATATTTTCTCCCAGTCTGTGGCTTATCTTTTCATTCTCCAGGGTCTTTCAATAAGCAGAATTTTTTAAATGTTGATAAAGTACAATGTATAACTTTTTTATGGACTAGATTTTTGGTGTCATATCTAAGAAATATTTGCCTAACCCAAGGTGATAAAACTTTTCTTCTATGTTTTCTTCTAGAAACTTTATAATTTTAGGTCTATAATTTGTTTTGAATTAAATTTTATATATTGCACAAATTAGAATCAAAGCCAATCTTTTTTTTTTTTCATTTGGAATGTTCACTTGTTCCAGCACCATTTGTTGAAAATCTATCCTTTCCCTACTGAATTGTCCATTTGTTGATCGGTTTTTTTATATAAGTGCAGGATTACTTCTGGATTCTTTATTTTGTGACATTGATCTATATGTCCAGCTTAATGCGAATGTTATATATTTCATGCAGTGTGCTAACCAAAATTTCTTGATAATTATAGCTTTAGGGTAAGTCTAGAGATCAGATAATGTCAGCTCCAACATCCAACATTATTCTGCTTCTTCTTTCTTTTTCTTTTCTTTCTTTCTTTCTTTTTTTTTTTTTTTTTTTTTTTTTTTTTTTTTGAGACAGAGTTTTGCTCTTGTTGCCCAGACTGGAGTGCAATGGCACAATCTTGGCTCACTGCAACCTCTGCCTCCCAGGATCAAGAGATTGTCCTGCCTCAGACTCCCAAGTAGCTAGGATCACAGTCACGTGCCACCATGCCTGACTACTTTTGTATTTTTAGTAGAGATGGGGTTTTGCCACGTTGATCAGGCTGGTCTTGAACTCCCAACCTCAGGTGATCCACCCGCCTCGGCCTCCCAAAGTACTGGGATTACAGGTGTGAGCCACCGTGACCGGCCTTCTTTTCCTTTTCTTTTTTTTTTTTTTTTTTTTTTTTTTTTTTGAGAGGGAGTCTCACTCTTGTCGCCCAGGCTAAAGTCCAATGGTGTGATCACAGCTCACTGCAACCTCCACCTCCCAGGTTCAAGCAATATTCCTGCCTCAACCTCCTGAGTAGCTGGGATTATAGGTGTGAGCCACCGCACCTGGCCGGATACAATTTCTATGAAAACCTATTGAAATTCCAAAGAAACTATACATAAATTGAGGGGAAACTGACATGTTGGTAATATTAGTCTTCTGACCTGAACATGGTGTGTGTCTCCATTTACTTGGCTCTTGCTTCATTTCCTCTTGAGACATGTTTTGTTGCCTTCAGTGTTCAAGTTGTGTACATCTTTTGTAAGATTTACTACCTCTTAATATATCATATCTTATACTATTTTAAATAGTACTGTCTTATGAATTTCAGTTTTCTCTTGTTTGTTGCTATATTATAGAAATAAAATTAAATTTTGATATTAATCTTGTTTGCTGCAACTTTGCTAAAACTAGCAGCTTTTCTTGTAGTTTATCAGATTTTTTTTACATAAACAATTGTGTATACCCTGCGTATGAATAAAGGCAGTCTTATATTTTACTTTTCAATATGGATACCTTTTATGTCTTTTTACTGTCTTATTGGAGTGGCTATAATCTCCACCATACTGTTAAGTACAAGTTGTTACAGCAAATATCCTTGCTTAGTTCATAATACTCGGGAGAAAGTATTCATTCTTTCCACCATTGAGTATGATGTGAACTGTAGGTTTTTCATCAATGTCCTTTATGAATTTGAGTAAGTAGACTTCTATTTCTGATTTGCCGAGTGTTCGTTTGATCAGCAATGGATGCTTGAATGTTATTGCATTTTTTTGCATTGAGATGATCATATGGTTTTTAACATTTTATTAATATGGTGAAATACATTGACTGCATTTTGAGTATTAAATCAACCTTTGATTTTCACTTAATTTCGTTCATAGGATAAATCTGGAGCCCTTCAGTCAATTACAAGACTTGATCCAGTTTACAGACCCAGAACTCCTTGAATGTAGGGGAAGTCACATGCACTTGAGGAAGGATCGTAGTTCACTACTGAAAATTTATACTGTTAATGTTTCTCTCAGTACCCAAAGAGACTAGCATCACCATACAATGGGGAAAAGGAAATAACTGGAGAATTTGGGAACTACTGGACACTGGCTCTGAACTAACATTAATACTGAGAGACCCAAAATGTACCCCTGTGGCTGACCTGTCAGTGTAGAGGCTTATGGAGGTCAGGTGATTAGTAGAGTTTTAGCTCAGGTCCATCTCATAGTGAACCCAGTTTTGTCCCTGGACCTGTCTGTCCTATGGTGACTTTCGCAGTTCCAGATGGAGAATTGGAACAGATGTACTTAGCAGGTGGCAAAACCCCTGCATATGTCTCCTGACCTCTGGAGTGAGGGCTATTACAGTGGGAGAGGCCAAGTGAAGCCGTTAAAACCACCTCTACCTAGGAAAATAATAAATCAAAAGCATTAACACCCAGCCTGGGAAACATAGTGAGACCCCCATCTCTACAGTAAAAATAAAAATAAATTAGCTGGCCAGGCGAGGTGGCTCATGCCTGTAATTCCAGCACTTTGGGGGGCCGAGGTGGGCAGATAACAAAGTCGGGAGATCAATGGCTAACACGGTGAAACCCCATCTCTACTAAAAATACAAAAAATTAGCTGGGCATGGTGGTGGGTGCCTGTAGTCCTAGCTACTTGGGAGGCTGAGGCAGGAGAATGGCATGGGAGGCGGAGCTTGCTGTGAGCCGAGATCACGCCACTGCACTCCGGCCTGGGTGACAGAGCAAGACTCCATCTCAAATAATAATAATAATAATAATAACTAAATAAAAATAAATAAATAAATAAATAAATTAGCCGGGCCGGGTGGTACGCAACTGTAGACCCAGCTACTCAGGAGGCTGCTTGAGCCCAGCAGATGGAGGTGGCAGTAAGCTATGACTGCACCACTGCACTCCAGCCTGGGTGACAGAGCAGCACACTCTCTCTCTCTGAGAGCAATAACACGTTCCTGCAAGGATTGCAGTAATTAGTGCCACCATCAAGAGCCCGGAAGATGCAGAGGTGGTGATTCCCACTTTATGCCCATTCACCTCTCCTATTTGGCTTATACAGAAGACAGATGGGCCTTGAAGAATGACAGTGGATTAATCATAAGCTTAACCAGGTGGTTACTCCAACTGCAGCTGCTCTACCAGATGTGGCTTCACTGCTTGAGCAAATTAAGACGTCTCCTGGTACTGGTATGGAGCTACTGATCTGACAGATTTTTCTCATTACCTGTTATTAAAGACCACCAGAAGCAGTTTGCTTACAGCTGGCAAGGCAGAAACACACCTTCCCTGTCCTAGCTCAGCTCCCAGCCCTATGTCATCATTTAGTTTGCAGGGATCTTGATAGCCTTTCCCTTCTCCAAAATATGACCTGGTTCATTACCTTAATTATGTGTCAGAGGGTGGGAAACAAATCTGATGAATATTTATTTTGCAAGGAACCCTTATGGCTAAAAAAAGAGAGAGAGAGAGAGAAAATTTAGGGGCCTATATGGGTCCTGTCGTGTGGAACATGCCAAGATATTTCTTCTGAAGTGAAGGATATGTTGTTGTATTTGGCCCCTCCTACAATGAAGACTTTCTTTAGGTGGGAGAGGCTAAGTGAAACCATTAAAACTGCTTCTACCTAGGAATATAATAAATCAAAAGCAGTAACATCCAGCTTGGGCAACATAACGAGTCCCCCTCTCTACAATAAAAATTAAAAAAAAAAAAATAGGCTAGGTGGTGTGCAGCTGTAGTCCCAGCTACTCTGGAGGCTGAGGTGGGAAAATTACTTGAGCCTGGGAGAGGAAGGTTGGAGAGAGCCTTCTTAAGGCACAATGTCTAAAGGGACTTCTTGGATTTTGGAGGCAAGACATTCTTCATTTGGATGTGTTACTCTGATTCATTTACAGAGTGACCCGAAAAGCTGCTGGTTTTTTTTTTTTTTTTTTTTGGTGGGGGGTGCCCAGAACAAGAGAAGGTGCTGCAACAAATCCTTGCTGCTGTGCCATGTAGGCCACATGACCCAGCAGATCAGATGGTGCTTCAGGTGTCAGTGGCAGTTGGGAATGCTGGTTATCCTTTGGCAGGCCCCCACAGGTAAACTGCAGTGCGGGTTCTTAGGATTTGGGAGCAAGGTCCTGTCATTGTCTACGGATAACTTCTCTTCTTTTGAGAGACAATTCTAGTCCTGCTGCAGGGGTGTCCTTAGAAACTGAACACTTGACCATATGCCACTATGCAACCTATGCTGCCCATTGGGTGTTATCTGATAACTGGGTGTTATCTGACCCAACAAGATATACAGTTGGTTATGCCCAACACCACTCCATTATCAAATAGAAGTGGTGTATATGTGATTGGGCCCTGAAGGCACATGTCAGTTATATGACAAAGTGGCTCAAATGCCCATGGTCCTCACTCCTGCTACACTGCATTGCCTCTCCCAGCTTGCACCTATGGCTTCACGGAGAGTTGCCTACAATCAGCTGACAGAAGAAAAGAAGACTCAAACCTGGCTTACGGATGATACTGCCCAACATGCAGGCACCACGTGGGAGTGGGTAGCTGCAGCAGTACAGTCCTCTCTTGCACATCTCAAATATATCAGATTGTCCAGATATTGATTTTGTTATTTTTTTCTAATTTAATCCCATTGTGGCATCCCTAAAGGAGAGTGGTGTGGGAGAATCTTCCCAGTGGGAAGAGCTTCAGGCAATGCACTTCATTGTTCACTTTGCTTGGAAGGAGAAATGGGCAGATGTGCAATTATAGCCAATGCATGGGCTGTGGCCAATAGTTTTGCTGGATAGTTAAGGACTTGGAAGAAAAATGACTGAAAAATTGATGACAAATAACTTTGGGAAAGAAGTATGTGGTAGGCTTCTCTGAATGAGAAAAAAGAGAATATCTTTGTACCCAATGTGAATGCTCACCAAAGGGTAACCTCAGCCAAAGATGATTTTAATAATCAAGTGGATAGGATGAACCGTTCTGTGGATACCAGCTGCTTTCCCAGCCTCTCCTGTAATAAACAAAGTGGCCATGGGAGTTATGCATAGGCTCCACAACGTGGACTCCCACTCACCAAGATGACCTGGCCCTGGCCACTGCAGAGGGCCCAGTCTCCCAGCAGCAGACTAACACTGAGCCCCCAATATGGCACCACCCCCAAGATAATCCACGGTACTTCTACTCATGTGAGTAGGCTCCATCCAATCCACTGAGGGACTGGATAGAACAAAAACAAGTCCTTGGCATGGTGGCCAAGGCGGACAGATCACCCGAGATCAGGAGTTGGAGACCAGCCTGACCAACATGGAGAAACCTCATTGCTATTAAAAGTACAAAAATTAGCTGGGCATGGTGGTGGTGGTGGTGGGGGTGGGGGGGGCACGCCGGTAATCCTAGCTACTCAGGAGGCTGGTGCAGGAGAATCGCTTGAACCTGGGAGGCAGAGGTTGCAGTGAGCCAACATCTGGCCACCGCATTCCAGCCTGAGAGACAAGAGCAAGACTCTGTCAAAAAAAAAAAAAAAAAAAAAGTGGAAGGGTGAATTCCTCTCTCTGTTTAAGCTAGGAAATCCATCTTCACCTGCCCTTGGACATTGACGTTCCTGGTTCTCAGGCCTTCGGGCTTGAACTAGAACTACACTACAGCTTTCCTGGGCTTCCAGCTTACAGACCAGCAGACTGTGGGACATCTCAGCCTCCACAATACTGTGAACCAATCCCTCCTTACAAATCTCTTTCCATGTATCTATACACATCTTATTGACTCTGTTTCACTGGCGGACCTTCACTAATAGAGACATTTTACACTAATGTTCACAAAGGTCATTGATTGTAGAATTTTGTTGTTTTCTTTCAATTCCCCTTGTAATATCTTTTTCTGCTTTTTGTATAAGGATAATGCCAACCTCAATAACAATTAGTTACAAACTGTTTCCTTCTCTTCAGCTTTTCAGAGGAGTTTCTGTAGAATCAATATATTTTTATTTAAAGGTTTTGTTGAATTTATCAGTGAAATCATTCAGTCCTGGAATTTTTTTTTTTG
The DNA here is from genome assembly GCF_047675955.1 of Chlorocebus sabaeus. Taxonomy (NCBI): domain Eukaryota; kingdom Metazoa; phylum Chordata; class Mammalia; order Primates; family Cercopithecidae; genus Chlorocebus; species Chlorocebus sabaeus. The sequence continues at coordinate 10,531,339 of NC_132924.1, forward strand.
TTGGAAGGTGTTTTGTTTTGTTTGAGAGGGAATCTTACTCTGTCTCCCAGGCTGGAATGCAGTGGCACAATCTTGGCTCACTGCAATCTCCATCTCCCGGGTTCAAGCAATTCTCCTGCCTCAGCCTCCTGAGTAACTGGGATTATAAGCGCACGCCACCATGTGCGGCTACTTTTTGTATTTTTAGTAGAGGTGGAGTTTCACCATGTTGGTCAGGCTGGTCTTGAACTCCTGACCTTGTGATCTGCCGGCTCTGCCTCCCAAAGTGTTGGGATTACAGGCATCAGCCACCTTGCCTGGCCCATTGGAAGGTTTTTAGCTTCAAACTGAATGTTTTCAATAGATATCATGTGTGTTTTCTTCCTAAGGGCGCCTTGGCAATGTGTCTTTTATGAAATTCATCTATTTTATCTAAATTATCAATTTTATTGGCACGAAGTTATTGATGTTTATCTTTGTATCTTAGTATCTGTGGAATCTGTAGTGATTGATCACTTTCATTCCTAATATTAGTAATCTGTGTCTTTTTTTTTCACCTGAGTAGTCTGCCTAGAGGTTTGCCAATTTTGTTATTCTCAAAGAAATAATGTTTGAGGTCATTGAGTTTTTTTCTGAAGTTTTCTCTGTTTTCTATTTTACTTATTTCTGCTCTGATCTTTGTTACCTTATGCTTAGGTTGGGATTAATTTGCCTTTCTTTTTTTTCTAGTTTCTTATGGTGGAAACTGAGGTCACTGGTTTAAGACTTTACTTCTTTTCTAATATAGGTCTTTAGTGCTATGTGTTTCCCTCAAATATTGCCTTAACAGCATCCCACAGAATGCATACAGTGTGTTTTCATTCTCATTCAATCCAGAATAGTTTCTCATTTCCCTTTTGACTTCCTATTTGATCCCTGTGTCACAGGCATTGGAACCAGAGTGACTCCATCTTGAGTAAAGGCTAGGAAAATGAGGCTGGGACTCGCAGGGCTGCATTCCCAGAAAGCTAGGTATTCCTAGCCTCTAGATGTTTATGGTTAAGGGAACAGAATGATAATGTTTACCAAACAGACCCAGACTTGGGAGTGTCCTAATATCCTAATATCTTCACAACAAAGACATTCCTAATTTTGCTTTAAAGATGATAATATCAGGCCGGGGCGCAGTGGCTCACGCCTGTAATCCTAGCACTTTGGGAGCCTGAGGTGGGCAGATCACGAGGTCAGGAGATCGAGACCATCCTGGCTAACACAGTGAAACCCTGTCTCTACTGAAAATACAAAAAATTAGCTGGGTGCGGTGGCGGGCGCCTGTAGTCCCAGCTACTTGGGAGGCTGAGGCAGGAGAATCGCTTGAACCCAGGAGGCGGAGGTTGCAGTGAGCCGAGATCACGCCACTGCACTCCAGTCCGGGCAACAGAGCAAGACTCCATCTCAAAAAAAAAAAAAAAAAAAAAGATAGTAATATCAATTCTTGCAAAATTAATCCTTTATCACAAACCCTTGAAGCAGAGCACATCTGCCTATAATATATATATTTTCTGTTTGTTTGTTCATTTGTTTGTTTGGGGCGAGTCTCCCTCTTTCACCCAAGTTGGAGTGCAATGGTGCAATCTCAGCTCACTACAACTTCTGCCTCCTGGGTTCAAGTGATTCTCCTGCTCAGCCTCCCAAGTAGTTGGGTTTATAAGCACATGCCACCACACCCGGCTAATTTTTGTATTTTTATTAGAGATGGGTTTTCACCATGTTGGCCAGGCTGGTCTCGAACTCCCAACCTCAAGTGATCCGCCTGTCTCATCCTCCCAAAGTGCTGGGATTACAGGGGTGAGCCATCGTGCCTGGCTTCCTTTTTTATCCTACATATACGAGCATTGTACCTATGGTGGAAATGTTCCTTCTCTTACTCCTACTCTGTCTGTGGAGTAGCTGTACTTTTACCACTTTACTTTCTTAAACCTTGCTTTTACTTTGCACTGCGGACTCACCCTAAATTCTTTCTTGCATGAAATCCAAGAACTGTCTCTTGGGGTCTGGATCGGAATTCCTTTCCTGGAACACTTGGGTTTTTTAGATGTGTGATATTTTGTTTCCAAATATTTGGGATTTTCCAGATACTGATTTTGCATTGATATGTAATTTAATTCCATTGTGGCCAGAGTGATACTTTTATGACTTTAATTTGTTTATGTTTTTTGAGACATCTCTTATGGCCCATAATTTTTTTTATCATGATAAATATTTTATGTGCACTTGAAAAGAACACATATTCTTCTATTATTGGGATACAGTGCTTTTTGACTTGTGTTTTGAAGAAAATAAACTCTTAATCAGGAAATGTTAGTCTTCAGCATGCTCCTCTTCTAGAGGATAAAAACTGGCAGCCTCTGTGCTTATTCGCCCTGCAGATATATTTGGTTTTGTTCACACGGAGCATTAACACATTTAAATAATTTCGACAGGTAAAAATTGGAGTGGCTTTCCTGCTAAAATCCTGTCTCCTAAGACCCACATAAATCCTAGCACTTAATGACCAGGCTAGCTGAAATCTTTGTCTGGGCTATCCATTATCCCTGAAAAACAGGAGGATAAAAGAAAAGCTAAATTTATAAAGGGTCAAAAATGTTATACACGTATGTTTAACCTTGACTTTTTAAAGCAGTGGGAGCCACCGAAGAATCCTAAAGCATGTGAGGATAGTGATGCTGGCTGGTAACAAAAGGTCAGACTTGTGTTTAGTAGGCCTGTCATAGGCGTCTGAACCAGAGAGACTCCATCTTGAATAGAGCTGGGTAAAACAAGGCTAAGACCTGCTGGGCTGCATTTCCAGAAGGTTAAGGCATTCTTAGTCACTGGATGAGATGGGAGGTCACCCAAGATACAGGTCATAAAGACCTTGCTAATGAAACCAATTGCAGTAAAGAAGCGGGCTAAAACCCACCAAAACCAAGATGGCGATGAGAGTGACCTCTGGTCATCCTCACTGCTACACTCCTACCAGCACCATGACAATTTACAAATGCCATGGCAACATCAGGAAGTTACCTTATATGGTCTAAAAAGGGGCTGCATGAATAATCCACCCCTTGTTTAGCATACCATCAAGAAATAACCCTAAAAATTGGCAATCAGCAGCCTTCGGGGCTGCCCCGCCTATGAAGTAGCCATTCTTTTATTCCTTTACTTTCTTGATAAATTTGCTTTCACTTTACAGACTCACCCTGAATTCTTGCTTGCATGAGATCCAAGAAACCTTCCCTGGGGTCTGGTTCAGGACCCCTTTCCAGTAACAGGCCCATCCTGAGGCAGATTGAATGGTGGTACAAGAGGCAGCGAGGCTGCCACCATCCTCCACATGAGAAAGGATGAGTGCCTGAAGTATTGGTCTAAATGTCGTGAAACTGCTGGATCACTTTTTGGCCTGGCTTAGGGGATGCGAGAGACCGTTTTGTTCTACGGCCATAAGCTCACGGCTCCAGTTGCCTCTTCAGTATTAGGCAGGTCAGGCAGGTTAAACTAGGTGGCTTCGAATGTCCTCGGGGTTTTTTTCCTTGGGTCTCAAAGCATCATCCTTCTGTTTCTTCTCACCAACTAGAGCTGCTAAGTGATGTCCAGAATGGATCCCTCACTGGTTGGGAATTCTGAAGTTTTAGATTATTTATTCTCTTTTCTATATGTAGTAACTAACCACAGTGAAATATCCCAGTATACTTCTTCAGTATATTTGCATGCAGTTTGGGATGATAAATAATTGAACAGACTCATTTTTGTGTGTATTAGTTGCTGTTCTGAGCTAAGCCATCTTATAGTCAGCATAGGCCAGGGCAGCGGGGCGTGGGGGTGGGTGTGCTGGACACACTTTGTTTCATCCCTAGCTAGTTATATAGTAACGCTTACTGCCTATAGTGTGGAGATGCCACATCTCCACCTGGGCGGTGAGCTTCCGTTCCTCCTGGTTCTAGAACTCAGAACATGGCCTAGTGAGCTTTCTCCCTAATCTTTTCAAACTTTATACAGCGATTATATTTTGTAGAAGGGTAACCCATGTCTCACTGCCCTCTCAAGTCAACTCCTCAAGCTCTTGTGCAACACACACACACATTTACCAGGTGTGACTAAAGTAGATAGATTGATCCTTTATATGTAGAAATAAACATTATTTAGTCACCTCCCATACTAATAGGCCCGTGCTGAACCTTTGTGTCACTTTGCTCTTTTTATCAGTGACCTTGACCAATATCCACTCAAACCACTCCTCCTACTCCAACTACTTGCTGTGATGGGAGCAACACACACACACACACACACACACACACACATATCCACCCATACACACACAGTCCCTTGGCAGTAAAGTAACTAGGATGACCCAGAAGACCCATCCCCCAACTGACACATGTAGAAGCCATGAGTTTCACCTTTTTTTTTTTTTTGAAACATCTCCTGATTTACATTTGCTAAGATAGTTATGGATTAGCTAGCCACGTAACGTGAAAATAATGACATAGAAGGAAAGGGGAGAATAAGGCAAACTTATTCCTTTTCCATCTAGTCCTTCCTTCCCCGCCTGTTGGTAGAATGTGTTTGTGTCAAGAACTGAAATAAAAACAGTTGAGTACAGGCCAGGTGCGGTGGCTCACGCCTGTAATCCTAGCACTTTGGGAGGCCGAGGCGGGTGGATCACTTGAGGTCAGGTGTTAGAGGCCAGCCTGGCCAACATGGTGAAACCCCCATCTCTACTAAAAATACCAAAATCAGCTGAGTGTGGTGGCATGCACCTGTAGTCCCAGATACTCAAGAGGCTGAGGCAGGAGAGTCACTTGAACCCGGAGGCAGAGGTTACAGTGGACCGAGATGGAGCCACTGCACTCTAGCCTGGGCAATCGAGCAAGACTGCATCTCAAACACACACACACACACACACACACACACACACACACGCAGTTGAGTACAGATAGAGTAAGTCAGTAAGTTCTCACCATTACCTCCTCTTCTTTTTAGTTTCTGGAGCTGGCAGCCTGGCTTCCCTGTCATCACTAACCCTGCAGCTGCGCAGGCCCTGATCATCAGCCTTGAGGCCCTGGCACCGCATTGCTCCCCTCATACCAGGTTAAGTCCTGCTGCCACCCTTATACTTAAGCAATGGAGGGAAGTCACTGCCCCTCTGGTGTGGCTGAGCCTGTGTCTGCAAGCAGGTTTGCTATTTTGCTTTCTTTAGAGAGGGGGCGGGCTGCACTTGGGTTCAGGCAGAGGCACAGAGCCACTAAGAATTGGATTCACCTCATTCCTCCCAGAATCACTTAAGTACTTTTGTTAGTTATGCAAATGTCAGACAAGCAGGTGGCCTTGGCCCCAGAGGGGTGACCATAGCAAGACTGGCTGTGTTTTGCACAGCTTCAATCCATTGCCTCGCCTTGGTGGGAGCAGAGCTGGGAGTAGAATGAGAGGTGGACTTGGACTCCTCTGCTTTAGAATCCAAGAATCTACCCAGTACCCTAACTATGTCCCCTGATGCCCTGGGGTCTGGTATATGCCCTGGGAAGGGGCTCTGAAGGTTACTAGAAAGAGTTATTACCTGGGACGTGTAAAGGCAAGTACCCTCCCCAGGCATCCCCCAGAGAAGCCCTGTGGCCAGCTGGAATCAGCCTGCCTCTGGGGGCCCATCACACATGGGCTTTGGAGCACCCCGACTTGTCCACACTTGTCCACAGGCAGCAGTCAGTCACAGCACTGATGCGCGCAGCTCCCTCTGAGATTGGTGCCGAGTAAGATCTGACCTCCTATCTCATTTAGTCCGTGGGATTCTTGGATCATTAAACAGTGGTGGAGTCCTCAAAATGGAGAGAGCTGACTTCTGCCAAAAGGCATGTGATGCTCAAGTGATTAATTTGAAAAACGAAAGTAATACCTACAGAGGAGTAAACATTCCAGAGGTGCCTGCATTTGAGAGCTCTGTTCCCTGGGGTGAATGTTTAATCTGGAGTGTGGGAAGGAGCTATTCCTCCAAAGTCTTAGCATTCCTCCTTACTTTGCTATGTCCTCCCTAACACTCATTCCCATCTTTGCTGTTGTTTCAATGAGTAAAACAAAAGAGGTCGGGTGCGGTGGCTCCTGCCTCTAATCCCAGCACTTTGGGAGGTCGAGGCAGGAGGATCACCTCAGGTCAGGAGTTTGAGACCAGCCTGACCAACATGGCGAAACCCTGTCTCTACTAAAAATATAAAAAATTAGCCAGATGTGGTGCTGGGTGCCTGTAATCCAAGCTACTCAGGAGACTGAGGTGGGAGAATGGCTTGAACCCAGGAGGCGGAGGTTGCAATGAGCTGAGATCATGCCACTGCACTCCAGCCTGGGGGACAGAGTGAGACTCTGTTTCAAAAAAAAGAAAAAGAAAAGAAAAGAAAAGAAAAAAAAATCATATAATCATATTAGAAAATGGAATACAATAGCCCTACGGCATTCACAGATCCGATATTTCGTTCTGCATTTTTATTTAAAAAATAGCCCAGAAGGCCGCAGCAAGAAGGAAGGTGTAACTCCACTGAGCACAGGTGATATGCACACCAGGGGAAGCTTTTGGCCGGAGAGGACACACCATCACCTCCAGCAGCCCCATCTCCACTCTGCTAAGGTGTTTCTGACTCTACAGTAAACAGGATGCAGTTGCTCTTTGGAGTAAAAACAGTTGTGTTAGTGTCTGTTGTTTGTGGGTAATTTGCCAATTCAAAGGACAGTGAACTTTTGTTGTGAATGTTGTTACGCAAGGTTGCAGAAGCCTCTCTCCTGAAATATTCATTCTAGAGAAATTGAGAAGCCTGTACCCAAATTTCCATCGTCGTGAATCTGCAGATTCTTGAACGTCTCAGAAAATATTTCTGGAGAATATGTTTGTTACATAACTGAGGTTTCCTAGGCTACAGTAGCCTGTAAGTAAAAATAATGTCCAACTATAGTGGTGAGTGAGAATGCTTCTGCCTCTATCCCATTACCTTAAGGAACTCCAAGTCACTGATGGCTCTGGGACTCCCCTAAGGAGGTTCTTCCTGGACTGCACAAATTAGTGCTTCCTTCACACCTGGTGGCATCCCTAGGTCCCTTTTCTTCAGCTCTCTGTCCCTTGCGGCTGCCAGCGATACTACAATACTATGTCTGGCTGCTGGTGCTGACAGTTGCCCCTACGACTAAGGCCTTCCTTTACAACTTTAAAACCCATTGTAAATGAACTCCTCCCTGAGGCCGCAACTAGGAAAAGCCCAGGGTGATGTGGCTCAGTGCTGCTCCTTCTTGGACCTGCCAGAACCACAAGAGTTTCTGAAGGCCTGGAGGAGGTCACAAACTGCTCGAGGCAGTGTGAGGCCACGAATCCCCCACCCGCGATAATGAGAGACCCATGGATCCTTGAGCTTCTCCTAGGCATCCACCCTCAACGCCCAGGATGAGCTTCTTCTAGGAGGCGCCACACTCTTCATGAGGTGTGAATCCTGGCAGCCTAATTCTCCGTCCATCCAACATGCCTGGACAAGCCTGATGCAAAAAGTAACACAGGATTGGTGTCAGCTGGGAGCCCTCCTAAATGCTAAATATTTGGGAAGCCAGGAATAGTGAACCTATTCCTTTTATTTCTTCTCTTTGATAAATGTAGCCCATAAACTCATTAAAAAGATCAAATTATAATTCTGGGAAGGAGGCCATGGATTGGCACCAAAAGCCACCATATCCAAAAACATAAATCAAAAATTTAGAATTGTAGTTATAGTCCATCAGCCAATCCCTCCACTCTTGAACCATGTTAAATAATAGAGAATTGTAATATATAGTGCAGCAAAAAAGAGAATATAAAATATTGCTAAAGCCATCTTTGATTTTTAGAATGACTTCAGAATTGAATAAAACTGAATAAGTATGAACGATATAATCTTATCTGTAGATGAAGAAGATTATATTGCCCTTAACCTTTAGTTGACTTCGAATCAGGCAAGTTCTCCAAGGCAAAATTATATATAAAGACAGAACAATTGTCGGCTCAGGTCAGAAAATCCTCTTTCGTCAAAACTACGTGGATGCATTTTCTGAAGAGGCTCATATTTCCCGAAAACACCGCAAGGAATCCTACACGCAATTGCATAATCCTTATGTGGGTTGAGGGCGTGGGTGCAATGTTACATAAGATCATGGACTGAACATCTCTGAAAAGAGGTGAAGAAATGCCTCCCTACACAGTGCAGGACGGGAAGCACAGCTCTCAGTGTGCTTGCACTAGGAGGAAAATTATGACAGCTGGTGGCTTAAATAAGAGCTTCATGATAAAGTGGCAGGATAGCCAAACCTACACATTCTCCTTCGTTTGCCACTTGGCAGAGAGCACAACACGCATGTGCTGACAAACGCTAGGTGCTGGGGCTGCTTCTGCATTGAATGTTTCACGGGAGGGCTGGGTGACAGGCATAGATTAAAGTGACGCATCTGTACAATGGCCAAGAATACAGGGTCTTAGGTAAGGTTGTCTGGTATGAATTTTTGCCCTGAGTAACATTGGGTGACTTAAGTTCCCTAATTCTTAATTTTTTTTCATTTATAAAATGGGGATAACAAGACTTTTTATTATATAATTATAAAAAATATATAATAAATATAAATAAAATAAAAGTATATTTTATATTTTTATTATAAAATTATATAATTTTTATATAATTTTTAAAAAGAGACAACAATAGTACCTACCTTTCAGATCATTTAAAATATAAAATGATATATATACATATATATGAGATATATATATTAGATATATATACATATATACACACACACACACAGTGATTAGAGTTATTAATGAGTTTAGTATAGTGCACATATAGTATAGACCACATCTAGGAAGTGGTCCTTAAAAATTAACTACTAATAGGCTTGGCACGGTGGCTCATGCCTGTAATACTAGCATTTTGGGAGGCTGAGGTGGGTGGATCACCTGAGGTCAGGAGTTCATGACCAGCCTGGCCAACATGGCAAAAAACTCGTCTCTACTAAAAATACAAAAATTAGCCGGGCGAGGTGGCGGGCACCCGTAGTCCCAACTACTCAGGAGGCTGAGGCAGGAGAATCACTTAACCCAGGTGGTGGAGGTTGCAGTGAGCTGAGATTGTGCCACCGCACTCCAGTCTGGGCAACAGAGCGAGACTCCATCTCAATTTAAAAACAAAGAAAAAGAAAAAGAAAAGAAAAAAGAAAAAGCAGCCAGTTATAAAAGGCCACATATTGTGTGATTCCATTTATATGAAATGACCATAGTAGGTGAATCCATAGAGACGTAAAGCAAATCGTGGTTTCAGAGAGTGGAAGAATGGGGAGTGAATGCTAACGGATACAGGGTTTATGTCGGGGGTGATAAGAATGTTCTGAAATTAGATAATGGTAATGGTTGCACAACTCTATGTACTAAAAACCACTGAATTGAGAGAGGTGAATTTGATGGTACGTGAATTATATCTTGATAGAAAGGAAGCTCTCAGGCCGAGTGCAGTGGCTCACACCTGTAATCCCAGCACTTTGGGAGGCCGAGGCGGGTGAATTATGATGTCAGGAGTTGGAGACCAGCCTGGCCAACATGGTAAAAACCACATCTCTACTAAAAATACAAAAAATTAGCTGGGTGTAGTGGCGAGTGCTTGTAATCCCAGGTACTCAGGAGGCTAAGGCAGGAGAATCACTTGAACCCAGGAGGCAGAGGTTGCAGTGAGACGAGAGTGCGCCACTGTACTCCAGGCTGGGTGACAGAGTGAGACTTGGTCTCAAGAAGAAAAAAAAAAAAAAAAGAAAAAAAAGCACTCTACATAAATATTTCTTTCAGTTACTATTGTTAATGACCCAGTGTAAAATACGTCCTGTTTAATAATGTGCCATTCTGAAAAGAAAGTTATTCAATCCTCGCCTTAATGCAAACTTGAGAATGTAATGGGGAGAGTGGAAGGCTGGATTTGTGGGGCCCCAAACCTTTTCTCAAGGGTCTCCTTGGCCTAAATTCAACAGCTCCTCACTGCAGACCCAAGGTCTTTCGTTTGTCCACAGTCACAGCTCCACAAAATGCCAACCAGTGTCTTCTGCTGGAGAATTTACATTTTCCCCTGGGGTTTTAGTAAACAGAGGGAAGGGTTTCTAGAGCTGAGGGTGCCTTGAGTACTGCAGCACACTGGCTGGAGAAGAGGACTTTGGATGCATGACTCCTCCACTCCCAAAAACAGTACCCCCAGCCACTCCCTGGCACCACCTTCGCCCAGCTCAGGTGGTATGTACACCTGTCAGAGCGCAATGACCGGTGTTTGGCTCTTGTTTCTGCTTTAAGTTCTTTTCAAGCGGCCAGGACTCTAGCTGCATGGTTGTGCAGGGAACTATGCACCAAAAGCAAGTGAACAAGTCTGAATAGTAAGAGTTACGTGGATCAATTGCTTACCAGCGCCAGGTACCACCGAAAGAAATTTGCACACTTTATCCCATGTAATCCTCCCCCTGGGCCTGGTGAGTAGGCACTATTCTTACCCCTGGAAGGCAGAACTACCATTATGCCATCAGTCGCTCACTTGTTGTAGCAAAGTCAGCTTTGAAAAGTTGCAACCGGCCGGGCCCAGTGGTTCACGCCTGTAATCCTAGCACTTTGGGAGGCCGAGGCAGGTGGATCATGAGGTCAAGAATTCGAGACCAGCCTGGCCAACATGGCAAAACTCTGTCTCTACCAAAAATACAAAAAAAAAAAAAAAAAAAAAAAAATTAGCCAGTCATGGTGGTGGATGCCTGTAGTCCCAGCTACTCAGGAGGCTGAGGCAGGAGAATCACTTGAACCTAGTGGGTGGAGGTTGCAGTGAGCCAAGATCACGCCACTTCACTCCAGCCTGGGCGAAAGAGTGAGACATCATCTCAAAAAAAAAAAAAAAAAAAAGAGAGAGAGACAAAAACAGGTTGCATCCGTAATGGTTTAGTTTCTAAATCTGTGTTAGACTGCATGGGCTGCCATAACAAAATATCACAGACTGAGTGGCTTAAACAACAAACATTCATTTTCTAACAGTTCTAGAGGCTGGAAGTCCATGATCAAGGTGCCACCAGGGTTAGTGAAGAAAGAGAGAGAACTGCATTGTCTTTTCCTCTCCCAATAAGGACACCAGCCCTATAGGATCAGGGCCCCACCCTTATGACCTCACTTAACCTTACTCACTTTTCTAAAGTTTCTATCTCTAATTACCCTTACACTGGTTACAGTTACAGTTTCTACTCTAGTTACAGTTACATTCAACCTATGAATTTTGAGGGGAAACAATTCAGTCCATACCACATTCAAAATAAAGATCCTTTAGGTATCTAAATTTGCATTAATCATATGGTACGCTTTATTTATTTAAAAGGTCCTTACGATCTTGTAAGATTCAGGCCCTTTGAAATCTGGATCCACCCCTCAATATTCCCATTTTTAGAGAGGACGACACTAAAGCCTAGAGAGAAGTAACTTGCTCTCGGCAATACCATCAGTGAGTGGAGGATAAGACCCGAAGATGCTCAGGGTGTTTGACCCTAAACCCTTGCTACTCAAAGTGTGCTCCCTGGGCCAGCAGTCTCCACTTCCCTGGGAGCCTGTTAGATATGTAGACTCTCAGGACCCAGCTGGACTCGTTGCATCAGGAACTAAATCTTAATAACATCCCAAGAAGTCTCCATGTTTACGAAGCCCTGCTTTAAACTGGACTGCCTCCACCTGTGTCTTTGATTTCATTTTCCCTCCAGAAAGAGCAGCTGGTGTGACTGCAGGCACCCACCTCGCGTCATGGAGAGTTGAGTGTACACTGATGGGGGCTGTTGAGACCCCAGGTATGCCTGGGAGGAGAGGTAGGAGCAAAGAAGGGGGATGGGGTTAGACCAAGGAGAGAATGTCTTTCAAGTAGCCTCACACTCTGGTCTCAGGGCAGCTCCTACTGCTTGGGGCAAGAGCTGATGCCACTGTAGTCCAGAGCTGTAGCCTGGGGCACCCTTTACAGCCCATACCAGGACACAAGCATGGTGCCCTGGGACAAAGAGCAGCACTCAGCCGTGCTCTGTGGATGAAGGGACAAAGGTTCTGCTTTCATGCATGTGGGAAGGCAAATCGTGGAGAGCTGCAGTCTTGCTGCATCTTCTGTAACTCCCTGTTCAGTGACTTTACAACACCCTAGCTTGAAATCTGCCAAGGTGCGTTTACACTATGAAAACTGGCAAAAGCTACAAATAGGGGCTCTTTTTTAAAAAATAAAAAATGCCATTTTTAAGCATTTATCAGTATATCCCTGGATGTTTGCCACACTATAAAATATAGATGATTTAGTGATGGTCAACATCTGAAAAAGTGGCCAGGTGTGGTTGCTCATGCCTGTAATCCCAGCACTTTGGGAGGCTGACGTGGGTGGATCACTTGAGGTCAGGAGTTTGAGACCAGCCTGGCCAACAGGGTGAAACCCCATCTCTAATAAAAATACAGAAAATTAGCCGGGTGTGGTGGCAGGCACCTGTAATCCTGGCTACTTGAGAGGCTGAGGCACGAGAATCGCTTGAACACGAGAGGTGGAGGTTGCAGTGAGCCAAGAATGCGCCGTCGCACTCCAGCCTGGGTGACAGAACGACTCCCTCTCAAAAAAAAAAAAAAAAAGTGACAGTTTTAACAAGGACATTTAAAAGCAAGTGCAGGAAAGAGTCCATAAAGAACACCTTTCCCTTTGAGTTTCCCTAGTTATGTGATTGTGCCATTCGCTCGCTGAAGGTTAGTAAGCACAGGAAGGAGCGCATTCTGCTCAGAGACATGTGGTAGGCTGATCTCGGTGACCCATCCTCTACAAGGCCCTGCTCAGCCCTTTGCTTTCAGCCCATCACCTATTCCTCTTTCTCACTGTCTGTCTGGAAGAGCTCAGCCCTGCCTGTTACTTCTGATTTCCTTGCCTAGCCCTCCCTATGAAGTGGCCACATCCACACCACAGACAAAGGCTGGTGTACAGTAGATGCTCAAAAATATCTGTTGAACTATACAATTTTGGAAAACAACTCCCCACACTTGCATGTCTATGGGCCCTTATCGGTCAGGGAAGTGTGGGTGGCAATATGCACAGAATCTGAGTCCCAGGCGCCACCTGCCCCCCAGACTCTGCGGCCCTCCCCGCAGTTGACACAAGGGATTGGCAGTCCTGGCCTATGTAATGTCCAGGCCCTGGGCCACAGCGTGCAGCTCCTCCCTCTGGCAGCAAGTCTGACCCTTACTCTCTGTCTCATCGTGACAGCTCTAACCAGGCTTAACCCTTCACCTCATTTCTAGAAACTGTTCTCTGTTGGGTTTCTGAATAGACGTTTGGGGGCCTTCCAAGGATCTGAGGTTGTCCAGGCCTAGAGTCACCTGGGCCTTCTTCCTAGAAGAGCAATTGCATCTTGGCCTGGAGGTGGCACGTCACCTCCTTCTCATTGTTTTCCTGGATGTTGAGGAGCTCTCTTATTCTTCACCATCCACCTGCTTCGGGCTTCCTGTTGCCATCTGTGCTCAGCATCTGAGACACTGGGTCACTCTGGGCTTCTTTTGCCCCATGCCCCCACCATACTTCCTCCTGCTGCCTCTGCCAGGTGCTTGGGGTATGTGTCACCTGTGAGGCAGACTTCTCCTTGGGGACTTCAATGGGGTCTGGCTCACAGTGCCTAGTCTAGTTTTCAGCTCTGGCCCCTCGTGGGCAGCCCTTCCCATGGTGGTGTCCAGAGCAAGGAGGGGCTCCCCAGATTTTGGGAGAGACTCTCTAATACCCACACCCAAGGTGCAAGAAGAGATTCGTTCATTCAGTGCACCCTTTGTTTACTGAGCACTGACTCCACCCTGCTAGGCACTGCCCTAGATGCTGGGGGTGATAAATCAGTCAAGGGACCAGCACTTGCTAAGATCACATTCTGGGGAGGAGACCAATGCCAAACACATGAGCAAAATATATGTGGAATAGGATATGTATTTATGTTTTTCTATTCCATTTACATATAATGTATCTACCATGTTTATTTATGTTTGCATAGATACAAATCTTATGCATTCATATAAACAACATGTTTATAAATATAACACATTACATGCAAACATCGTTATAAACTTACATTTAAATATAGATAATACACACATACACACACACACACACAGAGTGACAAATGCTCAGAAGAAAATTAGTTAGGACAAGGCAGCAGTCAGGAGCTTGGGTGAGAGCTGCTTTTATTTTGCATTATGAGACAGGACCTCACTCCACTGTCCACCTTGCCCCCCCCCCTCACCGCCCTCCCATAGCTGGGACTACAGGTGTGTGCCACTACGCCCCGCTAATTTTTTTATTTTGTAGAGAGTTATCCTATGTTGCACAGGCTGGTCTCCAACTGCTGGGCTCAAGTGCTCCTCCAGCCTTGGCCTCCCTGAGTGCTGGGGTTACAGGTGTAAGCCACTGTGCCATGCAGGGCGCTTTTTGACAGAGAGGCCAGGAAAGGCTACTTGGGGAGACCATGGAAAGAGAAGGACTTGCAGAAAGAGAACTGTGGAGCAGCATCGCAGCCAGAGGCCCTGAGCCGGGAAAGTGCTCCACTCATGGGAGGCTGGACTGCAGGGCAGTGAGTCCCAGGGCCACCTGGGGACTTAGGAATCCTTCTAGGTGGGAGCTAGGGAGCACCCAAGATCTGCCATCCATGGGCAAGGACTCACATTTTGCATCTAGACTGGTCTGCCTCCTCCTTCAGTTAATGAGAAAGCACGGGATCAGAAGGAGGAAGGGAGGCGCCGCAGGCCTCTGGATACCTCATCCAATGACAACATCGCAAGGGGAGCATCAACCCCAACGCTGATCGCCGTGCAGGCTCGCTCGATCTGCCCTCTTGTTGGTCTTTTATTCGAGTCATTGAAACCATATGAAACTGCCACTTTTATAGGTCAGCCCATCACACCAACCAAGATCTTAGAGAGTGGAAGTGAAGTTCGGCAGATCAGGGACCTCTGGCTGACTTGCTCTGGGCCCGGGCGTGGCGGGCAGGACCTGCGAATCTGTCCGCCGGCCCGCACTGGAGTGGCAGGTTGTGCTACAGTAGCGCCCAGTGAATCAGGAGGGCAAACTTAAGAGTGCATTCCCCTAGAGCGAGTGAGCTGTTAGTAAAGCGAGGCCGCGCTCCAGCCCGCAGTTTCTGATTCCGTGGGACCCGGTAGACCCCCCAGATCTGCATTTCTAACAAATTCCCAGGTGTCGCTGACGCTCCTGGTCGGGACTCCCACTTTGCGACCCCACGCACTAGACATCTGCTGCACGAATAAAGGTCGGAGAGCGGCGCCGGACACTCCTCACCCTCCAACGTCAGTCCTCCCGCGCAGGTCCGCTCACCTCGCCCTCGCACGCCCTCCAGGCTCCAGGTGGTTCCCCTCCCCCAGCTCCGCCAGAGAGGCGCCGGCCCCGGGATTCCCGCACTCCGCCCAGAGAGGGGCGCGCTCCCCGCCGGGGAGAAGCCCTCTGCCGCAGCCGCGAGTGTCGGTGCTAGGCCCAGTTGCCGGGGGATTCCTTCCCCGGACGCTCGCAGCGGGCCGGGTCGGGGCTCGGAGTAGGCGGGGCGGGGCGGGGGCGGTGCTCCGGTGGGCGCGGCGGAGCCAGCCGGGGCGGGGGCGCGGCGCACCTTGCACCCGCCGCCCCCGCCCCGCGCCGCCGCCAGCCCCTCCCCGCGCTCCCGGCGCCCCCGCCCGCCAGAGACGGTTCCAGCCCCTTCCGTCCGCCCCGCTCCGCCGCTGTCCTCCGCCGGCCCGCGTGGGAGGACGATGGGTCAGCGCGGAAAAAGTGAATGAGGGCGGCAGCGGTGGCGGCCGCAGCCAGCGCCTGACTCGGCGGGGCCCGAGCACCGCCCGCGTCCCGGCCCCCGGCACCATGGACGCGCCGCGCGCCTCGGCGGCCAAGCCCCCGACCGGGTAAGCTGCCCCGCGGTCCGGCGGGGTGGAGCGGGGTCTTCCCTGGGCTCGGACGCCCGCGTCCGCACCGCGCGCTCCGGGGCAGGGCCCCCTCTCTGCTGTCCCAGCGGGTGCTGGTGGTAGTGGTGGAGCAGGTGGTGCGGTGCTGGTGTTCGGTGCTGGTGTTGGGTGGTGGTGCGTGCTGTATACTTTGGGCGCCCGGGTCGTTGCCCAGGTAACCGTGTCCGGCCGGGGCCGGAGCGCACTTTTCGCGCCGGGTGGTTTGTATGCAAGCGTCCTTATGGGGTCCCCGCCAGCACAGCCCCCCACTCAGCTCAGAGCTTTCCTCAGGCCCCCGAAGTGTTTGCCATAGGGGTGGAGCAGGGAGCGAAGGGACGCCCGGCCTTTGACTCCGGCCTCGTCCCTGCGGGCTTGCCCCCTGCCAGTGTTCCGACCAAGTCTTCCTTCTCCCGGCCGCGGCGGCAGCCCCAGGGTCGGCTCTCCGGATAGCATGGAGGGGAGGGCTCCACGGCTTCGCAGCCTCCCGGGCCCCGCGTTCTCGAGAGGTGTTCGGATTCCCCGGAGGGTTTCATGGCAGCAGCTCTCCCTCCCTGCCTTTATTCCAGGGTCTCCCCTGGCAGTGGAAGGGGCGCCCTGGTGGGGCCAGGCCTGAGGCGCAGACACCCGTAGCGCACCCGCTAGTCTGGGGGCCCATCCCTGTCTTCGCGATTCGGCTTCTGCCTAAACCTCTCCTGGTTTCTGTTTGCCATCCCCACACCTTGCGTGCAAGGATTACACGTCACATTCAGAATTTGACTCTTATAAAGAGTAATTTCCCTCATGCAGGACTAGCAGCCCTGCTCATTATCCAGACCCTGAGCCAGGTGGGCCGTGCCCATCCCGGCCAGCGGCGCTGGCTGGGCCGCGGGGTCGCGCTCAGTCCCGGCGTACTTTGTAGATTTCAGCAAGGCGTGCTGGGGACCTTCGACCTCGCTTGCTTGCCTGGAGCAAATGTGTATGAGTCTTGCAAATGGAATGAGGGTTGGGGTGAGCCCTGCACCTGCTTACCGAATGGGCCCACTTTCTGCTATGGCAACTGGACTTGAAGGAGGCAGCTTTGGGGACAACAAATCTTTTTTTCTGTTACAGTTGTGTCCCACTGACTCACCCTGCCCATGTGCCCATAGGCAGGCGTGTTGCCCAAGTGTGTAAAAGACTTTCAATTGGGCTGTTTTTTAAATTTTAAAGTTTTCCTTTAATGCCAGGAAAAAGTGAGCCAGATTAGCAAATCAAATAATCCTGAAGCTGAGAAATGTTTAAAAGAAGTTTTCTTTCTCTCTCTCTCTCTCTCTTTTTTTTTTGCAGTGCACTTATTGGTGACTATATAATTCTCTTTGAACAAACAAATTCCCCAGAAATAAAATAAATGTGGGAAATCCTTTTTCATGGTAATGGGCATCCCAAAATAACATAGGGAAAGGTGAAACAGAGGTATCTTTAAATCTGTGGCTTTCATAGCCTATTAAATGAGCCTATTTAAGGACACTGAATTATTTTGTCACTATCACCTTATAAATAAATATGAAGACAGAGAGAACATTTAAAAGGTTGGCAAAACTGTATCTAAAGAGTATCTGTAAGATCCTTGAAGGGAGTCTAATGATAGAAGTGAAAGGATGTAGCCTAAGAGCGCGGCAGTCTTTTCAGCCTGGTACTGTGTAGCAAGAGGGAGGCAAGGGCTGGCCTTCTCAGTGCTTGCCAAAGCTCTGATTGGCCTTCATATTTGAATGGCAAAGCAAAACTAAGGATTTTTGCTATGGAAAACATGAAATTATTATTCCTGATGCATTCAGTTCTTTCCCTCACTCGTGTCCAGTGTCTAATTTACTTGTCCGAACATCTTTGTCCAAGAAATGTAGACATATTATTTTTAACTTCTATTGTTCTCAGTTACTTTGTCATTTGTTAATACTTTCTGCGTTAATATTAAGAAGCATCAATAAAATATTAATATCCTTAATAGTTTTTCAGACAAGAATTACATGTTTAATAAGCAATTTTGTGTTCAAATCTGAGGAGATAAATGGTGTTAGGTCTTTCAATATTTTACATAATTTAGGTGTATGCTTGCTAATTATAAAGGTTGGATATTGCTGTGAAATTTCTGGCCTTAGTACATTATTGGTGGCAGGCAGATTCTATTGGCTCTTCACTGAGATTACTCCTCTGTTCCCTGACATTAAGGCAGTGTTTGCAGTGTTCTTGAGGGAAATTTGTTTTCCATCTGATTCTGCAACCGTTTATTATAAAATCAAACTTTCAGTAAGCCACTGTCTTCCCACATGATAACAAACTGATGAGGTGAAGCTGTTGCTGTTGCTGAAACTACCACTCCTCCTTGTGTTGTACAAAAACAAGCTAGACTGGGTGCAATGAATTAAGGAGATTTCACCCTGTAAAATATGGCCTACAAACGCTCTTCTAGAGGATTACTGAAGGGAGATAGGTTGGTGAATGTAAATTCACTGACTCTATGTCTGGCTAAATTATTAATAGGTAGTTACTAGTTATCTTTGTGAAAAACAAATACGCATCTTTACTTGGACTGAAATTGTATGGTTTTTACTAGGAATTGCATTAAAACAGTGATATATGACTTCCTTGACTCCTGGGGAAAGTGTTCTTTTAGGAAAGAGGCTGTGTGCAAAAACTAACAAGTCAGACTTGATGTGACTTTTAGGGAGTTTTAGAGCTCAGTTGAAGTATAAGAATTGACAGAATACTCAGAACACAAATAAAGGCAAATTGCCTTTTGGTGAGGTTTTGAACTACATTTAACTCCATACTTTATCTGTTTACTTTATCTGTTTGTCTGAGTATTTATGGGAGCCATCCCAGTAGTCGGCTGTTACAGAACACGGGGCTAAATTTCCCGTTGGACCCTCTATTAATAAAGGACAGAAGAAGGCTTGCTGTTTGGCAGGACCATGCTTACTTTTTTTTTCCTATGGAGGAAAGACACGTTTCTGTAGAATACAATAATCTCCAATGACATGAAATGTCAAAACAGCTGGTGCATTTGATCAATGGCTGTATTCAAGCAGTTTGCTCATGTAAAAATCAGTGAAAGTTTTGCTAATCAGTTTCGTCAAAATGTGGACTTCGTGTAAACATAGCTGTTATTTCTTTGCATAAATTTATATTTATTTAATCAAATTATTAGAACCAGAAGAAATTTGAAAACATTGATCGAAGTGGGTAACTTGAGCTACTCTAGTCCTGTCGGTACTGCACATAGTATTAAGTGTAGAAGGTCTGTGACGATTGATAGTGACCTGGGGCAGCCACAGTGACATTTTGTATTAAACCCTCATAAGCATGCAAATATTATGGAAATATTAACTCTACACCATAATCGGAGGCTTAGGTTTCTAGGCCTTTGGCTTTTGGCTAACATGTTAGAGAATGTGTTTACATTCTTTCAAATGAGAGCATGTATAATGAACTGTTACATAAAACTTTTCCCGTTAGATTTGAGCAATATTTTTAAAAGACGTTACTTCTGAGCTACTCTTTATTTTGGCAATTCATTTAAGAAAGTAAAAGTTAAAGATTGCTTGATGTAATGTAGAGAGTAGGCCTAGGAATTTTAATGTTTTGTAATTAAAATATTTACAAATAAATTAGAAGAGTTGGACATTTCTGTGTTGCAATATCACCTAGTCTCAGCATTTTTATTATTTCTCAGTGGTTGTATAAAGGGGATAGAACTGAAGTATGAATATAGAACTGAAGTATGAATAAAATTTGTTACAAAGGTATTTGTTAAGTGTTGTGTCTCTCCTGCCCCCAGGAACTTTTGCCTGCAGTCCCTCCTGTGTTTTCTTGTGACCTCCAGTGCACAGGTGGAGTGGATTATTACTGGGTGGAACCTTGACCCAGGCAGAGCGGTAGCCCCCACATATATGCAGGCGTGGATTCTGTGGACTCCTTAATTTGAGATCCAGGGAATGAAGTCATAATCTGTGTGCACGCAAGTGCTCCTGTAATTATTAAGAAAACAATGATTATAGGATGCATCTATACACCATAATAAGTAGTTTAGGTTTCTAGGCCTTTTGTGCTTTGTTACAAATTTATGATTGAATTTAGTTTTGTAATTGATCTACAGTTTTGAAAAGTGAGCATAAATATTTGATACCAAAGTAGTAGTAATATTTAGATCAAGGACATGCAAATCTTAAATATGCTAATAACACTTGGTTTTGATTTAGACTTGAACTTTGTAAATACACTAACAGAGAGTTCCTGTATTTATTTCCTTTTTGGTGGGGGGACATAATCTCACCATGTCACCCAGGCCGGAGTGCAATGGTGCATCCTCAGCTCACTGCAACCTCCGCCTCCTGGGTTCAAGTGATTCTCCTGCCTCAGCCTCCCGAGTAGCTGGGATTACAGGTGCGCGCCACCACACCCAGCTAATTTTTGCAATTTTTTTTTTTTTTTTTAGTAGAGATGGAGTTTCACCATGTTGGCCAGGCTGGTCTTGAACTCCTGACCTCATGATTTGACCGCCTTGGCCTCCCAAAGTGCTGGGATTACAGGTGTGAGCCACTGCAGCTGGCTGAGGTCCTGTATTTATTATATGGTGTCTTCTTACATCCCTTCATTCTCTCCCCATCCACATTTAATTATGAATATTTTATGTGTTGGTTAATTTTAGTTATGTGATTTTTTTTTTCAGTTACCTTATACTATATTTGATATATGGCATATCAAATATACTGTTGGAAAAAAGTTGGTATTTCATGACCCACTGAAAGCTTTTACATATCTTCATCTTTGTACTTTTTCTCTATTTAAAATACTGTACTTGATACTGGTTTATATTACTACATAGAGATGTATTGATAATATGCCTTTTTATACTTTTATGATTTTCATTTATTTGAGTTGTAAATTTTAGTTCCCACCTCCCCCATTTTATACTTTGCTTTCTCACTTCCACCTTGTCACCTGAGTGTTTCTGTATTTTTCAGGGCCACTCCCTGGCTTTCTGCCCCCGAATTGATGGGTAGCCTATGTCAGTTTTCTTTCATGGTTCCATAATTCCGTATTTTTCATCTGTCTTTCCTGAAATAGAATTAAACTTTTTTTCCTCATGTATACTTTATATGATTTTAGTTGCCTCTTGCAAAGCTAAAGATGGTCAATACTTTCAAGTCCTAGTGCTATTTATTCTAGACTAGAGTTTGCTGTCTCCTCCGGTGTGACAATAGACAATGGGTCTCCAACAGTGTATGTATTTCCTGCTGCCTGTCTCAGGGCCATCCCTGTGCTTCTGAGCCAGCCCCTCCAGAGAAGGATGGCTTTCCCCAGCTGGGAGAAACTCTGTGGCCTCTTGGGGTGTTAGCACACTCCCTCTGCTCTCCTCATCAGGTGGCGAGCTGCTCCCTGCCAGGGCCTTGTCTTCTACAGGCCAAGTCCAATTAGAGTAATCCCCCAGCTAAAAACATTTCTATTAAGGAAAAAGCTTTTTAAGCAACTGCCAGAGTATATTTTTCTTGGATACATTTGATTAGACAGATTCCCAGACCACAAATACTTCTGTACAAATACGTTTGTAGATCCAGTTCCCATCTGCACCACACCAAGTGATGCCTGTAAAAAAGACACCAATTGATTTAGAGAAGCCAATAAAGTCCTTATCCCTTAAAAAAAAAAAAAAAAAAAAAGAAAAAGAAAAGAAAAGATACAACCAACCAGGCTCGGTGGCTCACGCCTGTAATCCCAGCACTTTGGGAGGCTGAGGTGGGCAGATCACGAGGTCAAGAGATCGAGACCATCCTGGCCAACATGGTGAAACCACGTCTCTACTAAAAATACAAAAATTAGCCGGGCGTGGTGGCAGGCGCCTGTAATCCCAGCTACTCAGGAGGCTGATGCAGGAGAATCGCTTGAACCCGGGAGGCAGAGTTTGCGGTGAGCCGAGATTGTGCCACTGCACTCCACCTGATAACAGAAAGAGACTGTCTCGACAAAACAAAACAAAACAAAAACAACCCTCTAAAGATAAACCAGGTAAGTCGGGAGTCCTGGCTGGTCGATCCCGTCTCTTGTCTCCCGGGTGCCCCTCTAGCATTCACTGCCCAAGAACCTGAATCCCCATGGGGAGCCATTGCTTAGGGATGCTTCCCCCTCCCTCCAGACAGAGGCTGGCAAGGGCCAGACAGGGCATCCTTCCCTGATTCAGAATGCCGTCTGCTTATTTGTTAATCCTATTGACTTTCTTCTATCAAAGGCAGACAGAGGGAGGATTAGTGGAAAGAGAATTATCTCAGGAACAAGAGCTTTGGACCCTGGTGCCAGTTGTCCAAGGTGAAATTGCTCCTTCTCCACACAGCCTGCAGACCCATCCTGATGGGGCCTCTCCTCACTTGCTCAGCTCAGGGCTGTCTGATGATGTTTCTCCCAGGCGCCAGTGTTCTCCACCAGTGCTGCCACAGGTGCTTCTGAACACTTGACTGGTGACTACTGCAACTAGGAGCTGAGTCTTTCACCTTTTAATATTTTAATTCATTTAAACTTAAATAGCTGTGTGTGGCTAGTGCCAGTGGACAGTGAGGCTCCAGCCTTTGGATTTGCCGCTCTTTGTTTGCCACTGCAGCTTCCCAGGCCTCGCCCGGGGTCTCAGGCTTTCTCTCTGCCTTGGCCTGGAGAGCCTTCTTGCCCCTTTCTCAGAATGCCACCTGCTTATTGTTTAAGCTGCAGCTGGGGCGCCCCCAGGAGGCCTTCTGAGAGTAGCCCTCTCACACCCCACGCCCTCCCCTGTCCGAAAACCTCCTATGGGCTTATGATTGACCCTTTACTTGCCCCTCTGACCCACTGAATTCTAAGCAGCTGCTTGGAGCCAGGACTATCACTTTGTAAGCTTTTGTGTCATCGGTTTGTGGCCTGTGATGCACAGAACAACCCCTGCTTCCCTCTTGCTCGTGGAAGGAGTTAGATAACATGATCGTAGACTCATGTGAGCTCTGAAATCATATGATTCAGTGTTCCCAGAATATTCTAGAGTCCTCGTTCAAAAAAACTGTTTCTTAAATTGCTGCTTAAATCTTGTTTTTGCCAGCCTGTATGAGAACAGACCGATCTACTGGCACTAACATATTTGGAACTGATGTGCTTGGACTGTGCTTGCCAGTCATGCAGCCTAGTTCAGTGCAGATTTGGGAGGTGTTAAGAGGTCTTATTTTGAGGAACATAAAGTGGTAGTGGCTTAAAGAGGAGATAATTCTCTCTCTTATCTAAAAGTCCACCGTGGGGGTCCTCGGCTAATGTTGGGGTGCAGTGTTCCCAGAGACCTGCTGGGAACAGGTGCTCGACTGTGGCTAGTGTGCAGTCTCCATCTGTTCCAGCCTGGCCTGAGGAGGGGGAGATGCACCCTATCCTTTCGTATTCCACCTGGCAGCCATACAAGTCCCTTTGCTCATGTCCCCTTGCCCCAACCATAATCACATGGTCCTTAAAAGGGCAGCTTGGAGGCAGGGGGAACAGAGATGTTAGCCATCATGATTGCATTTATGACTCCTGTGAGGGCCGGGGGAACGTAGATGTTAAAGTGTACAGATGGGTAGGTGGCTCCAGTGAGCATGTGGCTCCTCTTCTCCCCGCCAGGGTCTTGGGAAGGGGTTGACAGTTTCTGGCCTTTCTGAAAAACATGTCCTTAGTTTGCTGTGACACACACCCACGTCATATAGAGCTGTGACCTACAAAGCCCATGCCTTCCAGACATCTAAGGGGAGGAAGTGACGTTTATGCTGTAATTTTAAAGACCAGTGGTAAACAGGACTTTGCATTTGCAACACATCAGGGTGGTGACATCCTTTGCTTTTTATGATGTCTCTGTTCTCCTTGTCCATGCTATAGCCAGCCACTTCCACTTATTCATAGTGGGCCCCATCCTGAAGGAGTGGGGGAAAGAGGATCCCCCAGCCCTAGCCCTTACGGTAGTTGCACCTGGGAAAGTCAGAGCTTCCTGCTGGTTTGGAGGAGGTAGGCAGGTTGGAGAGAGTCCCTGTTAGAATGAGGAGTATTGGCAAAGCGTTGTCTTATCATAAGTGCTCTGTGTGGCTTAAGGACTCATAGAGCTGGAAGAGGAGAAATACCAAATGGATTAACTTTGCAATTACATGTGGATGGCTTGAGCAGTTAAGTAAGTTGCAAACTAAGGCTAAGGAACAGAATGGGAAAACCAGCTGTGTGTGTGAGTGTGTGTATGAGTGTGTGTCTGTCTGTCTGTGTGAGAGTGGGCATGAAGTTAAAGCTAACTTCCAGCACTTGGCAAAGCAGCAGATTACCAAATCAGTTCTGGCAGTTTTCAAACTTAATGGCTTGGGAGTTGTATTTAAAAATAGTCCTGGGGAAGAGTGTTAATGCAGTCAAAGTGTACACTTTCGTTCATGTGGCTAATTTTTTAGTCTCTAAATACAGTTTGGTTGGCTAGAACCCTCTTAATTAAGTGCAAAATCCACTAATGTTCAATGCACAAACCATTAGCCTGGAAGGAGACTGATCGACAGCAGCCAGAGTCTAAACATTCGCCATGCAGGGCAGGTCCTTGCCAGGCTTTCCCGTCCGTCCACCTGTCCATCTGTCTTGTTGTCTATAGCTACCAGGTAGAATTAGTTTCAGGTAGAACTGATAACTTTCTTCATCCTACTCCTGCCTAAACCACTTATTAGGTGATAATGGTTGTCTGCGCTCTAACAATATCACAGGCAGGAAGAGTGAATTGCAGATCATTCACAAGAGCCAAGCCACCCAATTGGATTTAAAAAGTGTGAATTGGGGTCATGAAGTCTGAATGTTTCTCATGCTGGGACAACCCCCTAAATCGCTACACTTGACTACTTCTCAGAAATGATTGATTGGTTTCAATGGCACAAGCCATAATCGAAGACTGTGTTCTGAATGCAGTTAATTTGTGAATTTCACAATAAACGGAAAAGTAAGGAAAACTAGTTTGGAAGCTAGACTAAATTGAAAAATATTTCAGTTTGGAATATTTCCTTATTATTTGTCCATTTATTTTTACTTACCATCATGTTTCACATTTTTAGAATGATAGGTTTTTCTAAAGGAGGACACAAACATGTTCTTCAAAAGGACTTGCCGTATTTCTGCATTTGAGCCACTTGCCTGCTGCCATTCTCTAGCTGACAGAGGTAGGAGATGGTCAGAGCCTGCTCCTTGTGCGTGGGAGGTCTGGCTCTCCCCATCAGGGCCCTCTGATGTTGGTAGGACAGTACTGTCCTCTGCATTTTTTGTTTTTGTTTTTGTTTTTATTTTGAGATGGAGTCTTGCTCTGTCACCCAGGCTGGAGTGCAGTGGCGTCATCTCAGCTCCCCGCAACCTCTACCTCGTTCAAGCGATTCTCCTGCCTCAGCTTCCTGAGTAGCTGGGATCACAGGCCTGCGCCACCACGCCTGGCTAATATTTTTTGTATTTTTAGTAGAGACGGGGTTTCACCATATTGGTCAGACTGGTCTTGAACTTCTGACCTCAAATGATCCACCCGCCTTGGCCTCCCAAAGCGTTGGGATGACCGGCCTGAGCCACCGCACCCGGTCTGTCCTCTTGGTTTTGTAGGTGAGATTGCCATGTGGCTCTGAAGTCTCTTGTCAGTGTCCATGTCCTCATTCTTGGCCACTCTGCTAGGCCACATTGAAGCACGGAACTCATTTCCAAAGCTGCTTTATGAAAGCTGCTGCCCTGGCTCCCTGCAGGGTGAAGGACGATGTTGCTCTGCTCTATTTCTGAAGCCCTGGAGTGTCTCAGCAGCATTTTGCCATGAAAAGTCAGTCTGCCTGCAGACATCCTTATGACTTATTCCTGGTATGGGAGCCTCATGATTACCTGTTTGATTGTGACAGAACTCATGCGTTTCTAGCATGTGTGACTCCTGAGACTCTTAGGTGGGATTTTACTTTTTCAAAGAAATACGTGGGGTGTGATAGGAGAGGACCAAACTCAGCTGTTGTAGAGCACAGAGCAGTTATGAATTAGTGTAAGGAGTCGAATCCAGATTCTTCCTCGTCAAAGCAAGACGTTCTGCCTTGATACTGGCTGATTAATTAATAGACATTGAAAAGTCTCCTCTTTTGTACAGGATGTTGGCCCAGCTCAGTGTCTTGGGCTGATAAATTTAATGAAAACACAGAGCTCTGCTCTGTTCAGTACATGAGCTTCCTTCAAAGTAGAAGCTATACAGAACCCAGACCCACAAATTCACTCATTGTGTTTTCTTTAGGTAACTTTATGCAGCCCTTGCTCCAGGCTGCAAGAGCCTCCGTAATGAGCTGGGTGATGCTTTTAGGGCCTCTTCTCTGCAGGTGAGTTGGGCCCTGTTAGCCTGGGCATGCTAGACAGTGTTGGGGCTTCTAGAGGCCAACACCGTCCAGTAGGGATGAGCTGAGCATGGGGAGAAAATAGCCCTGGTGTGTGGCACTTCCAAGCCCCTCTAGGTTCATGGTGCCTAGTGTCACTGTGCTCGTGGGATCCCACTCATCTCCATTACAGCTCACACCTCAAGACACTTGGGAAGCAAGAGCCATCTTCATCCATCAAGTACAATGTTTTGTTTTTTTTTTCCCCCAAGACAGAGTCTTGCTCTGTCACGTGGGCTGGAGTGCAGTGATGTGATCTCAGATCTCAGCTCACTGCAACCTCCATCTCCTGGGTTCAAGAAATTCTCCTGCCTCATCCTCCCAAGTAGCTGGGATTACAGGCACGTGCCACCATGCTTGGCTAATTTTTTTTATATTTTAGTAGTGACAGGGCTTCACCATGTTGGCCAGTCTGGTCTCGAACTCCTGACCTCAAGTGATCTACCTGCCTTAGCCTCCCAAAGTGCTGGGATTACAGGCATGAGACACCATGCCCGGCCATCATTGAGTACAATATTTTAAGTGCATACCTGGTACCTGGTATAGGGGCTTTTTAGTGCCATGAATGAGCTGTATGTTCTTGGCTCTCCTGGGGCCTATGAAAGCAGAATGTCCCTCAATCTATTTTTTTTAAATTTAGTTTTAGTCACTTTCACAAAAGTAATTTATCCTTCTTATGATGTTTCACTTACCTGTGCAGAATCTTCCTTCTGTTAGAACTGATTGTTCTAAATGACATGCACCAAGTTGGAAGATTATACCTTTTGTCTTTTTATTTCAACTGTTGATCTGTAGAAAATATTGCTTTTTAGATGAGGTATCTAGATGGCAACCTCAGAGGAAAATTATATGTTAGAAATGTTTTCTTGATGTTTACTTTTCATTTTCTGAGTTTAAAATTATACAGTATTCTTACAGTCAGGGATAAGACTGGCTGCAGAGCCTGATGGGAAGTAATACATGGCTTGTGTTTACACTGGGCTGGCTTTCATGATTTACCCATGTGCCTGGGAGGGGGATGCACTTCATTTGTGTAACATTTTTTACTTAGGGTGGTGTTTTTATAATGCTAAATATTTGTTATCGTGAAAAGATGTTCTTATTTATTTTAAACAAGTGAAAGTGACATATAACTGAAACAGATTTTCCACAAGGCTCAGCTTGTGTCCCTCTTTGTTGTGTCGCAGTGACATAGGCCCTTGCGCTACCTAGTGGTGCTGGCATTTGGAGGGGCGGGGGCTCTGGGTAGCATGGCTGGTTTGCAGCTCTCTGGTAACTTCTTGGTGAGGGTGTCAACCTACAGAATGTGAGTGGAAGGACAAGGCCCGCACATCCACCCTCCCCCTGAAAGCTGTGTCACTCCGAGGGACTGTTTAACCTCCTCATCCCTCATGACTAAGGCGGAGATGACTGGATTGCAGGGTTTTATGAGATAATTAGAGACCAGGAGTAACAGCATCAGTGGAGGACCTGTCACAGTTCCTATTTTTTTTTTCAATTCTTTTCTCATTATAAAATATTGTTATTTTCCCATTATTGTTTTTCTGCCAGTATTCCATCATTCTGGACCAAGAATATATAATAGATGCTCTATCCAGACACCTGTTTTTACGAAGACTTGCACTGCCTTTCCAGTAGGAAATATTACTGCTACCATTCTGTTTTCTTATGGTAAAAATGCAGCCAGTGCCACCTTGATAGGAAACTAATGATTCTAATACTCAGAAGGAATCTGTTGGTTTAGAACAGAAAAATAGCACTGGAAATACAATAAAAATCATAGCTTGTATTCATAAATTGTTTTTCAGTGGATGTTGTAAACCAAGTTTGTACCAGGACCAGGTGGGTCACACTGATAAGGAAGTCATGGGCTGGACAGGGTGGGTTGGGGACTGTGGGGAGAAGGAATGGCGACTCCTGTCCCACTGGAAGAACTTTGTTAGAAGGCTGGACCCGCCTGTGACCTCTGCCTCACCACTTCTAAATAGAGGTCATTGTGCTGTGCCCTTTGTTTTGCTCTCCTAGCAGTTCTTGGATGCTGTGAGGGCGAGACCACGATTCCTCTGTCATGCAGGTGTGGCTGCCTCTCTCACACCATCACTTTCCAAGCTGACCTTGGTACTGGTGACAACCTGGGACTGGATTCTGGTCTCCTGACTGTTGGACCAGTGAGTGGTTTTTGGGGAGCACTAGCATCTGGGGACTTCCCTCTGAACTTCAGGGTGCCACCAGCATTATTCCATGAAACCCTTTACCCATTAAAAAAATATAAAAATAAATGTCTGAGTTTAGTGTTGGTGTGCACGTAGTCAGCAGCCTGTCCCATATGTTCTGTCGGCAGCTCTGCAGACCACTCAGAGAAAAATAATAACAATGGATGACCACCTTTAAAAGTGATGTTTGGATATTAGATAAAATCCTCAGCTAGTCTGTAGACCCACTGGGAAAAGCCTAAGGAAAGGATCCATACAGAACAGATCAGAATACATTTGTACCTTCCCTGTTTGGAGCTGGATCAGCAGATAAGCTGAATTTTGATACATGTCTGCATTTGTCACATGTAACATCTCAGAGCTTGGTAAAATCCCTCTCCCAGGCACATTAACTTCATATAAATAAATAGGTGCTTATGAACACCAGTTGCTTTGACACACTTCCTTGTGGAATGAGTCTGTTTTTGCTAGAGGAAAGTAATGATAAGTGATGTCTTTGTTTCTGTGGCTGCCTCCATCTGGGAGGGCTGGGGATGCCACCCCGTCACTTCTTACCTCCAGTGGAACCGCCTCTGCATGCGTGGTCAAGTCAGGTGCGCACAGAGACGGGATTGCTGGTTTTGTATTTTTGTTTGTTTGTTTGTTTGTAGAGATGGGTTTTGCTGGTCTTCAACTCCTGAGTCAGGCAATCTGGCTGCCTTGGCCTCCCAAAGTGCTGGGATTACAGGTGTGAGCCACCACGCCTGGCCCGGGATTGCTGGTTTTGGATGGTGGGCTTTCCTGTCCACCATTCGATTAGGTTTTGTGTCTCCAGATTTTATAAAAGGGTATAAAGCGTTTGTGTCTATCTCTGCATCCAAATGTAAAAGCATAAATGTGAAATTATGATCTATTGTGTTAGCTTTGTCATGAGGCTTGGGAAAACATCAATGTATTGTATTTTAAAACATTCTAATTTGTGAAGTACAGGTTTCTATTGCAGTGATAAAACAGTAGCTTGTTTCTCAGCCGGCAGCCCTGTGAGTGGGTTATTGTTGTCATAGTTTCAGCATTACATTGGGAAGACTGAGCTGGTGATTTAGCACATGCCAAAAACTGAGTCACCACAGCCGTTTGGTTGGGGGTGAGGGATGAGGCGTCTGTAACACTCTCTGATAACAGTGCTTGGTGCCCTGTATAGCATTGTCTTTTAAAGTGGTAATTTATTACCAACAAGTAAAACTGATCTCAGTTAAGTTCCAGTATTTTGAAAGCACAATTATTACCAGAACTGTGAATTATTATTATTTTTTTCTTAGAAATAGAGTCCTGCTATATTGACCAGGCCAGTCTTGAACTCCTGGCCTCAAGCAATCCTCCCTGTCTTGGCTCCCCAAAGTGTCGGGATTACAGGCCTGAGCGACCACACCCAGCCCAGAATTGTGACTTTTTTTTTTTTTTTTGAGACGGAGTTTCACTCTTGTTGCCCAGGCTGGAGTGCAATGGCATGATGTCGACTCACCGCAACCTCCACCTCCCGGGTTCAAGCGATTCTCCTGCCTCAGCCTCCTGAGTAGCTGGGATTACAGGCCTGTACCACCACACCTAGCTAATTTTGTATTTTTAGTAGAGACAGGGTTTCTCCATATTGGCTAGGTTGGTGTCGAACTCCCGACCTCAGGCAATCCACCCACCTCGGCCTCCCAAAGTGCTGTGATTACAGGCGTGAGCCACCACACCTGGTCCAGAATTGTGAATCTTTAGGAAAAAAAAGTAATGGTCTTATCAATTTACTTTAGCGGTAGAATTTCTTATAAAACTTAACTGCTAGGAAATGATGGCATCATTGCTTTATTTATGTGACCCCCTCCAAATTTATTATGGTGGGAGTGAGGTCAGGCCTTCGCCCTTGTTAGCCGAGCAGTCTTCACCTATTTTGTAAGCACCTCCTAGGATGGGGCCAGCCTGCGGAGACATGCAGCTCGGTGGCTGCCCTCCAGGAGGGCCACGACACTGAAGACCCATCAGAGCCAACCAGGGGAGAGGCCCCTGGCTCTGACTATTTAGGAGCCATGCCTCTTTGAAGCTGGGAGAGGCAAAGCTTCCAGGTTTTGAACTGGTGGTTGAAAACTAGATAAAATGTGGCTGGGCAGAGAGGCAGGCATGGACCGACCACCAGGAATGGAAGCCCAAGGATGGAGGAACATACAGGGGTTCCCAGCACAGTGGGACCCCACAGAGCGGAGGAACCTGCAGTCCACTGGAGGGGACACTGAGGATGGCAGATGACTTAGATGCCTGGATCCGCGGCTGGAATCTGTGACCTGGAACCACGTAGCAGTGGGCAGGCGATGTGGGGGTTTGGATTTTCTCTGGAAGAGCTGGGGGATTGGTCGGAGGCCTTAAGCAGAGGAGCAGCTTGCTTACAGATGAAGGTTGTTCTTTGAATATTAGATCGACACCCAGGTATGGGAGAAGCCTCGGAGGAAAGAAGAGAGGGTGGGGCCCGGCAGGGACAGCCTGCAGAACACGGCCCAGGCCTGAGAGACAAGGGCTTGGCCTCGCCACCCGCAGTACGGCTGTGAAGGAAGGGGCAGTGCTGCTGTGTTGTGAGCTCCCCGCTGAGGTACAGGTGATGGGGGCCCAGGCAGTTCCCCATCACAGAGCCCAGAGCGCGGGCTGTGAGGGCCCTGGCCGGATAGGAAGGAGGTGCTGGGCGCGGTAGTTGAAGTTCCCTCACTCACTCTTCTCTGGCCGTATTAGTGCTGAGGGTGCTGCCTGCCCAGAAAAGGATAAAGGGTGAGCGTCCACCAGAGGCTCCAGTCTAAGAGAGGAGACATATCTGCCAGGGAGCCCCAGAGGAGGGGAGAGTGGCCCAGGGCAGGGCAGGAGGGAGCAGGGGAGGGTCCACTTCAGAGCAGCAGCCTGCGCAGTGGGCGGTGCGTGTATCCCACCGCACTCACTCCTCATCTCAGCGTGCGGGGTGAGGGTGCTCTTCCCATTTTCACAGTGAGGCACGTGGGACACGAGATAGTAACATGGTGACCAAGGGCAGCCGATGGAGCGGTTAACCCCACATCTGGACCCCGCAGTCCCACAGCCCAGCGCACACTCCTAACCCAGTCACATGTTCCTCAGATATCCTTGGAAAGGATCCCAGGGCCCCTGATGACAGTTGTGAGTCTGAGCTAGAAGTGGGGAGAGGGGTGGGGAGGGTTTTCCAGGAACTGTGAATGGCAGGAACAACTCAGGTTCTTGGGAGGGTGTGAGTGTCCCGAGAGGAAGTGAGTGCGGTGGCAGGCTCAGTCCTCAGTCTTCGCAGGTGGACTGGCAGTTATCATTTCCTCTGCAGAGCTCCCCAGAGAAGGCATTCTCCCACTTTACCCACAGTACAGTGAGCCCCAGACTGTTCCTGCGTCACTTGGGCAGTGGTGACAGGATGCAGACCCAGACCTGTAGGAGCACGCACCTCCTTCTAACATACCGCGTGGCTCCTTCTAACACATCAGGTGACACTCTGGGTAAGAAGGATCCAGACCCAGGCCAGGTGTGAGAGCCTTCCACGGTTTAATAACCTCTGTTTTGGCCAGGCGCAGTGGCTCACGCCTGTAATCCCAGCACTTGGGGAGGCTAAGGCAGGCAGATCACCTGAGGTCAGAAGTTCGAGACCAGCCTGGCCAACATGGTGAACCCCCATCTCTACTAAAAATACAAAAATTAGCCGGGCGTGGTGGGGGGTGCCTGTAATCCCAGCTACTCAGGAGGCTGAGACAGGAGAATTGCTTGAACCCAGGAGACAGAGGTTGCAGTGGGCTGACATGGTGCCACTGCACTCCAGCCTGGGCAACAGAGTGAGACTCCATCTCAAAAAAACAAAACCAAACAAAAAAGCAAACCTCAGTTTTGATTCTGAAATCTAAGGCAAGCATGAGCATGTGTAATAGGGAAGTAAGGAAGGCACAAGGGCAATAGACTGGGTTGTGGGGGTCAGAGATGCATGGCCTGTTTGCAGGGCCTTGAGGCCAGCGCTAGTCCAGGTGTGGTCTGTGAACTGGTCTGCAGTGAGATGAGTGCGTCAGTAAGAGTGAGCATCCACAGACTTTCATAGCAGCTTGATGTTGTTGCGATATTTAAGCACGTGGTCATTGACGGTGCCTCAAGTAGGGTACAGATGACCTGACCTGTCTGTGGAGTCATGGGTCACCTGTGGCATGGAAAGCTTTTCGTGTATTATGGTCCTCATCCCCCTAGTAGACCTGTATGTAGGTGATATTACTGTCACTTTCTTGACGAGGAGGACACTGAGTCTTAGAGAGTTAAGTTAAGCAGCTTGCTCAGGGTGACAGCCCACCCTTGTAGCCATGAAGCCTTGCAGCGGCCTCTCCCTCGGCACCGTTTCAGCTCTTCATATGCTTTGTTCTCAGAGCAGGACTGCCAGCCTCTTCCTGGGCCCAGGGCTGCAGCACCCATCCTCCTTAGAAAGCGCTAACTGGGTTTGAGGAGTGCCAGCAAGCTATGGGTCAGTCCCCCTGGAACCTGGACTCATATGCTAGGAATTATTAACCGTTCGGTCCCTTTGAAACTTGTGACTTTAGGGAAGAAAGAGAAACAGATAGGAGAAGATAGGTAAAATCTGGATGTCTATAGTCTCTATTGATTTACCTTATTTTCTGTTCTAGCAATATCGAAGCAAAGGATATGCACAAGTTCTTTGGAATATAATACTTTCTAAATAGCCAACGCTGCACCTCCTGGGCAGACAGGCAGTGGACGCCACTGTGTGTGACTTTTGCTGGCTCATGCATTCGTTAGTGTCTTAAGGATGTCCAGCCCTGGAGGAGGGGTGTGTGTGTGTGTGTGTGTGTGTGTGTGTCTGTGTATATGTGTGTATGCATGCTCATAGACTTGGAAGGTTGTGTGGCTCATCTTTGGGAGGTGCGCTGTGCAGCCTGTCTGGCCTCAGGGCAGAAAGATATGAGGTGGCCACCAGCAACAGCTCCCCTTGGCTTTCCTGGCCTATGCCATTCGTGGTTGAGGAAAGCTGTTCAGATGGTTCCTTCCTGACTCCATGAAGATTGATTGTGCTGGGGAGAATCTGGGTGGAGAGTATCGGGGTAGAGGAGGAAGAAGAGAGCTGAGATATGGGAAAGGGCTTATTTGCTGGGACAAGTGGATTTGACCTCAGAACTTCGATGTCATCTGTGCTCAAACAAAGCCACTGTAGGCTTGTTTACGGTTTTGGATCGTACAGTATCATGTTAGTGGTACAGTTGTTGTTACTAACTACTGAGGTAGGATGAGACTTATGCAGCATGTGAAGTGACAGGGTCAACAGTGAAAATGTACACATTTGCACCATTTTGCAGCTTTCAGAGTCCCAACATCTGCCTATTCATTTGACACAAGACATGCTCATGAGCCTGGTGGGCAAGCATTTCTTTCCCTACTTTTCGGATGGTGAATGGGTCATGAGCTAAGAAAGAGCAATGGAGTGGCCTGCTTTGCTCACATCTGCTTTGTTGCTGGGGTGGGGGTCCAGCCCATGTATTAGGTGGTCAGAGCTCAGAAGTGATGGAGAATGTCATTGCAGGAGCATGCACAGGCAGGAAGCTGCACAATTAGCCCTGAATAGCAGGCCACCTCTTAAAGCATGGCCTGACCACAAAGGTGACTGGGTTGAAGCCTGTAGGTGTAGTAGTTACCTATTGCTACATAGCAAATCACCCTAATCTTAGCAGCTTAGCAGTGGAAATGGCTTTACTGGGTGGTTCTGATGAGAATTTTAGGTTGTAAGTATGCTTAGAGTCATACGCGGTGGCTGGACAGTGGCTCAGTTTTTGCCAGCTTTTGTCAGGATGCCTCAGCTTTTTGCCATGTGGCCTCTCTGTATGCCTGAGTGTCCTCACAACATGGCGACTGACTTCCTGTAGAGCATGTGATTTAAGAGGGGGTGCAAGGAGCAATTTGCAAGGCCTTTTATGACCTATCCTTAGAAGTGATATACTGTCACTGGCTTCATACTTATTTGTCAGAAGCAAGTCACTAAGTCCAGCCCACATTCAGGGGAGGGAAATTAGGCCCCATCTTTGGAAGAGATTAGTATGAAACATTTGTGGTCATATTTTGACCTACCCTAGGGCAATATGGTCTTGATTGTTTTTTCCCAAAGCAACTTGGTTAAACTGCTAGTGAAGATGCTTTAAAAACATACATTGAGTGGCCTCTGAAAGGAGACTTTTATAACCAAATCCCACTGATACAAACCTTTCTAATGGTTGGCTTTTTCATGTATCAAGGGCTGCATGTGACAGTTTTCTTTATAGAAGTATGTATCGTTGTTTATATAAAGATTTTCAAGGCCAGGCATGCTGGCTTAAGCCTGTAATCCCAGCATTTTGGGAGGCTGAGGCAGGCAGATCACCTGAGATGAGGAGTTCAAGACCAGTCTGGCCAACATGGCAAAACCCCATCTCTACTAAAAATACAAAAAATTAGCTGGGCATGGTGGCAGGCGCCTGTAACCCCAGCTACCTGGGAGGCTGAGGCAGGAGAATTGCTTGAACCCGGGAGACGGAGGTTGCAGTGAGCTGAGATCACACCATTGCACTCCAGCCTGCGTGACAGAGTGAGACTCCATCTCAAAAAAAAAAAAAAAAAAAGAAAGCTTATCAAAATGATGAAACTTAGCTTATCATGTTAAAAACAACAACAGAAAACCTCAGGTACTGAAAAGTGACAGTCCCAGTTAACACCTGGTGTGATTCCTAATAATGCCCATTTCACCTACCAAATTGCCCTGTCTTGACTATAAATGTTCTGGTTGCTCAGCCTTGATGCTGAGTCTACCGATGTAAAGATGAAGGCAGGATTCTGCCCCAGTGGGTGTTAACCAGGGATGTGCATCCCAGTCACCGAGGAGCTTTGGATTAGAAGCGTATCTCAGCTCTTCCCAGGGGGATGCTGCCTGGGCCAGCAGGGAGGGGACTCACAAGACGGTTTGAAGGCGCTTCCTGGTGATTCAGACATCCAGCCTTGGCTAAAGATGATCCTTTCATTCATCATTCAGTATTACACCCAGCCATCAATTCCTTAAATGTGTATTAGTTGAGATATTGTTCTAGCTCCCAAGGTGGCCAGCCTGGGAGTTCTATTTAGTGGAAAAGACCTGAATACATATAGCGTGGTCATTTTCTAGAACAAGAATTTCCTCTTCAAGAAATATGTGTTTGTAATACACTTCACATGGTTTAACCTAGTTACTTTGGAAAAAGGCGGTCCAGCCCAGATTGCAAGCAAGTTCTCGTGCTATCCTTAGCACCTCCCTGTGAGTAATCAGCAATATCAAAATGCCCATAAATCCTCGCAAGCAAACATCTATCATGAAACAAAAGCTATTCTGTAAAATACTTTCTTTCTTCCTTTTTTTTTTTTTTAATAGTAACAATAGCATAGGGTTGTATTGTGAATTAAATGAACAGAATAACTAACAGCTCTTTAGAATGACTGTAATCCAGTAAGTAGAATTCAGCAAACTGGCTATTTTTACTATTCTGAAAATCAGTCTCTTATCATTTTTATGAATTGGAACTGGCTGGAGAGTGGGGTCCAAAAGTATGGGTTTTCTAACCTAAACACCCAATTTTGGTTACTATGGATTGAAAGTCTAGAAAGAATTAGAAAGCACATCTGGCAAATGTAGATGACTCAGAGATATCTGTACCAAATAAACATTAGTAATAAGTATTAGAACTTGAAACAACTAAACAAAAAGAGCTCACAGATGCCATTCACCAACATCATATGTCAATTTTTTTTTCTTAAACCAAAGAAACATCATTTACCTACCAGCTGCCTCAAAAATTTAATTTAGAAGCAAACATACATACATACCGTAAAATGCTTTCAGAGTCAGTCATTTATCTAATTGATTTCCTGCAGTATTATTTGCCCCCCCCCAAAAGTTATCTTAAATTGTTGATCAAAAAAGAAATGAAATATTTAATTTATGTAAGATAATGCTTTGGTAAAAAAGCAAAACCAAAAACAAAAGAATAAAAAAGAAAAAGAAAGTAAAGCCAAGCTTAATTAAAAATATTGAACTCCTTCATTTAATCAAACGTCTCCCATGTTAGGACAAACTTTACATTAAAATAATATGTGTATAATTGTCTCTGTGTTGTTTGTCATATTGCCCTACGTATTATGAAGGTTTAAATATGAAATGATCCATTTTTCTGATGTAGGATCATTTTAAAATGGATTTATTTAATTGGCTCATGATTTTTAAAAAACTAAGTATTAATTAAAATTCACCTATGTGCTGATGTCATGGGTGTCCCTGCCCTGACAGATCCCACAGTAAAGAAGAGAGGACTGATCTTTAAAGGCCATTACAACAAGTGTTATTGTAGAGATATGTGCAAAGTGCTTCATGAACAGCCAGAAAAGAAGGAGCGGAGCAGTTAGTTCTACTTGTAGGGTGGGGCCAAGATAAGTCAGGTTTATTTTTATGAAAGGCTTCTCAGAAAATTATTTTGCTGAAGCAGTTCTTAAATATAACACTCCTTCCAGACCTAAGCCACAGCCAGGCCAGACAAGCTGTAAATATCCCCAAGATTAGTTTATGTAAATAGTAGCTTAGGGATTACTCAGTGAGGATTTTTAAATTTTCATTGATCACTTAGGGGAGGGTAAAGAGGTATGGAGAAGTTCAGACTTCTGTGAGGCTGCCAGGATTTGAAATTTTTCAGAAAGGTTAACAAGAAAGTTGAGATTAGATTGGCCATAATTTCTTGGGCTTTGATGGCAGTTGTTGGACACATCATCTATAGGGACCTACGGAACGCCAGAGGCACAGGACAGTTAACACATAATGTGAACTGATGGCCCTGGGAGGGTGTCGTACATATTCTTGTCTCCAGGATGTCCTGTTTGCTTTGCTGGGTGTGTCCCAACACTTGCAAAGTAGTTGCTGTCAGGGACAGTCTGAAAGGACAGGCCTGTATCAGTGACTGTGTATATATCTAGGCATTTGCAAGATTATTTCATTGGTTCCAGTTAATTGGGCAATATTTTCTTAGAAAAATGTTTTTTAATATATATATTTTTAATTGTTATTCTTTTTACCCTAAGTTCTGGATACATGTGCAGAATTTGCAGGTTTTTTACATAGGTATACATGTGCCATGGTGGTTTGCTACACCTATCAACCTGTCATGTAGGTTTTTTTGTTTTTTGTTTTTTTGTTTTTGAGCCAGAGTCTTGCCCTGTCACCCAGGCTGGAGTACAGTGGTGCGATCTCTGCTTACTGCACCCTCCGCCTCCTGGGTTCATGCGATTCTCCCTCCTCAGCCTCCTGAGTAGCTGGGATTACAGGCACCTGCCATCATGCCTGGCTAATTTTTATATTTTTTAGAGATGGGGTTTCAACATGTTGGCCAGGCTGGTCTTGAACTCCTGACCTCAGGTGATCTGCCCTGCTTGGTCTCCCAAAGTGCTGGGATTATGGTTGAGAGCCACTGTGCCCAGTCTGTCATTTAGGTTTTAAGCCCCTCATGCATTAGGTATTTGTCCTACTGCTCTCCCTCCCATTGCCTCCATTCTCCAACAGGCCCCGGTGTGTGCTTTTCCCTAATTGGGCAATATTTTAAAAAATAAACAATTTTGATAACTTTGAATAAGTGATACCAGTAAAACTTTAAATTCTATATAAATAGTGCATAGACCATGTGCAAGGACAGTGCTAGGTCTACGGGGGGTACAAAAACCTGCTTATATTGCTGGACCTCAAGGATGACATGGTTTAGTTAGAGGCTAGTGATATCAAGTACAGAAAAATATTAAACTTTTGCTTGGAATTAAGAGTAAAATAGTTCTTTTTTTCTTTTCTTTTCTTTTTTTTTTTCCGAGACGGAGTTTCACTCTTGTCGCCCAAGCTGGAGTGCAATGGTGCAATCTCAGCTCACTGCAACCTCTGCCTCTCAGGCTCAAGTGATTCTCCCACCTCAGCCTCCTGAGTAGCTGGGATTATAGGCCTGTGCCACCACGACCGGCAAATTTTTTTTTTTTTTTTTTGCACTTTTAGTAGAAATGGGGTTTCACCATGTGGGCCAGGCTGGTCTTTAACTTCTGACCTCAGGTGATCTGCCTGCCTTGGCCTCCCAAAGTGTTGGGATTACAGGTGTGAGCCCTGTGCCCCTGCCTTTTTTTTTTTTTTTTTTTTTTAGACAGAGTCTCACTGTGTTGCCCAGGCTGGAGTGCAGTGGCACATCTCCACTCACTGCAGCCTCCATCTCCCAGGTTCAAGTGATTCTCCTGCCTCAGCCTCCTGAGTAGCTGGGACTACAGGCATGTGCTACCATGCCTGGCTAATTTTTGTATTTTTAGTAGAGATGTGGTTTCACCATGTTGACCAGGCTGGTCTTGAACTCCTGACCTCAAGTGATCTGCCTACCTTGGCCTCCCAAAGTGCTGAGATTATAGGCGTGAACCACCGAGCCCAGCCTAAAGTAGTTCTTGACTGTTGAAAAACTTAGGCAAGTAGCTACAGACTAAGTGCCTGTTGCTTATATACTGGGAGCACTGTGCATGATCCAGCACCCCTTACTAAGCCTGGGACAACCTGGGAGTACTGTGTGTGACCTAGGACCTCTTACCAAGCATAGAATGACCTAGGAACACTATGCATGATCCAGCACCCCTTACTGAGCATGGAACAACCTGCCTTGTAGCCAGTGTCTGTTGGTTCTCAGTTATGGATGAGTTTCTTCTTTTTCCTCTTTGTGATTGAGAAGGTGTACTGTATTTTGGAGCTACTTTAGTGAGGTATATTTATGTGCAGTAAACTGTACATATTAAGGCATACAGCTTTATGAATTTTGATGTGTGTGACACCCTTGAAACAGTTACCACAACTGAGATACAGAAGTTTTTCTGTTGCTGCTCAAAGGTTTCTTGTGCCTCTTTGCAATCCATTCCTCCCTCTTCTGTGCTCCTCGACCACCATTGATCTATTTTATTTATGTAGGTGGCGTCTTTTTGTCTAGTTCTTTCACTTGGCGTGATGATTTCATGGTGTCTCTATTGTTCATCCCTCTTTATTGATGAACAGTGTACCATCATTAATTTACAACAATTTGTTCTCCCATTGATTGACATTTAGGTTGTTTTGGGGTTTTAGCTATTACAAATAAAGCTATTATGAACATTCATTTATAGTTTTTGTAAGGACATATATTCTCTTTCTTTGGAGTAATTACCAAGGAGTGGAATGGCTGAGTCACCTTGTAAATGTATGTTTAATGTTTTACAAAACTGCCAGGGTTTTTTAGCTGAGAAGTAGTTTGACGAAAACGAAACAAAGCAAACAAACAACTACAAAACTGCCCAGCTGTTTTCAAAGTGATTGTTTCTTTTTCTTCTAACAGTGGATGGGAATTACAGTTGTTGGGTCAGTCTTTAATTTTCACCATTCTAGTGTGTGTGAAGTTTATTGAATTTTAAATCTAAACTTTTTGATTTGGGGCCTCACATGTGTTTAGTAACTTATTCCTTCACTTCTGTCATTGTCTTACTCAAGGGAAAGTGGAATCCTGGCCCCAGGGTAGCAGCAGCCTTGGCTGTGGGGTGCATGGAACCTGTGTGCCCAGGCCTGGGATACGTGGGCATCCCTGGAAGGCCCCGCTCCTCTTTACTCAGGGCTACTCAGGGCCTGCAGGGGCTGCAAAGAGCTGGGCTTGGGCAAGCCACAGGCCTTGGAAGGAGCTTTGCTTTCCAGGAGGGAGGAGGGGACAGAATGAGGTCCCAGACAGGAGGGACCCTCCACACAGGGGAGTGCTCAGCCGGGCCTCCCTCAGAGCTGGCAGCAGGTCTCACAGATGTGTGCCAAAGAGGCTGAAGGAGAACAGCTACCTAGAAATGCGCAAGAATGCCTTTTGTGTCAGCCAATAGAATGTGTCACTTTCTAATACCTGGCTTCAGGAAATGAGGGGGCCATTTAAAGAATACAATTAGAGTAGGTTGGCTGAATTATGTTTTTCCAGCTTTTGATGGATTTTTAAAAATGTCTTTGTCAGTTGTATTTAAATAGCACTCATTCTAAATAATTAGATTCTTTAAAACATAATACTCTTGGAATGGATGACTTTTTATGGGATTTCCTCAAATATAATAATCAACAGTCATTGATTTGAAGATTCATTTAATTCTACTCAGTGGGTACCTTAAAATGACAAAATGGACATGGAAACTTTCAAATGTGAATAAAAGCAGAGAACATAGTAAAGAAACCTTGTGGGTCCATTCATGAGCTTTGGCAATTTTTAACATTTTGCCAATTCTCCCACTTTTTTTTTTTTTTTTTTTTTTTGAGACAAAGTCTCATTCTGTTGCCTGGGCTGGAGTGCAGTGGCACAATTTCAACTCGCTACAGCCTCCACCTCCTGAGTTCAAGAGATTCTCCTGCCTCAGCTTCCCAAACAGGACCCTCCACCACGCCCAACTAATTTTATATTTTCAGTAGAGATGGGGTTTCACCATGTTGGTCAGGCTGGTCCAGAACTCCTGACTTCAGAGGATCTACCTGTCTCAGCTTCCCAGAATGCTGGGATTACAGGTGTGAGCCACTGTGCCTGCCCCCACTTCTTATTTTTTATTTTTGGCTTGAACATTTTAAGGCAAAAGTTCCCCCATTCTATCTTTTCATTTGTAAATACTTCCGTGCTCATTGTGCACTGATAAAGCTTACTTTTTTATTTTTTGAGATGGAGTCTTGCTCTGTTGCCCTGGCTGGAGTGCAATGGTGTGATGTCGGCTCACTGCAACCTCCACTTCCTGGGTTCAAGTGATTCTCCTTCCTCAGCCTCCCAAGTAGCTGGGATTACAGGCGCCCACCACCACACCCGGCTAATTTTTGTATTTTTAGTAGAGACGGGGTTTCACCATGTTGGCCAGACTGGTCTCGAACTCCTGACCTCAGGTGATCCACCCACCTCAGCCTCCCAAAGCGTTAAGATTATAGGCATGAGCCACCATGCCTGGCCTGAGAAAGCTTACCTTTTTATGACCATCACGTCATTACCCTGCCTGACAATGATTCCTTAATGACAGCTAATTTCCTGTTCATACTTAAATTTCCCAGATTGTGTTCAAGGTAACTTTTTACAGTTGTGTATGATCCTTGTGCTGGAACTCCTGGCTAGGACTTTGGAAGACACAGAGGTTGGCCCCAGTGATCTCCTTTCTGGTGAGTCTGTGACTCACAGTTTGTGTCTGTATCTTCTGGTCACTCAGACATCTCTTATGTGTCTGTGTGCCCCAGCCTTGCTTGTGGTTCCCGAGACGCCTGTTCTCCCCGGTGCCCCTCAGTCCTTCTTCACTGCTTCGCGATGGCTCGCTGGCTCTAATTGGGGTTTCTGCTTTCCTTGCTCTGGTGCTCCATGTAGCTAGCCATTCATCTGTTCATTCAGTCATACCCCAAGGGTTGTGAGCCCCTGGCAGGAACAGACATTGTGCTAGATGCTGGAGACCTAAAGAAGACGTGGCCTTTGCTCTTGGGGAGGAGGGCGAGGGACAGAGGCAGATTCCATGCAGTACAGTGTGGTGTTGCTATGCAGACGCCAGTCCGGAGGGAAGGGCACACGCCTGTGGAGGGCCCATGCTTCAGGGAGTGGCACCGGAGCTCCCACCTGAGGTCAAGGTGTTCACAT
This sequence comes from Chlorocebus sabaeus, assembly GCF_047675955.1. Lineage (NCBI taxonomy): Eukaryota > Metazoa > Chordata > Mammalia > Primates > Cercopithecidae > Chlorocebus > Chlorocebus sabaeus. Next base: position 10,573,598 of record NC_132924.1, read on the forward strand.
GGAGAGGGGAGTATGCATGGTGCCAGAAAGGGTGCTGGCCTGGGTGTCTGGGAGAAGTGGGATTTTGCATGTTAGTGTTCAGGGTTATTATTGAGCAGTTTAATCTTCCTGAAACTCACAAAGAAGGGCCGAGGCTGAGGTTGTGAGGGAAGATGGAGAGAGAGTCAGGGAAGTAGGAAGCCCAAGAAGGTTAAAGCAGGGTGGGGCGAGCCTAAATTTGAGTTTAGAAAGATAGCACACATCTTTCACGCACCCTTTGTTCTGATATCTGTGTTTACTTAGGGGTAAACTAACTTCTGATTAAGATAAGATTTAAAGGAGGCTGAGCGCAAATCATTTTACAGCATAGACAAGCTTTTTCCAAGCCAGCGACCTGAGTTGTGACATTGCAGGTTTCACATTATCTCTGCTGGAAGGACCCTGCTGATCATCCAGCCAGGCATTCTAGTTTGTCTGTTCCTTCAGAACCCATGTTCCCCAATGATTAGCAGTCAGATTTCCAAATAAGGCAAATTAGATGTGCTGGTGGCACACATTGTCCTCTGGTAACCAATGGCACATAATTTATGCCACTGGCATTGTGACTTGCCCGTTCTATTGAGTCTGTGATTGGTGTATGCATTCGATTGTGTTTGCTCAAGTCCAAGTGTTGATCTTGAGCAATCGCCACCTTTCATTCAGGTTGCAAATATGACCACCCTAAGATTACTGCTGCTCACGTGGAACATTTTGCTTTGCAGCATCTTGGGGGATTTCTGTTTTCCTGAACTGCTGTTTTTCTCTGTATCTCATTTGCTTTCCCAAGGCCCTGGTATGGGGCTGGCATGCAGGAGGATGAATAAAAATAGAAACAGGAAACCAGGCCAAAGAAAGGCAGAGAGGGGAGAGATATCAGCCATGAAAGCAAATCTGTGTCCTGCAATTGAACATCAGTTCGGTCTTTATGTTTCTGACAAGCTGGGCAACAGGGAAACAATAATTTCCATAGTTCTCATTATCGAAAGTAGGACAAGTTGCATTTCCTCAAAGGAGGCGTCATTGTTTTTGGCACTGAAAGGTAATTACTTGTAGTTGTTTGTTCTAATCGCTGCTGTTCACTTCCCTTCTGTGGCTTGCTGGGAGTGTTCACATACAATTTGCAGGCGTTGTTAGCACACCTACTGTGTGCCAGGCACAGAAGTGTTTGAGACTGAGTCTTATTTCTGGAATAAGGAGAAGTGGCACTCCAGGACAGGAGGTGAGCAGGAGAGCAGATGGGCAGGATCAGCACATGAAGGTCCTCTGAGCCCTGCTGCCCAGCGGAGCTCCATTGTAGACAGTGGAGGAACCATGGAAGATCATCAGCTCCTGTTTTAGGAAACAAGCTCTGGCCACTTTGCGGAGGTCACGCCCGAATGCAGTGACACGGGATCCAGGGAGGGCTGAGAGGAAGTGTCAGCAGGAGGGCAGTGAGGTCTATGGCTCTGGGAGCTGAGAGTCACTTGGGAGGTGACTTAGGAGAGCAGACAATGAGAACACGGAGAGGGAAGGACACAAGTAGGTAGAATGACTTGCAAAATAATCAAATGATAGGTTTGTTCCCAGTTGTTATAACACCATTTGTTGAATAGACTATTTGGTACAGAATAACATTTTAAAAAGGAAACTGTTACGAACAAATCAGTTGCTGTCCATTGCTCACTGCACCCTGAGCACCAGTGTGGCCAGCATGCTGGGAGGAGATGCTGCTAACCTTAGACTGTGCAGGGCTCTGTTCTGCTGTGTCTCTGTGCCATCATTATGCACAAGTGGAAACAAGTCATTTTGGCCCTGCTCTCATGAGGACTATTTTATATTGTTCTTTATGGTTTTAACCCTGATGACTCCTCATATTGTTCTGGTTCATATTTTAACAAGGACAGGTTGAGTAAATGAATTAGTTGCATACAATTAATTGAGTAGATAGAAGAGTATTTTCATAGGTATCCATCTTGAAGACTGGCATTTGTATTCAATTCTTATTTCCCATTTGTATTTTCTAAAATTATTTATTTTTGTATGTATGTATGTATTTATTTATTGAGACTGAGTTTCACTCTTGTTGCCCAGGCTGGAGTGCAATAGCGTGATCTCGGCTCACCGCAACCTCATCCTCCTGGGTTTAAGCGATTCTCCTGCCTCAGCCTCCTGAGTTGCTGGGATTACAGGCACCTACCATCACGCTCGGTTAATTACTGTATTTTTAGTGGAGACAGAGTTTCACCATGTTGGCCAGGCTGGTATCAAACTCCTGACCTCGGGTGATCAACCCGCCTCAGCCTCCCAAAGTGCTGGGATTACAGGCGTGAGTCATCGTGCCCAGCCCCATTTGTATTATTATTATTATTTTCTTTCTTTCTTTCTTTCTTTTTTTTTTTTTTCCTGAGACTGCTGCCCAGGCTGGAGTGCAGTGGCGCGATCTTGGCTCACTGCAGCCTCCGCCTCCCGGGTTCAAGCAATTCTCCTGTTTCAGCCTCCCGAATAGCTGTGACTACAGGCACCTGCCACCATGCTGGCTAATTTTTGTATTTTTAGCACAGACAGGATTTCACCTTGTTGGTCAGGCTGGTCTCGAACTCCTGACCTCAGGTGATCCACCCGCCTTGGCCTCCCAAAGTGCTGGGATTACAGGCATGAGCCATCGTGCCCAGCCCCCATTTATGTTTTTTATATTTTACTTTTTAAACCAAAATGGAATCCAGTTGACTTCTTTCATAGTTCCGTGAATTTTAACATGTGCATAGATACCAGAGTTAGCACACAGAACACTTTCATCACCCCAAAATTTTCTTTAGTTCTCTTCCTGGCAACCACTGATTTGTTCTCCATCACTATAATTCTTTTTTGAGAATGCCCGATAAATGGAATTGTAGGGTATATATCATTTTGAACCTAACCTCTTTTGCACAGCATACTTACTGCCTTTGAGATTCAACTCCTTTCAATCGACTGTCAGCAGTTCTTTCGTTTTTTTCATTTTTGAGATAGACTCTCGCTCTGTAGCCCAATTTTTATGCAGAGTCATCTTCTTCCATCATATGGGTCCACCACTGTTTGTTTACCCATCCACTCATTGAGGGACATCTGGGTTTTCTCCAGTGTTTTGTGAGTGTGAATAGAACTGCTATAAATATTCATGGACAGGTGTTGGTGTGAACCTAAAGTTTCATTTCTTTAGGGTAAATACCCAGGAGTGGGAGTGCTGGGTCGTAACTATATGCCTGAAGTGTTTACCATTTTAGGAAACCGCCAAATGGTTTTCCAGAGTGTCTGTACCATTTTGCATTCCCACCAGCAATGCATGAGAGCTCCAATTGCTTTGTAGCCTCACCAACACTTGATATTTTTAAGATTGTTTTATTTTAGCTATTCTTATATCACATCATGGTTTTAACTTGCAATTATCTAAAGGCTGATGATGGAGAAGACTTTTGTGTTTATTTACCATCCATATGTCTTTTTGGGTGAAATCTGTTGCCTCTCTTTTAAGTCTTTTGCCTATTTTTCAAAGAGTTGTTTGTTTTCTTATGTTGTGGGATTGTTTTTATTTTTTGATTTTTCAACTTTTATTTTGGAATAAGAGGGTTCATTTGCAGTTTTGTTACATGGGTATATTGTGGGATGCTGAGGTTTGGGGAATGGTTGATCCCATCACCCAGGTAGTGAGCATGGTACCCAAGAGGTAGTTTTTCAGTCCATGCTGCCCTCCTTTTCTCCCCACCTCCAACATCCTCAGTGTCTGTTGTTCCCATCTTTATGCCCATGTGTTCTCAGTGTTTAACTCCTACTTACAAGTAACAATATGCGGTATTTGTCTTCTGTTCCTGCATTAATTCACGTAGGATAGTGGCATCCAGCTGCATCCATGTTGCTTCAAAGGACATGATTTAATTCTTTTTTGTGGTTGTGTAGTATTTGATGGTGTATATGTACCATATTTTGTTTTAATCCAGTCTACCACTGATGGGCACTTAGGTTGATTCCTTGTCTTTGCTATTGTGAATAGTGTTGCAGTGAACATATGACTGGCATGTATCTTTTTGGCACAATGATTTCTTTTCCTTTGGATATATATCCAGTAATAGGATTACTTCATTGAATGGTAGTTCTGCTTAAGTTCTTTGGGAAACCTCTAAACTAGTTTCCACAGTGGCTGAACTAATTCGCATTCCTATCAACAGTATATGTATTCCCCTTTCTCTGCAGCCTCACCAGCATGTTATTTTTTGACTTTTTGATAATCACCGTCCTGACTAGTGTGAGATGGCATCTCATTGTGGTTTTGATTTGCATTTCTCTGATGATTAATGATGATGAACATTTTTTTCATATTGGCTGTTTGGATGTTTTATTTTAAGAAGTGTCTGTTCATGTCCTTTGCCCATTTTAAAATTCGATTATTTTTTGCTTTTTTTTTTTTAGTTACTTGAAGTTTCTTTATATAATGTGGATACAGCTCCTAGGTCATATGTGATTTGCAGATTTTTTTTTTTTCAGTCAGTATCTTGTGTTTTTGTTCTTTAGCAGTGTTTTTAGAAGAGTAGAAAATTTTAATTATGAAGAAGTATAGCTTTTTTTGTTTTAAACTTTATGCTCTAGACATGATTTGGGCACCATATCTAGGAACTCTTGCCTAACCCAGGCCATGAATATTTTCTTGTATGTTTCTTCTAAAGGTTTTATACCTTTGCTTTTCCATTTAGATCATGGTCCATTTTGAGTTAATTGTTGTATAAGGCATGTGACTTAGGTCAAAGTTCTGCTGCTGCTACTTCTCTTCTTTTTCTTTGGCATAGGGTATCCAATTGTTATAATACCATTTGTTGAAAAGACTTTCTTCTATTTAATTGCGTTTACACCTTCATAAAAAATCACTTGACTATATTTATGTGGATCTATTTCTTGATTGTCAGTCTTGTTTAATTGATTTATAACTGTTGCTTCACCACTATCACACTATCTTGAATACTGTAGCTTTATAGTAAGTCTTAAGGCTGTGTAGTGTGATTCTTCCAACATTCTTATTTTTCAAAATTAGTTTGGCTCTTCTCATTTCTTTGCCTTTCCATATAAATATTCAGATCAGTTTGTCTCTGTCTACAAAAACAGTCATGCTGAGAATTTGAAATTTTGTTAAATTTGTAAATCAATTTGAGTCATCTGACCAATGAATATATGTCTCTCCATTTTTCTAGGTTTTCTTTGATTTCATTAACCAGTGTTTTGTAGTTCTCAGCATACAAATCTTATGCATGTCAACTAGACTTATACCTAAATACTTCACTTTTTTAGTAGATGCTTGTAAATGGCATTTAAAAATTTTAATTCCTATTCATGGATTGTTAGTATAGAAATATAATTGATTTTTGTGTGTTGACTTTGTATTCCACAAGCTTGCTTAAATTCTGTTAATTCTATGAGGATTTTTGCTTTTTTTTTGTTCGCAGATTCTTTGGGATTTGCTATATATGTCTAGAAGAAAGGTGTGGTTTATTTCTGTCTGTCCAAATTTGATGTCTTTTATTTGTTTTTCTCTTCTTATTGTACAGTATAGATTTCCAGTAAGAAGTTGAATAGCTGGGCACGGTGGCTTATGCCTCTAATTCCAGCACTTTGGGAAGCTGAGGCGTGTGGATCACAAGGTCAGGAGTTCAAGACCAGCCTGGCCAGGATGGTGAAACTCTGTCTTTACAAAATACAAAAATTAGCCAGGCATGCCAGCATGCTCCTGATATCCCAGCTACTTGGGAGGCTGAGGCAGAGAATTGCTTAAAACTGGGAGGTGGAGGTTGCAGTGAGCCGAGATTGCACCACTGCACTCTAGCCTGGGTGGCAAAGCAAGACTCTGTCAAAAAAAAAAAAAAAAAAAAAAAAGAAGTTGAATAGAAGTAGTGAGAATACACACTCTTACCTTGTTCCTGATCTTGGGGAAAACATTCAGTCTTTCTTTGTGAAGCTTGATCGTGGAGGCAGGTTTCATTATAGCTTTTTTTTTTTTTTTTTTGAGATGGAGTCTTGCTTTGTCGCCCAGGCTGGAGTGCAGTGGTGCGATCTTGGCTCACCGCAACCTCTGCCTCCTGGGTTCAAGTGATTCTCCTGCCTCAGCCTCCTGAGTAGCTGGGACTACAGGTGTGCACCACCATGCCCAGCTAATTTTTGTATTTTCAGTAGTGACAGGGTTTCACTGTGTTGGCCAGGCTGGTCTCAAACTCCTGACCTCATGATCCACCTGCTTCGGCCTCCCAAAGTGCTGGGATTACAGGCATGAGCCACCACGCCTGGCCTTATAGCTATATTTTAATAGGCTTAGGAAGGTTTTTTTTAATTTATAATTTGCTGAGACTTGATACTGAATTACGTCAAATGCTTTTCTTTGCTTTGATTGATACACTCATGTGGTTTTTCTTTAAACTGTCAGTATGGTGAATTACATTAATTGATTTTCAAATATTGAATCAGCCTTGCATTCCTGAGATTAAACCTCCTTGATTGTGGTGTATAAATCTTTTTTTTTTTTGAGGTGGAGTCTTGCTCTGTCACCCGGGCTGGAGTGCAGTAGCACAATCTCAGCTCACTGCAAGCTCCACCTCCTGGGTTCACACCATTCTCCTGCCTCAGCCTCCCAAGTAACTGGGACTACAGGCACCCGCCACCATGCCCGGTTTTGTTTTTTTTTTTTTTTTTGTATTTTTAGTAGAGATGGGATTTCACTGTGTTAGCCAGGATGATCTTGAGCTCCTGACTTTGTGATCTGCCTGCCTCGGCTCCCAAAGTGGGATTATAGACGTGAGCCACCGTGCCCGGCCTATTCTTTTTATATATTGCTAGATTCTATTTTTTTTTTTTGAGGAATTTTGCATATGTATTCATGAGGGATATTTGTCTATAGTTTTCTTGTGATGTGTCTGTCTAATGTTATTGGTGTTTTTTCATTTTATGTTTTTCATCTTAAATGCTTAGTAAAATCGACCAGTGAAACCATCTGGGTCTAAAAATTTCTTTTTCATAATGTTCTTAAACTACAGATTTGGCTGGATGTGGTGGCTCATGCCTGTAATCCCAGCACTCTGGGAGGCCGAGGCGGGCAGATCATCTGAGGTCAGGAGTTTGAGACTCGCCTGGCCAACACATGGTGAAACCCCGTCTCTCCTAAAAATACAAAAATTAGCTGGGCGTGGTGGTGCACGCCTGTAATTATAGCTACTCAGGAGGCTGAGGCAGGAGAATCGCTTGAACCCAGGAGGCAGAGGTGGCAGTGAGCCAAGATTGCACCCCTTTACTCCAGCCTGGGCAACAAGAGCGAAACTCCATCTCACAAAAAAACATACAAACAAAAACTACAGATTCAAATTTTTACATGAGTACATTTGAATTATCTGTTTAATCTTTAATGAGTGTGTGTTGGTAGTGATTTTTGATAAATTGATCTGTTTCATGTAAAGTTGCTGAATTTATGTGTGTAGATATGTTCATAGCATTCCCTTATTATTCCTGTATTGTCTGTGGTCTCTGTAGTGATATCTTCTTTTTCATTCCTCATTAGTAATTAGTGTCTTCTCTCTTCTTTGTCATTCTTTTTATAGGCTTCTCAGATTTATTATGAAATATCTTCTGTGGTCATTGTTTTCTATTGCCTTTTATCTGTTTCACCAATTTCCTTGTGTATGATTTGGGTTTGTTTTGCTCTACTTTTTCAAATTTGATTTAAATGGAGGTTTAAATGATTAGTTTGAGAACTTTCCTCTCTAATATAAGCAGTTAATGCTCTGCATTTCCTTCTAAGCACTTCTTTATCATCATCCCAGCAATGATGATTTTTAAAAACTGTATGCTCAAGTCTCTCGGAGTTCTCTTTCTCCATGCATTCTGTAGTCATATATTGTGACATTTCTAAGTGCTTATAGATTTTATGGTTATCTTTGTTATTGATTTCAGGTCTAATTTCAGTATGGTTAGAGAACATACTTTTGTATGCCTTTAATTTTTTTTTTTTTTTTTTTTTTTTGATACGGAGTCTCGCTCTGTCGCCCAGGCTGGAGTGCAGTGGCCGGATCTCAGCTCACTGCAAGCTCCGCCTCCCGGGTTCACGCCATTCTCCTGCCTCAGCCTCCCGAGTAGCTGGGACTACAGGCGCCCGCCACCTCGCCCGGCTAGTTTTTTGTATTTTTTTAGTAGAGATGGGGTTTCACCGTGTTAGCCAGGATGGTCTCAATCTCCTGACCTCATGATCCGCCCGTCTCGGCCTCCCAAAGTGCTGGGATTACAGGCTTGAGCCACCGTGCCCGGCCTGCCTTTAATTTTTTTTTTTAAATATTTGGTAAAGTTTGTTTTATGTCCCAGGAGGTTGTCTATCTTGATTAGTGTTCTGTTTGCTGTAGAAAACAGTGTATTTTCTGCAGTTGGGTAAAATTCTAGTGATGTCAGTTAAGTCAAGTTGGTTGATTGTATTTGTGAGTTCTTCTATATTCTTGTTGGTTTTCTGTGTATGAGTCGTACTGATTTCTAAGAGAGTATTGTCTCAAAAGTTAATTGTGGGTTAATCTATTTCATTGTTGTATCTATTTCAAAACTTCATTGTCAGGTGTATTGAAGTTTAGGATTATTTTATCTTCCTGTTGAATTGACTGTTTTATGTAATGTCCCCCTTTATCCCTGATGTCTTTGATTTGTCTGATGTCTGTATTTTGATATTAATATAACCATCCCAGCTTTCTTTTGAGTAATATTTTTATGGTGTGGTTTTTCCATCAGTTTACCTCTAACCACCTACATAATCATATTTAAAGCGAGTTTTTTGAAGATAGCATGGAGTTAAATAATATCTCTCTTTTAGTTGGATTGTTTAGACCATTTACATCAAATAATTAAACTATTACATTACATCAAATCATTTGCATTAATGAAGGATAATGGCCTATTGTCTCACTCATATTTTTCGATTTAGATCAACCATTTAACGATTTATTTTTTCTTTGTTGCCTGACTTGCATTCTTGTTTCTGCTTTTCAATCTTTCTTTATGTGAAATTTTTAGTATCTTATTTTAATGTATCTACAGGGATTTTTAGTATATTCCTTTGTTTATTTGCATGAGTTTTCTAGGGATTAAAATAATCCAACTTATCACAGTCTCCTTAGAGTGAATATTTTATCATTTATGTGGAATATAACTTACTATTACATAGGTATCCTCCATGGTTTTGTGTTACATCTACATTTTAAAGAACTCAAAAAAGAAGAATCATGTATTGGCCTAGATATTTAACATGTCTTTTCCTCCTCATGTTCCAGGTTTTCTTTCTGTACTATTTCTATTTGTCTGAATAACTTTAACAATTATTCTAGAACAGTCCTGCTGGCAGTGAATTCTCTTTGCCTTCATTTGAGAATATCTTTGTTTCACTGTCATACTTGAAGGATATATTTACTGGATATAGTAATATGGTTTACAGTTTCTTTTTAATCTCAGTACTTTAAAAGTCTTTTCGACTTCATTCTAGCCATTGTAATTTCTGTAGTCATTCAAATTATTTCCATTTAAGAAATGTGGCTTTGTTTTGGTGATTCTCAAGGTTTTTTCCTTGTTTTTAGTTTTAAGCACTTTGATAACGATGTCCCAGAGTGTGGGCTTTTTTTGGTACTCATCTCGTATAGGGATTGCTGAACTACTTGAATCTGTTTTCTTTCATGATGTTTTGTGGAATTTGAAAAGTTTTCTGTTAATTCGTAAAATATTTTTTGTGTACCACATTATTTTTCCTTTCTTTCTAGGATCCCATTGACATGAAAATTAGACCTGTTGGTATTGCCCCATAGGTCCCTATGCCTGTTCATTTTTCCAGTCCTTTCTCTTTACATTGTTCAGATTAGATGATTTCTATTGACCTGTATGCAAAGTCAGTGAGTCTCATGTTGAGCCCATCCCTTGAGTTTTTCATTTTAGTTACTGTATTTTCAAATCTAAAATTTTCTTTTGTTTCTTCTTTATATCTTCTATTTCTTTGCCAAGACTTACTAAGTTTTCATTCATTTCAAAAGTTCTTGCCCTTACTTAGAGCATTTTTATAACAGTTGTTTAAACTCTTTGTCAGACCGTAGTATGTGGGTCATCTTGTTGTAACAGCCATGGATTGTCTTTCCCAAAGGAGTTGAAATTTTCCTAGTTCTTTATATGACGAATTATTATTGTATTATTTCCTAGACATTTTGACTATTTCATTATGATACTCTGGCTCTTATTTAAAACTTATGGAGAATGTTGACATATATATTTTTTAAATCTGGCGATTGACCTAGTTGGGTTCATGTTTAAATTTCTGCTGAGCCCTTTGTGCTTGTCATTTCAGTGGCAGGTAAGGTTGAAAAGTTTGTACAGTGTTATTCAGATCTTCTCATGTTTGTGCTACCGGTGGCCAGTCTGAGACGTGGGGTGGTGGTCTGTTCAGTTCTTAAAGCCCCCAGGGGTCTGATCCATACGTGTGCAGTTTGGGGACGCACCCAGGAGTTCACAAATGACTATGTTGTTTCTCCCTCTCCAAAGTGTCTCAGTGGTTTCTACTTCCCTTTCCTTTTTGTGCTCCAGCCAGAAAACTAGGCTTTATTTACCCTGCTTTGCTGCACATATCCTGTGACTGCACCCACATGTGGGGCAAAGCAGCAGCAGAAGAGAGAAAGGAGAAAAACGCAGTGGAGTTTACTCCACCTTCTTGGGACCACAACTCCTCTGATCCGAGAGAAGAGTTTTCCTCTTTTTATGTTTGTGAGTCCCTGTGCTGCCACTGTTGCTGTCACCCACTCTGCCACCTCAGAACTGCTTGTGGACTGGGGCTCATAGGAGCAGGGAGATGAGCATAGCAGAGAATTGTCCCTCCTCATTAAACATTAGGGGACCCATTTCCTTCTTTTTAACCCAGCACTAGAGGGTTTCTCTTGTAGCTCTCTCTGTCCAAGCCGTTGCCCACTGCCCAGGTTTCAGGCTGCATTGAATCCAGGATTGGGAAAAAAAATCTTAAACTGAGCGCTGGTTTGGTGGTACTTCAAATTCTGGTCTCTAGTCCCAACTTCTCAGAGTCATCAAATAGCTGTTCCTTGCATTCTGGCCAGATTTTTTTGCTGCTCTATATGGGAGAGAGAGGGCACAATATATTATTCCATCTAAATGATTTTTCTTATAAAATGCATGTGCCTGTTATATTCATGCAATGGAATGTTATTTAATACTAAAAAGAAATGAGCCATCAAGCAATAGAAAGACATGGAAAAACCTTAAATAGTTATTAGCAAGTGAAAGAAGCCAATCTGAAAAGGCTACATGCTGTATGATTTCAACTCTGTGACATTCTGGAATAGGCAAGATAAGATCGTGTTTCCTGTTGCCAGGGGTCGGGAGGGGGAAAGGGCGGGAACAGAAGATTTTTAGGGAATTGAAAATACTCTGTATGATACTGATGATGGATACATGTCATTGTACATTTGTCCTAGCCCACAGAATGTGCGACACCACAGGTGAACCTTAATGTAGGTTGTGGACTCTGGGTGATAATGATGTGTCCACAGAGGTTCATCAGCGGCAACAGATGTGCCAGTCTGGTGGGGTGTGGGTCGTGGGGGAGGCTCTGCATGTGTAAGGTCAGAGGGAATATGGGCAATCTCTGCACCTCCCTCTCAACTTTGCTGTGAACTTTATAACTGCTAAAAGAAAAAAGTCTGTTTTAGAAAAATGTGCCAGTGATTTCATATTAAAATAATTGGAGAACCTGGTGAATGTAGTTGAAAATTTCAGGTGATTTATTTAATAACAAAGAAGAAACAGAATTATCAAAGAAAGTATAATGCATGTTGGAAGTACATGGAGTAAATGCCACCCATTCCCTTTACTCTTTAGTAGTTAGGCATGGCTCTTAATTAGCTTCTTCTATACATTTTTGGGATTATATCCCTTATGACCAGGGATTTAGTAGCTACTTTGAAAGATGTTGAAACTTCATGATGAATTTAAAATGTGTGCCACGCCTTTCCCATACATTTGTCAGGCAGCCTCTCTGTATATCGCTGGGTTTTTAGAAAGCCAAGCCTTAGGATTAGTCACTGTCAGTGCGGGACTAGTACACAGGGCAGGCCCTGATGGTAATTTGAGTATGACAACAGCTGTATCACTCCCTATAGGACCACAAGTGTCTTGGGAGAAAAGCATTTCCCCGGCCGCCTGCCGCCTGCTGCGTGGGTGCTGTGATTAGTCACAATGTGCATCGTGCTGGGTGTGTTTTGTAGTTTTGCTGTTCCTGTAATTGACGGTTATCTCCAAATTGAAATTGTCTGGAAAAGCAGATGCCGCATGTTGGGGGATTTTAATTTTCCTGTGCTCTAGATGATCGGTGTCATTTTCATAGTGTTAAAAAGTTTGCTGTTATTTTTGGTTTTGGTAGAAGGGCACATGGAGGGGCTGGTCTATCACTACCTGGATTTGGAGACTTGAGTCAAGAGCCTGTCTAGGCCGGGTGCGGTGGCTCGCGCCTGTAATCCCAGCATTTTGGGAGGCTAAGGCGGGTGGATCACCTGAGGTCAGGAGTTCGAGACCAGCCTGGCCAACATGGTGAAACCCCATCTCTACTAAAAATACAAAAGTAGCTAGGCATGGTGGTGCACGCCTGTAATCCCAGCTACTCGGGAGGCTGAGGCACGAGAATTACTTAGAATGCGGGAGGCAGAGGTTGCAGTGAGCTGAGATCACGCTATTGCACTCCAGCCTGGCGACAGAGTGAGACTCTGTCTCAAAAAAAAAAAAAAAGGAAAGAAAAAAAAAGAACCTGTCTAAATATAGCATGCTTGTCTCCCCAGGCAGCTGGGAGGAGGGGCCTGCGTGATCGTAGTTGAGGGTGCCTTGTCCACCTGGCTCTGGGCTCTCACTGAGCATGCTCTTCCTCAGGACGGCTTCTCAATTCAGCTAATCTCCGGATCAGATTCACCCTGTTTGGTGTGCATGTGTGTGGGAGTCTCTGTGAATGTGGAGCTTCTAAATTTATTTATCATTTGATACGGGTATTGAGTTCTAGTATTTGCAGAGCTGGCACCCAAGGCTGGCCACTATGTTTTTAGTTTAGAGATATGATTCAGAGATATGATTGTAGTTGAGACGTCCCCAGAGGCCGGCTGCTGATTTGATGTGTCTCTCTGTTGTACTTCACGCAGGCACAGAGAAGAGATCAGTAAATAGCGAAATGAATCTGCCCCGTGATGTTGACAGATATATCCTCTCTTACTTCCTAGTTCCTGAGAGGCAGCTTGGGAATATTGCTGGGTGTTCAGAAAGTATTTAAAGAGCCTGGGCTACAAATGGCATTACCTGTCTGCCCATCTGCTGTGTCTCTTGAGTGTTCTTACCTGGCTCTGTGTCCCCTGCTCTCACAGTGCCTTGCCGTGCTGGATCCCTGTAGCAACATTGTAGGGGTGGCATTGTTACCACCTCCATTTGGCAGTGTAGAAACTGCAATGGGCAGAGTGTTCCACCCTTGTATCTCTCTAGCAGCCTGTCCATCCCTGCCTCTAGCCCTCCATCCAACTTGCTGTTTGTTAGTGTTTAATACACACACCATGAATTAGCCCAAAGTCGGGTGGGCGGGGAGAGGGCACTGACTCTTGCTGCATTTGAGCTGAAGTATCAGAGAGAAATTACCCCATCATCACTGTGTGCTCAACAGTCCTGTCTTCAGTTTTTAAAGATATATATTTAACTTTTTATTTTGGAATAATGAAAAATTCCCACATTGTCTTCATCTAGGTGTCACAGATGTTAACAGGTGTGTTGTCTCTATTCTCTCTCCTTCCCGCGCAAGCACATGTGTGTGTTTACACTTGTGCACACACACACACACCCAGACAGATGCACACACATACATTCTCTCTCAGAGCAAGGCACACATATTCATGAACTCGCTCTCAGGCTTCTGTGACAGCAGCCTAGCCCATTTTCACTTAGCTGGTCATTGGCTTGGGTCCCTGCGCATGTGTAGCCGTCATGGAAACAGGGAAGGCCTTGTCCTGTGCCTTGGCAATGAGCGTCCCCGGCCTGGCTCTGGGAAGGATGGCTGGCCTGTGATCCTGCCCTCCAGGTGCTGCTTTGGCAGAGGTTGATGATGGGGCCTCAGTGGGGCTGGTGTGAGGACAGGAGGGCTGTATCATTGTCTCCTGGCCCTTACCATCTGTGTGTTCGCTGCTCCCAGATGCATCTCCTTTTCTGTGGTGCCCTCTCCTACATTTCACAGCTCTTATCTGGTCAAATCTTATGAGCCTCAGCTGACTCCTCTCCCTTGTATGGTAAAAGCCACCTCTGAACCCTTCCGTTTCTGGCCCCAGGCACCCTTAAGGGCCAGCCAGTACCAGCGTCCAGCTTTCCAGAATGCCCTTGGGTTTTCTTCCCACCTCCTAGAGGTATCTTCCTTCTTACCTGCCTGCTCACTCTGCAAGGCCTGCTCACATCTCCCCTTTGTCCCACACAGCTGCAGCTCCCAGCCCACCCCAGCTCAGCCCTGGCAGTGTTTACTGCGGAGAGTGGCTTGTGTCTGTGTCTCCTTTCATCTCCCTCACCTTGTGCAGTCCCTGGTGGGTTGGAGGTGTTCCTTAAAGCTTGTGGAAGGTTTGAACGATAAATGACAAGGACTGGTGTTAGCAAGAGGGGAAGGAAAAGCCTGAAAAGCAAGAAAGCCCACAGTGGATAGGGCCTGTGGCAGGCAAGACCATCTGCGTGCGGTCCCTGGATATGGCCTGTCCCTACCCCGAGGAGCTTCCACAGGGTGACCCCTTTCCTAGAAGCTCAGGTCCCATTCCCCTTTCCCAGAAGGAACCCCAGGGCAGGACTCCAAGGAAGCCACAGCAGAACCAACGTTCATAGTTCTTGGTGCTGCCGCCTTTTACTGCCACGACAGTCCCCAGCCTCCCTGGAACAGTTACTCATGGATTAAGGAATGTCTGAGAACAGCTTCAAAATGTGCTGTGCATGAGTGCTGTCACCCAGCCCAGATCTGTGAATGCCAATTAAAATGGGTTCCTTAGAATTCCTGTGTTATTGTAAACAGAAGTTGCATGGTCCCAGAGCCTAAGTGCACATCTTCATTTATGAGCTTGATATTTATTTCTTCAAACAATTCTTCCCACAATGTTTATCATTTGGAAAAGCCAAAGGGCGTTTGTAGGAAAAAGGAGGAGGCTCATTTCCATTGAAGAGTAAATATAAGGAAGATAAGGGTTTCTTTATTAAAACAGACAACCTCACAAAACCCTAGCAGAGCAGGTCAGAGGAAAAGAAAAAAAGCAGGGGAGAGAGAGGCCCTACAGCCCCTGGTCAGGCTGTGGAAACATTCTCACCAAGCAGCATGGAGACAGGGGCCTTGATTTTCCACCGTGAGGGGAAGGTGGAATCGCCAGCCTTCTGGGCTCCGTGTTTTCACCTTCCTTGGGACAGGCCTGCTGGGTGGGCTGTGTGCAGAGCTCACAGAACACTCGCGGCTTTTGGTGGTTGGTGGTGGCTGGTGGTGGTTGGTGGCGGCTGGTTGTGACTGGTGGCAGCTGATACCAGTGGCAGTGGTGGTGGCGGCAGGTGGAGCTGGAGTGCGCTGTTGCTGGGGGCACCTTGAGGGAGACCCAGGGGAGAATTCCCCCCAGACCTGCTCTGCATGGGCTACGGTGACCACACGTGACTGGGGAGCTGGGACCTCAGAACAGCCAGGCCCTGTCAGACAGAACTGGAGGCAGTGGTTTCCCAGCAATCAAAAACAAATCCTAATTGTAAAAAGGGAGTGCTGAACCTTGCATTACTGGCAGAGGGGAAAAAAAAAACAGGAGGATGGAGGGGACTTGTGCCTCAAAACTTGAATACAGATTCAGCCTTGTTCTTGCCTCTCCCTCAGGTCCTTTGCAAGAGGGCAGCCTGGACACTGTGCAGCTGGCCCCTACGCAGCCAGCCCTTGGGCTTCTCCCCTCCAGCCCGCAGGGGCGACCCCTTTCTCTTATGTGCAGAGCAGAACAAACATGGAGCTGCTCCGTGTGCGTCCCTCACCTGTCTTGAGCCTCTCCCATCCTCTTCAGCCCTGTCTTTGTTGCTTCTCACTGCTCTGTCTCCCTGGAAGATGGGGATTCAGGCTGCAAAGAGTTGAAATGCACGGCCAGATGATTTGTATTTTCATTTGTTAATTTTAGTGTTTCCCACTTCAGACAGAGCCATGTACATAAAAATGCAGACCTAAAAATCAGGCCAAATGATTGCTATCAGAGAATTCTTTTTACTGAAAGTATCTCAGAAATCCCTGAAAGTATCTCAGATTCCCAAATGCTGATCTTCTATCTTATATTTTAAAACATGACTGGTTTGCAAAAATTAACACTTACACTAGTGTTTTCTAGAATACATCTGTTGTACAAGGCACGGCATCCCTGAACTTGGAGTTTTCTTATGAAAGTCATTTGTTGAATGAAAATCCTCCACTGCACAAATAGGAAAGGACATTTTGAGCCTATGCACAAAAATGTGCTTAACGATGGGCTAGAGTATTTCACCTGAGCTCCTGAGGCTCAGCCTTCCATAGTAAAGTCACTGCATCTATGAAAAAGTGGTCTTCTGTGCCCAGCGCCAGACATCCACTCTGTGTGGTACAGTTCTTTCCTTCTTTCACGGATAATGAGTGGTCAGCTTGGCTGGTTTGTTTGAAAGCGAAGACTAAGAAGTGGAACGCAATCAGGAGCCTGTTGTGGCGATGGGGCAAACCAATAAAGGGGAGCTCACCTACAGCTGCCGCAGGGCCATGCCCAGGAGGACGCATTCAAGATTCTGGCAGTGATACAGTCAGCACTGGGGGACAATGGACAGGGTGCTCTTCTCCTGCGAGCAGGGAGGGTCGTGTGCAGTGTGTTTGGGAGGGAAGGCGTTGCAGCAAGGCTGGCTGTGAGTTTGAAGTGCTGTGTGTGTATAGTGCAGGGAGTGAAACGGGAGGTGGCTGGTGTGATGCATGACTGGCAGCTGCAGGTCCTGTGCTGGGGAAGGGGAGTGAGGGCCTTGCTCAAGGCATGGACTGAGGGGAACTGAGCACGCTGGTATTTGAGGCTACGATGTTCTGTGGTCTAAGGAGAGCATTACAGGGAAGGGAGGAGAGTCCGGAACAGATGACTGAGGAAGATCGCATTTGATGGATGAGGGGGACCCAACTGCTACAGGGGGGAGTTGGTGTCACCAGAGAAAACAGCACCGGGTACATGGACTGTGGCGGTTTGATGACACTTCAAAATACAAACCCCTAAAATAGGTTTTATGAGGTGTTGGCATTCCCAAAACACTGAAGTGTTTAAGTATTTTGGGAATTGTATTTAATTATTGAACAATTTAGGCAAGTTAGCTATTTTCAAGTAGGTAAAATTAGTTTGTCTCTCTGGTAGAACTTGTCATTCATTTTTAGATTCTTGAGTTTTAAATGCCAGATAGATCCAGCTGCTATAAATATGCTGCAGATGTAGCTGCCCAGTCACTCAGATAGGCAAGAACTGATTATTGAGGGAAAAGTTTCAGTCTAACAGCAGAAGCAAGTGTCACAAGGTAAGTCAGCTTGAAGCCTTCATTCCCTGATGTCAGTGATGATTTCCTTAGGAATGTCACTGCAGATATGGGTTTGTTTTTTGTTTGTTTGTTTGTTTGTTTGTTTTTGGTAAATGAGGCATTTTAGATAGTGGTAGCTGCTGTTTGCCCCACATACCTTTGTAACAAGCTAGAATATACATTAAAAATTCACAAAGTATGCAGCTTCGTATTTTGAGATAACTTTCTTTCCTTTTTTCTTTCTTTTTTTTTTTTTTGGAAATGGAGTCTTATTCTGTTGCCCAAGCTGGAGTGCAGTGGCACGATCTCGGCTCACTGCAACCTCTCTGCCTCTGGGTTCAAGCGATTCTCCTGCCTCAGCCTCCCAAGTAGCTGGGATTACAGGCGCACACTACCATGCCCAGCTGATTTTTGTATTTTTAGTAGAGACGGGGTTTCGCCATATTGTCCAGGCTGATCCTGAACTCCTGACCTCAAGTGATTCTCTCACCTTGGCCTCCCAAAGTGCTGGGATTACAGGCATGAGCCACCACACCTGGCTTTGAGGTAACTTTTCAATGGCCTATTATTTGACTTTTATTCCTAAAGAAGAGAATGATGTTTTTGTTGTTGTTGTTGGGATTGTGTTCCATAGATTAAAACTCAGACATAAAGAGGGGGAGAAATGACTGGACCTCTGTACTATTAAGTTGTCTTTACCTGCAGTTAAGAGCAGAATTGTGACCCTAGAATCGTGAATTACATGTCTTAGCCCACTGGCTTGTCTTGGGCTTTAACGCAGATATGGGGAGACTCCCAAAGTACAGGCGTTGGTGTGGAAATGCCAGAAAAACATCATTTGAAGAAATGCCTCAGGCCCTGTGTGTCCAATTTGTGCAGCCCTTTGCCTCTTTGAGTGTTTTAGAGGTCTGAGCACAATTTCACCGATATTTTCAGATCTAAAATGGAACTTGAAGAGCCGTGGATTAGTTTCTTTCCTGAGTGTGCATGTTCCCAATATTCTGAATTTTCCTTTTTAAAGCTCCAAATTTAAATGATTTTTTTCTTGCATTGCCAATGATGGAGTGTTAAATAGGGAGATAAATATTGACGATTCTTCTAATTTTAACTGTTTTGTAGTTCTGGCTTCCCTGGAGTGAGAATAATAGAGTAGTTGATGAGGATTGCCTCTTGAAATCAGACCGCCTGGGATGAAACATACAGTATGAGTTGAGAGACCTTGCCAAGTTACTAAAACCCAAACTCAGTATTATAATCTGCAAAATGGGGATAAAATCTAGCTTACTGGAAAAAAACATACTTTGAGTGGGGTGTACTTGCATGAAACAACAGGGAGCAGAGGGAACTGAAACTTGCAATGGTAGAAACCATTTATGTGCCGATTGGCACTGAGGATTGCTCACTTAGTTAAATGAGTGAGTTTAAAACGTTAAATGCTTAAAAAATATGCATTTACATGTATTGAGCAATCTTTTGATAGAGGGCCATGTCCAGAATTCATTGTTTCAGTTTGTTTGTTTGTTTGTTTATTTTGAGAAAGAGTCTTGCTGTGTCACCCAGACTGGAGTGCAGTGACATGATCTTGGCTCAGTGCAGCCTCTGCCTCCCGGGTTCAAGTGATTCTCCTGCCTCAGCCTCCCGAGTAGCCGGGATTACAGGCACACGCTACCATGCCCATAATTTTTGTATTTTTCGTAGAGATGGAGTTTCACCATGTTGGCCGGGCTGGTCTAAAACTCTTGACCTCAAGTGATCCTCCTGCCCTCGGTCTCCCAAAGTGTTGGGATTACAGGTGTGAGCCACTGTGTCTGACCGGTTTCAGTTTCTTTAAAGCCGACTAAGACCATACAAACAATTGTGATTAAAATCTGAGTGCAGAATCCTGGAACTGATGATTTTTTTTCCCCCTCCTCAGTCTTTTTCAGTTTCCTCTCCATCACCTAAGTAAACTTTTATTGATTTACTCATTTTTTAAAGCAATTCACCTTTGTTTTTCTTAAATATATAATGTAGGTTTCGTGAGACTCATGCTGTGCTTTTTCTGTGCACCCATTACCTTCTGTAAAATTAACTAGCGGGATTAAAACAGTTAACCATGACTGACATAAGCAGTTTGGGGATAATGCAGTTGCCTCCTAGTGAGAATATCCCCAAACTGGTGAGAACAGAAGTGATGGGGCTTACTAAGGAGTAACCCACCAGCTCCAAGAACCAGCCAGTGGGTTTACAAAGAGCAATGAGGAAAGCGTGGAATGAAGTGGTACGTTGAGCAGGAGCCAGTCTAGGTTCAGGTTCAGGAGAGTATGGTGTGCCCTGCAAACTTTCCTGCTTTATCCTGTGGGTCAGGAGTCAGCAGATATTTTCAGCTTTGCGGTCCCTGTGTCTCTGGTGATGCCTCAACCCTGCTGTTATATGGAGGAAGCAGCCATGGACAGCTGACACGCACTGAGGCTGGTGAAACAATGCACAGACTCCCCAGCACGGAGATGCACCAGGCCTGGCGGCCCATCCCAAGCATTCCTGGGAGTAGCAGGGCCTGTGCAGACCCTAAAGGATGAAGAGGATTTAGGTTGATGCGGAGGAGAAAGACTGGCTTGTCCACACTCCTTAGCTCATGGGCCCCCTACTGTCTGTATAGGAATAATTAAATTGAACAAAAATAAGTTAATATTTCAGTCCTATGTGCTGGGAACAAACATACATACTTGCAGATTTCTAAAATCTGATTTCTTGGTTTTTTTTGGTTTTGATTTTTTTTTTAAGTCGAATAATAAAATGTATTTTAGGCCCATAGTAATTATTGAGTAAATTACCATCAAGTCAATTTTGACACAAAAAGACCTTTGGGTCTTTCAGAACTCTATTTGCGTAACTTTAGTTTCCATATTTATTATTTCCCCTTTTAGCACCTATGTTTTCTCTAGAAATATTCTGCCTTTAAACTCCAATCTCAAGGTAGTATCTGATGATGGTGATTAAATTTATGTTATCTCTCCCAGGAATATTTGTATTTGCATTATCTGTTTATCCAGTGAAAAGCATTGTCTCTTTTAAAAATGATTTAAGTGTAAGGAAGCCGGATGTTTTTGTCTTCTGCCAAAATTCACCCTACGTTCCCTTACCCTCTGTTCCCCACGAGGCTCCTGAGAACACTGCCTGGCGCGTAGTAGGCACATCATAAATATGTGAATGAATGAGCATATTGAGGAAGTTCAGGACTCTAACCAAGAATTTGCGTCTTTGGAGGAGATCTTGTTTTGAAATCTTTCTTGAACGGAACTACCGCTATTCAGCACCTCAGAGCCAGTCTTGGCTCTGAGTTTTGCTATATTTGGGCTGTAGAAAGAAATCTTTCTAGAGTAAACATCTTCTATTTCCTTCTAAAAAGGGTGCATTTTATTTTGCTCCAGCCAAGCCCTGTGTGCTCAGACAGGTGTCCAGATTCAGCTCCTGTCACAGGTTATACCTGGCAAAAGTGCTCGTGCAACAACACAGGTGCTTTAGAACCCGAGTCCATTTCAGGGCATATAAATAGACTGCATGTGAAAACATGTCCGTTGGGAACTTTTCAGAGCCTCTGTATTTTCTTAACTTGCTGACTTGATGAAGTTCAGCTAGAGGAAAGGAGAAGCTGTGCACAGGTGGGGGTGTTATTCCCTGTGTCAGTACAGCCGCCAGCAGGCTCAGGATTTTCTTTGGTGCTTTCTCCTGCCACGTCCTCAGTTAGGGAGACAGAGCACCTCTTGTCTCTTGACCAAGGATTCTTGAATGAGGAGCATTGGTGTAACTGTGAACATCAATTTTCCAATTGAGGCTGAGCAAACTTATAGAAAGGATCTATAAAGAACCTCTAGAAAAGCCGTTTCCCTCTCTTCACTCTGGCCTTCATAAAGTAAAGGGTCCTTATGGCAAAGCCAAGTGGCTGTGGCTTTTGCTGTCCTCTGGTTTAAGCCGAGTGTATCTTGTGTGTTTACCTGGAAGCAGCCACTGGCAAGGAGAGCAGAGGCCGGAGCAGGGGCAGGGCTGTGACATGGAGCCCACGCTCCTGAGCACACCTCTGCCCCCTACATCCTGCTGATGCGCCACGCAGACCTGCCTAGTGCTGGACTCTGGAGGTGAGGGACGTTGCGTGGCAGCTGTGTCTAGGCCCTGTGCCGCTCACCAGCAGCACGGCATGACAAGCGCTGGCCTCCCATCTCCTTCTTTCCTGGGTCACTGATGCATGATGTGACTTAGGACCCCACTGCCATGCAGTTTTCTGTCCCCTGTGTGGCTGCATCCTGGCTTATTCAGCCAGGCCTCTAAAGGAAGAATGTTTGAGCCATTTCTGCCCTGCCATTGTGAGGAATAGATCCCCAACACATGGGCTTTTGTATCCATCCTTCCTTCCCTGCAGTTTTGATCCAGCAATTCTGAGGCTTGGTGGGGGGGCTGCAATTTGGACACAGAAGCACTCCCCACCCCAGGAGTGCTTGGGGACACAGCGGCTATACAGAACCTGCTGCAGTGGGTGGCTGGGTGCTGGTGCCTTCTGGCTGGCCTCCCTCCATCACCCTCACTTCCCTGGGGTGCACTCCGTTTTAAAGGGCTGGCACAGCTGTTCCAGCTCCAGCTGTGTCTTCTGGGGAGCCTGAATTTTTTTTTTTTTTTTTTGAGACAGAGTCTCACTCTGTCGCCCAGGCTGGAGTGCAGTGGCGTGATCTCGGCTCACTGCAACCTCAGCCTCCCGGGTTCAAGTGATTCTCCTGCCTCAGCCTCCTGAGTAGCTGGGACTACAGGAACCTTCTACTACGCCCGGCTAATGTTTGTATTTTTAGTCGAGGCGGGATTTCACCATATTGGCCAGGCTGGTCCTAAACTCCTGACCTTGTGATCCACCTGCCTTGGCCTCCGAAAATGCTGGGGTTACAGGCATGACCCACCGCGCCCCGCTGGGGAGCCTGATTAAGACACCTGTGTTCTTATTTCCACATCTGCAAAAGGGAATTACTCTACGATCCACCTGCTTCGCAGGGCTGTGAAGATCACATGCCTTAAACATATCTAACAGTGCCTCGCACAGAGTGAGTGCTTAGTAACTCTTCTGCTCAGCGTTCATCAGCATCACAGGAAGAGTGGTAGGAAAGACTTTTTGAGGAGGAATTGTCTAGTGGGTGGAAGTGTCCAGGGGGTGGATAGTGAGGCTGTTAGTGTAGGAGCTTGAGGGTCCAGAGGGCAGAACGTTGGCAGAGGCGATTTTTCCCACAGTGAAGGGTTACCATGGTGCAGGGTGCATTGATTGCATTCTCCTTTTAGACAGATGACTGGGAGTATTGACGATGCTGTCTCCCAGTCCTGGATCTGTTGTAGCACTCATTCGTAATAAAATTCCTGGTTACATATTTGCCTTCCTGGAGTGCTGAGGAAGAGGTTTCTTTATTGAGAGTGGGCAAGAACGGTGCCCCAGATGGCACGTGGAACTGAGGACACCCGCAGCGAACACAGCGCCTGCAGGGTAGGAGGGAGGAAGGCTGTCCAGTCCTCGTCTCTACCACCAATACCAGATACCAGGGCAGGGATCTTCCACTTGAGGAGGTATTAGAGCTGTGGTCTCCACAGTGGAGGTATGGGCCCCTATGTGTGCTTCGTGATCCATTTGGGATAAGGAGGAAATGAATAAATTTGGGAAGATAATATTTATTGTATTCTTTCCAAAGTTCTTTTTGTGGCCGGGTGTAGTGGCTCACACCTGTAATCCCAGCACTTTGGGAGGCCAAGGCAGGCAGATCACTTGTGGTCAGGAGTTCGAGACCAGCCTGAGCAACATGGTGAAACCCTGCCTCTACTAAAAATACAAAACTTAGCTGGGCATGTGGCAGGTGCCTGTAATCCCAGCTGCTTGGAGGCTGAGGCACGAGAATTGCTTGAACCCTGGAGGTGAAGGCTGCAGTGAGCCGAGATCGCAATACTGTACTCCACGCTGGGTGACGGAGCGCAACCCTGTCTCAAAAACAAACAAACAATGACAAAAAAGCAAAGTTCTTTTTTTGTGTGTAATGTCTGTAGTGTTCTCAATATACTAGTAACATGTATAATATACTCTCAATATACTAGCTATATATATATATAAAAAAATACAAATAAATGAATGTACAAAATCTAAGTAGAGGCCTCGAGTCTTTGTGGATGGGGCTGTGCTGTGGAGGTTCTTTTGAGCCCCTGCTCACCAGTGCAGGTGGCTGTGAGTCAGGCCCTGCGCTGGTTTTGTTCTGGCTCATCTGTGTGCCTCAGAGGGCCTGATGCTCCTCAGGCCAGAGTGCATGCCTGAATAGAGGAAAATCTTTCATGAAGGTTTTCACAGCAGGGGGTTGGGAAAGGGTACCGGGTTTGGCGTTGTTAAAAATGTAGAAATAACAAGGGTTTCAGATTTTTATTTACTGAAAAATCAAAGTAAATGAGTTACTTATTTTTGTTTGAGGTTTTTCTTCCAGCATGGGCCTTTGTGTGGCCTCTGTATTTATGTGGTGGGAGAGTGGTGGTGAGTGGAGATTTCTAAAAATTGGGAGGGTATCTTTGATACCTTTTGGGTTTATCGCAAAGCCCTGTGGAAATCCTGACCATGATACAATTTTATATGGTTTTTATTTGTAATCCTATGTTATTAAGAAGCAGAGGGGCATTGATGTCGAAATGTAAGTTAATACAGAATGTAAAGATGGGATTCATTTTGCAAATTTGCCTTGGGACTCCACCCAAGGGCAACTCCTCCAAACCCTGAATTGGGTTATCTTAATAAAAATGTTAGGTTTCTTGGTCTAGGTGTCCGTAGCACTCAAAAAACATGTCGGAAAATAACTGTGTGTGGGTGCTTGTGTCCTAGAGTCCCTTCGTTCCATCCATTTGTGGGAAACAGAGTCAGCCCTTGCGCATGCCATGTTATTTGTGTGGAAGTACTTGCAAGCAGCAGCCAGAAAAGCCGTTTCTCACTTTGTCATTTAAAGTAACAATCAGTTGATCTTTTTTTGTTGTTTTGTTTTGAGAGGGAGTCTCGCTCTTGTTGCCCAGGCTGGAGTGCAGTGGTCCAATCTCGGCTCATCACAACCTCTGCCTCCCGGGTTCAAGCGATTCTTCTGCCTTAGCCTCTTGAATAGCTGGGATTACAGGAATGCACCACCATGCCCAGCTAATTTTGTATTTTTAGTAGAGATGGGGTTTCACCATGTTGGTCAGGATGGTCTCAAACTCCTGACCTCAGGTGATCCACCTGCCTCGGCCTCCCAAAATGTTGGGATTATGGGTTTGAGCCACCGCACCCGGCAATCAGTTGATCTTTAAAGCAAAACTAAAAAGTCAGAAATTAAGTTAATGACAGCAGCTTTTGCCTATAAGACAGATTTCAATCTATATTTTACTATATATTTAGTGTCCATGCAGAAGATGAAATAATTTATTGTTTTGTAATTAATTTGCCCACATCTGATTGTTTCTTACAAAATTAAAATGTTTTAACAGCGTGTGTCACTAATTACTTTAAAACATCAAAATTAGCCTTTCTCGGTAATGAATATTACTAAATATTATGTTAATCCCAGGGGGCTTTTAAAGTTTTATATTACCGTGAAAGGAATTGTGAGTTGAAAAAAAAAATGGTAGGGAAACATCAATCCACAGGATCACATCTGGCTGTAACTTTTGTTATAAATTCAGTGGTGGAATGGAAATCGCACATGGCTGTTTCTTTAGAATGTGAGTTTATGTACACTTTATGTGGCAAAACATCTGCCAGTCCACGGGGACAGTGGATCCACATGGACTTTGAGCCTGTCGTAGAAGCCTGAGAGCCAGGGCAGGGAGGGAGGGTTTGCAGAGGAACAGGCACGGGCCGCCCTGGCAGGGACAGGTGTCCGGAGAAGCCAGCCCACCCACCCACCCCTTCCCCTCTGGGAACCTCAGGTATCTCGTCATCCAGGGCTTTCTCCTGGTTGGGGTTCTGCGGGTGGCCCTGGCTGAGGGGCATGCTCTCCCTTTCACTGCCCTCTGTGCATATGTGTTTTGGATCTTTGGACTGAGATAAGTTCTGTTCCCAGGTCTGCAAACAACCTGCCTCATCTCCACCTGTGACCTTGCTAGAGCAGAGGTACAGCCCGTCCCCATCCAGCCTGGGGAGCCTTCTGCCCTAAGCCTGGTGGCAGTTTGCCTGGTGGGTGTGGGTTTCTCTGGAACCCAGTTCTTCTGCTTCTTCCCTCTCCAGAGCTATTTAACTCCCAACCCCGACCTGCTTTCCCAGGTCTTTGAAAGCAGGTGTGGATGCAGATGCGGCGCTAGCCTTGTAAAGCTGCAGTGAGGCTGAAACAGATGAGCACATGGTTAAAGGACTGGGAACACACACCAAAAGGGGTCAGAAATGCCCCGGGGTTCTGCTGTGTAGACTTTCTTGAGTGGGGCATCAGAAGTGCTGCCACTGGTTGTCGGGCATCGGGCTGCTGTTGCATGCCCCTTCAGGAGGCCTTCACATTGGAAACGTGAGCATGAGTGACCTACTGAGGGCCAGAGGCCTCTGGGCGTTCTGGGATGAGAAGGAAGCTGCACTTGACATCTAAGGCCTCTTCCATCCCACAGTTCAAAATGGAATACATTTATGGGATATTTCCTATAGATATGAAATCTGATTTCGTATGCACATAGGTATGAGAGAGAACAATATAATTAACCTTTGGTGTACACTTTAACATGGTATATTTTGTTTCATCATAAAACCCACTTGCCCTCTACCTCAGCTGGTGGGTTTTGATGTTATCAATGTGCATTTAAAAGCATTTAGTTCATTTTTCCTCAAACGTTAGGGGCTGCTTTTTTTTTCCTTTTTTTTTTTTTTGAGATGGAGTCTTGCTCTGTCGCCCAGGCTAGAGTGCAATGGTGCAATCTTGGCTCACTGCAACCTCCACCTCCCGGGTTCAAGCGATTCTCCTTCCTCAGCCTCCTGAGTAGCTGGGATTACAGGCGTGTGCCACCATGCCCGGCTCATTTTTGGATTTTTAGTAGAGACAGGGTTTCGCCATGTTGACCAGGCTGGTCTCGAACTCCTACCTCAGGTGATCCACCTGTGTTGACCTCCCAAATTGGTAGGATTACAGGCATGAGCCACCACATCTGGCCAGGGGTTGCTTTTTAATTATATTTTGTTTTGCAATTATGTAAAACATCTAACTGTTACATAGAGGTGGCCTCATTCTCTGTGCCCTGTATGGCTGCATCCTGGCTTATTCAGCCAAGCCCCTAAAGGAAGAATGTTTGAGCCCCTTCTACCCTGCCATTGTGAGGAACAGATCCCCAACACGTGGGCTTTTGCACCCACTCTTCCTTGCCTGCAGTTTTGATCCAGCAGTTCTGAGGCTTGGGGGCTGCGATTGGGATACAGAAAGCATCTCAGAAGGACCAAGCTCAGATAGACCTGGGCCGGCATCCTGGCACTCTTCCTCACTAGTTTTGTTGTCTTTTGACAGCGACATAATCTAGGTTTCAGTTTCATCTTCTATAAAAGTGGAGTAACAGCACCTCCCTTGTGAGCTGTCATGAAAACTGGTTGGGACACTGTGAACCTACCACAGTGCCAAACTCATGGTTAGCATTCCATCAACTTTAGTTATCTCCTGGCCTTATTTGAAATGGGGATCATACTCCTTATGTAAACTGTTTTTGTATAGGAATCATATCAAAATATTTGCTAGTTGCCAAGAAAGTGTTAGTGACATTGTGTCATTATCGGCAGCACAATCCAATAAAACCAGTCTGGCTGGTTCTCTCTCCCAGGCGTTGCTGGGCAGCCCTTGAACTTACGGTCAAGACTGCTGGTGCTGAAACCAGTGAGCTGGACAGCCATTCCTGGGAGCTCTTCATCCTCCCAGGTACTAAAGCTTCAAATGAAAGCACTCAGGTGTGGGCTCCATAATTCCCCACCGAAGTGGGGACCTTCACCCACTGTGTGGGGAAAAAAAAAAGCTTTTTTTTTTTTAACTGTTTTATTGTCTTGGTTCTTGGCTCAGGCCCTTGCCAGCACTTTCCAGGGCTCCTGAAATGCTCTTCTGGTTTCCTTCCTCCAGCCTCCTGCTTTCCTTATCCACCCCCCCATATTGCTGCCAAAAGCGATTTGTGAAACATATCCCGCTGACCATTTATCTTCCTGCTTAAAACAATCCATTTGCTCCCTCTTTCTCACACGTGGGAGTGAGCGTGAGACCTCGTGGGCCCTCCTGGCCCGCGTGCTCTCGCTCACAGAAGCCTGAGGCTGGAGGGTGTCTCTTGCACCTTTCCCCAGTGCAGTGTAGACGACAGGTGCTGTTCACAGGCAGGACCCGCTCCCAGGGCCGCCCTCGGCTTCGGGGGGCTTCCGGTGAGCTGGGGGGAACTCCCCAACTCCACACACCACCACTTTGCTATTAATGAGAATGTAACTGGCGATACCTCCATGTCTCCTGACATCGCGTCAGGGGCTCCACTGATTTCAGTTCTACCCACCCTGGCATGGAGACGAGGCTAGTCAGTGCCTCACCTTGCCCAGCTCACCTGCTGGACACTGACTCCTTTTTCTAGACGCAGCTCAGGGCTGCTGCCGGTTCCGGTTCCCAGGCTCCTGGCAAGGTGGGTCTCGCTGCCTCCAGGCCCTGCCCTGCCTCCTGCCAGGGGTTGCTGGTAGAGGGTGGGCAGTGAGGGAAGGACAGCTTCTTCATTATTGACCTCTTCATCCTTGTATTCCAGCACTCACTCCACAGCCACTGAGACTGCCCTGGGACCAACTCCCCGGCTCCTGGTTCATGCTTTAATACTGGCATGTCTTCACACACATCTGTCATGTAAATCACTTTGATTGTTTGCCCCAGACGTCCATGTGATGGTGACTACATGGCAAATGTTGCCGTCAGCACCCTGTTGGTTTGCAGGCATGGCGACTTGGTGCTGCCTGTCGTGATTTCCCGGTGCAGCCTTCCTGTGCGCTCTTGCTTGGCTGT
This sequence comes from Chlorocebus sabaeus, assembly GCF_047675955.1. Taxonomy (NCBI): domain Eukaryota; kingdom Metazoa; phylum Chordata; class Mammalia; order Primates; family Cercopithecidae; genus Chlorocebus; species Chlorocebus sabaeus. The sequence goes on from NC_132924.1 coordinate 10,602,178, forward strand.
CCTAACCGGGCCATTTTCCCTGAGGGTCTCAGACCCAGTCCTGAGTCACAGGAGTCCTTTCCCACGGCTACCTCACTGTGGAACTGTCCATCTTGTCTTACTGACTTTCTTCAGTTTCTCACTCTGACATGGTTTCTTCCGGAAACTTCCTTTTATGACCTTCCCAGCCAGGGGCTCCCTCCTCACTTTCCTGTCACCTCCTGGGGCTCCTTTGAAGACTCTGCCCCTCCTCTGCACCTGCTTGAGACATTTGGGTTCCCAGGTATGCCCCTCTCCTGCACCTCTTCTTCTGCCTTATGTTCTCCTTGAGGATGTGGCCTCCTGGGGCTGGGCCACTGTCAGACTCCACTTTGGCTCTGTGCCCAGAGCCAGCCATGGCTGCTGTGCGGTGAGTGCGGTGAGCCTGGCAGGAACGCTGCCCCTGGCCACGTTCTTCCTGCACAATCAGCACGGGCTCACCCCTCTGCAGCTCCATCCCAGCCTCTCTCCCGAGCAGCTTTGGACTTGCCTGCCCAGAGGATGCCTCACAGAACCTGGAACTCAGTGTTCCTCAGGCTGCCTTCTTCTTCTTATTTTTTTTTTTTTTTTTTTTTGAGATGGAGTTTTGCTCTTGTTGCCCAGGCTGGAGTGCAGTTGTGCGATCTTGGCTTGCTGCAACCTCCACCTCCCGGGTTCAAGTGATTCTCCTGTCTCAGCCTCCCTAGTAAGGCAGATGCCACAATTCCCAGCTAATTTTTGTATTTTTAGTACAGCAGGGGTTTCACCATGTTGGTCAAGGCTGGTTTCAAACTCCTGACCTTAGGTGATCTGCCCGCCTCAGTCTCCCAAAGTGCTGAGATTATAGGTGTGAGCCACCATGCCTGGCCCCTCAGGCTGCCTTCTTTCGACACCTCCAGGGCCCATATAACTGGGCTTGGTGCATCCTCCCTGTCAGGCATCACCTCCGATTCCTCCATTCCCTCCCTGGTGCATCAACTCTCCACCAAACATCTCATCACACTGCTGTGTTCTTAGCTCAGCTGAAATCACCATTGATGTTTTGTGTTTTGCAGTAGCTTTCGACTCTGTTCTCACCTTCGTTCATTCATTGCACAGATATTTACTGTGGGCCTTCTACTCACCAGCATTTTATGCCCTGGGAACCCAGCCATGAATATGACAGGTGAGGTCTCCCTGCAACTCTGATACATTATGTTCTAGTGGAGGAGATAGAGAGTAAATAAATAAATATAAAGTATAATTTCAGGAAGTGATAATGAGTTGGAAGGGAGTTACAAAGGGTTGCAGTTTTTCTTTTCCTTTTTTCTTTTTTTTTTTTTTTTTTTTTTGAGATGGAGTCTTGCTCTGTCGCCTAGGCTGGAGTGCAGTGGCGTGCGATCTTGGCTCACTGCAACCTCCGCCTCCTGGGTTCAAGCGATTCTCTTGCCTCAGCCTCCCGAGTAGCTGGGATTACAGGCGTGTGCCACCATGCCCGGCCAAGGGCTGTGGTTTTGGATGGGCTGTCAGGAGAGCTTCTTTGAGGAGGTTTTGCTGTCCATGGACCTCAGTGAAGAGAGGAGTAAGCCATCTACTGTGTACAGCAGCATGTGCACATCTCCTGCAGTGGGGCTGAGCTTGGTGTGTGTGAGCAGCAGGAATCAGGCAGTGTGGCAGGAGTAGTGGGGCGCTAGGGAGAACGGCTGGAGGTTAAGCAGGAGAGGTGGGCAATGGAGAAGGGGTGTGGAGGTTTATAAAGTTCATGAGATGCCCTCAGAATGTTTTGGGGAAAGGCAGGATGTGATCTGAGCCCACCTTCCTTATCCCTCCAGAGAATTCATGGCTAAATGTAAGTGTGATCTTGTTATTGCCCTGCCTGGAGTCCTCTGTGGGTTTCTGCCACCTCTGGGATAAGATCCAGGCTCTGCTGCCTGGTCCCTGCACCCTTTCCATGGCTGCCCTGCTGTACACTGTCAGGCCCCAGCTGCAGCTTACCTGCAATCCCAGTTCTTCACACATCCCACAACCTTTCATATCTTCTCCTGTAGAGACCCTTCCTTCTGCTAGACATGTCCTTATCCCATTCTACAACACTTAGTTCAACCAGTGCCTCAGGATTGTCCCCTCAGGCCACCATCCTCTTTCCTAGAAAGAGCATCTGCTCTTATCTGGAGCTCCACAAGCATTGTATGTGAACCTTTCTCATGGCACAAACCTTGGTGTCTTGTGTTTGTTTATCTGTGGTTCCTACCAGAGGTGGACTTGCAGCAGGGAGGGATCTTGTCATCCGCATTTGTGGATGTTCAGGATCTATCCCAGATACTGACCCATGGAAGAGAAACAGTAAATATCTTTTGAGTGAACGAAAGGATGAATGCAAGTCATGTGATCTTTCTCCCTTTTTATTTTCAACGCAAACTTTACATATTATCCTGTTCTATAAATGAGATAGACAAGAGCCACTTCATAATTTTTTTTAGATCTTTAAAAATAGTATACGGTCTTGATAGAGCAAGCACCATCTTCCCCATGTGGTAAGGTTGCGCATGATCAGTAGCTACAACTCTAGAAAGATGACGGAGCAAAAGCAAAGAAAAATCCCTTTAGTTCCAGAAAATCTCCTGAAAAAGAGGAAGGCTTGTCAAGTCCTCAGAGCCACCCAGGCAAAGCAGGCACTTTTGGCAAAGAAGGAGCAGACGAAAGGAAAAGGGCTCAGGTTAAGTGACTGGAATCATTCTTATATGATTCCTGGTGGCAGAAATGTGACAAGATGCGTCCCAGACGACTAGAAGTGAGACCTCATGCCTTGGAATTGCCAGATAACTTTCCTTGACCTTTATTGTACGCATTGAAAGGATTAATGGCGTGAGTTTTCTGGTGCAGAGAACCATGGCAAGACTTCGCCCGAAGAAAATTTTTAGTGGTGTCTTTGTAAAAGTCACCCCCCAGAACCTAAAAATGCTGCGTATAGTGGAAACTTACGTGACCTGGGGTTTTCCACATCTGAAATCTGCCTGTAAACTCATTTTGAAACGTGGACGAACAAAGGTCAAGAAGAAGACCATTTCTCAGATGACACAGTGATGAGGAGCACCTGGGGAAGTTTGGTGTCATTTGTTTGGAAGACCTCATTCATGAAATTGCCTTCCTGGGGAAGCATTTCCAGGAGATCTCATGGTTTTTGTGCCCTTTCCACCTCTCAGTGGCCCATCATGCTACCACAAATAGAGTGGGCTTTCTCAAGGAGATGGGCTCACCTGGCTGTCGGGGTGAACACATCAATCAGTTCATCCACCAGCTGAACTAGACCCAGGTGAGGCAGGGCTGAAAACTGCCCTTGGGTTGACTTTTGATGGGCCATGCCTTGCCACTTAAAAGTTCTTTTTGCAGTTACTAGTCTTCCTACCAGTAACCTTGAGATTGGGTTACTCTTTTTTAATTTTTTTTTGGAGCTGGAGTCTCACTCTGTCGCCCAGGCTGGAGTGCAGTGGCGTGATCTCGGCTCACTGCAACCTCCACCTCCCAGGTTCGAGTGATTCTTCCGCCTCAGCCTCCCAAGTAGCTGGGATTACAGGCATCCACCACTGTACCTGGCTAATTTTGTATTTTTAGTAGAGGCAGGGTTTTACCATGTTGGTCAGGCTGGTCTTGAACTCCTGACCTCAAGTGATCCACCTGCCTGGGCCTCCCAAAGTTCTGGGATTACAGGCATAAGCCACCGCGCTCAGCCGAGATGGGGTTACTATTAAGAGTAACCTTGAGATTGGAAGGAAAGAGGAGGCTGGTACTAACAGATGGAGACCTGCTGGGAGCAATGAATGCCTGGTTAGGACATCCGGCTATGCATAGCCTAAGAGTTATAGGCTTAAAGATGTTGAGTAGCAAAAAACTGTGTTGCTGTGGTCATTTAGCTGGAAATGGAGAAGGAATAATATTAACAACTGATTTCAAAAGGACTTGAAAATGTGAATCATTTATTTTGCTGAAGAAATCTTAACTTTTTTCGAAATTACTTTTTATTGCTGTTGTTACTACTTTTAGGTGCCACACTGCAGTAAATTTTTATCAATGCAGTAGAAGTATATGTTTTTGCTTTTCTGGGGAATTTTTATCAAGTATCTTCAGAGAAGATTATTTCCTGCTTAATCTTCAAAAACTGGAAAGGAAGGGTCAAAGAAAAGACAGTAGGTGACGTTCATGGCAAGCACCTGTCATCACAGTCCAGTTCTAAGGAAAAATTCCAGTGTTTTCTACCTTGGCTGCTGCCTCATCTGAAATCAGCACATTCCATGGAGGAAGGAGTCCTGCTTTGTTGTGTGGTCTGTCCTAGGGTTTAACGTTGGTAAATGAGTAACTCTAGCATTTGTATAAGGCTCCCTAAGACTCCTGCAGCAATCAACCAAGCCCAGGGACATAATTGAATCTGGAGATTCCTGGGGCTTCGTTTTGAAAAAGACTTGAAATATACATAGGAAGAAAGGCACAAAAATAAATATTCACTTGTCTCTTCAAAAAGCAAAAAAAGTATATGTTTTTAACCATTCATTGAAGAGTTATACACTTTTAAATAATAACAGATTCTTTTAATTTGTTTACGGTAGTCAGTTATAACTGTCTTCACTAATTAAGTGTTGCTTCTAGTTATAAAAAAGTATATTTTGGAAAGAGCTATCTTATTTCCAGGAAAGTAATTTAAAAATTAGCAAACAAGTACACTATATTACAGGTAAGTAAATAATGCATTTTCTTTGTTACAGCAAATACACAGTGTCCTAAAGCTTAGCTTTAAAGTTTAATTTCATTAATCAAAACATCTCCTCATTGATTATCAATACCTAATTGCAGGTCTTATGGGAATAGACAGGGAAGATTTCATCAAAATCTGAGTGAAATTTTAGTGCTTTTGTGAATCTGTCTGTTTTTTTAAAGATCAGATTATTTTACTAAACATTAAAATGGCTCTAGTGTGTAAATTCTTTCATATTTTGTGTGATTAATGCCAAATATTAGCAATATTTTTAGAAAACATAGTTTTAACTGGAATATATTTGTGTATACATCTTATAAAATTATGTATATTTATATATAGGTTTATCTATAAATGTACATAATCCCAGAATAACTCACTTGTTCTCAAATGAAAGCATATTCAACTTAAACATTGAAGTGTATAAGCCTACCTTTCGTATGCAGAATGAACCTTTGTATATTGCTTAACAGTATTCTGGATATACCAAATTAATTCCATGATTTGTAAAATCGTGGTGGTGCCCGACACAGTTCAATGTATGTGTCCACTGTGTTCTATTCCTCTACTTTCTTTAGATATGCTGTTGTTTTATCCTCAGTCAAGACAAACCAAAAGAATGGCATATTCGACTGCATTGTTTGGGCTCGGTATTTAAGGACTTCTACTGAATGGAGCCTTGGTGTGATGTAAGTTTTATTGAGGGGAGAAGCAACTGTTGGAAAGCCATCTTTGTATTTTTTGTTTTTGGCACGTTGTTAGGGACATAATTCACTATTGCACACCTTGTCTTTAGCGTGAGGGCTGCGGGGCACTGGTTCTCTGGATCTGTCATCTTTTATCTTGAGATGTGGGAGCTTTGAATCTGGCTTTGCATCTCATCTTTGCCGTGACCACCAGGAAGCTCAGAGCCTTGTCTTGCTAGTCTGGAATGCAGGCTATGCAACCACATACATGACACTTCCACTGGACTGGTTTAGTTTCTGCTCTTCTGGGCTTCCTCATTCCCTGTTCAAGTCTTGTGTCTATTTTATATAATAAATGAGTAAGGAAAATTAGTAAAAGAATCCTTAACTCTGCTCTGGTGCTATATGTAAAATTCCATGTCTAAGAAGAGTGGAATTACTCACTTTAAACAGTAAATCCAGGAAGCAGCTGTCAGACAGGAAATATTTTTGAGTAAAACAATATAGTGAGGTAATAAAACTTCTCATTAGAGCACCTGTCATCATTTAGCCAGTTGGTGACCTTCATCAAGTCTCACAGCTTCTCCGGGCTTTCATTTCCTCTCTGGTAGTGGTAGTAACACTGGCCCTGCTTCTGCCTCGATCTGTGAAACCACATGACGCTTGCAGGAGTGCCCTGGAGGCCCTACTAGGGCGATTGGGTGGATGTGGATCCCGGTAGTGGTGCTGCCCCTGGGCATCTTCCGCGGTGCTTTTTCCTGAGGAACTCCTGAGTGAAAGCCCAGGCCCATGTGGGTGTGGTCATTGCCTCTTCGTTGTGTTCTGAAATTGGACACAGCCTGTGAGGTATTGTGTGCACTGAAAGCCCCAGCAGTGGGCCCTCCTGACACACAAAGACTTGCTTGTGGCCCTGGGCGTCAGCTTTCCAAAGAGCCTGAGAGTGGAATGGTGGGACCCGGGCTCCTGCAGGGAATTTCATGGCCCGACCTTTTGTGCCTTGGCTCCAGCCCTTTATTTAGTGTGCTACAGTATATATAGATTGAGAATGCTCATTTGTCCTTTGCCAGCTAAAGTACCCAGGGCAATATGATGAGGAGTCAATTTAAAGGACTGCTGTCTGGGGTGGGCCGCCTGGAAACACTCTCGTCTTTGTGCTTGGGCTTGATAGTGCAGCTGCTAGGACAGTGTGACATGGAATCCAGGGTCTCAGCTGAGCCACACGGCATTCCAGAACACATTTCAGAAATCCTTTAACCATGGGTGTGTTAGAGCAAGGAGTAAAAATAGAGGCCAAGCTTTTGGTGGAGAGATGGCTACGTGCGGGCCCGGGTCCCCAGACCCCTGGTTGTGAGATCTGGCCTTGCCCTCAGGAGCTGGGCTTCTCAAACTCTGCACAATCTAGGGGACAGAGCAGGGGCTGGGCTGGAGTTTCGTCGGTCAGCTGAGTGGCCGTGTCGGGTGGGGCACCCTTCAGGGCCTGCATTGCTCCTGCATCGGCACACCACCTTGATGTGAGGTCACCGAGTGCCTGGCTCACCACAGCCCATGATTCATCCTGAGTCTCTGCTCTCCACCCTAAGCCCTGCGGAGCCCTTGTTTTTGCCAGGGGGAAGTGATCTCGGCAGAGAACTTTCCAAGTCGAGCCACTGGTCATTGCTAGAGTATGCTCAGTCCCCTTCTTTGTCCTCTTCCATGGGTGAACCCAGGCCTGGCCAAACTTCTGAGCATGTTCCTCCAGCCTCTCAAATATGCAGACCCTCCCTCATGGGATGGGCACGATGCGGGAATGAAAGGCAAGTGGTCTCACTGCAAATGAAGGAAGCCTTGGAGGATACTGTTCCACACTGTTTCTCTAGTTTGGTCCCTAATAATTTGATAAAGAGGAAATATAGGAAGGGCTGCGTTGTGGTGGTTGATGAGTTTCCCAGAGAATGAATCTTTAGAGTCACACAATGGGTTAGATATTACTGTCTCTGACACTAACACTGATGACGTTGCCCAGCAGTGTCTTGGGCAGCAGTTCCTCATTTTATCCTCATAGCAGCTGAAGGAGGTCGCTAGGATTATTCTTCTCTTAATTACATCATGTATTTTAAACTTTTGTTTATACTCAAGTGAAGCTTGCATATTCTACATAGCAGGGTCAGAAATAGTGTAAAATATTCAGATTGATTCAGGCTTCACATGGATCCTGTGATTTTTAGTGTTTAGTGTGACTTAGCCTTCAGAAATATGTGTTTGGGTAGCAGCTTGAACTATCTACAACGTACTTTTTAATTAAGTGAGAAGGGATACATACAGATTGAAGTATGGTATAAGATGTAACTTTTTAAATGCTGTTAGAGCTTTTAAATATTGAAATTTTAATCAACTGAGAAACCAATACATCAACGACATTTATTCAGCCCTGTGATAAGGTCTGAGGAAGATCACGAGAAAATGTAACACAAATTGAAATCGACTGCCCGAGGGTTGGTGTTTTTCACCTTCTGCAGTCCCCTTCACGAGGTCAGATGGTGGCTGTGGAGCGTATGAGAGAGCCGGCGTTCACAGAGATCAGTGCATGTTGGTTGCTGGACTCACAAGAACTCAGTAGGCCACTTTCTAGAGAATTCTAGGTAGTCAACCATTCTAGAATCTGATTGAGAAGAGTGGTGGAGAGGATTGGGGGGCCACCTGTTCCTCAAAGAAGATGGAAAAATGGGGGTTGGAAAGAGAAGGAAGGAAGACAGATATTGGAGTATATGTGCATGTTACCAGGATGTTGTTTGAACATTGGCCAATTTGTTTTGGTTTGGTTTAGTTCAGTTCTAGATTTGATGTTGAAGGTAGTTTTTATTTGTCTATTTGTTGCAAGTGAATAATGTGTTTTCCCCTATATACAAGTCTATATGTAGGACTCAATTTAGCACAAATAATACTTCTGTACTGGAAGGACTACAGTGTAATCATCGGAGATCAGACGCCTCTTATCCTTCCATTTTTTTTCAAAAACGCTTGGTCATAGTCTCGCCTCATCTATGAACGTTACTTGACGTCAGCCATAAAAGTGAAAGCGAAAAATCATTATGAACTGACATGGAGTGATTTGCAGTAATCATTGTCAACGAAGAGGGCACATGGAAATTGTTTATAGTATATCTTTTTGCAAGAAAGAAGAGAAAAGAATAAACACATATTTTCTTTCTTTTGACAAAGAAAAACAACTCAAAAAAAAAAAGGAAGAATGAGGATGTGTGGGAATGAGGTATTCGACATAAAAATAGGAATTAGGTTTCTTTGAATATGGCTTGGTTATATAATTTTGATTTTGAACTACACAAGTGTTTATATATTCAGAAAACAGAATACCATCAAAATTGAAAAAAGGAAATTTTAAAGTGGAAAAACAGAAACAAAGGAATCTAACTGTCTAAAGTTGATAACACAACTGCCCGGAATAAAGACGTAATTCTGATAATTTTGAACGGTTTTCTGATCATGTATCTTTATTGGAACATATTTTAAGAACAAAAGAAATGGCAAAGAACTGTTGAGATTTACCTGGTGCAATTATAGTTGGTAATGGTGTTGTGTTGTAATGCTTCAATTATTTTGTAGGTATTGTAGGTGGTACAAAAAAATAAAATACATTGATGTTATTGGGAATGGAAGTTCTAATTGTGGAAGAAGGGCTACAAGCAGTGAGAATTCTCTCACCTTTTCACTCTTTCTATAAATATAAATGTAAAGTAAATAGCAATGACACCTTTCCAACCATTACAATAACTACAGTTTCCCACATGGATCCTTGGAGAAATGGCAGATTACAGATCTTGACAAGGTTGTACCTGGGGCATCCTGTGCTAGAAAGCAAGCAGGTGTTCAAAGGCCTGTGGAGTAAGTCAAAAAAGGAAACCCAGGAGTAGGCTATAGGGCCTCCTGCTGGCAAGAATAATCGTATTAATAGATTGTAATGTATTAAATTAAAAGATTCAGGAGTCTGAAGTGTTACTCAAATAGTGTCAGCTTAATAAATTCTGAAGAAATCATGCATTTTATATATTTATTTATTATTATTTTGAGATAGAGTCTATTGCCCAGACCGGAGTGCAGTGACCCCATCTCGGCTTACTGAAACCTCCGCCTCCCAGGTTCAAATGGTTCCCCTGCCTCAACCTCTCGAGTAGCTGGGAACACAGGTGCCCGCCACCGCACCCGGGTAATTTTTGTATTTTTTAGTAGAGACGGGGTTTCACCATGTTGAGCAGTCTGGTCTCGAACCCCTGACCTCAGGTGATCTGCCCGCCTCGGCCTCCCAAAGTGCTGCAATTACAGGTGTGAACCACTGTGCCTGGCTAAAATTATGCATTTTAAAAATCATCATTTTGCAACCTTGACCTAGGCAAGAATTATGTTTGAGTGATAAAATCACTGGGTTTTGAAAGACTGTTGAAGAATTAGATATTTATGCGTTCTCAGGTATTATCTCACAGATTACATACTACTTAGAAAAGGGAAAACAACCATTACAATGGAATAATCTACAGGCCAGCCTCTTAAGCTACTGCTTAAATTCAACCCCTCCTGCTGGGGACAACCTGATAATATGTGCCAATATTATGCCCTTGTATGATGCTAGGAGAAATCACCTATACTCCTCTCTAGTGCTCTTGCCCCAGAAAGCTTTTAATCTGAATTATGAAGAAACAATTGAAAAATTGAGAGTATTCTTCAAAACAGCTGCAGTGAAGTCTCCTCACAGAACTCAGTGTCGTGATCCTAAAAGTCATGTGGAAATTCAGGAAACCCAGAAGGGCTAAAACAATCTTGGAGGACTCATATTTCCTGATTTCAAAACTTACTACAAAACTACAGTAATTAAGAAAGTGTGGTACAGGCACAAGGATAGACAGGACAATGGAGCAGAACAGAGTTCAGAAATACACCCTTAACTTACACTTATGGTCAGTTGATGATTTTCATCAAGAGTGCCAACCGCATTCAGTAGGGGAAAGAATCGCTTTTTTAACAAATGGTGGTAGGACAACTGGACATTGACATGCAGAACAATAAAGCTGGACTCCGTGTTGATACTATACACAAAAATTAAATGGATTATAGATCAAAATATAAGAGCTAAAACAATAAAAGTCTTAGAAGAAAACACAGTAATAAATCTTTATGATGTTGGGGTTAGGCAAGGCCTTTTTAGAAATGATACCAAAAGCACATGGGGCAAAAGAAAACTCGGATAAATTGGACTTCATAAAAATTAAAGACACTTTTGTGCTTCAGAGAACACCATCAGGAAAGTGAAAATGCCTATAGAATGGGATAAAATATTTGCAAATCGTGTATCTCTTAAGGACTTGTATCCAAAATATTTGCAAATCATGTTTCTCTTAAGGACTTTTATCCGAAATATTTGCAAATCACTTGTTTCTTAAGGACTTATATCCAGAATGTGTTCTGAAGTTGTGAACTCTTACAACTCAACTTTAAATAGATGAATAACCCAACTGGAAAATGGCCAAAGTATTTCTGCTGACGTTTCTCCAAAAAAGATATTCAAACGACCAATAAGCTCATAAAAAGATGTTTAATATCATTAGTTATTAGGTAAATCCAAGTCAAAAACACTGTGACATACCACTTCAAACCCACTAGGATGGCCGTAATCAAAGACAGTAACAAACATTGGCAAGGATATGGAGAAATTGAAACCCTCATCCATTGCTTATGGAAATGGTGAAATGGTGCAGTCACTTTGAAAAACTGTTTGGCAGCTTCTCAAAATGTTAAACATGACTTCTGTCATATGACACAGGAATTTTACTCCTCAGTGGAAACATGTGAAAACATATGTCTGCACAAAAACTTGTACATAAATGTTAATGGCAGCATTGCTTATAACGAAAAAATAGAAATAACTAAAATGTCTATCAGCTGCTGAATGCATAAATAAAATGTGATATATTTATACAATTATTAGGTAACAGTAAAAGCAATGAAGTACTGACACATGGATGAACCTTCAGAACATTAGGCTAAGTGAAAGAAGCCAGTCACAGAGCGTACATATTGTATGATTTCACTTATGTGAAATGTCCAGAACAGGCCAATCCATAGAGATGCAAAGTATTAATAGTGGATCAGTAGTTGTCTAGGGCTGGGGAGATTGGAAGAAAAAAGTGGGGGTGACTACTAGTGCTAATGGGTTTGGGATTTCCTTTGGGGATGATAAAAAGAGTCTAAAATTGTGGTGATGGTCCCGCAACACAGTGAATATATGACAAACTATTGAATTGTACAGTGTAAATGGGTGAATTATATGGTGTGTGAATTATATCTCAATAAGGCTGTTTTTAAAAAGCCAATGTCATGAAAAACAAAACAGAACAAAAACACAGGGGAGAGTGTTCTAAAGAGATCTAACAGTGAAATGCAGTGCATGAACCCTGATTGTGTTTTGGATTAAAAAAAAAAAGCTGTAAAAGATCACATAAGGACATCGAGGAAGTTTGTGTTTGAATTATATGTGGGATCCTATTTTCTTAGGTGTGATAAAGGTATTGAGCTTATGTAGAGACTGCTGTTACTCTTAGGAGACGTGCTAAAGGACTTTAGAGTGCAGTACTGTTTTCTCAGCAACTTTCAAATGATTCAGAAAGCAAAAATTGTGTGTGTGTGTGTGTGTGTGTGTGTGTGTGTGTGTATACACATGCAAGTATATATAGAAAGGGAAAATGGATCATGGAGTAGTTTGAGGATAGTTCATTGTACCAATCTTTCAGCATCTTTTAGGCTTCAAAATTTCAATTGCTTCTCATCACTGTGTGTTCAATCTGACAGATATTGGTTGAGTGTACAGTGTGTGTCTGGTACTGTGATCTGGGTGTGCAGTGGGGACAGTACAATTAACGATGATGTCCATGCCAGGCAATAATCTATGAAGGACAGAGAATGCAATATAACTTAGAGATATGATTCCTGCCTTCAAGGATCTTGATATGGATCTAAATCTTGATAACTAGTGTTAGAAATAAATTCTAAGTGAATCTAAACTGTTGTAAGCTAGGGCAGCTTCGTGTGAGTCATTCGGCAGAGGTCATTTGAGAATGATCACACATGGGTGGTTTAAGTTGTCACACCTTTGTGTAGCTGGCAGCGTCCTGAAACAAGGGCGCAGAATCCTCTCTTACTAGCAGTTTCCTGTAACACAAAGTTGTTAACATTCAACCTTCTCCCCTGGAATATTATGAGCTAATATTGTGTTGGATATATTTTGTTCTTTGAGCTCCTAGAGTTAATAGCTATGTAGTTTACAGGAAGCAAAATACCTGGCATGTCATATACATTCTCTTGGTGTCCTTTTCTTAGTATATTTTATGTGTTCTAATTTGCAGGTTTGACCCCAGTCCTCTGCCACTCAGGTGACCTTTAACAGTTGCTGCTCGAGATGTTATTGATTATTTAAAATTTAGAATGTATACTATTATCTGTTATTAGAATATGATCATCATTAAGTAGATTTAATAGCACTGTAAAAATCATCATAAATAGATCAATTATTTTCAATAGTAATTTAAAGCAGGAAGCCATAAAATATAACACATTATACCTTAGTTATTTTAATGAAAACTTAGAGGTATGTTTATTGCCAATTCTTTGATGTGGCTGAGGCCCCTCTTTTGTGTGTGGGCAGAGTTGCTGTATCAGTCTTTTGGGCTTTCCGGCATCAGGGTTTCCAGTCAAGGGGGCAAGAGGGGCTGAAATCCATCCCATCTCCACTCAGCAAGCCGTGCATCTGTAGCTTTGTGTGTGAAGGACTGCCACCTTTCTCCAGCTTACATTCAGCTTATATAACACCTTAGTTATTTTATTTATGATGGCTTGGCCATATGGGTCCAGTGTTTAAGGTTCAAGGACAACTTTGTAAACCATCTTAGTAATATATGAACTAAAAATTTCAGCTTGTTTTTTAAAAGTACCTGGACAATAAAAGATACTTGCTCAAAACTTTGAGAAGTAAATGCTTCTGTATTTTTATAATTCCTCCCACTCTTGTCATTTTCAGTTTTCTTGCCCACACTCAATTAAATAATATTTTTAAAAAGTAAAGATAGCCTTTATAAAATTTGTCCACAGCGTTTTACAAAGTTTTCTTGAAACTGTCAACTATTTTTATTTTCAAACTTTAATTTCATCAGTTTACATAATATTTAATTAAATTTTATAATTATGATAGCATAGGCAACTGACAGTAATAAATTGGTGAGCAACATTTCTCTGCTTTGGCAATTGTAAAGTCCACCTTGTAGGATGAGTTCTCTGAATGTGTACCGTCACTTTCTGGCTACAAGGCTATTTGGTGTGGGGTGGACACAGGCCCATCAGAAAGAGGGCAGAGCCGTGATTACCAGGCTGGCCAGCTGGTGGAGGTTTGTCAAGGGAGTGTCTACTCTGTATTTTCTTTCTTCTTCTTCTTCTTCTTTTTTTTTTTTTTCAAATGGAGTCTCACTGTGTTGCCCAAGCTGGAGTGCAGTGGCATGATCTTGGCTTACTGTAACCTCCGCCTCCTGGGTTCTAGTAATTCTCCTGCGTCAGCTTCCTGAGTAGCTGGGATTACAAACATGCACCACCCCACCCAGCTAATTTTTGTATTTTCAGTTAGAGATGGGGTTTCACCACATTGGCCAGGCTGGTCTTGAACTCCTGGCCTCAAACGATCTGCCTGCCTCAACCTCTCAAGGAAAATGTTCTTCTTTAAGCCAGTTCCTGGTACAGTTTTCGCAGCCAGCTCTGCAGAGGGTTTGAATGTGAGCCTCTGTGCCCAGTTTAGGTCTGGTGGCTCCTGGCAGCATTGTCTGGTAATCCAGTTGTTATTCGGATCAGCAAAAGAATTATAGCATGGTGAAAGTGGAAAAATAAAGCTTTCATTGAGGAGCAAAAGTAAAAGGAAAGTGTCAAGTAGGAACAAAGATGATCACAAAGAAATGTGGGTATTCTCTGCTTGGAGAAGAGAAGTTACAAAATTTATTACGCTTATAAAAATGTGATTAAAAGGAGTGACATTGGAATCTTTCCTTGTCTAATCTGTCTTTGAAGGATTTAAGACATGTTCATTTCTGGATTCCATGCTCTGCCCTCATCTCAAACATGACTGCGAGAATGGTTTCATGCTCACCTTTCCGGGCACATATTCTGTGGGAAGGATGAGAGATTTCCAGGAATGTTTCATGTTTAGGGTTAAGCAATGAATTTTCTGTGTCTGTTGCTTTCACTTCATTGCCTTCCCTTTCACAGATTCAGTTTTGGGGTTGCATGTCCTCATGTCACCCAATGGATGGTTCCCTGGATGGGAGCCCCCTCACTCACCAAGGGTCACAAATAGCCTTGCCTTGAACACCGTTCATCTGGATCCGATACACAGGAGATCTGAGAGACAAGAGATTCACAAATGGGTTCAAAAGTTCCATCATTTAAACATATTGAATAGGTATAAATGCAGAATTGGGTAAATAAACTATACTATGTCTATTTTAGAAAAAGAGATGTTCAGAATGGGTCTTAACCTGGTTTATCCCAGTATATATTCCAAATCTTAATTACATAATGGGCTTAGAAAAAGTAAATTTTTGTTCAGATGATAAAGATTGTAAAGTTATCCCTGAATACATTTGTATCTGAGGTGCTTCTGTAGCTTTAGGGATGACTGAATAATTTTCTTCTTAAAAATTTAACCACTAGGCAACATTGTTGTGCCTATGCCCATTATTCTCTCTGAGGAATCTTTCATTTTTATTTTTTTAAATTTTGTTGTTAAAATCTATTTCCTAGTTCTTTTAAACAATTTGTATTTAGGTATTTACAAAGACTGGGTAGGTTGAGGAGTGTTAAAGCTGATATAAACAAAAGATATTTTGTGCCATTAGAAAATAATCTCCAAAGAATCATTTGTGTCCTATTTGTAAAGTGGGGAGTAATTTACCACTCGTGTAATTTACATGCACTCAAAATACACATTTTTTGACCCCTGCCCTCCATCTTGTACCATCCAACTGAATGTGAGGTTGAATAACAAGAACCAATGGATCATCTGACAGTTTTTTTTAGGGGGTGGCTGTGGTTCCTGGGGTCCTCTAAAGTGTCTTGCTGGTGTCTCCTTGAGGAACTGCAAAGCCCATGGTTGGGACATGTTGCTGTTCTTCTCTTCCCTTCCAATTAAGTGTAGTCTTCCCCATAAAATCGTATCTCTTATTTCATATTCTAAAGCAATGGAATAGATCAATATTATTTTATATGTAAGTTTTATGACATGAATCATTTCATAACCACAGATGCACAGTAGGAGGAGACTTCTTTATATTAAACTCATATCTTTTGATGTGCCTCAAAGTGGTAGACTCTGTGTTACAATTCTGTATGCAAAGCCTGTTTTGTTGTGTCGCCCAGGCTTGAGTGTAGTGGCATGATCTCGGCTCACTGCAGCCTCCCCCTCCCCGACTCAGACGATTCTCCCACCTCAGCCTCCTGAGTAGGTGGGATTATAGGCATGCACCACCACGCCCAGCTAACTTTTGTATTTTTAGTACAGATGGCGGTTTCACCATGTTGGCCAGGCTGGTCTTGAACTCCTGACCTCAAGTGATCTACCCATCTTGGCCTCCCAAAGTGCTGGGATTACAGTGCTGGAATTACAGACATGAGCCATTGCGCCTGGCCTTGTGTTTATTTGTTTGTTTGTTTATTTTTAACTTAAGTGGAATAACCTTCGGGGTCTTCTTTCAGCAGTAACTCAGCTGACTGGTCTGCCTTAGGATAATTTGAATAGGGTTGAATATGGCAAGAACCAACCTGGATGCTGTTTGCTGGAGTGATGCAGACCTTCTAAAGATCACTTTGAATAGGTGGAGGAGAAAGACTCCCCACCCCTTGCCATGAATGCCTTTATGTTATGGGAGATGGGAGCAAGCTTCAGCCATGAGATGCTTCCATAGTCACCTTGCCCCTACCTGTCCAGTGTCCACCTTTGTATACTTTCTTCAAAAGAAAAATAAAGCCACCATCTCCCCCTTTCATCCAACCAGTTGTCTTGAAGTGGAAGATTTTAAAAATTCCTATTTCCTTTCCAATTTTCAACCCTTCCAGGGAATCTATTATTTATACCTCACTAGCAGGAACCTCAGGAGCTCCTGTCCGAAAGGCTGGTTCTGATAGTTGAGAGGGAACAGAGAACATGATCCCACTGGCTGTGGATAACATGAAGAGGCAGCACCACTGAGAAAGCTGAGCAGCCCCGAAAGAAGAGAGACTCCAAGCTCACGGCGTTTGTTGGGGCCAATCCCAGTTGGGAGTTGTTTGAGAGGGTCCTCTCCGTGATTGGCCTCTAGCCTTTAAGGTGCATGGCCTGTGACTTAACATGGCAGGTGGGAGGTAGAAAGGAGCTGAGGCTTCTGCCTCAGGAATGGAAGGGTGCGCGGTCACTGCACGATTCTGACAATGACCACAGGTATCCACTGGTTCTGTGAGGCACTGAGTCCTGCAGGCCCGCACTGCTTGGTGTTTGCAGGGAAGCTGCATCTGTGTTGGCTGTAATGACTTATTGGGGCATGCGGGCTCTAATGCTTAGGACTTGGCAGGGAGAGGTCCACCCTAGGCTATTTTGGGAACACACTCTAATTTTTCTTTGAATTGTTCAATGTAGTCATTTATTTTTCATGTAGTTTAAAAATAATTGTAAATGAGTCATCTGCACAAAAAAAGCCCATTTGTTCTTGCCAAACTTTGGAAGAAGTCTGCAAGTATCACAATCTGTGTAACTGATAGAATCTACAAGTCAAGGACACCATAGAATTGCAACCACAATAACTCTTTCTTCATAAACATTATAATACTTCCTTAATCAGCATTTTGTGCATTTTATTTGAATGAGGTAGAAGTTATATGGCCCAGGTCTAATAGCATGGCCTGTGCTACCCTGTATGGTGTGCAGGCATGGTTCTCTCTCCACCCCACCAGGGCTGACAGCCAGACCAGCAGGGACGCTGTGGCTGGGACAAGGTCAGGGCTGGGCTGGGTGCCAGGGGAGAGTTTCTCCTGGAGCTTTGGGGAATGTGCCATGATTGGAAGTGGGATGAGAGGATGGGCAGGAGGCTCAGGGTAGGGGAATTGCTTGGTGCATGTGTCCTGCTGACAACAAACAGCATTTATCATGGGCTTCTGAGCTGTCAGGGATAGAGGAGGCGGCCCCTGCTGATGGAGATAGAGCTCCTGCCTGGATAGACTTGCTGCAGGCCTTTTGTCTCCCTGGTCCAAATTATACAGGAAAATGCCGTCTTCTTCATAGAGTCTTTTTTTTTTATTTCAAGTAGGAAACTTAGATACTTGCTTTTCTGCATTAAGGCTAGGATATTTATTTTTTTAGTTTTAAATTCATGGAGTGATAAAAAGAAGTGTGAAATATTTTCTAAATGCTACTAGATATTTTTAGGCCTTTCTGCTTAAAAATAAATGACATATACATACCACATGGTGTAATTCATAGATATCATCCTTGCATTTGCAGAGATCTTTGCCATAATGAAAACTAAGTCTTTGGATGATGTATTATTTTTGCTAAAATCATTTCCTCACAAAATTTCAAGTTACTCTGCAGGCAGGATTTGTCCTTTACCTAAACTTTGTTTTGTATAATTTAATAATATGAATAAGAAAACTTTAAAAGTGCCCCAATGTTTGAATAGTGCCATATGGTTTGCGAGGTGCCTTTTGCTCATTTCACATCAGTTAATCCCAGGCTTGCTTTTAGCTAAACAGTTGTGTCTGTCTTATTGCCCTGGAACCTTCCTGAGATCTGAGACCATACACTGTAGTATCATTTACGTTATGGACTCCCTAGGAAATACCCTGTAAATGGTAGGTCCTGATACATGTTTGCAGAATGCATGAAACTGTATTTCTCATTTTACATTTATTAATATATTATTTCTTCTATGGGATGTAATTCATTCATTGGACTCACATTTCAGCAAGCTGCTATTAGCTACTCTGGTGGTTGAGTTTGGTAAGAGGACAGAATTGTCCACTCCAAGGGAGGAAGGGAATCAGTACAAATGTTATAGAACTGTGGAGAAAGTGTTTGGTACCACAAAATTGAAATCTTAGCTTTTGCAGAAAATACTTCTAATTTCAGCAGGAGCGGGTAGGGATGAGAAGAAAGTGAAGATGAAAGAGTATGAGCTGGATTTTAGAAGGGGCTGGTGTTTGGTTGGACTTTGAAGGCATTCCAGGCAGAAGAACAGCATCCACAAGACTCTGGAGATGTGAAAGCAGGGGTTTCAGGGAGCTGTGGACTTGCAGGAGAAGGGAGTGTGGGAGGCAGGGAGGGCCATCATGGGAAAAGGCAACTGATCAGGTCAGTTAGAGTGTGGAGGAAGCCTGGCTGTAAAGGCATGAGTTTCGGAAGCTATGAGGAAATTGGGACATTTGGTGTAGGGCTACTCTTTGGAAAGGTTTCCTCTTTTGAATGGAAGGAGGTGTGGAAAGAGGAAGGAAAGAACAGTCTCAGCTAGCGAGCCAAGACAGGGACAGACTAAAGATAGGGGAGCAGAGGAAAAAATGGGTGAAGCCTTAGAAGAGATGTGAGCTTAGCCCTTTTCTGAAACCGCGTTCCTTGCAGGAACTCCTCGGGGTCTCTGCTGACAGAAGCATGGTGAAGGTGGAGCCCAGGACAGGAACATATTGGGCAAGGTCTTCCGGGACTTGGAATAGCTGCAGCAATGATATAATGGGGCTGAGAGCAATGAGGAGGAACATCTACTTGGGGGCCCTGTTGGGGTCACCACACGTGACTTTGTGGGGAGGGCCAGTTTCCTCTGGCAGTGTCTTGCAGCCTGGGAGAAAGCTGAGGGACTTAGGGATTGGAACTGGAGCACGCTGTGGGTGACAGTGAGTGGCCGTAGGAGAGGCTGGGCCCCATGAGACCCTATCGGTTTGGTGTGAAAGGGAGGAAGTACCTCTGTATTGTCAAATAGCAGCATCCACACAACTCTCTATCTGTGGCCAGAATATAGAGTTCCCTAATTGAAGGTTTTGGACATGTGAGTGGCTATTACAGTAGCCTGGCAAAGAAGGCCATGTGATGGAACAAGTCAAGAAACTGTGAAGTGTTTGAAAAGTCAGTGTTTCTGTTTATGCCTTGGTGGACAACAGCAGGTATATAGGAAGGAGGACAGCAAATATCTACTGCAGTCGTGGGGCACCAGGGCATGCTGGTCCAGGCCTCTGTGGAGGACTTAGACATTCTCCTCGGAGTGTGGCTTTTTCTTGTGTTTCCATTTTGCACTGGAACATGATTTGCAGCCTCAGTTCTCATTGGCAGGTTGTGCACTGGGTTTTATCCCGGAGCCTTGAGGGTGGGAGCTGAGCACATATGTGTGTGCAGAAAACCATGCTGGAGAGGAGGGTGTGGGCAGAGTCACTTTGCAGGGACCGACATGGGGAAAGCATTTTCACACGTTGGTTTATCTTTCCTTAACTGATATATTTTTTAATTTTTAATTTTGAAGATTCACAGGAGGTTGGAAAGGTAGCACAGAGGTCCTGGTACCCTCCCCAGTTTCCCCACAGTTTTGTCGTCTGTAGTATAGGACAATACCAAAACCAAGAAGAGGACACTGGCGCAGGTGCCCACCACATGCACATCCTCACACCTGGAGGTCCATGCAGGCCAGACACAGTGCCGCTCTTTCACCCGAAGACCTCCTTCTACCCCCTTTCAGGCACAGCCACCTCCTTCTGCTGTCCCCAACTCCGGGAATCACCAGTCTGTTCTCCATTGCTATGATTTTTGTCATTTTGAGGATTTTGTATCAGTAGGATCATAACGTATGTGACCTTCTGAGACTTTGCTTTTTTTCACCCAGCGTAACGTCCTTGGGCCCCACTCAGCTTGCTGTGTTGCCTCCTTTTCCCTGCTGAGGGGTAGCCTGTGGTACGGGTGCACCAGAATTTAACTGTTCATCACAATCCCCGCACCATGTTTTCATAGATATATACAAGATTATGCCCTAGCTCATTTTTAATTGTGAGTATATAATTTTAAATTTCCAATAGAGCCCATAGTAGCAGCTGGTATTGAGGGCGTTGCAGTATCCCACGAGGGGCAGTGACATGACTGTCACCCCTGTGTCACCACTGGAACCTGAGGCACAGAGGGGTGAGATGACTCGAACATTAGGGGGACAGGGAGTCACACCGCAGCATCAGCTCCAGCACTTCTGCTCCCCGCATGCAGCTGCCTTCACATCAGTGCAGTGACCCCACAATATTATTTCAACTTCATGGAATAGCATCCAGAATAGTCCCCACCTCAGCACGTTGTCTTGAACATGTTCTCTTACATCAGTTCATGCTATATTTTGCCCATCCGTCCTTAGTGGTACAACGAGACTGGCTCACTCATCCAAGCAGTGCCACCAAGGCAAGTTTAACAAGTGCAGAAAATTGGTCTGGTCCTAGCTCCATGTCCCTTCATACCTGGTCAGCCCCTCCTGGGTGCCTGGTGACCTTGGGCAGCTCCCTAAGGGAGCAGCCAGCCCTCCTTCTTTGGGGCCTGGACTTCCCTTGGTAGCGGTTACCCTGGGCTTTCCTCTGTGTCGGGCACCTTGTTGGATGAACCAGCTGTGCGGAGGTGATAATGTTGGCATCTGACAGGGCCTCGCAGAGAGGAAGCACCTGGGCGGGTGGGCCTCTTCTACCCAGGGGTTGGGCTCAGCTCTGTCTCCAGCTCTTCCAGGGCCCAGTTCTCACAACAGAGCAGATGGTGGGTATCTAGCTGTGTTCATATCCTAAGTTAACATTTTCTGTTTGTGGATCTTATGAACCTGAAGGTCATAACATTCAACAGCATCAAGTAGGTGACCTCAGAGATCAAAGAGTCAATTTATGGGCGAGGAATTGGAGTACAGCAGGGTCGGTGGACAGCTCAGGTTGATTGACACTCTGGAACTTTCTGGCACCTTTTTTATACTGTACAACATGAAGGTGAGTCCAGCCAGGGCAACCGGTGGTACCGGCAGAGGGTGTCCAGGTTCCTGTGTCTTGAACAAAGAATTGGACAAAATGTACAAACAAAGCAAGGAAAGAATGTAGCAATGAAAGCCAAGATTTATTGAAAATGAAAGTACATTCCACAGGGTGGGAGTGGGCCCGAGCAAGTGGCTCAAGAGCCTGGTTACAGAATTTTCTGGGGTTTAAATACCCTCTAAAGATTTCCCATTGGTTACTTGGTGTACACCCTATGTAAATGAAGTAGTGGCCCACAGTCAGTCTGATTGGTTGTGGGAGGGGACCCATCAGAGGCTGAAGCGAAGTTATAAAGTTACACCCTATGCAGACATCTGATTGATTGCAGAAAGTGACCAATCAGAAGCTGAAGTGAAGTTACAAAGTTATACTCTTACACAAATGAAGACTTGACCTGAGACCAGACTTGTTGTGAGAGGAGACGAATCAGAGATGCTTTCAGTTTTTCATCTGTATGCAGGAAAAGGGAGTAGCCTCTGGTCCTTTTGTTACTTGGGAATGCAAAGTTGGGGTTTTCCTTTTGATTTAGGTCTAGGAAGTCAGTGTGAATTGGCCTTAGGGTCCCTGTCTTCAGACATTACTGTCCTGCCTCACCTGTGTTATCCTGTGTGAAAGGACTCCTCCCTGAAGGACCCCTAGCACTTCTCTGCAGGATGGACCTTGTGAGCAGCTGAGGAATGATGATCATGAGTCTGGAAAAGGCTTTGTTACCTTTTTAAAACCATATGAAGTGAGGAAATACTGACACATGGCAGTGTTTGGCTGCCAGAGTTGTCAGCCTCCATCTCTCCTTGCCATACGTGTTAGTTTGTCACATGTACATGACTTCCATTTCATCAAACTGCTCTTCCAATGACAATGACTTTTACTTTTTTAAAAAATATGAGATTAATTTGTTTCTCTTCCTCTGGAGCAGGAGCTACATCACTAAAATATTAATCAGTGATCATGGGAACGGCCGAGGAGCATTGGTTTCTTAATGGGATCTGCACAGGGGAGCCCCCAGGCCTTCTAAGGGGACCGGCTCTGCCCAGCACTGAGCACCTGTGGGGAGACATGTTCTCACTGGCATTGGTTCATTTATGTTCTAAAATGAGTTTAGACACTGAATTGTTGTCATGAATAACATACAAAATAGTGTGTATTGGGCTGAAAATAGGTTACTAAGTACCAGTTAAGTAAAAGAATGTTTAAAAGTTTATGTATAATCTTTTGTTATTGGAGGGACACGTTGAGCACCTGTGGGGAGACATGTTCTCACTGGCATTGGTTCATTTATGTTCTAAAATGAGTTTAGACACTGAATTGTTGTCATGAATAACATACAAAATAGTGTGTATTGGGCTGAAAATAGGTTACTAAGTACCAGTTAAGTAAAAGAATGTTTAAAAGTTTGTGTATAATCTTTTGTTATTGGAGGGACACGTTGAGACTTCATTGAAGTGTTTTCCACATTGTGATCAAAACTGGAATTTGCTGTCTCTAATAATCCTTAAAAGAAACAAGAGATGGTGCAGGACCAAGGTGCTGTGCCCACTCATGTGTTCGTTTACTTAGCCTGAACACCAGCAGGGTTACCAGGTCCTATTCTGGGGCAGGGAAAGGCTGGATCAGATGCAGCCCTGCCTTTAAGGCACTCACTGCCTAGAATTGGGTGGGGCGGCAAGGCCCACTGCTCACCAGTCACCATCAGGACCCCTGGGATAGGCCGTGCTGGGTTAGGAACTGTTGAACAGCCAACTCTCCGAGGAAACGGTGGTCTTATAAATTTCACTTGTAAAAAGGGTGTGTAGTACATAATTTAAAATAATACTAGTCTGGGCACGGTGGCTCACGCCTATAATCCCAGCATTTTGGGAGGCCGAGGCGGGCAGATCACCTGAGGTCAGGAGCTTAAGACCAGCCTGGCCAACATGCTGAAACCCCGTATTATTAAAAATACAAAAAGTTAGCCGGGAGTAGTGGTGCATGCCTGTAATCCCAGCTACTCAGGAGGCTGAGGCAGGAGAATCACTTGAACCCAGGAGGTGGAGGTTGCAATTAGCCAAGGTCGCACCACTGCACTCCAGCCTTGGCAACAAGAGTGAAACTCCACCTCTAAAAAATTAAAAAAAAAATATGTTCAGTACTCTTTAATGCAAATTCCATAGAGCCAGTTGCTGATCACAGATGCTTTTGTTCACTTGAGCCACACTCATGTTCATGGGCCATGCTATGGCTGCACTGATGGAGCCCAGTTCCGAAATGAATGCTGATGGATATTTCGTTTATAGTGAGTAAAGTGAGAGAGCGAATGTTGGAATATCCTCTTTCCTTCAGTGATAATGAGACTTTGCTGAACTGGATTAAGTGTATGAATACTCAGAGTGTTTCCTTAAATTATTATGCAATTCACAATGTGGAAGCGACAGACAGGACCACTTGTGAATGTGATCTGCATTGTCAAGATTTCCTCATCACCATCCTAGGTCTGGACCAAGGCTTGGCAGGCTGTGGTCAACAGGCCAGATCCTGTTTTGGTACAGCCTGCAATCTAAGAGTGGTTCTTACATGTTTAAAGGTATTTTTTTTTTAAATAAACAGGAAAAGAATATTTTGTAATATACAAAAAATTATATGAGATTCAAAATTGTGTCCATAAGTGAGATTGTATTGAAACACAGCCAAGTTCATTCATGTATATATTGCTTTTTTGCCACAGTGGCTAAGCTGAGTAGCTGTGACAGAGATCATATGGCCCACAAAGCCTAAAATGTTTACTATGTAGCTATTCATGGAAAATGTTGCTGATCCCTGATCTAGACAGTCAGTAAAACAATAATGCGTGCCTTGATTTGTCACATTTGCTCATTTCCGTGGCATAATACCATGACTGATAACCAGCCACTAAAGTGAGATATGAGTGGGGAACTGGGCAGAGGCTGTGGCAACTCCCATCGAGTAGTAGTCTTACCAGAAAGGGGTCCGATCTAGACCCCAAGAGAAGGTTCTTGGATCTCATGCAAGGAAAGAATTGGAGGCAAATCTATAGAGTAAGGTGAAAGCAAGTTTATTAGAGAAGTAAATAAACAAAAGAATGGCTACTCCATAGGCAGAGCAGCGCCTGAGGTCCTGGTTGGCAACTTTTATCATTATTTCTTGATTATATGCTAAACAAGATGTGGATTATTCATGAGTTTTCCTGGAAAGAGGTTGACAGTTCCTGGAACTGAGGGTTCACCCCCTTTTTAGACCATATAGGGTAACTTCTGGGCATTGCCATGGCATTTGTAAACTGTCATGGCACTGGTGGGAGTGTAGAAGTAAGGACGAACAGAGGTCACACTCGTGGCCATCTTGGCTTTGGTGGGATTTAGCCAGCTTCTTTACTGCACCGTGTAATCAACAAGGTCTTTATGACTTCTATTTTGTGCAGACCTCCTATCTCATCCTGTGACTAAGAATGTCTAACCTCCTGGGAATTCAGCCCAGCAGGTCTCAGCCTAATTTTACCCAGCCCTTATTCGAGATGGAGTCGCTCTGGGTCAGATGCCTCTGACAGTATTTCTACCCCCATACAGAATGGATTTTAATAACCCCAAAGGTACAGATAACAGTGAAATGAGTAGGAAGTGATAAGGGCTGCATATTTATTACCCTTATTTTTAATATATTTTATTTAACAATAAGTTTATATAATTTACTTTTTAATAATTAATATGCTACCAGCATTCCAGAAAATTTAACAGCTGGCTCTCGAGAGCCCTATGAGCTGGTTTTAGGGCATCTGTGGCTGGGTGGAGGGGAGGCTTCTTCACCTGGGACTCCTGGGAAAAAGGATTTCCTGACCAGTATATTTAGGGATGAGGCAGGGTTGCCAGGGAAATAAGAGGTAAGACTTCTCTGCAGAGGAGAGAGGAGTCAGGGTCACTGGGGGAAAGAGGAGCACAGGGTCAGGGGCCATGAGCATTATGGTGGGGGCCAGGAGGCTGCCGGATACACCCTGCACTGAAGCCTTGAGTAAAAACACAAAAAAGACTGTGGCTAGTGTGTGTTCAAAACCAACATTTTTTCCCCTTTGCTTTAACATAAGAAAAGACACAGCCTTATTTTACCCATCCCCTGTTCAAGATGGAGTTGCTCTGGGTCAGAGGCCTTTGACACTTTTGTTAGCGCTGGCGGGCAAAGAGTAACTTCAGTGTAGGTTACAGCTGCTCTACCCTATATTGCTGCATTCAAACTGAAGAGAGGTTTTCAAGGGGAAATGAGAACTCTGCCCCGCTACTGTCATTTACTGAGGGCTTCACACAGAAAGCCCAGGGAAGGGCAGGGGTCTCCTCCTCATGAGACCCAGTATGTGGAGGGAACTGCAGGGAAGGGACCCCAGAGTGGCCCAGCCATCCTTGCTCCAAAGAACAGCACTCCTGTTGTTCTCTAAGGTACTCAGGTGTGGAAGTCATGTGGCTTCCTTACTTCAGGATACATAACTGGTAGTTGAACAAATCTACCATGGCAAATCCAAACCAGGACAGTGGAAGGCCTGGAGGCGGCCAAGGGAGACCCCCAAAGCTGCTTGGTCCCAGCGTCCTCTCTGGTCACTGCTGGCTGTCAGCATGGTGGCTGGCACGGGCCACCTTGGTCAGACTGGGCTCAGGTAGAACTTCCTTTTCCTTCTTCATTCCCCTCTGGTACCAGGGGGGCATGCCATGGAGGGTGTAGCCCTGGCAGGTTGTGAGGATGTCAACAGAGCCACTTGTGACATCAGCAGTTACTTCATGGGCTGGACTTCCAGGTATAAGCAGATGGCTCCCAGCCTTCAGAGGGAAGAACCCCAAAGCTTCAGGAACAGAAATCCCGTCACACTCTCTTGGGGACCTGGTCACTGTATAAAACACCATGTTAAATATTGCTCTATTCTAGTACACATTTTGTTTTCATTACTAAACACGTTCATGTTTCTGAAATAGAGGCAGCCCTTGGATTTTTTTGTTTTTAACAGACCATGACATGGCCCAGGGCACCCTAGCATGGGGAAAAGATGACGAGCATTCTATGTTTTTAATAATACTACATTAAGCTTTCAAAAGCTAGTGGCAAAAATGTGTAGACATGTGGCATATGTATTACTACATCCTCTCCTATTTTGGAAGTTGTTTTTTTTTTTAAAAAAAAAAAAAAGGTTAAGGGACTCACAGTTTGTGTAGATCAACAAACCCTAAAAGTAAATTCAGCTGTTACATCTTAGTGAACTTATTTTTCAATATTATTGTCATTTGTATTTTAAAATTTAGTAAAGTTACAATGTAATATTATTTTCAACATAGGAAGCAAAAGTGTTGTCTATGGACAAATTATTAGGATGCAGAGAAGTAAACTCCTTTATTTGCTTAAAATCTTTAGTTTTTTTCCTAATAGGCTAGAATTAAGATGAAAAAATTTAACTTTTAGCTCTTGAGAGTTATTAAATAATTAGTTTACTTTGTGAGTGCTAAGTCAAAGCAAATGAAGGACAGGGTGGCAGATCTGGAGTCTGGGGAGGGGCACCATTGAACTCATGCACATTGAGGACTAACTTGGGCCAGGCCCAGAGCTGGGCATTTTGCTTCATCATTTCTGTTTTGATTTGAAAGAAGCAGTCAGAAACTGCAAGGAAGGAAATATTCCCTGGTTTTTCCTCAGGCCAGTCCAGTGCATACCAGAACCAGGGCACACAGAACCAAATGAGGTGGTTCCTTCCCCACACAGCCCTGTCAAGCTCAGCTGTGAAGAGGCGAGACTGTTGCCCCCCTGAGTCCCTGCTAGAGAGGGAGGGCAGTGGAGGATGGAGACAGGGCAGAGGTGGGTTTAGGACACTGACCCTGCTGCATTCATCACAGACATGCCTTGTTTTTTGAGTGCATCGTGTACCAGATGCCTTGACCACATTAGTTTATATACTACGCATTGCACCTGGGAAGTAGGTAGGCCCATTCCCCTTTACAGGTGAGGAATGTGAGCTGCAGAGGGACAGCTGGGGAGTATCAGATCCAGGATTTCAACGCAAGCCCCTCCCGCTTAGCGCCCAGGCTCTTTCCCAAGGCACTACCCTAAATTTCAGCTCAAGCCGGGGACTTTGAGTTTGGCTCTGGCTGGTGAGAACACCAAGCAATAAAAAGTGTAAATTGCCAGTCATGAGCTGTTTCATTCAGAAGGGGACAGATCCCTAAGTTTTCTTACGGTCTCCTTCACCAGGAGTGAATGGGTGCATCCTCCTGCTGAGCCCCAAGCCTCCTCCCCGCGGCCCAGAGCCCTGCCCTGTCCTCTCCTCTGTGAGGCCTTCCTGCATCTCTCCTGGAAAAATTGTCTCTTCCTCTGGGTGGCTCATAAGATTTCTCATTTCTGCCTAGTGCCTGTTGCACTATAACCTCCACCTCTGAATCTCCCTCTGTTTTAAGTCACTTGCAAACAGGAACTGGGTTTTCCCCTTTCTTAGATCTTCCCAGTACTCCTTGTGAGGGCTCTGGGCCTGTTTTCTGTCTGTTAAGTGGGATGACCGTTCCTGGCTAGGTTGCCGTCAAAGGCCTGGTATGTTGGTACATTTGAGTGTCGGTCAGCGTTAATTTCCTTCTACGTGAGGACACACTGAGTGAGCCCAGGCCCCTACCTACGTTAAAGGGGAAGGATTTATTTGAAAACGTATTGTCATTTTTTTTCAAGGGGATGTCGGGGTTTCTGTTAAGTTTTTCTCGTTTCTTTAGCCAAGCTGAAGTGTTCTGCCTTGGCGGGGAGTAGAAGGTGGACTGTGTGACTGGTGGGGGCCCCCTCGGCTCAGGAAGAGTGCAGGAGGGGATGGGGAGTCAGCTGGAAAAGTGGCCTGTGTTTTTGCTGAGGCTGGACAGTTAGGGCCTCTCGTGTTGGGCCAGGCTCACCGCCTGACTTCTAATGTTTGCTGTGCTTTTTGTGTTCTTTATCTTAAAGAGGCCTCTCAGACTGTTAACTTCAGGCCCCACCGAACCAGTACCTGCCCCGTGGTGCAGGTTTTGTCCAGCAAGTGGGAAGCCGTGGGTGGAGGACAAAGGGAAGCCTTCTCAAGGTCAGGGATGTCCGCGGCTGTTTCCGGTGCTTGGCTTTAGGCTGAGGTGATATAATTGCTCTCTGGAAATCACGCACTTGCAGTAAAAGTTCTGGTTATAAAAGTTCTGCAATAAAAACTCCCACCACAGTTTTGTATCTGGTTGTTTAAGGCGACTGGGGGCTAGAGGAAGGGCCCAAGAGGTTCTTGGACGTAGGAAGAGATGCAGGGCGGCTACGCTTCCTTAGCCACACCACACAGTCCCTTCAGATCCCTGCCCTGTCACCTGTCACAGCACAGCAGACCTAACATTGGATTCCCTTAGTCCAGTCAAGACAGCCTGGATACATCAAGGAATCGCCCGTCCTCCAAATCTGGGGGCCATGATATAAAACTGAGAGGAGTTAACTTGGAGAATTGTGGTGTTAGGGCACATACGAAGATGGTGTGTTTCTTCATGGGCTGTCAACAGATTGGGCTGCTTGACTTCAGAGCATGGTGGAGATTGGAAGTCCAGATTAGCAGAGGACAAAATGCCAGGCCAAGGCTGGAGACATCTATAGGAGCAGGCATGAGCGTTGTGAGGTCTGCACACTGTCCCTCGGGACCCCTAGAGACAGGTTGTGGAGGGGACAGAACCTCTGGAGTGGAATAGCCTCAAATATAAAGTCTTCTCTTTCTCTCTCCATCCTTTTCTCCCTCTATTCTCTCTCCCTCCCTCACCTCCTCTCGTGCTCTTTGTCTCTGTCTCTCTTTTTCCAAAGGTAACTGAGGTTCAGGTGGTAAACCCAAGCGACATGTGCCACAGCGTGTGCCCTGGCCTAGTCCAGCCTACTGTTTACCAGTGGCCCTTCAGTCAGGGTTTTGTGTTCTGAACTTTCTTTTCTTTTTCTTTCTTTCTTTTTTAAACAGGGCCTTGATCTGTCACCCAGGCTAGGGTGGAGTGGTGCCATCTCTGCTCACTTCAGCCTCCACCTCCTGGGCCCGAGCAATTCTCTACCTCAGCCACCAGAATAGTTGTGGCTACAGGCACACACCAACACGCCCGGCTAGTTTTTGTATTTTTCATAGAGAGGGGGTTTTGCTGCGTTGCCCAGGCTCGTCTCGAACTCCTAAGCTCAAGTGATTTGCCCACCTAGGCCTCCCAGCATGCTGGGCTTACAGGCGTGAGTCACTGCGCCTGGCCTTTTCAGAACTCTTGATGCTGGTGGTATTTGGGAAGTGGGCAAGCCTGATGCCAGGTCTGGCCTTGCCAGGCAGGGCTGTGCCCAAGGGTGGGTGGCCACAGGTCTAACAGTGGACGAGAAGTGCCCGGAGGCTGCACGGCTGCTCAGCAGTGCCTGTCAGAGCCGCTCAGCTCAGGTTTCGCCAACCCAGGGATCCTCTGGGAGGCCCAGTCTCTATTTTGAGAAACGGTTCACGATGAGGTGATCAAGTGTCATATTTTCAACGGAGAATTAAAGGTACCCAACACTTAGCTCTTACCTCAGAAAACACCAGTATCAAAACAGGCCGGCTCTGGGCCTCTATTTCTGTATATTTTCACATCTCCTTCTTTTCTGCTTTTCTTACTGGACAGTATCTTTCAGTATAGAATAATACCATCCTAAGTAAAATACTTTTGCCATTTATTTTAAGCAGTGAAACTTCTACTTATTAATAGAGGCAGAAATAAGATTGTAAGGTGATTACATTTGAGGTAATAAATACCATGGTCTGGTTGTTTTTATAGCAAATATGCACAAGTTTGTTAGCCGGATTGCAATGAAGTAGTCAAAAACAAGGACTGGAAATCAGGCACTCTCCATTAGACACTGGCGTGTGCGCATCCTACAGACGTTCATTTCCCTGAACTGTGGTGTCATGTGAGTCTGTGGCCCCCAAGTGAAGGGAGTTGGGTTCATTTTCCTGAGAAATTCTCACAGCTCTGTTGAGTTCCAATCAGTTACGGGCTGTGTGGAGAGCGGGCTAGTCAGATTTCACTGCTTTTCAGTTATTGACAAAAGTACATAGAAATGGATGGGGCTTATCAGCAGGCAGCAGAGATGCCTTTCAGGGTGCACGGCCTCCTGTCTCACGTCTCGCTCTGCAGTTTTTGTCTTAGGATTTCCACTCGGTTTGGTTCTCTTTTCTACACTTTGCTGGAAGGAACTCAATACAGCTCTGCTCCTTCCCTCCCCCGCCCCCCCCAAGGAAAAAACAAACATTTTGAGTGGCTTGGTGAAAGCAAATCACCATCCTTAATATGTTCTTGCCTTCTAGGTCTGGCGTTTCTATTCTTTTGACTTTTCTTGTCCCTTGCCGGTTCTGTGAGTAGAATCCAGAAGAAAACTGTCGGTTTTGCCATGGGTCTTCTGAGCTGAAGGCAGCACTGATTTGGCCAGCCTGTCTCTGCAGATGCTCATGGAAAACCAAGGTGTTTTCTGTCACTACACATAATTAGATGCCTGTTATGCCCCAAATACATGATGAAGCCATTAAATAATTTTTAAAATTAATATTTATAAAAATTCATTCTGACATATTCAGGAGCTTAATGGCCATTTGTATTTATTTTCTCTTACACCTCTTGCAGACTATTTGTCATTTCCGTGGTTATGTGTGGTCAAATTTACTCCTGGTCACTTGCATAATTATCTACGATTTAATGCCTTAATCATTAAACTCACACATAGCGTCTCTGGTACTTTTCATGCAATGTGGATGTTCATGGCCAAACAGCCCAGGAAGAAACTGAATAAATATTCAGGAGAAAGTCATAAAAATATCTGATTGTTCTTTTTTTTTTTTTTTTTTTTTTTAATGTGATGGAGTCTCTCTGTCTTCCAGACTGGAGTGCAATGGCACAATCTCGGCTCACTGCAACCTCTGCCTCCCAGTTTCAAGCAATTCTCCTGCCTCAGCCTCCCAAGTAGCCAGGACTACAGGCACCCGCCACCTCGCCCGGCTAATTTTTTGTATTTTTAGTAGAGGTAGGGTTTCACTGTGTTAGCCAGGATGGTCTCAGTCTCCGGACCTCGTGATCCGTCCGCCTTGGCCTCCCAAAGTACTGAGATTACAGGTGTGAGCCACCGTGCCTGGCCCTGATAGTTATTTCTTAAGAAAATAAGGCTCCCCCTGCTGGCTGAATCTCACTGTAGGGGTGCACTGGTGGGAGCCTCTCCATGGCTCTGCTTTCTGGGTCATCAGTGTGGTTCCATTTCCACCCCTTCTGGAGTCCATAACCAGATGGGTTGTGGGAACTCTCAACTCTGCCCTCCCCTCATGGTGCCCCAGAAAAGGCAAAAGGAAGAGACTGATATTGTATGGTGATTCTGTGCTTTTCCTTTTTTATTATTTTCTTCCTTTTTTGGGGGAATGAGGGGAGACTTCCATTTTTGACTAAGAAAATAATGATGACAAAGGTGACCATGTGTAGCGGTTTGTGGAATGGATTAGACTCAACAGATTATAGTCTTTCTCTCCTGATTCTCTGTGTGGGAAGGTGTCTCGGCAGCCCATAGCACTCAGCTCTGCATCGTCTACCAGAATGGTCCCATTTCTCAGAGGTTAGGAAGTTCAGCCTCTTCTGAATGACAGCGTCAATCCCACATCCAGCTGAAGCTCTCCCCGTCCCACCCTCCACCGCACTCATGTCCGACCATGGCAGGATCCCAGGCCTGGGTGGCTGCTGTCAGACTTGGCTCCCCTCTCCCTAGGGTGCTGCTTCCATGGCTGGGTGGGGATGAGGGGCAGGAGCTCTTCTTTGCTGGTGGTCAGCATACCTTCTGGTGCTACAGGTCTGGTGCCACGTGCTCTTGTGGGGTTTAATCTGCGGGTGTGTGGGGGTCCCACCCTTAGCTTCTGTCCTGTGAGCCCACAGCCTCTCCTGGCTCAGCCCACCCTGCACCCAGCCCTCTGGTTCAGGCTCCTTCTGAGTCCTCTTGGGTCACCTGATCCCTGCAGCAGCCACCTGCTTCCAGGCACCACCTTCTGACCTCTCGCTGCTGTGGACAGCCCTGGCCAGCCACCCTCTGGTCCTCCTTAGGACACAGGCATTTGTTTCAAGCTCCTGTACTTCCCTGATCCAAAGGCTCACATCACAGTGCTCCCGAGCAGCTTCAGGCCTGCAGTTCTGCAGCTCCATGTCGGTGGCCCCTGACCCACCCCTGCTTATGGCTCCCCAGGACCCTCTGCTTGGTTTGGTAGAGGATGGAGAGGCACCACGTGAGGGGAGGAGGCCACTGTGATGTCCTTACTAGACAGACCTGCCGGCCATGGAGACACTTCTTCTTTTTGCTGATCTTTCATCTTCTCTTTAGCATGTTAGATGGGGAAGAGAAGCACACTGGGGTTTCCTCTGCAGTAGAGCAAATAGGTAAGAACAGATGGGTTCGATTTGACACTGGGTTACAATAGTTACACTAACTGAAGGTTTACATCCCAGCCACTGTGGCACAGGTTTTGCAAGAATGAAATCACTTAATTTTTGCCTAATCCTATGCAGAAGGTGTAGTTATCCCATTATACAGATGAGGAAATACAGCCCAAAGGAAGTTAAATACATTGTGTTAGTTCACTCGCTAGTCAGTGGTGGTGCTGAGATTTGAACCCAGGCAGTGTTAACCCCTCTTCCAGTCACTTCCCTAAGGTCCTCTCTCCCATAGTACCCCTTTGATCTCCACCGCCATTGTGGGACACTTCTAGAGTCAAGTCGTATGTCTTCCTCTTTTGTGACTTTACTCCATTCATTCACTCCCTGAAGACTGGTGAGGGTTGATGGAGACAGGATGGCAGGGGATCTGCCCCACGTGCAGAAACACAAGGGTTCAAGTAACCATGGTGTGGGCGATGAGGGGTGTGGGGAAACAGCCTTGAAGTCCGAGGCAGATCAGACAGAGGAGTTTGGGCTTGACCCAGTGGGCAGTGGGACCACTAAAGTATTTGCATTAGGAAGAATGGCCAGATGGACCATCCTTGAGGAATATTCATCTTCAGTGTGTGGAAATAGGACTAGAGAAGGGGAGGCAGGTGATGCAGGCAATTCCTTTGGAGTCCACTGTGAGAGTCTAGGGGAGAGAAGACAACACCCTGAGTAACAGTGGAGTAGAGATGGTAGGAAGGGGTCAGCAGGAAGTCAGTTAGAATCCCATGTGCAGGGAAAGGAGCAACAGTGGAGCAGGAGCAGGGGAAAGGAGGGTCTGGGTTTGAGTCTTGGCAGAGCTGGAATCAACTTGGCAATCTTTGGCCTCAGGAGGAAGAAGAGACGGAAATGACAATGAGGTAGAAACCTTGGCACGTAATGAAGCCGTGACTGAAATGGAGAGGCAGGAGAGGCAGTGGTGCCCCAGAGAGCTCTTCATTGGGCGTCGTTAGGCCTGGAAACCAGCAGACTGGTGCAGTCTCCTCAGGTTGTGGCAGCGAGATGGCAGTGTGCTGCATGCGTGGTGTCCACGTAGGAGAGAAGCTTGGAGGAGGTGTGTGTGTGATGGGGCCAGCCAGGGGCACACTCCTTGCTTCTCAGGGCTGTGCTGGCCTGGCCATGCCCCCTCCCTGGTGGGGGAGGGAGGTCAATCAGAACTCTGGGGGCTGCCAGTCAGGGACACGGTTAAATTCAGGTGATACTGCAGCCTGCACAGATACGGCAGCAGGGGCTAAAGGTGGGGTGTGATCTGGCGGTATGGTCAGATCCCTCCATCCCTAAACCTGCTGTGCCCTTCTTGGGACCTTTGGGCCCTTGCTGGGACCTTCAGGCCCTTGCTTGGACAGGAGCTGAGAGCCCGTCAAGCTCAGGACGTATCCATCTGCACACGTTGAGCAGTTTGGCCATGTCTTTGTAGTCCTGGGACAGTGGTGTTTGGTAGAAACCAAATTCGGCTTTTAGGCTTGACAATCCATGCTGCCACATAGAGACTGGCTGCAAGAAAGCAATGAGCTTCTGGTTGCATAGTTTTGGGGGAGAAGAGAAGAAAAAAATCGAACTCCTTTAGGAAAAGGGTATACTAAATCATACCTGAGAGGTGGCAAGAAGAATTGCTTTATACAAATTCAACAAATGCTGAGGTTGGTCAGCTAAGATACAGAGCTGTCACGTCTCTCTGGGTATAATTAGGCTTTCTCCTGAAGGGATCACCTGGGCTGACTGCCCTGGAAAACTGCTAGAAGGTGGTGGACGAAGGCACCTTGGGAAAAGGAAGCAAGGTTGCTGCCGGGCATCCCGATGAAAGGCGAGCTCTGCCCTTCCTCCCTTACAACTCTTGCGGTCTCATTCTCATTTTCCAGGCTTGGAGGGTTTGTGAACAAGTGAACCAAGACAATTCACTCGCTGTCTTTCTGCAAAATGACTTGAGATTTCCATTGCCAGGAGTATAGGCGCCGGCACCGCAGGCTTGCTTGGGAAAAGCTGCATCAGGTGGCACGTTTATGAATAAGTCACTAGCTGGATTGGATCAGATGCCTCTGCTAGTTCTCAGGGCACTGCTTCATTCTGCACTCCTCTTCCAGGGAAGCCCAAGGAGCAGTTTCTGTCTATTAGCTCCTGGAACGGCATTGGCTGTGCGGTAGAAAGCCCTTTGCACTCCTTTTAGGGGGCAAAGCAAACCCACTCCAGGCGAGGGCAGGGGCAGCTTGGGATGTGTGCAAACATTGCCTGGTGGTTTGGGAATCAGTAAGTTTTCTCTGATCTGTTCCATTTCAGTTGTTAAGAATGTTCAAACCTCACTGTAAACTAGCACTGCTTTATTTATTTATTTATTTTTTTTAAGGAGATATCCTTTTTCTATAATATTGAACAATGTAGTAACTCTTGTTTTTATCTGAAACTTGGAGCAGGGGTTGCTCTGCTCAGCATGAGCATGGAGTATTTGCTGATAGTTAAGTGATCCTCACCAGCAGGCTCTTTCTTCACTTGCTGGTAGTTGAGTAATAGCTGTGGGACTGGGCTCTCAAATGTTCCTCTTTGAATATTTACTTGATGTGTTGTGAGATATCAGCGTTCCCATATCTACGGGCCTTGAAGTTTAGTTTGGTGAGTGTTATGGATATGTTTTGTTATTATGTCTTAGAGAATCCTATCTAGAAAGCTAATCTTTTTATGTTGAATTACTGAAAGCTTCCCCCACCCCCGGGTCAAAACTGTGAAATTCTATTGTGTAGGATTTCTTAGGCAGTTATGAATGCATTTGCTGCATAAATGAGCTTTTATTAGGCATTTTAAGGAGCCAACTTATACTCTACCCTTGCAGAGACAAGAGGCTTGCTTCTTTTCTTTGTTTTTAATAGAAAGAGTAAGGATGCTAATAATAACAGTAAAAAAAAATTGTAATTACCACCAGTCATTGAGTGCTACCTGTGTCTCGGTGTCTTACCAGTGTCTCGGTGTCTTACCAGAAACTTTACAAGAGTCATCTCATTTAATCCTCACATAAACTCAGCTGATAAAAGCTGAAATCTCTCTCTGTTCAGCTCTTGCGGAAACTGAGGCCGACAGATTATAGGAGCTTATCTGGGGGAGATGCTCAGCCTGGCCACATCATGGCTGGATTTGACCTCATGTGTTTCCAGCTCTAGAGCACATCACCAGGATGCGGTGGATGGTGTTGAGCTGTGGAGTGTCCTGGGGCAGACTTTCAGCAGGCAGTCCTTTTTGTGCCCTGAAATGTGGTGTTTTGATGGGTAAAGTCATTTCTCCCTGGCTTATTGCACCAGTGTGATATTTATTGTTTTTATGCCGCAATTCTGCAGGCTGCAGTGTGATTGTTTCATACACACATATTTCAGCCCTTACTTATCTGGATCTTCTGTTGACTGTTTTTCTGGATTTCCATTTTGTTTGCAGGGGCCAAGAAAGTAGGGAAAGCTTTGATGGGACTTTCCTCTGATAGCTCTTCTCCTCTATTAGAAGGAATTCTTGTCTTCACAGGAACATTGCCCTGAGCTTGGGAGGTGCCGAACTCCAAGAGAAGGTATTACATGGAGTCTTAATCTGGAGTCCCTGGTCATCAGGATGGTTTACAGAAATAATGTACAAGGAAGAGGCTTGGGAGTCTGAGACTCAGGGGCATGTAGCAGTTTAAAAAGAGCAGGGTCTCTGCACAAGTCTAAGGAAGTCATCAGAGCTGGGACCTTGCCCAGCTCCTGCTGGGTACACCCATCGCAGGTGCTCCTGGCTGGTGGCAGGCAGGCTGGAGTGCATCTTGCCTAGAAGAAGGTCCATGGCGTTCATCAGATACTCAAAGAAGTACCTGACTCGAGTATTCAGGGATGCCCAAGACTGACCTGGGGCCTGTCCCAGCTCTGCCACCTACCTCATGTCACACCTGGGGACGTCCTTCCATCTCGCTGTGACTCCAGCTCTTCCTCTGTCTCCTGAGGCAGTTGAACACAGTCCCCATGAGTCCATCTGAGCCTCATGGAACCTTGAGCACTGAAGGAAGTTCTTGGAGGCCCAACTGAATTTGCAAAGAAGGCTTGTCCAGATCCCACATCAGAGTAAAGGGGTTGTCTCTGCAATTATGTGCTGGAAACCTTCACTGCAGAGTATTCTCTAACCTGATCCCTCTCATCAGCCAGCACTGCAGGATGCCAGCGTTCTAGTATGTGTCGAGGAGTCCAGACATCCTAACATCAGTCTGCCAGGAGCCCTGATGTCTTTTGTTTTCAGGAAGTAATTATGGATGGAGGCAGTGGTGCAAAATGTGTAGGTGGTGTCCTAGGCTCGGAAAGACCTGGGCTAGAATTCCAGTCTTTTCAAGTTGTGTGATTGTGAGAAAGTTACTTAACTGGTCGGATCCTCAGCTACCCTGTCTGTAAAATGGGGAGAATACGCTTGTCATATGAAGTTGCCAGGGGTATTGAACATACACAGCGTGGCATGGTGGCTGGATCATGGCTTGTTTAGAAAATGAGGGCTTAAATCAGATTAGTGTGGGACTCAGGGATGTGGGAGCTGGTATAGGATGCGAGGATTCCTCATTCCCCTCTGGTAACCAGTTCTGCAGGCTGCGGTAGCACTCACTGGACATCTTTCTGACTTTTTATTATTGCTATGAAGCTGGGCACTGAGTCGGCAGCTGAATTCCAACTCACTCACTCACTCCACTCACTCACTCACTCACATACTCACTCACACACTCACGCACTCACGCACACAGTGGTGACCGAATTCCTTCCCTGGGCCCAGCACTTCACTTAAGTGATGAACAAGAAAGTCATGGTTCCTCTTCCCTTGGTAGAGGGAAATCTACAACTGTGGCTGCAAATAAGTAGCCAGACACAAACTAGACGCAGCTTATGTACAGTTTGTAAACAGGATGAAGCAAACATCCTATTGCTGAAGAATCTCATGGAAAGAGAACGGCAACTCCCTTCTGCCTGCAGCATAAACAGACTCTCTGAGCCAGGAGAGCCGGGTGTGCCTGGTTTCTCTCTGAAATTCCATTTAAGCACATGCGGGTTGCCAGCAGCCAGCCAGAGTAGCCAACATGGTAAACAGGCACCCATGTTGTAGGCGTGCCATTCAGGTCAGCTGGCCTCAGGATCACTGTGGATTTCCCAGTCCACTTTTCTTGGACAGTAAGAAATTGTTATACCTTCATGTCCACAGATGACATTTCCAGCTGGAAAGATGGAAGAAACCTAAAGCATAGTGCTTTTGAACTCAGGGTCTGGGAAAGTACAGAGATGCGTGAATTTTCCCTTTTCAACATGCGGTCCCTGCCTACCTCAGCCTGACCAGCCTGGCTGGGCAGTAGCTGTCACCTTTAGAGTTAGGTTTTAATTCAGCTACCTGGGCCCCACACCTGCGATTTGCATTCACTGCACCGTGTCACCTAAGATCCTCTGACTTTCAGTGAGTGGATTTCAAGCCTTCTGCTGCGTGTTGAAGAGCTCTCAGCATAAAAACCCAGCTGGGAGCTTCCAGCTGATGTGGGGATTAACAAGTGTCATCCTGAAACTTAGTAAATGTGTGATGGTTTTAAGCTAAAATCATTTGGAGCTATGGTCGATGACCTTGGAAATGGCAGAAATGTTTTCATATATATATTTTTTCATTTTATAAACAGTTCCTGCCAGGGCACATGCAGCTTTTTCAACCTGGAGGAATCAAAGGAAGCTTGAGTTGTGTGCGCTGTGATTCATTCCCTGCCGAGTCCCAAGGACTCGCCCTGCCTCCTGCTGGAGGGGGTGAGAGGACGGAAAGCTGGATTACCCAGCCTGCATGCACTGCCAGCCAGGAGCACCTGCTATGGGTGTGCCCAGCAGGAGCCGGGCAAGTTCCCAGCTCTGATGGCCTCTTTAGACTTGTGCAGAAGCCCTGCTCTTTTTAAACTGCCACATGCACCTGAGTCTCAGACTCAACCACATGACATCTGCACAGATGTTTGAGAAAGGCATCCCCTGGTTGATAAGCTAATGACTTTTCACAACCGAGTACAGATGCACAGGAGTCCCCGCATAAATAGCAACCATTCTTTCCCAGGCTGAGCCACTCACAGGCAGAGGAAGCCAGGCGTTTTCTGTTTCGTGCTATGACTGTGTTAGCTGGAGGATGGTGCTTGCGTTCAACAGAAGCCACACTGAAAGGCACAAAACAGACAATGGGGAACAAGCCTGGTCTAAGCCTATGCATGCCATCCACGCGCACAGCCCACCCACACACACAGACCATCCACATGCAGGCGGATCACCTGTCGTCAGGAGTAGCCTGACCAACGTGGTGAAACCCCATCTCTACTAAAAATACCAAATTAGCTGGGTGTGGTGGCACATTCCTGTAATCCCAGCTACTTGGGAGGCTGAGTCAGGAGAATCACTTGAATCTGGGAGGCAGAGGTTACAGTGGGCCAAGATTGTTCCATTGCAGTCCAACCTGGGCAATACAATGAGATTCTATCTCAGAAAAGAAAAAATAATAAAATAAAAATCCCAAACACCCTGGAGTGCTGTCTGGCAGGTGTCCCTAGTCCGGGCATGCTGTTTTAGCATCTTCTCCTGTGATGTGCAATACAGCATTTTCTTTTTTTTTCTTTTTCCCTTTGGGGACTTCTCCTCCTGCCCCAGGCTTTGTCTCTTTTTCTCATATCTGAAATTTCTGCTCATCTTTAAGACTGTTCAAGGCCTCCTTGGCTAGGGTGTTAGGGTAGACACCCCACTAATGCGGTCTACACAGGTTTTTTCTCCCTCAGAAAGCTTGGCTCTTTGAAACATTTCTTATTCTGCAATCTCTTTTTCATTCCTATCTCAGGCTTTTGTAAGTCTGCAGTGTTCCTTGTAGGCAGGAACTATGTATAATTTTCAGCCATGTCAATATCATCATCATCAATAAGCATTTTTAAGCACAGTCATACATAGCTTAATGATGGGGTGCACGCTGAGAAATGTATCCTTAAGCGATTTCATCATTGTGTGAACATCACAGAATATACCCAACACAAACCTACATGGTACAGCCTACTACACACCTAGCTGTATGCTATAGCCTATTGTTCCTGGGCTGCAAACCTTTGCAGCTTGTTACTGTGCTGAACACTATAGGCAACTGTAACACAGTAGTAAGCATTTGTATGTCTCAGCATATCTCACCATAGAAAAGGTATTACAGTCTTATGGGACCACCTTTGTATATGTGATCCTTCAGTGACTGAAGCACTGTTATGTGGTAGATGACTACACCCACAAATATGAACTACATCATGCTACATATTGAGAACACAAATGACCTTGCTGCCTTCTAGAGTTGTTAAATAATAATAGAATTGGTATTCAGATTTAACTGGTCCATGATAGGACCTGGGCATGTTTTAAGCTTCCCAAGTGCTTCCAGCCACAGTGCGGCCAATGTATATATCACCGATTCAGCTATGTGTGTGCCCGGGCCTGGAGCACCCAGAAATGGGTTCTCCGATGACATTCTTTTGAGCCATGTCTTTGAGAACAGAACAAGTGAGGCAGAGAGTACAGTGAGGTCAAGACGGTTGGGGATTGGTTAGGCAACAAGAGTGAAACTGCATCTCAGAAAAAAAAGAAAAGAAAAGGAAAGAAAATGGCATTGTGGATCATGTCTTAATTCTGCAGTCCATGGATCCAGTTTTACAAATGCATGAGGAAAGAACAGAATGCCCATTCTAAAAGTAAACAGCTTCTGGAAACTGGAGCTGTAGGCCAGTTGCCAGAAGAGTGGAGGACATTGAAGAATGGTTCAGGTCTAGGGCTGGTGGAGATCTTCAGACTTTCTGGAAGTTTGGATATGTGTTTACAGCCCTACAGGGCACAGATGTGTGATGTCACTGAGTGAACAGGTCCCGCTGTCAATAGGTCCAGATGGAAACACACAGCCATTTTTTATTGTGAAGATGTCTAGGCTTCATCAAATGTTTTCTCCCAAAAGCAGGCCAAAATTCATTTTGTTAGTGTGACATATTCCAAGTTTTTAAATGTTGGCTAACTTTAATGTGTACACATGCACATGCAGGCACACACACATGCATGCACACACTAATGCACACAGCACTCTGCTGGGCAAACAAACTTCCCTGGGGCCCTTGCAGCCTGCTGGTTGCAGCTTCAGCCACAGCCAGTGGGCCCTGCCAGGTGTGTAAGCAGTACGTGCCTCGAGCAAAGTCAGGCCTGAGAAGACAACAGTCCTTGCAGGCTGCCTCCAGTCACACTGTGGAGGGAAGGGTGGAGTGTGTACCGTATGTGATTCACGTGACTCCACCTTTGTGTGTGCCGTAGAGATGAGGGCTTGGACCAGGGTGGTGACACTGGACGTGGGGAGGGAGGTTGGATGAAATTCTATCACAGGGGTGCCTCTGAGTAGCTGGGGACAGATTATTTGTTGGGGATAAGTGAAGGCTGGCCATAGATTTGGAGCTGGGGCAGGATTTAATAGAGTGTTGCACGTGTCAGCGAGCCCACTTGATTCATTGTGATCATTAATTCCTGTGATGTGTCATCCCCGTGACAATTCAGAAGGGTCAGTCCAAACCCCACTGCACCCACCCTCCCCTTGACCAGATCCTGTGAAAACAGGCTTGTGTACCTCCCCAACAGCTAGCACATTTCTAAGGTGTTTCTTTCTGGGAATGCTTCCTTTCAATAACCCTTTCTCTGTTTTGTTTACTTTATTAGTTTTTACTTGTTTGGGGGACACTGATTTTAAAAAGGCCATAGCACTCAGAAGGCGCTCCTGAAGACAGACCTGAGTATGTATAAGAATGAATTATTCCTAGGCAGGTAGGAACATTGCCACTCACTCCGTGCCTCTGTGTTGTGGTTTTTAAGGAGGAAGATGAAGGCTCGTGCTCCCCCACCTCCTGGAAAGGCTGCCACTCTGCACATGCACAGCGACCAGAAGCCCCCCCACGACGGGGCCCTTGGGTCACAGCAGAACTTGGTTCGCATGAAGGAGGCGCTGAGGGCCAGCACCGTGGACGTCACCGTGGTCCTGCCCAGTGGGCTGGAGAAGAGGAGCGTGCTCAATGGGAGGTGAGAGCCAGTGCTGCGGGAGGAGTCACTGTACTTACTTTGCGAGTATAGCGGGGATGGTGGAAAAGCAGATATTGACGTATTGTGTTTTCTTCCTCATCGGGTCTGACCCCAGGGACCTCATGGATATAAATCGGGCCTAGTGACCACTTAGAGCAGCCTGGACTGTCTCACCTGGGGTGGGCTTATGCTAACTGGCCCAGCCATGATGGCTCACCAGATGCTTAGGAGAGCTGGGGCTCCAGGGCTCCCTCCTATGAGGAGGCAGGCTCAGAAAGGAGGGCAGGTGCAGCGGCGACCTACACCCCTGGGTGGGACAGCAGCCACAGAGTGTCTCAGGCATCCTCGGCTCTGAAGGGACCCAGCCAGGAGGGCAGCCTCCTGAATTAGCCACTCCCACACCTACTTGCAGCAACCTGTGGCGGTGTGTGTACAACTGGCAATCAACTTTCTAAAGTGAAAATATTTCAGGTTTAGATGAAGGAATAAACCAACCCAATCATGGATTTCCAGTTTAAGGGCTTGAATTTGAGACCCTCAGTTCCCACATGCACTCTTCTCAGGACTGATCTGCCTGTGGCTGAGTGTCCCATGCCACTTCACTCACAAAAGGTGCAGTTGAAACATTGGCAAAGCCTCCTTCATCATAGCATTTCAAGTTTATGACCCATAGACTTGCACATTTTATGTTTGACATTGATCAAAATATATCATAATTTTGTTTGAATAGTTTTGTGCTATTCTTACTGATGCTTTTATTTCTTACTGATTATTTTATACTGATAACCCAATGTATAATAAAAACTAACAAAGTCACAGAAAAAAGTTAGCTGTAATTTATACATGTTTTTACTGTAGAGAAGTATGATAGAATGATTAATTACAACAACTTTCAAGCATACATGTATATTTGTGTAATCCTGATGCAGCAGTGAATTGAAGCAGCTTTTCTAAGAAAACAGGGAGAATAAGAAATGATATAAAATGGACTGGGCATGGTGGCCTGTAGTCCCATTACTTTGGGAGGCCGAGGCAGGCAGATCACTTGAGGTCAGAAGTGTGAGACCAACCTGGCCAAAATGGTGAAACCCTATCTCTACTAAAAATGCAGAATAATTAGCCAGGCATAGTGGTGCATGCCTGTAGTCCCAGCTACTCGGGAGGCTGAGGCAGGAGAATTGCTTGAACCCAGGAGACAGAGGTTGCAGTGAACCGAGATCGTGCCATTGCACTCCAGCCTGGGCAACAAGAGCGAAACTTAATCTCCAGTAAAAAAGAAATGATATAAAATGTTTTATTCTTATGAAGCAGTTTGCTTGAGTAATTTTAATGGATAATGGGGAAAATTAAATCACCCTGGGTGTTTTTATTCTCACAGATGCCTTTTAAAAAGTGATGTAAGCATTGTATTTTAAAATACCGGTATTTAGATTATAGTTGAAATTACCTAATCCTTTGCAACTATTTTGTTACTTTTTCAAATTAACCAGTTTATAATCAAAATTCCAGGTGATAGTTTAATTGGCAAAGGGGTACATAGATTTTTCAAAAGTATTTTATGAGATAAGTGAATAAAAATTTGGGGGGCATTGCTCGAGACCTCGGAATATGCCTAGGATTGGAACTGTTGAGTCATGGGATACAGTATTGCAGCTGCACCAGGTGAGGCCACCCTGCTCTCCAGTGTGGTGCCACTGGGCTAGAACCGGAGGTTGCTCCTCAGTGGGGGTCCTGTGGCTGTGGTCATAGCAGGAGGGCTCAGGCGCAATTAGCTATCTACAGTGGATCAAGGTGGGAGGTGCATGGGCTCAAAGCCTGGTCCACCGGAAGCCACTGTCTCTTGCGGCAGTTCGATAGGCTTTCCCTCCAAGGTTCGTGCACAGTGGAGTGACAGGAGTTTCTGTGAGTTTCTTTGTTTTATAAAGTAGTCGTAGGCCACGGTACACTTTTCCTATACAACTTTGTAACTTAAGAAATTAGTCACATTATTATAGTTTTAAATGACACTTTAGCATATGCATGAAATTTTCTCTGTGGGTATATTAGGGTTTACTTGCTGTTCTTAGATTTTAGCCCAATTCCTAGGTACATATTTTGTTTACAAAATGGCATTGTGGCCCAGGCACAGTGGCTCACGCCTGTAATCCCAGCACTTTGGGAGACCGAGGTGGGCGAATCACCTGATTTCAGGAGTTCAAGACCAGCCTGGCCAGCATGGCAAAACCCCGTCTCTACTAAAAATACAAAAAAATTAGCCGGATGTGGTGGCAGATACCTGTAATCCCAGCTACTCGGGAGGCTGAGGCAGGGGAATTGCTTGAACCCGGGAGGTGGCGATTGTGGTGAGCCGAGATCATGCCATTACACTACAGCCTTGGCAACAAGAGTGAAACTCGCATCTCAAAAAAAAAAAAAAAAAAAAAAGAAAGAAAGAAAAGGAAAGAAAATGGCATTGTGGATCATGCCTTAATTCTGTAGTCCATGGATCCAGTTTTACAAATGCATGAGGAAAGAATAGAATGCCCATTCTAAAAGTAAAAATATTATTAAAAAAAAATGCTTTCATTTCTTTTATTTCCCTTATAAAGTAGAGGTTGCCACCAGGTAGTTTTGTAATGTAGTGACTGAGAATAGGTGCAGCCTTAGAGATGGAGTATTAAAATCACGTTATATTTCTTAAGAAGTGAATTATTGCCCCCTCTCATGGTTTCCTGAAGCATCAGTGAGTTATAGCAGCAGCTGTGAGCTGCCTCCGGTG
Organism: Chlorocebus sabaeus; assembly: GCF_047675955.1. Classification (NCBI taxonomy): domain Eukaryota; kingdom Metazoa; phylum Chordata; class Mammalia; order Primates; family Cercopithecidae; genus Chlorocebus; species Chlorocebus sabaeus. Next base: position 10,646,913 of record NC_132924.1, read on the forward strand.
GGTCTTTGGTGGGATAACTATTGTGGATGCAGCAGCTCCTTGCTTTGGGAATTAGTTTTATATTATGCTCTTTAGTAATATAAGAGTGGGCTGCAGTTAAATTCCTGACCCTTGCTTAAAATAGATCTACTTATTTTTTGTCGTTGTGGTTTCTCTCTTCTGTCTTAAAAAGTGGGTTTAGTAAAGAACATGCCATCTTTTCATAGGGTAAGCAAGGAGTTTGTAATTTATAGTCTGCTCCTTAACTGTGTTATTCCCTGACATGTAATATTCCACAAAGGAAACACCTTAGTAATTGGATGCTGATAATCCCATTTGGAAAATCAGTGATTTTTTTTTTTTTTTTTTTTAAGCTTCCCTTGAATTTAGAAACATAAATAGAAGTTGCAGTCTGTTCTTACAGATTAAAACATGAGAATTGGTGCTCTGGGCCGTTCACAGGGGAAATGTTCTGGCCTACCTTAAGGATAGTATTACCAGCACCCCACACAGCTGCTGGACAGAGGCCACCATCACATCACTTTAATTGAGGCACAAGAAAAGAAAAGATCTTTCAGTCAGGTGCAGTGGCTCATGCCTTTAATCCCAGCACTTTGGGAGGCTGAGGTGGGCAGATCACCTGAGGTCAGGAGTTCGAGACCAGTCTGGCCAACCTGTCTCTACTAAAAGTAAAAAAAAATTAGCTGGGCGTGGTGGTGCTTGCCTGTAATCCCAGCTACTCGAGAAGTTGAGGCAGGAGAGTCACTTGAACCCAGGAGGCAGAGGTTGCCATGAGCCAAGATTGTGCCTGTGCACTCCGGCCTGGGCAAGAGTGAGACTCCATCTGAGAAAAAAAAAAAAAAGAAAAGATCTTCGAAGAGCCCTTTACAAAAGGGTGTCAGGTATTTAGTGTGTTGGGCTGTATCGTTGTAATGTGGTCAGTGCCTTGCAGCCAAGCTGGTGTTCAAGGCCAAGGGCTGGGGCAGAAGGAGGCAAGCCTTCCTTTTGCAGAAGAGAGGAAATCTGCCTCATTTTCAGTCCTGTGATTCCGCCTCTCCAGGCCATTACACCCCCTTTACAACAGACAAGTTTAGACCTGTGCAGGGAGTTTTAGGTCCCTGTCGTTGTGAAACAGCACAGGACTCTTGCAGCAACAGGTGTTGGGCCTCCATGTTCCTTCTGTAGAGGGTTCACCTGTTCTCAGGTACAAGGGAAGGGAGGCTGGGAGGGACCTTCAGCCTTCTCTGTCCTGTGAAGGTATTGATGGAGCACATGTGTGGTCTCCTGGAGGCCTCTGAAGGGCTGTGACCTTGGCCTTGCACTCTTGGGTATGAGTTCCTGGCTCTGGACTGAAGGAAGTAACCTTTGAGAGGACAGCTTTGCTGCCATGCACTGTTGAGTAGGCCCCAAGAAGGCTGTTCTGAAAGTCACAAGGTTACAAGTCATGTGCACCTTGGTGTGATTATGCTTCTATTAGAAGACTTCCCTTTTCAATAGGGTAAGTTCCTGGGAGCCAGAGCCCACTTTGGTAACCTGGACTTTTTTTTTTTTTGAGATGGAGTCTTGCTCGGCCACCCAGGCTGGAGTGCAATGGCACAGTCTCGGCTCACTGCAACTTCTGCCTCTCAAGTTCAAGCAATTCTCCTGCCTCAGTCTCCTGAGTAGCTGGGATTACAAGCGCCTGCCACTACGCCCGGCTAATTTTTGTAGTTTTAGTAGAGGTGGGGTTTCGCCATGTTGGCGAGGGTGGTTTCAAACTCTTGACCTCAAGTGACCTGCCTGCCTCGGCCTCCCAGAGTGCTGGGATTACAGACATGAGCCACTGCACCTGGCCAGCATTGTCTTTTAACAGTTTTGAAATGTGGATGCCTTTACAGAAGGCATTCCCTCTCCAGTTAGCGACAACCCCCATCTCTCCCTAAACTCACATCATGAGAGCCCTCAAAGACTGGTAGCAACTGCTTGGCCCTAGGAGGTGTTTCGGTTTGTGAGGGCTTGGCCAATTCTCGGAGGTCTGACACCATCCTCCTCACTGTGGCTCTGGTGTTAGTCATGGGTTCCATTTCTGGTGACGTGGCTTCTGATTTGCATCTGCGAGGTAGGCCCCTGCCCACCTCAGTTGACAGCCTGGGACCCAGGCCTCTCTGGAACTGCATCCTTACAGAGACCTCAGCCTCACACCTGGGGTCCTGCCTCTCTAGCCAACAGACTTTCCCAGTTCTGGGCTTCCTCAGGTCACCTGTCTCCACATTGACCCTTTTTGTGTTTTGCCGACGTGTCCCTTTGTGTAGCGCCTCGTTGGCACGAACTGCCTGTAGTGCAGCAGGCCACAAGCTTTTTGGCTCCAGGGACTGGTTTTGTGGAAGACAGTTTTTCCACAGACCAGGCCAGGGATGGCTTTAGGATGATTCAAGCGCACTGTGTGTATCATTAGGTTCTCATAAGGAGCGCATACACAATTCACAATAGGGTTGACGCTCCTGTGAGAATCCAGTGCCGCTGTGGTCGCACAGGAGATGGAGCTCAGGGGGAAATGCTTGCTTGTTCACTGCTCACCTGTTGTGCAACCTGGCTTCTAACACACCATTGACCAGTCCTCGTCTGTGGCGGGGGGCTGGGGACCGCTGCTGTAGAAGACCCACATTAAGCCGTCAGACTGGACTCTCTCCCAGGGCTTGACTCTGCTACTCCAGAGTCTGCCTCGTCCAGAGCTTAGGTCCCACACAAGAAACTAGGCCACTCTGGACCAGTTTAAGATTTGACAGTTCATGCAAATTAAATTTGTTTTAACTTTGTGTTGGGAAGTAGCTACAGCTCCCTTAAGGTGATTTGTAAACTTGGCACTGAGTGGCCTTTTACTTTGCACATACGTGCTAAGTGTGCATGTCCTGGGTACTTAGAGTCTAGTAATTCTTAAAGTAGGGTTCCAGACCAGCAGCAATGGCTTCACTTGAGAACTTGTTAGAAATGCAAATTCCCAGCCCCTCCCCAGACCCCCTGAGTAGAAATACTGGGGAGGAGCCCAGCAACCTGTGTTTCAGCAAGCCCTGAAGGTTCAGATTGCATATGAAAGTTGCAGTCCCCTGCTATGGTGCATGCCACTGACTCTGCTAGACGTCAGGGATACTCGATGAGTATGCGGTCCTAAGAATGAGCCCAAGGTCTCACTGGTGGGGTGGCATGAACAGGGGGACTATAGGAATGATTTGTGTCAGTGGCTCAAGAACGACCCTTGGCAGCCTCATCACAGAGTATTTTTCAGTCCATTTCCACACTGAATGGGGTCTGAGGATCTGGTAGGACAGCTGGCTTGTAATGTAGATAGAAGTCCCCTCAATTAGGAAGAGTAATTCATTAATTGGCCAGGGTGTGATGGAAATGGAAGTAGGACTTGGCCTCTCTGACATCCATGTCGCAATTGTGTGTTCCCCAAGCAATCTTTTGCTGTTGCCTGCTTTCTGAGGGACAGTGGCCCCTCTGCACTAGGACGGGTATTGGGACAGGCTGTCCGTTTCTCATCTAGGGCTCTGCTAAGATTTCAAAAAGAACCACCTATGAAAGGAAACCAGTTTTTGTTTTTTTTTGTTTGTTTTTTTTTTTTCCCTAATTGAAGTCACTGACTCAAACAAAAAAAATTTTTGACATCTGTACACATTTGGAAAATATTTTTAAAGAAGTATAATAATTATACTCACTTGTTAAGTTTAAAATCAGAGACCATAACAACAACAACAACAAAAAAGTAACATTTACCTCTACCTTATGAGCACTTAAAAGGCATTTGGGGGAACAGAGGTAAAGAAGTTAGAGGTAAAAACGATGTTGAGGAGGAAGGGGAGAGAAACCTGAAAGGCCTGTTCTTATAACTCCCACTACCCCTGCTATCTTAATTTTATGGTAATCATTCCATTTTTTTACTGTCTTTTATCTTTCCGTTGAACCTGGGATTTAACCTGAATATAGATAGATAAGAGAAAGAGAAGGAGAGGCAGAGAGAGAAGGAAAGAGATTGAGATTTTCTTGATGTCTGTGTAGTCAATGAAAATGGCCATCCTATGGGATCATCCCTGAGGCCAGGGAGAGCCCTAGCCCTAGTCACTTTCCTAACATACCTGACTCTTTGTTTGACATTCTGAGAGGGTCTAACTGTCTTAGTTTTATTCTTTGTACAATCCGAGAAACTATTTTGCATTGCTTCAAAGATGCTGCTTTGAAAGGGTCTAATATCTTGGTATTTGCTGAGAGCAGGATGGCATTTGGCAACATACAGACAGGTGATCCTTTGCCCTGCACTAGGCGAATGCCTTACTATGTAGAATCCAAAATAGAAAAGGTAGGAACAAATTAACTCATTTATTTAGCAAGCACTGACCTTGTGCCTACTACATGCCTGGCACTGTGCTTGGTGCCTTAAAAATGTTACTTCACGTAAAACTCTATCCACCCTGTGAGGTGGGCACTGTCATTCTGCTCTCACCAGTAATAAAACTGAGGCACAGAGGATGCAGTCAGCGCCACCCAGGTCAGAGAGGCAGTGAGCAGTGGTACCAGGATTTCATCCCAGGCAGGCTGCTCCAAGCGCCATCACTGCACCCAGTGCTGATGTGGGAAATCACGCCCAATCCCTAATCAATGGACAAAGCTGCAGATCAGGGTGGGGCTGCTCTATCAGAGGTAGTGAGGAGGGGAGACCAGACCCAGGAGGTGGCGAGAATGTGTGAGTGGCCAGGCAGCCTCTTCCACTTGCCCGTGGCCCAGTGGCCCAGTGACCTACTGAGGTCTTGTGGAGGGATGCACTTGTAACACCCAATTAGAGAATCATTAATCCTTTGTCCTCAGGAGATGAGAGACAGGTTGGGATCTGATGAGCACGTAAGGAAAACCCACAGGGTTTTCCACAGCAGCTCTGCTTCTCTGTCCATTGTTGGGCACTGCCGTTGCCCCAAGGGTGGCCTCCCTCTGGGTGAATTCTCCAGTAGCATCAAAGTAGGCTTGAAAGAAGCCTGGCGGACTGTTTGGAGTTTGGCATTTGCAAATGTCAGCCAGTAGCAACTTAAAGGGCGTGGTGCAGAGTACCAGAAACGGCATCCCCTCACACCTTGCTGGGCAAAGACATGCTCCAGAAAAGTGTGTAGTGGAGAAGTAGTCAATCAAGCTGCATTTTACATGAGCCTGGGAAGGGTCACACAGAATGTCAAACCCTGCAGGAAACGTCATAAAACAAGTTCCTGCTATTGGACCCATGTCCTCACAGGGTCGAGCTTGTGTGTGTCCAGGTTTTTTATGCTGCCAAGTCAGGTCTTCCTTAGAACACTGTGTTTACCTGGCACAAATAGAGGCAGCCCCAGAGAGAGCAAAGCAGCAGCCAAAGCTGGAGCTCCTGGCAGCCCCCAAACTTCCCACTTTCATGTGGAAGACCCACTGTCCTGGGTGCAGGTTCCTGCCCTGGGAAGGGGCGGTGTCTGAGGTCTCCTCCGGTTGAGAGGGTAACTGTGCCCTGCAAGTAACTTAAGCGTGTCTGATAACCCATGTCTGTGGAGACTGGGTTTTATTATCATGTTCTTACAGTGTTTGGGGGCAGAGTTTCGCCACCCTGCAATTTAAATTTGGGCAGGTGGGTTGTTGATGATCTACTCCCACCCTCAACTGCTGAAGATGTCATGGCAGCTTTCACATGAGGAGCACTCGCCAGGCAGAGCTGCCTTCACGGGGTGGGGCATGGATGCAAAGGCCCACATTGTGGAGGACTGACCAGCAGATTGTGGAGATCCATTTAGCACACAAGGTGGGGATTTGGGCACTCAACTATTTATTTGGCTGGAATTAATATACTCGTCTGTGAGCACACCGCATACTGGCTTCTGTTGTGGCCAGGTGGGATTATTCTCTGTGCGGGGGAAAAGCTGTGGAGCCCCCGGACTGTCTATTCCCTTTCACCTCTCTAGATGCTCCAAACCTGTCTCCAGTTATTGGACTAAAAGAACAGAGGATCACAGTAGTAGCATTTGTACCATTTTTTGTGTTCTTTGACAACTGATTTGTATCGGTTTACTGGGTAGAAACAGCCTCTTGGTGGGGATTAGAGGGAAAGCGAGTCAGGTCAGATGGAGTGAGAGTGGACCCCAGCTCCCCTGCCTCATGGAAACCCAGGGACCAGCTCCCCATCCTCAGACTGCAAGAGGACTGGAGGACACCATGGGTGGTGCACGGTGTGGCCACAGGCTCATCATAGATACACAGGATGTGGTCAGGAGCCTGTGGTGTTCACATATTTAAGAAGTCTATTCCCTATGCTGAGGGTTCTCTGTGGACTGTCGTGTCTGCAGGTGCATGGTGATGTTCTCCCTGTTTTGTTTCCTGGAGCTCTTCATTGAGATGAAAGTTTTTACCCAGGATCTGAAAGAATCAGAACTCATGGTAGTTATTAGCCTGCAAGCCCCACTGTGACGTTCTGGAGGGTTGGGGCTGCCCGGGCCCCACCAGGTGCTCCCGCCACCACCAGCACCCATTTCCCAGGGGTGTCTAGTATCTTCCTCATTGGCACCTGCTGTTCCTTAATCACTTCCTGGAGAGTGGGTGAGGGTAGATATTGTCATGGAGATAGCTTTGAGCATCGCTTGTGTCAATGAGAACATTATCGATGCTCTTTTCTTGTAGCAGTGGGATGAGAAAGAAGGCACTTTAGGGATTCTTGCAGGATTGAGTTTGCCTGTGGGTTTATGGCTCAGTGTTAGGGCCCCGCAGCTCATGCTCAGGGTCATGGAGGAATGAATGAGAATGTCTGGCTGGTCAGGCACCTAGGGCTTTGCAAGTATTTTGAGTTCAGAGACAAAATTTTATTTATTTTAGAGTTTTCCAGTTGGCCTAGTAACACACTGCACCCGCTAGGTGATCTGTAATCACTTGTTAAATTAAGTATGTACTTTTTTGCCAGTTTCCTTCCATTTCCTTAACCAAAAAATAAATGTCCACTGTCCCAAGTATCCACTGGGAAAAATAATTTTTGTTTCTTATGTTTTATTTTTAGCTTTATTGGGAGTGTAATTGACAAATAGAAATGGTATATATTGAAGATGTGCAACTTGATGTTGATTTACATGTATATTTGTGAAATCGCCACAAAGTGGTTAACACATCCATCACCTTACAGACTTGTGTGTGTGTGTGTGTGTGTGTGTGTGTGTGTGTGTGTAGTGAGAACACTGAAGGTCAACTCTTGTAGCACATTTCAAGTATACAGTGCAGTATTGTCAGCTGCAGTCCTCATAGTGGACATTAGACACCAGATCTCCAGAGCTTACTTGTCCTTTGTAACAGAAATTGTGTGTCTTTGACCACCTCCCTATTGCCCAGCCCCTGTAACCACCATTCTGCTCTCTGCTTCTAGGAGTTCAACTGTTTTAGATTCCACATATAAGTGAATCAGGTAGTGTTTGTCTTTCTCTCTGGCTTTTACTTAGTATAGTGTCCTCCAGCTTCATCCATGTTGTCACATGTGGCAGGATTTCCTTCTCTAAATTTTAAGGCTGTATAATGCTTCATTGTATATACATGCCACATTTTCTTTATCCATTCATCCATTGACAGTCATTTAGATTACTTCCATTTCTTAGCTATTGTGAATACTGCTGCAATAGATATTGTGAATAGTGCTGCAATAGATATGGGAGTGCAGATATCTCTTAAAAATTCTGATACCATTTTCTTCTTCTTCTTTTTTTTTTTTTTTGAGACAGAGCCTCACTCTGTCAACCAGGCTGGAATACAGTGGCACAATCTCGGCTCAGTGCAATCTCTGCCTCCTGGGTTCAAGCAGTTCTCTTGCCTCAGCCTTCCGATTAACTGAGATTACAGGAATGAGCTACCATGCCTGGCTAATTTTTGTATTTGTAGTAGAAACAGGGTTTTGCCATGTTGCCCAAGCTGGTCTTGAACTCTTGACCTCAGGTGATCCGCCTGCCTCAGCCTCCCAAAGCGCTAGGATTACAGGCGTGAGCCACTGTGCCTGGCCCATTTTGTTTAGAAATATATACCCATAACTGGGATTGGTGGATTATATGGTAATTCTATTTTTAATTTTTTGAAGAACCATCAGACAGTTTTCCATAATGGCTGTACCAATTTACATTCCTGCCAGCAATGTTCAAGGTTTTCCTTTTCTCCACATTGTCATCAACAATTGTTATTTTTTGTCTTTTTGGTAAAATTGCCATTCTAACAGGTGTGAGGTGATATTGTGGTTTTGAATTGCATTTTCCTGATGGTGATGTTCAATATACCTGTTGACAATTTGTATGTCTTATTTTGAGAAATATCTATTCAGGCCCTTGGCCCATTTTAAGGGGGTTATTTGCTATTGAGTTGTTTGAGTTCTTTATCTATTTTGGATATTAACCCCTTAATTGAATATGTGGCTGTCAAGTATTTTCTCCCATTCCATAGATTGCCCTTCTCTCTGTTGACTGTTCCTTTGCTGGACAGAAGCCTTTTAGCTCGATGCAGTCCCATTTGTCTATTTTCGCTTTTGCTTTCTATGCTTTTAGTGTCTTATGTACCAAAAAAAAAAAAACGAAAAACAAAAACAAAGAAAAAACTGCCCAGACCAATGTCATGAAGCTTTTTCCTGTGTTTTCTTCTCATAGTTTTATGGCTTCAAATCTTATATTTAAGTGTTTATAATCTATTTTAATTTTTTTTTGTATATAGAGTGAGATAAGGGTCAGATTTCATTTTCTGCATGTGGATATTCAGTTTTCCTGGCACTGTTTATTGAAGAGATGGTCCTTCCCCCATTGTGTCTTCTTGGCATCCTTGGCAAAGATCTGCTGGCTCTTAATGCATGGATTTATTTTGGGGCTCTCTATTTTGTTCCATTAGACTACATGTTTGATTTTCTGCAAGTACCATACTGTTTTGTGTACTATAGTTATATCACATATTTTGAAATCAGGATGTTTGATACCTCCAGGTTTGTTCTTCTTTCTTAAGATATCTTTGAGTATTCAAGATCTTTTGTTGTTCCATATGAATTTTTGGATTGTTTCTTTTCTATTTCTGTAAAGAATGCCAATGGGATTTTGATAGGGATTGCATTGAACCTGTAGATCTTTTTGTGAGGTATGGAAATTTTAATAATATTAATTATTCCAATCCGTGAACACAGAACATCTTTACATTTATCTGTGTCTCCTTTGATTTCTTTCATCAATGTGTTATAATATTCAGTGTACCAATCTTTCATCTGTTTGGTTAAGTTTATTCCTAAGTATTGTATTATTTATTGTTGCTATTTTCCTACTTGCTTAATTTCCTTTTTAAATAGATCATTGTTTATGTATAGAAATGCCACTGATTTTTTTTTGATCAGGTGTGGTGGCTCAGGCCTGTAATCCCAGCACTTTGGGAGGCCAAGGTGGGTAGATCATGAGGTCAAGAGATTGGGACCATCCTGGCCAACATGGTGAATCCCTGTCTCTACTAAAAATACAAAAATTAGCTGGGTGTGGTGGTACACACCTGTAGTCCCAGCAGCTCGGGAGGCTGAGGCAGGAGAATCACTTGAACCCAAGAGGTGGAGATTGCAGTGAGCTGAGATAGTGCCACTACACTCTGGCCTGGTGACAGAGTGAGACTCTGTCTAAAAAAAAAAAAAAAAAAAAAAAAAAACCACTGATTTTTTGTATTGATTTTATATTAAGCAACTTTAGTAAAATTGTTTATTACTTTTAACAGTTTTTTCTTGTTGTTGAGTTTTCAGAGCTTTCTATGTATATGATCATACCACTTGTAAACAGGGATAATGTCAGTTATTTTTTAATGTATGTGCCTTTTATTTATTTTTCTTGTCCAATGCCTCTGGCTAGGACTGCCAGTACTGTAGTGAGTAGAAGTTGTGAAAGCGGACATCCTTGCTTTGTATGGGCCTTAAAAGCTTTCAGTTTTTCTTGATTATAATGTTAGCTGTAAGCTTTTTGTGATGGTTTTTATGATGTTGAAGTAAATTCCTTCTCTGCCTTTTTTTGGTGAGAGTTTTAGCATGCATGGGTATTGAGTTTTGTCAGATGCTTTTTCTGTATCCATTGAGATGATTATGTAGTTCCTATGTTTCCCTCTGTTGATGTGTTGTATCACATTGATTAATTTGCAAATATTGAACCATCCTTGCATCTCAGGGAGAAATCCTACTTAGTTTTGGAGTATAATCCATTAAATGTGCTGTTGAATTTTGTATGCTAGTATTTTATTTAGGATTTCTGCATCCATGTTCATCAAGGATATTAGCCTATAGTATTCTCTTATTTTGGAGTCTTTGTCTGACTTGGGTGTCAGCATGATTCTAGCCTCATAAAATTTGTTTGGAAATATGTCCTCTTTTTCTGTTTTTTTTTTGGAAGAGTTTAAAAAGCACTAGTATCAATTATTCCTTGACTATTTGGTAGTGTTCTTCATTGAATCGATTTGGTCCTGGACTTTTCTGTGTGTGATGAGATTTAATTGCTAATTTAATCTCTTTATTTGTTATTGGTCTCTTCAGGATTTCTGTTTCTCCTTGATTCAATTTTGGTAGGTTATACATGTTGAGGAATTTATCCATTTTGTTTTTTTAGGGATTATGTGATTTGTTCATGTATTCTTGTAATACTGCCTAGTAATCTTTTTTATTCATATTTCTAAGATATTTATTATAATATCTCCTTTCAGTTTTTAAGTCTTCTCCTTTTAATACAGCCAAGAGTTTTTTTTTTTAATTTTTCTGTTCTCTATTTCAATTATCTTTGCTGTAATCTTTATTATTAACTTCCTTATGCTAACTTTGGGCTCAGTTTGTTTATATTCTTGTTCCCTGAAGTGTAAAGTTTGGTTGTTTATTTGAGATCTTCCTTCTCCTCCTCTTCCTCCTCTTCTTCACTATTATTATTATTATTATTGTTTTTCCAGATGGAGTCTCGCTCTGTCACCCAGGCTGGAGTGCAGTGGTGTGATCTCGGATTACTGCAAGCTCTGCCCTCTAGGTTCAAGCAGTTCTCCTGACTCAGCCTCCCAAGTAGCTGGGATTACAAGCCTGTGCCACCATGCCTGGCTAATTTTTATATTTTTAGTAGAGACGGGGTTTTACTGCATTGGCCAGCCTGGTCTCGAACTCCTGACCTCAAGTGATCCACCTGCCTCGGCCTCCCAAAGTGCTGTGATTACAGATGTGGGCCACTGCGCCCGGCCCTTCCTTCTTTTTAAATGTAGGATCTTACTGCTATAAACTTCCCTATTAGTGTTAGTTTTGTTCCATCCTATAAGTTTTGATAACTTTTGTTTTCATGTTCATTTGTCTCGAGATATTTCCTAAATTCCCTTTTGATTTCTCCTGTGACTCAGTGGCTGCTCAAGATGGTATTGTGTAGTTTCCATGTACTGTAGTTCTCCCTATCTGTGGGGGATTTGTTCTTAAACCTCTGGTGAATGCTGGAAATAACAGATAGTACTAAAGTTTATATATACTGTGTTTTTTCCTATACATACACATCTATAATAAAATTTAATTATAAATTGGATATAGTAAGAGATTGACAATGAATCAATTTTAAAATAAAATATGACAATTGTAACCATATAGTTATAATAGTTATCATACACTGTGGCTATAACTTTTGCAGATTGAGGTACAACAGCAAAACTAGCATGAATTTCTTTTTTCTTCTTTACAATTTTAGGGATAGAAGATTCATTTTTACTATAGATCTTAGCAACCTCAGCCTACTTTTTTCTTCTTTCCTTATTAAGTCAAGAAGTTTTACCTTTTCACTTAATGGATGCACTTTATGGCTTTTCTTTGGCATCTAAATAGCCAGCGTCACTACTCTTGAGGTTTGAGGCCGTTATTGAGTAAAGTAAGGGTGACTGAAACACAAGCACTGCAATACCATGACAAATGATCTGATAATGGAGATGGCTATGAAGTGACTAGTAGTCGGGTAGAATATACAGTGTGAATATATTGGACAAAGGGATGGTTGATGTCCCAGGCTGGATGAGGCAGAATGGTGCAAGATTTCATCACACTGATTAAATTTGTGAGTTGCTTATTTATGAAATTTTCCATTTAATGTCTTCAGACTGTGGGTAAAATGATATTACAGAAGGTGAATGCCATGTTTGTATTTTTTTTTCATTCTTAAAAACACTGTTATTGATTGCTAATGTCATTCCATTATGGCTGGAAAAGGCACTTGGAAGATTTTTGTCTTACTAAAATTTTTAGACCTCTTTTGACACCTAACTTGTTGTATACCCTGAAGAATGTTCCATATGCTCTTGAGAAGAATCTGTATTTTTCTGATACTAGATGGCAATTAGTATCTTGGGTCAATTTGGTCTATAGTGTTGTTCAGTTATTCTATTTTCTTATTGACTGATTTTCTACCACAATGATCTATCCATTTTAGAGAGTAAAGTTTTGAAGTCTCTTCCTATTATTGTTTTATTACTGTATTGCTGTCTCTTTCTCCCTTCGTATTTATCAGTGTAATACTTTACATATTTAGGTGCTTTCATGTTGGTGATATAAGTATTAATATTTATAACTATTGGGTCTTTCTGTTGAATTGTCCCTTATATCATTATATAATGACATTTGTCACATGACAGTTTGGACTTAAACCCTATTTTATTTAATGACAGTATAGCTACCCCTGCTCTCCTTCCTTCCTTCCTTCCTTCCTTCCTTCCTTCCTTCCTTCCTTCCTTTCTTCCTTTCTTTCCTTTCTTTCCTTTCTTTCCTTTCTTTCCTTTCTTTCCTTTCTTTCCTTTCTTTCCTTTCTTTCCTTTCTTTCTTCTTTTCTTTCTTTCTGATGGAGTCTCACTCTGTTGCCCAGGCTAGAGTACAGTGGCACCATCTCGGCTCACTGCAATCTCCGTCTCCTGGGTTCAAGCAGTTCTCCTGCCTCAGCCTCCTGAGTAGCAGGGATTAAAGGCACCCACCACCATGCCTAGCTAATTTTTGGTATTTTTAGTAGAGATGGGGTTTCGCCATGTTGGCCAGGCTGGTCTCGAACTCCTGACCTCATGATCCACCTGCCTCGGCCTCCCAAAGTGCTGGGATTACAGGTGTGGGCCACCACGCCCGGCTCCTTTCTTTAACCTTTCTCATGAAATATCATTGTTCATTCTTTATTTTCAACCTCTATGTCCTTAAATCTAAAATGAGTCTCTTATAGACAGCATATAGTTGATTATTATTATTTATTTGTTCATCTACAGTATTTCTTTTGATTGGAGAGTTTAGTACATTTGAATTTCAAATAATTATTAATAGGTAAGGACTTACTCTTGCCATTTTGTCATTTGTTTTCTACTTTTATTATAGTTCTCTTACGTGTCTTGGTGTCTTCCTTTGTGGTTTGGCTATTGTAGCAGTGTACTTTGATTCTTCTCTCTTAATCTTTTTTGCATCTACTGTACATCGTGTGTGTGTATTTGTGTGTGGTTACCATGGAGTTTACACTGAATAATTTATAGTTACAGTAGTCTGTTTGAAGCTGATATCCACTTCACTTCAATCTTATACAGGCACTCTATGCTTTACTTCCCCCTCCCCCACACACTTTATGTAACTGATGTCAGATTTGATTTTTCTGTATTGTATTTCCATTAGTAAATTTATGTGGCTATATTTATTCTGACAACTTGCCTTCTAATTTATATACTAGTGTTTAAAGTGATTTGTGTGTACCGTTTCAGTATTATAATATTCTGTGTTTACCTTTAGCAATGAGATTTATATTTTCATATGCTTTAATGATGCTGTTTATCATCTTTTCATTTCAGCTGGAAAAACTAACTTTAGCAGGTCTAGTGGTGCCTAGTTTTGACAGGGAAGTACTTATCTCCCCTTCATCCTTAAACTACAGTTTTTCTGGATAAAGTATTCTTGGTTGACATTTTTTTCTTCCAGTAGTTTGCTATATCATCCCATTGTCTCCTGGTCTGCAAGGTTTCCGCTGATAAATCTTATGATGTTTCCCTTGTGTGTGACAAGGTACCTTTCTCTTGCTGCTTTCAAAATTGTCTCTTTGTCTTTTACTTCTGAAAACCTCTAATATTTGAGACAAACTGTAATGTGCTTCAGAGTAATGCTCTTTTTGTTTAATATATTTGAAGATCTTAGGACTTTATGTCAACTTTCCTCTGTAGAGTTGGGAAGATTTTTGCCATTATGTCTTTAAATAGGCTTTCCACCACTTTGACGGTGATCTGTAAGTTTCATAGACTTTCTTCACTTTTTCATTTTTTTTTCCTTCTAACTGGTTAATTTAAAATGGCCAGGCTTCAAATTTACTGATTCTTTTTCCTACATGATCAAGTTTTCTGTTGAAGCTCTGTCTATTGGGTTTTTCAGTTCAATCATTGTATTCTTCAACTCCAAGATTTCTGTTTGGTTTCTTCTTAATACTTCTGTTTCATTATTAAATTTCTCATTTTGTTCATGTATTGATTTCCTAGTTTCATTTAGTTTTAAAATCTGTATTCTCCTGAAGCTCATTGAGCTTCTTTAAGATGGCTCTTTTGGATTCCTTTTCAGGTAATTTATGGATCTCCACTTTTCTGGGGTTGGTTACTGGGGTTTTGTTAGTTAACTTTGGTGGTGTTGTGTTTACCTTATGCTTTGTGATCCATGTAAACTTTTGTGTGTCTGTGCATTTGAAGGAGCAGACACCTCTAGTCTTTACAGATTGGTTTTGGCAGGTAAGGATCCACTCCTAGCTCACCAGACTGATGTTTTTGCCTCTGATATCTCAGTCAAGCTGAGTTTGGAGCCAGGTAAAATGGCTGTTTCAGGGGGTGCAGTTGGGACTGAGTTTGGGAAACCTGTCACCAAGGGTATGAATAGACATGTCTACCAGCAGGCCACAGTCGAGAGGGGCTGGAGCCAGGGCACATGACTACTTCAGTATCTGCAGTTGGGTCTGAGGTCAGCAAGCATGTTACTCAGGGGATAGGTTGGATATAGCCCCTCTCAGGAAATGGAAGGTGGGACTTTTGGAAGCACCACAGCAATTTGTGGTTGGAGCTGAGTTCATAGGAGGACAGGAATGCTTTCAGTCCACAGCTGGTACCAAAGCCTATGAGCCTGCCAGCAGGCTGTGGGCCTCATTTCTCAGTGTATCCCTCCTCAGTCTGCGGCTCTACCACGGTTTCACAATCTTCTTTCTGGATCCCAAAGCTCTTACAAAGGAACTTCTGTGCATGGCAGGCTGCCAAATCATTTTTTCTGTTGGGGTGCATGAACCAGAGACCTCCTGTTCTACTGTCTTACTGATGTCACTTGCACCTGTGTGTTTACCAGTGCCCTATGAGTTCCCAGCCTTCAATTTATTTGGTAACATCTGGAAACCATAATTATGTCCTGCAAGAATTATGCAAGTTACTTACTAAGGAATAGATCAGAGGGAAAAAACCTGTGCCCAACTTCTTGGGAAATTCATAATAAAAGAGAGTTTAGCTTTAAATAAATAAAAATATTCTGCTAGAAAAATGTAAAAGATATAAATGCAAAGAATCCCAACAAGACAGTTCACTAGAAGATCCCTCCTAAGACACATAATCATCAGATTCTCCAAAGTTAAAATGAAAGAAAAAATGTTAAAGGCAGCTAGAGAGAAAAGTCAGGTCATCTGTAAAGGGAAGCCCATCAGACTGAAAACTGGACCTCTTAGCAGAAACCCTACAAGCCGAAAGAGCTTGGGGGGCCAATATTCAACATCCTTAAAAGAAATTCCAACCCAGAATTTCATATCTGCACAGACTAAGCTTCATAAGCAAAGGAGAAATAAGATCCTTTTCAAATAAACAAATGCTGAAGGAATTCCTTACCTCCAGACCTGCCTTACAAGAGCTCCTGAAGGAAGCACCAAATATGGAAAGGAAACACCATTACCAGCTACTAACACTAAAGTACAGAGACTACTGACACTGTAAAGCAACCACTAAACAAGTCTGCAAAATAACCAGCTAACATCATGATAACAGGATCAAATCCTCATATATCAATACTAACCTTGAATGTAAATGAGCTAAATGCCCCAATTAAAAGGCACAAAGTGGCAAGCCGGATGAAGAACCAAGACCCATTGGTATGCTATCTTCAAGAAACATATCTTACATGCAGTGACACACATAAGCTCAAAACAAAAGGGACTGAGAAAAATCTACCAAACACATGGAAAACACAAGAAAGCATTGGTATGCTATCTTCAAGAAACCTGTCTTACCTGCAGTGACACACATAAGCTCAAAACAAAAGGGATTGAGAAAAATCTACCAAGCAAATGGAAAATAGAAGAAAGCAGGAGTTATACTACTAATTTCAGACAAAACAGATTTTAATTCAACAAAAATCAAAAAAGACAAGGGCATTACATAATGGTAAAGGGTTAAATTCAACAAGAAGACATAACTGTTTTAAATATATATGCATGTAACACAGGAGAACTCAGACTCATCAAGCAGTTTCTTAATGACCTTCAAAGAAACTTAGACTCCCACACATTACTAGTGGGAGACTTTAACATCCCACTGACAACATTAGACCATAAAGATAAAAAATTAACAAAGATATTCAGGACCTGAACTCAGCACTGGATGAAATGGACCTGATAGACATCTACAGAACTTTTCACCCTAAAACAACAGAATATACATTTTTTCATTGCCATGTATCATGTACTCCAAAATCGATCACATAATCAGAAATAAAAGACTCCTCAGCAAATGCAGAAGAAATTAAATAGTAACAACCAATCTCTCAGACCAGAGAGCAATCAAATTAGAAATCAAGACTAATAAATTCACTCAAAACCATACAATTACATGGAAATGGAATAATCTGCTCCTGAATTAATTTTGGGTAAATAATGAAATGAAGGGGGAAATCAAGAAGTTCTTTTAAAGTAATGAGAGCAAAGATACAACATACCAGAATCTCGGGGACACAGCTAAGGCAGTTTTAAGAGAGAAATTTATAGCAGCAAATGCCTACATCAAAAAGATCTCAATTTAACAACCTAACACTACAATTAAAAGAGCTAGAGAACCAAGAGAAAACCAACACTAAAGCTAGCAGAAGACAAGAAATAACCAAAATCAGAGCTGAACTGAAGGAGATTGAGACACGAAAATCTATTCAAAAGATCAATGAATCCTGGAGCTGTTTTTTGTTTTTTTTTTTTTTTTTAATTAATGAAATAGACTGCTAGCTAGGCTAATAAAGAAGAAAAGAGAGAAGATGTACATGAACACAATCAGAAACGGCAAGTGGGGTGTCACCACTGACCCCATAGAAATACAAATAATCCTCAGAATATTATGAACACTTCTGTGCACATAAACTAGAAAATCTAGAAGAAATGGATAAATTCCTGGATATACACACACTCTCCCAAGACTGAAACAGGAAGAAGTTGAATCTCTGAACAGACCAGTAACCAGCCCTGAAATAGAATCAGTAATAAATATTCTACCAACCAAAAAGAAAAGAAAAAACCCAAGAGCAAACAGATTCACAGCTGAATTCTACCAGATATACAAAGAAGAACTGGTACTATTACTGCTGAAACTGTTCCCATAAATAACTAAATAAGTAAGTAAGGATGAAGGACTCCTCTCTAACTCATTCTATGAGGCCCACATCATCCTGATACCAAAAACTGACAGGGACACCACACCAAAAAAGAAAACTTCAGGCCACTATCCTTGATAAACATCAGCAGAGAAATCCTCAACAAAATACTGGCAAACTGAATCCAGCAGCACATCAGAAATCTTATCCACCACGTTCAAGTAGGCTTTATCCCTGGGATGCAAAGTTGGTTCAACATATTCATATCAATAAATGTATTTCATCACGTAAACAGAACAAAAGACAGACACCACGTGATTATTTCAAAAGATGCAGAAGAGGCTTTTGATAAAAATTCAGCATCCTTTCATGTTAAAACCTCTGAATAAACTAGGTGTTGAAGGAATATACCTCAAAATAATAATAAGAACCATATATGACAAAGCCACAGCCAAGATCATATTGAATGGGCAAAAGCTGGAAGCATTTCCCTTGAAAACCAGCATAAGACAAGGATGCCCCCTCTCACCACTCCTATTCAACATAGTACTGGAAATTCTGGCCAGGACAATCAGGCAAAAGAAAGAAATAAAGGGCATGCAGACCGGAAGAGAGGAAGTCCAAACTATCTCCATTTGCAGACGACATGATCCTGTATATAGAACACCCCATAGTCTTGGCCCTAAATCTTCTTAAGCTGATAAACAATTTCAGCAAAGTCTCAGGATACAAAATTGATGTACAAAAATCCCTAGCATTCCTATACACCAACACAGTTAAGCTGAGAGCCAAATCAGGAATGCAGTCTCATTCGCAATTGCCACAAAAAAATTATAAAATACCTAGGAATGAAGGTAACCAGCAAGGTGAAAGATCTCTACAAGGAGAACTACAAAGCACTGCTCAAAGAAATCAGAGATGATACAAACAGATGGAAAGGAAGGATCAATATATATGCTGTGCCAATTAAACTAGCAATGACATTCTTCACAGAACTAGAAAAAACTATTTTAAAATTCACAAAGAACCAAAAAATAAACCCAAATAGCCAAGGCAATCCTAAGCAAAAGAACAAAGCTGGAGGCATCATGCTACTTGACTTAAAACTATACTATAGGGCTACAGTAACCAAAACAGCATGCTACTGGTATAAAAACAGACACATAGGACAATGGAACAGAATGGAGAACCAAAAAATGAGATCACACACCTGCAACTATCTGATCTTTGATGAAGCTGACAAAAACAAGCAATGGGGAAAGAATTCCCTATTCAGTAAATGGTGATGGGAAAACTGACTAGCCATGTGCAGAAGATTGAAACTAGACCCCTTCCGTACACCATGTACAAAAGACAACTCAAGATGGATTAAAGACTTAAATTTAAAACCTAAACTATAAAAACCTTGGAAGACAACCAAGGCAATACCATTCTGGACATAGAACAGTCAAAGATTTTATGACAAAGACTCCAAAACCAATTGCAACAAAAGCAAAACTTGACAAATGGAATCTAATTAAACTACAGAGCTTCTGAACAGCGAAAGAAACTATAACAGAGTAAACAGATAACCTACAAAATAGGAGAAAATATTTTCCAACTATGCATCTGACAAAGGTCTAATATCCAGCATCTAAAAGGAACTTAAACAAATTTACAAGAAAAAAAACAAACCCCATTAAGAAGTGGGCAAAGGACATGAACAGCCACTTTTCAAAAGAAGACATACATGAGGCCAACAAACATGAAAAAAAGCTCAATGTCACTGATCATTAGAGAAATGCAAATCAAAACCACAATGAAATACCATCTCACACCAGTCAGAAGGGCTACTATGAAAAAGTCAAAAAACAGCAGATGCTGGTAAGGTTGCAGAGAAAAAGGAACACTTATACACTGTTGGTGTATAAGGTAGAATTGTAAATTAGTTCAACCATTGTGGAAGACAGTGTGACAATTCCTCCAAGACCTAAAAACAGAACTACCATTCAACCCAGCAATCCCATTACTGAGTATATACCCAAAGGAATATAAATCATTCTGTCATATGCACATGTACGTTCATTGCAGCACTATTTACAATAGCAAAGACATGGAATCAACGTAAAGGCCCATCAATAGTATGTTGGATAAAGAAAATGTAGTACAGATACACCATGGACTACTATGCATCCATTAAAAAAAAGAACAGGATCATGTCCTTTGTAGAAACATGGATGGAGCTAGAGGTCATTATCCTTAGCAAACTAATGAAGCAGCAGAGAACCAAATACTGCATGTTCTCACTTATAGGTGGAAGCTAAATGATGAGAACACATGGACACATAGAGGGGAACAACAACAACAAACACTGGGGTCTCTCAGAGGATGGAGGGTGGGAGGAGGGAAAGGATCAGAAAAAATAACTAATGGGTACTAGGATTAATACCTGAGTGATAAAATAATCTATACAACAAACCCAAGTTTAGCTATGCAACAAACCTGCACATATACCCCTGAACTTAAAAGTTAAATCAAAAAGATACATTATATTTATGAATAACTGAAAATTTAGTTTCTTGTATGCATGAAAAATATTTGTGCTAACAGACCTTAGATGATTCAACTCAACATACCCTTGGATTTAACTAAAAATATAACGATTTTCCAAGCTATTAATTATGATTTTTCTCTTTCAGTAGTGTTGTTTGTTAGTGCTGAAAATGTTAACATATTGCTCTACAACCATGCAGAAGGAATTAATGAGCTGCTGTTGTCTTTTTTTCATAAGCACATCTAATTTGCTCATTCATCCACTTGTTCATTTGTTCTACCCTTATTTAGCCAGGCAAAAGAGAGAGTGCAGTCATTCCTAATCATCATGATTTGTTTTCCTTTTTTTCAGCCATGCAATGATGGACCTACTGGTTGAACTTTGCCTTCAGAACCACCTGAATCCATCCCACCACGCCCTTGAAATTCGGTCTTCAGAAACCCAACAGCCTTTGAGTTTTAAGCCAAATACTTTGATTGGGACCC
Organism: Chlorocebus sabaeus; assembly: GCF_047675955.1. NCBI lineage: Eukaryota > Metazoa > Chordata > Mammalia > Primates > Cercopithecidae > Chlorocebus > Chlorocebus sabaeus. Next base: position 10,667,518 of record NC_132924.1, read on the forward strand.
TGAATGTGCATACTGTGTTTGTGAAAGAAAAAGTTCCTGAAGAGAAGGTTAAGCCTGGTCCCCCTAAGGTGCCTGAGGTTAGTAGGTACCTACGTGGAGATACCTGTGTCTGAATGTGTGGCAGGTCCTGAGTAGGGGCCAGTGTGGCTCTTCTTATCTAAATACAATGCAGAGATCTGTGGCTGAGGCTGCTACTTTCATGCCAGGCAAAGCTAGGCACTAAACAGAGTTTGTTTTAGGAGACAAAATTTACAGAATTGAATAATGTTCAAGGTTGTAACATTGCTCCTTTATATATTATAGAAGAGGAATTGATCTACAGTGAGCTATCCATTAGACCTTCATTCAAAGAGGGACATAGTCTCTAATTCTGTACTTTCTAATATGAGAGTCACTGGCCACATGCAGCTGTTTTTTAAAATTTGGTGTGTTTATTGTTATTGTTATTCATGTAGATTTTTCTTTTTTCATTTTAATTGACACATACAGCTTTTGAACACTTGAAATGTGGCTGATGTGATTGAGAAACTGAATTTTTAATTTAATTTTAATTTTAAATTTAAATTGCCACTAGCTAATAGCTACCTGATTGGACAGTGTAGTTCTAGAATCATTCCTGACTCAGGAAGCAGTTGGCATCTGTAGAGGATTTAAACATCTTCCCAGAAGAAGAGAATAAAAAGGGAAAAATTTTTTTTTGAAAAAATGATGTCAGAAGTATTTATTCATTGCATTTGGAGAATGTCTTATATACATAGCTGTATTCTAGGCTTTTATTAATTAAAATTAATTCTGGTAGCTTATTATATACTTTTATTGTTTTTGTTGTTGTTTTGAGATGGACCTTCACTCTTGTTGCCCAGGCTGGAGTGCAGTGGTGTGATCTTGGCTCATTGCTACCTCTGCCTCCCAGGTTCAAGCAGTTCTCCTGCCTCAGTCTCCGGAGTAACTGGGACTACAGTTGCATGCCACCACGCCCAGCTAATTTGTGTATTTAGTAGAGACAGGGTTTCACCATGTTGGCCAGTCTGGTCTTGAACTCCTGACCTCAGGTGATCCACCTGCCTCAGCCTCTCAAAGTGCTGGGATTACAGGCCTGAGCCACCATACCCGGCCTTATTGTACTTTTAAATAAGTCTTTGATACTAATCTTTTAGCTCAAATTAAAAGCAATGTTACTTTCAGATTCTTAGCAGATCTTCTAAATTTTCCTGCTTTTAAAAATGGCAGTGCAGCCAACATTAATCTCCTATTAATTTCTAGGATTGATTGGTTAGTGCATTCTCATTGTTGCTCTAGAACACTCTGACCAGAGATTTCCCCTTATTCTTCAAGTAAACAGTGTTTGAGGCAGAGCATCTCTGTATATACCCTGCATCTTCCCTTGACTTCCTGCTTCTCAGGGCAGGTAAGCCCAGGCGTATGCATGATTCCACTTGTTCGGGCAGGAGAGGACCAGTAAAGGAGCAGTAGGTTCCATATTGTCTCCCAAAATTCGTCGTTATCCCAGCCACTGGGCCCTGGTACGCAGGCTGGAAGAGAGCGTGAGGCCTTTCTTTGCTGCTCTTTTGTTCAATCTACATTTACTGTGTCCAGCTCTGCAGTGTCTTAGCACAATTAGGATGATCAGTAAAAACACAAGAAAAATGATCAGTAAAAGTGGAAGAAAAATGACTACCACTTTATCTGCAGTCATTTAGAATTAGTATTAGTCAATTGAGTGTTTTTCTTCGTATTATATGCCTGGTATTTTTTTAAATAAAATATATTTCTAGCTAAAATACATGTGTGTAGTGTGTATACATAAATACATGTAAGTCTGTGTACACACTGTATATGTTTCATATATGTGTGTATATAGTACATATGTACACTATATATGTATTTATATATACATCTATGTACATATATAGGTGTTCCTATATTTATGTGGATATTTTGACTCCTTAAAACTTTGACGTCATGTTTTTGGGGAGTTTTTCTTTAAATTATTCATACTACTTCCAAACTATTTTCTTTAGAAAATGCATATAAGTGCCATGTATTCACATCTGGCCAGAACCCTTGGAAGACAGTAAAGAATATGTGTTGGATTTTAAATGTAGAGTTCTCCCTGATGTTTATTTCACTGTGTTGTTAGCAGCTTGTTCACTAGTAAGAGATTCTAAACCAAATTTATTATTCTAGACATTTGTTTTTCAATATTCATTATGCCATTTTCCCCCATGACTCACTCAATTTGTGGAAGAAAGATTCAGGCTACACACAATCCTGTCCCACCCAACTGTCAAACTGACACAGGAGTTGAAGCCTTGTGGGAGGATGTCTTACCAAATTCTTTTTGCCTGTGTGTTCTTCCAGAAATCTGTGCGTTTGGTCGTGAATTACCTGCGGACACAAAAAGCTGTTGTGCGTGTGAGCCCTGAGGTTCCTCTCCAGAATATTCTCCCAGTCATTTGTGCAAAGTGTGAGGTCAGCCCAGAGCATGTGGTTCTCCTCAGGGACAACGTTGCCGGAGAGGAGTTGGAGCTGTCCAAGTCCCTGAACGAGCTCGGGATAAAGGAGCTCTACGCGTGGGACAACAGAAGAGGTGAGGCCCCGCTGCATTTTATGCACATGCCCGTAATCACACAGATGCGCGGCTTGCACATGTCCCCTGTTGGCTCTCCTCAGCACTCTCGGCAACGCCACGGAGAGATGGGTACATGAAGTTCCAGGCAAGTCAAGTTGAAGAAGGCAAAAAAGAAATTTGGCCTGTTTTCCTTCCTCTGAATTGAACTGTGCCTCCTTTCTCCCAGCCCTGAACATGTCCTTTATCCTTTGTCTCCCTGCAAACTTCCATGACATAAGTAAAAGGGGAAAAGGTGAGGCGAGGTGAGAGCTTATGCTCTGAAGTAACTACTCCAAACCATCTATAATACTTTATTGTGGGTTGGTGGCTCACACTTGTAATCCTGGCACTTTGAGAGGCCGAGGCAGGAGGATGACTGGAGCTCAGGAGTTGAAGACCAGCCTGGACAAAATAGTGAGACCCCATCTCTACAAAAAATTTTAAACTTAGCCAGACGCGGTGGTGCATCCCCATTCCTGTAGTCCCATCTACTTGAGAGGCTGAGGCTGGAGGATCGCTTGAACCGAGGAGGTTGAAGCTGCACTGAGCTATTATCACACGATTGCCCTCAGCCTAGGCAACAGAGTGAGACCCTGTCTCTTAAAAAAAAAAAAAAAAATTTATCTTGATTTTCTTTTTCAGTTGCCATTAGCTGCTATTCCCAGGTTTCAAACATTGCTTATATCTAAAACCAGTGGCAGAAATGCATTTAGCTGTTCTCTAAAACCGAATAGTTACAGTGCATGAGATCCATTCCTGAAGATAACTTTAGGGCCACCTTAGGCCTCCTTACTGTGTTGCCAGTGTCATCCTGCTCATCGTGTGAATCTGGCTCTTTGTATGAGGCCACTGTTAGAGCCACTGGTGAGAGTGGCAGCCCAGAGGCCTTGCTGGTGCAGAAACTGATACGTTGTGTAAGCACATGTTTCTGATTGATATAGAGTGCTAACTGCATATTTTAACTACTGTCAGACCACAGGCAATGTTATATTCATTGACCTTAGAATGATCAAAATGGACTTTGTAAAAGTTTCTCTCCTAATGAGCCTCTTTTGATGTCTCTTGTCTCTGTTTCATTATTCCACAAATACTGAATAGATTGAGTTTTAAAAATAGATACATATTCAAGATTTTCCTGTTTTTCTATGACTTTTTTTCTAATTTTTTCCAACAAAAATGTATTTTTTCTTTTCTTTCTTTCTCTTTTTTTTTTTTTTTTTTTGAGATGGAGTTTCACTCTTATACCCCAGGCTGGAGTGCAATGATGCGATATTGGCTCACTGCAACCTCCATCTCCCAAGTTCAAGTGATTCTCCTGCCTCAGCCTCCTGAGTAGCTGAGATTACAGGCACCTGCCACCATGCTCAGCTAATGTTTGTAGTTTTAGTAGAGACAGGGTTTCACCACATTGGCCAGGCTGGTCTCAAACTCCTGACCTCAGGTGCTCCTCCCACCTTGGCCTCCCAAAGTGCTGGGATTACAGGCATGAGCCACTGCGCCTGGCCATATTTTTTTTTAATACCAAGTTTATTGTGAAATCCATGATCATAGTGGAATCTCTGTCCAGTCTGTCCTCTCCCTGCCAAGTCAGCCCTTGTCTTCCTGGGTATCTGGCATCTAGATCTGATTTGACATTCAAGAGAGGGTTTTGGCTCAATTGAGTATAAGATACATGGACTATTTATTCCTTCAAAAAAAGTACTTCGACATTTGAGAATAATGCATCTTGTGTTTTATCCAGTGTCTTTTTAAAACACAGTCAGAAATACTCTCAGCATCGCTGCACAGGCCTGGTGGCACTGAGTATATCAGCGCTATTGAAATTTGCTTTACATGACTCTTTGGAAACAGCTTCCATTTGTTAAGATAAAAAGAAAAATGAAAGGAAAACTGTTCCACATTCAGGTGTCTGTAATAAAAAGGCTTACAAGTGTTTCTGTTACATGCCACCACTTGAATGTATCTTGAAAGGTAGATCTTGAACCTGGCACTTGGGAGAAGTCATATAAAACCTGCCTGTCTGTGAAGGAGAGGACCCAGTCTAGCCTATGGTCATTGGAAATGCAGGAACTGAAGTGTTCATGTGATCAGGGGCCCAGAGCATTTCTTCTGATCCTCATACGGGGCAGAGCAGAACATACTGGTGCGGTCAGCTTGGCCGTTCAGATTTTGAAGCACTTCTGCCCTTGGTGGGAACTAGCTGCTACCAAACCCCCAAGTCCCCCTCTCTACTGCCTTGGACATTTTGGCCCTTTCCACCCCACCCCCAAGGCACCACGAGCTTCCCCACCGTGGGGACTGTGCTCCAGCCCTGTGGCCAGCACCCCTCTCATCTGGACCATGCCTGTGCCATGCCAGCTGTGACATTTGATTACCATCCCTGCCAACTGCCTGCCTCCTGCTCACTGTCAAGTATTTGAAAAGACACTTGTCCAGAGACCATCCCCAAGGCTCCCTTTTTCCCCTACAACTGCCCTGGGCAGGCCTGCTGGGTGCTGCTGGAGGAACCCTTGCTTTCACTCCTCTTGGTATTCACTTGGAGGAGAAAGGCATCCACTCCTGAGCCCTGCCACTGCTGGAGAACAGAAGGGCAGCTGGCTGGAGGCAAGGCATTGCTAGGCAGAGGCCTGCCCTCCCCTGGAATCCCTGGTGGGGGCATCTTGAAAAAGCCAAGGGCTCTGCTGCCACCTGCGTCCACAGAGGCACTTAGCAAGCTGTGTAGCTGCAGCCCCGAGAGGGCCAGCCCAGAGAGGCAAGCTGATCCAGCAGGAGGCCTTCTCACTGCTGCAGCAGGACAGCCCCCTCTGAGCCTTGTGAGAGCCAAGGCCTGGCTCAGGGGCTCCCACACATCTTGAAGCTGGACCTCACTCTCTCATTACCTGCCTTTTCCAGTTCGTCTGACCAAAACTCAGTCCGAGCCTTCCCTGAGCTGTCAAGGTACAGTGAACCTGGGGCTTCCCGCTCCCCCTGTGAGGCTGCACTTTGCATGGCTCTGGGGTCAGAGCTGCACGGAGGTGATATTTTTGTGCCAGACTCCAAGGAATGGAAGTTTGGCTTGGGGCCCTTCTGAAGGTGCATGCCAGGCTGACATGAGATTTTGGTTTGGTTTCTTGATTACCTGATTGGTTCAGAAGAGGAATGCTTCTTATGAGAATTTGCTGAGAGAGAATTTGCCGTGATGAGCAAATGCTTCTTACGAGAATTTCTCATCTAATTGGTGAGGAATGAGGGAGGCAGTCACAGAAAACAAATTCTGTTGCCCAGTAATTCAAGACAGAACAGAAGTGGTGTACACAGGAAAGGCACTGTTTCCTTTTCACCTCTGCCTGCCCCTGAAGGCCATCCTGCATGCTACAGAATTTGGGACAGTATGGATTTTAAAATTTAACCTTTTCTGTCATAGACAAGTATGCAAATGATTCGTCCAGATTTTGCATTTATTCTGACATCTATTTAAAAGTTTCTCTCATAGAGATATTTCTGTACAGAAAGAGATATTTCTATACAGAAAGAGATGTTTATATATATATATATAGACAGATACAGAGATACATTGTGTGTGTGTATATATATACTTAATCATATACACATATGCATATGCATATATAGAATGCCCATTGTACATTTGCAGATGTTGACCTGGTCCCCTCCTTCCATTTACTGCTTACTGGCCTTGTCCTGGTCACTGAGTCTCCTCCTTTAGACAAGTGAGTGGTTTCGACTTGTTGGTCTTTAAGGGTCCTTCATCCTTCATCCTTCTCTGCCCCTCTGTAATTCATCTTTAACATTTTTCAAATCATTGTAATGCTTCAGAAAGTAAAACTTTCTTGCAGATTCAGTGTGCGTTTCCAGATTTTTCTTAATATTTAATTACTTGTAAATTAGAGTAAATTCAAACAAAATAAATGCCACCCTCAGCTTATCATACCATAGGCACCGTGGGTTCTAGAGCTCACTTGCGTATGTTCGAGGGCTGGCTATGCATCAGTTGTTCATTGTTGCTCTGCTTTATAGCCAGGCAGCCTCTGGACATTTTGGCTGATGGCAACACTGAGTTCCACTTTTCTCCCAAACCAATTCTTCTTCAGTGTCTGCCAAGCCTCAGAGGCCTCATAGGAGACCCCTATCAGTCAGTGACTGAGACCAAAGCCTCACCTCTAAAAATAGACCATCTGCGTTAGGCCCAGCTCAGCATTGTGAGTCTCAGGCCCCTGGTGCCTCTAGACAGCCACGGGCTGTAGCTGCGTGAGAAAAGCGTCACTACTGTTGAGGGGCAGTTCTGGTGCCAGGGCTGTCCTGGACCCTTTGTCAGGGAACCGACCTCAGTCCTTAGGGGTGATGATCAGCCACTGTGTCATTCAAGAAGAGAAACAACAGGCTAGATTTCATTGCAGTTTTCTGATGCAGTCTGTCCTTTCTGTGGTCAGTGTAATATAGCTTGTGTACCAGGAACATGTTCTGCTTCTCAATTATCAGTAGGATACTATGATGCCATCTGTTTTAACATTGACAGTTTCTCAACTTACGATTTTTCAACTTTACCATGGTGCGAAAGTGCTATGCATTCAGTATGCTCCTGGACTTACGATGGGGTCACATCTGGATAAAGCCATCGTGAACTGACAATGTAACCCCATCGTCAGTTCGCGAGCATCCGTTGGTCCATGTCACATACCACTCAATTCTAGAAACATCCTTGGTTATAAACATACATATTAAAGCATATAATAGTTTAGATGTAGTCTTAACTGTGTGCTCTGTTTTCCTCTTTATAGCTCTGTAGCTAATAGAGGGCTTGCTGCAACTAACTTTGCAGCACGTTTGCACACATGCATTGGTGCTGCTGCACCATGTTGCAGCGGGCCCTCTGGTTTGGGTACTGTGCGATGTGGTACTGTGCTTGGTGCCTCCGCTGGAGCCTCCTGCATGTAACTGAGTGTCCTGGCCCTGCCCTGGTGGCTAGGACATGCACCTGTGCTCCTACAGAGTGATTTCAGGAGCGCGTGTGCTGGGTTTTTGCTTTGCTGTGTGGACACTATCAGTGTTCACGCCTATGTTATTAATGCACTGACTGCTGTGTGTGTTCTCTAACTCAAATGTAAAATCATATATTAGCAGATCAAGAAGTTAATTGAGGGTTACCTTATTTGCATTAATAGTCTGATGGCAGAATTTGTAAAATCCCAGTCCATGATTCTGCCACCAGTGGTCTAGTGCTCTTGCTCTTGTCTAGAGCAGTTGGCAGTGATATGGGAAATCATTTTTCTGTCCTCCAGGAACACCTCCACTTTCCTTCCTCTTATCATATCTGTATGCCCTGGCAGAGAAGAATAGAATGAAGTAATGACAAAGGCCTTTCCTGAGCAAATAAATACATGATACTAGTGAGCAGTGTGCTGAGCTGTGTGAGTGCCATCATGTGCGCTTAGCACACTCGCCCTCAACCTGCACGTGAAGCTGCTGAGACTTGGAGAAGCTAGGTGGTTTTCCCAAGTGTGCCTCACACATGTGCGCTCTTAATCTCTCAGCAGCACTCCCCCAAGTGTGTTCTCCAGACCCTCAGCTTAAGCCTCCTTAGGGGCTAGTTTGACTGTGTAGTGCTGGGCCCTGCACCCAGGGCTTCTTGTTCTGGGGATCTGGAGTGGGCCCAAGGATTCTTATCTCTCACAAGTTCCCAGCGATGCTGATGCTGCAGGTTCCGTCTCGCTTTGGGAACCACGACCCATGGCTGTCTTGTCAGCTGGCAGACACATCTGGGCTTCAGTGTGCTTGTCTGGAATTTGGAAGTGTCCGGCTTGGCTCTAGAATCCTGATGAAGAAAAATTCAAGAGGGATCGAGGATTTCGAGCTTCAGAAAAAAGGAAGAAGAGAACACTTGCCCCCCTAGAGAATATAATTTGAAAGGAAAACATTCTGGATGCAGTAGAAGGAAAATCTGGAAATGTGGTTCCTGGGAGATTTGATGTGGTTGTTTCAAATACCACCTGGGGAGCCCATACTGTTACTCCATTTTCTGGAAATGAGCAGGAAGGCTGCTGATTTAGTTAAAGTTTGTACCTCACTCATAATTCTTAAAGCAGGTGTATTGCACTGATGTCACAGTCTTAGAGCTGTGCTGATTTGGCAGCCACAGGCCTCATGTGGCTCTTGCATGTGCCCAGTCCATACTGAGATGTACTGTAAGCCTAAAGGCCTGCTGGATTTTGAAGACTTAGCACCAAAACCAATGTAAAATATCTCATCAATACTTTTTATATTGACTGCATGATAGAATGATAATATTTTAGATATATTGGATTAAATGAAATTATTACAATTAATTTTACTTGGTTCTTTTTAATGTAGCTACTAGAAAATGTAAAATTACATATGTGTCTGGTTTAGCTTTCTATTGGACAGCTCTGCCCTAGAACTTTATTAATTTTGTCATTCTCTAAAAGGGCACAACCACACCCAGAGAAAATGCCTCCATCATCCCTAAAAGACTGTGTAAGAACCTGTAGTGATTTCCCAAATGGGCCTGAGGCCTTGAGGACAGCTTTGAAAGAAATAGTTGATGGTTTTCCCTCTCTTACAAGAACTAAAAGTTTAAGAGTAGGGGATTCATTTATTAAGATTTTTAAAGTGAAGTATTTAATCTCTTGTTTCAGATTCTGAAAAATAACTTAGTGCTTTTTTTTTCCAGAAACCTTTAGGAAATCATCACTTGGCAATGATGAGACAGATAAAGAGAAGAAAAAATTTCTGGGATTTTTCAAAGTTAATAAAAGAAGCAATAGTAAGGTAATGGATTAAATACACATATGATTTTGTATCATGTAAAAAAATAGTCTCTTGAGATATATGCATTCAACCTGTCCTGGAACTTCTCTAAATAATTCTATTTAGGAATACTAATTCCTTCAGGTAAAACAGCTTATTAGCATGCACTGGAATGACGGGCTGTGCTTCCACACTTGATCCCAAAAGGAGTCGTCTTGGGTTATGGTGTTTTATTCACTGGGAGACAGGAAGCCTGTAGGCTCCTGATGACCAGGGCCATGAGCCCTTCTGCCTGCAGGTGTTCTGGTGCATCCGCAGACTTCTGCCTGTGGCTGAAACTCAGGAAATCTTGTTGAGATTCATGAATGAGTGAATGGATGTTATAATTAAGTGTAAACAGTCAATATTGCTATCAGTGAACTGTAGCTTATGCCTTGTGGCAGAGAAGAGTATCAGTCATTGAACTTGTCTGCTTGCTAGTAATTTTTACTTGTTCTTTGGTACTCCTGATATGATCTGGGAATATACCATGTGATAAGTTAATTTTATTGATCTTGTTGGTGTTTATGAAACACATCTCAAAGTCATATTTTGGACATAATATTCTACAGTAATTAAGTCATAGTACCCAGAATAAAAATGAATATTTTTATAATTAATTATAAGATTATCAAACCCATAAATGCCTTCTGATTACCAAGAAAAGAAAATGCTCATTATCCCTATTTATATTTGTTTCACAAGTATCTTTTACTAATATCTAGTATTTTATCCTTACTAATAAATGAGACTAAAAAAGACAAAACTGTTCCAGTGAATGTTAAGTGTTAATTCCACTAGCTCAGTTTGGAAGCGTGCTCCATCTGTATATTTGTAGAAGAGATGTGAAGACTGGGGACTCAAGTTTGTGTGCAGACCTTCTCAGTGCCGTGGTGCAGATAGGTGCATGTAGCCCAACGCTGGACACCCGATTTCCTGCCCTTCCGTGGCCTGTGGTGCAGCCTCTGCTGTTAAAATTGTGTTTCACAGGTTTGCTGGTATCGATACCAGAGCTCAGAGAAATAAAATAACCTTCTTAGTGTCCCAGGCTTAGACACAGATGTGTCTGCGTGCAGAGCCAGCACGTCCCTGTAGCGCTGTGGTGTTTGGGAAGGGTAGAGGAGAATGAGAGCCAGATGAGAACAGAAGTTCCAGTGGAGCTCAGCTGAACTGGCAGAGACTTTCTGTCTTTAAGAGTTTTTCACAAACCTCAGATTATTTTTTCTTCACCTCTGCTGAAGCTTCGGTAATGCTTTTGTGATTCTCTTATACTTAAGAGATTGTGGTTTTCCCCATGTTTCTGCATGTCCTTTGAAAATCTGTACTCCATGCATGTCTATGTAAGACCTTTGGATCCCTGACATTTTCTATCCCCTCCCTCTCTCCAACTATCCCTTCCTCTCCTCTTCTCTTCCCCCCTACTCTCCCGACTTCCTTTCCTATTGGAATTACTTGAAATTATAGAATTAGTATTTTGTGACTGGGTGCAGTGGCTTGCAAATGTAATCCCAGCACTTTGGGAGGCTGAGGTGGGCAGGTCACCTCAGGTCAGGAGTTCAAGACCAGCCTGGCCAATGCAGTGAAACCCTGTCTCTCCTAAAATTACAAAAATTAGCCAGGCGTGGTGGCAGGTGCCTGTAACCCGAGCTACTCAAGAGATTGAGGCAGGAGAATCGCTTGAACCCGGGAGGCAGAGGTTGCAGTGAGCTGAAATCATGCCACCATACTCCAGCCTGGGCGACAGAGCAAGACTCTGTCTCAAAAAAAAAAAAAAAAAGAGAATCAGAATTTTTTGTTTGAATTTTTGCTCACTCTATGAATGTTGTTTTGTTGCTTTTGTTCCTGACAATTTTGAGATAAGTTGGTTGGGACCATGTTCACCCTTGTCCTCCTTGATCCTGACGACACCAGTTCACGGTAAAATCCACCATTCCTCATTCCTCACCCTTAGACCTCAAGTAGTTGTTCTCTTTGTGTCTTCTTCCTTGTAAAAGGTGAAACGGCCAGAAAAGCCAAGTGAAAGATCTAGAAAGACTTTCGTTTTTAGCAAAATAAGGTCACCTAAAAAGCTGGAGATGTAGAGACTGTGACTCTGCTTCTGATAGTTCAGGGGGTGGGGAGACACCACAACTGTCGACACAGCAGTGAAGGCCCAGTCAGTGATCCAGTCCCATCTGTGGATTGCAAGGGGCTTTCTGTTTTTCACCATTGTCAACCTAAAGAAAGAAACTGACTCAAAATTAATATAGATAGTTTATCTGGGCCAAGGTTGAGGACTGTAGCCTGGTACACACTTAGTTTTCCTTGGGGAATGCTCCATTCAGCCGTAGTTACAAGAAGGTTTTTTAGGGCAAAAAGGAAGAAGGTGTGGCTGACACAAAGTTGTTTGACAAGGATTCTCATTAGTTTACAGAAATAACGCTGATTGGTGATTGACTATACACTCCTGAACTGTGGCAGATGAGTTATGGTGTCCAGTGTATGACATTTTATAGCTACTTGGCATAAAATTCACTCAGTGTTAGAACTCAAGTAGCAATTGGCTTTAAGAGGTAATTATTTAGCTCAAGTGGGGTGTGGGACATGACAACCACTGCATTTCAATGCCTCCCTGGGCCTGATAATTAAAAGGGGCTCACATTCTGTAGATAAAAAGTGTATTTATTTCTTCATTTCCCCCTTTTGATACAAAATATTTCTTCTTGAAAGCATTGATGATTAAAGGCTGAGTGTCAAGGGTCCCTTGTCACTGGGAAGGGTTGTTCTCAGATAGCCCTGTCACGTGTTAGGGAGGAAAGAAAAGATGTTTTAGTGAGGAATTTTAAGAGAACCCAAAGCCAGATTAGGATGGCATTACAGAGTGACAAGAATGAAACCTCAGTCGCGTCAGTAATTTATTAGCTGCTGTTGCTTGTTGAATCATCTCTAGTCTTTGGAATGCCGTTTTAGTTTTCTCAGAAGAAATAAAACCACAAGAGATATATGGCATTAATAATCTGAACAGTGGAAGCATAACGCACACAGGATTGGATTATAGTCCGAAAGATAATTTATATGCCAGATCAAACAAACCTGAATTCCATTAGGGAACAACTAAAAATGTCAGGCAGAACATTAAATCCTGCTTCTTCTTTAGAGACTTGTAGCCAGGAGATAATTCAGGATTCAGTCCAAATTGTAGGCAAATAATAATATCACAAAAACAGTAGTCTGTGCTAGAACTGAACAACAGGTGGGGTATTGAAAAATAATTTTTCTGTCTCCAGTTCCTCCAGTTTTACCAAAGATAAATCATAGTAGAATCAGTTTATTTGTAAAATAAGTTTTACACTTACTATACTTGGCATGATTATTTGCATAAGATGCAGCAAGAAGAGTGGCCATAATGACTCATTTTAGTTGGCTTTGCTGGAACTTTTTGATAAGGAATCTCAGATTAGACTTTTAAAAGCCTCTTGTGGCTGGGAAGCCAAGTTAAGGATTCACCACCTAACTGTGCTGGTAATACCTGTGTGAACTGGGTGAATTTCTTTCTTCTCGAGATCTCAGAATATCTTGAGATTACTGGGCCTTGCAGAAAGTGACATGCTTTTACTTACTGCAAGGTCAGCAACCTTGTAAGGGAACTATGTTGACAAGGAACCAGGCCAGCCATTTGCCAAGTCCACTGGCTATAAAGGCAACTCCAGCCCTTCAAACCAGTCTGGTCATAGCTGAAAAGCTGTCATTCCAGTCGAAGCCTTGGTAAAATAACCAGTGCTTTCAACGTGTCCTGTTACAAAAGAAAACAGATCCTATTGAACTTATGCAAGTAAGTATGTTGCCATAAAATGAAAATACAAATAGTTTCTGAATGTTGGAGAAATCAGGTAGAATGAAAGATAAATGTCTCAGTTTGCCCACAATAGTATACTTTACCCAGTTGCTATAAGCTATAAATAGCTCAAAAAGAAAAGTTTTCTTGATGCTAAAAAACAAAACATGAAAAGAACCTACTGTGTTTCAAACAAAAAGAAGTCACAAAAATTATTTCAGTGCTCTGTCACTTCAGTGCCACGTACTTTTATTCTGCTTGAAGTTGGGTTAGCAATCTTTATGAACTCATCAGGTTTTAAATTAGATTACTGGATTTTTTTTTTGTCTTGTTCAATGACATGATCTCCAAAATTATCAGAAACTTGTATTCAGAGTGCTTGTTGTGATCTTCTCCATAAGGTTACTTGAAGATACAATGCTTTGACATTTACAAAGAACTTTTAGGAAAAGAGAGCATCAGAATAAAGCAATTTACTGTTTATGTCAAGACACATCAAATTTTTTGGTATCTTTTACAATTATAGAATGCATATTAGTAGCATATTCATATAAAAATAACCTGAAGAAAGTTAAACGCCATCTCTTGGCTGGGCACGGTGGCTCACACCTGTATTTCCAGCACTTTGGGAGCCCAAGGCAGGTGGATCACCTGAGGTCAGGAGTTTGAGACCAGTCTGGCCAACATGGTGAAACCCCGTCTCTACTAAAATACAAAAATTGCTTGAACCTGGGAGGCAAAGGTTGCAGTGAGCCAAGATTGTGCCACTGCACTCCAGCCTGGAGTAAGACTCTGTCTCCAAAAAAACCAACCAAACAAAACAAAACAGAAAGTTAAATACCACACCATCTCTTATGTAACAATGTGTCCAGTATGATTTTCACATACCAAATATGTGTAATATGCCTCTCTTGGAGTTCCAGGGTCCCTGTTTGGATTTCCAGGAGCCCTAATCTCCAAAAGTTAGTTCAATGTGAAAAAGACTCAATTAGAATTTGAAGTTTCATTTTAGGAAGTTTGTCAAATGTCAAAGGCTTGAAACACTTGATTTCAAAATGGGATCACAGTAAAATAATATTCATTTAGTTAAAGTGATTTTTTTCAAAGATTTCAAAAAGCAAAAATATTTACTCTTTGATTAAGAGGAGACTTGGCCGGGCGCAGCGGATCACGCCTGTAATCCCAGCACTTTGGGAGGCCAAGGCAGGTGGATCGCCTGAAGTCAGGAGTTGGAGACCAGCCTGACCAGCATGGAGAAACCCCGTCTCTACTAAAAATACAGAAATTACCTGGACATGGTGGCAGGCACCTGTAATCCCAGCTACTCGGGAAACGGAGGCAGGAGAATTGCTTGAACCCAGGAGGCAGGGGTTGCAGTGAGCCAAGATAGCACCATTGCACTCCAGCCTGGGCAACAGAGTGAGCCTGTCTCAAAAAAAAAAAAAAAAAAAAAAAAGAAGAGGCTCAGTTTTCAGACCTAATAAAGACATGGTGAATGTGTCTTCCTTTCTCCTCTTTTTTATTGCAGCTTACTCAAAAGGTAAATAAAAACCTTTATTATTTTTTATCAATAATTTATGAAAAGCTTGTTCAAAAGAGAAACCAAGTTTTACCTTTGTATTAATGTATTTTTAATAATAAACCTAATTTTAATAAAATCTTATAAACAAATCCATCCAACCTCATTCAGCTTTAACCACACAGATAAGTTTCTATAAATCTTTTATAACCTTTTACAATATTTTTCATGTTTTTATAACTTCCTATATTTAGTTTTATCTATCATTTTTGTATTTCATTGATTTAAAACAACTTTTAAATAACCTTTAAGCCATGCAAAATTGTTGTTCCTTTAACAAAAACCACACACACACACGTGTGTGTGTGTGTGTGTGTATATATATATATATATATAGCGAGAGAGAGAGAGTGAGTGTGTGTGTGTTTTGCCCTTGTTGCCCAGCCTGGAATGCATGATCTCGGCTCACCGCAACCCGCACCTCCACTTCCCAGGTTCAAGTGATTCTTCTGCCCCAGCCTCCCCAGTAGCTGAGATTATAGACATGAGCCACCATGCCCAGCTAAGTTTTGTATTTTCAGTAGAGACAGGGTTTCACCATCTTGGCCAGGCTGGTATCAAACTCCTGACTCTCATGTGATCCACCCACTTCGGCCTCTCAAAGTGCTGGGATTACAGGCATGAGTCACCATGCCCGGCTAACAAAAACCATATTTTTATGTCTTTTTTATAACCTTTTTGATTTTTATTTATTTATTGTATTTATTTTTATTTTTTTTTTGAGACAGAGTCCTCTCTGTCGCCCAGACTGGAGTGCAGAGGCACGATCTTGGCTCACTGCAACCTCTGCCTCATGAGTTCAAGCAATTATCTTGCCTCAGCCTCTCAAGTAGCTGAGATCACAGGTGCCTGCCGCCATGCCCGGCTAATTTTTGTATTTTTAGTAGAGATGGGATTTCACATGTAGCCAGGCTGGTGTCAAACTCCTGACCTCAGGTGATCCGCCTGCCTCAGCCTCCCAGAATGCTGTGACTACAGGCATGAGCCACCGCACCTGGCCTATAACTTTTTTAAAACCAAAAATGCATTTTACTTTTCTTGTGTTCTTTGGATACAAGTTGCTTCTCTTTTATCTACTAGATTTAATTACATATATTAATTTCAGTGTTAACTCTTAGTATCCCAAATATTTGTGAAAAATCTTGAGAAGTAAACAGTTTTAATTGTGTACCTTGATACAAAGCCCAGAAAAAAGGACGGAGTTATGAAGGCAATGCCTGGAGAACCAGCCCCTCCCAGCATTTTCAGGAGGCACAAGTGAGCCAGGGAAGACATGTAGCATAGCTCTGCCCCGCAGCTCTTGGCCTAGGTGCTGCAGACATCCATGTGTCCCCAGCCCTTCCCATGGCCACTTGTCTATACCCCAGAATCAAACAGGTATGAACAATATCACAGAAGCAACAGTTTTATGACCTTAAATACCTAGCAGAAATAGCCTAAACCATTTGACTAGTAGACCCAGGCAAAAATGTCTAAATTAAATTCTGAAAATATTTCTGTTTTATTTTACCAGCAATTTTAAAACTAGCCTCATTTACCAAAGATGACTAAAGTCACATGAACTTGAAAAGCATTTGGGCTTATTTACTAAATTTATGAGAACTGATTTACTTATAAGTCAGTTTGGTACCATGTAGACAGTATACAAACTCAGGCGCGTACACACGTATACAGACAAACATAGTCAGAAATAAAGATTTCATAGCTTTGATTTTAAAATTTTAACCATGAGTCAGGTAAAATTCACTAGTTCAAAAGGACATTTGGATTCAAACTGTGCCTTTGTAAATGGAACAAGTTAAAGTTTTTCTGTCTCACATGCCTAAAGCCCTCACAAAATTTTAAAGAACAAGGTAGCAAATTTACATTTCAAAGCAGACAGAGAATTTAGCTTTTGTAAAGACCAATGAATTTTACATTATCTTTGGCAAAAATCTTGTCCTCAAAAGGGAAGCAGACCAAGGGAGTATATATGGTTAGCAGGGATCTAAGAAGAAAGAGATTCAATCGACTGAGAAACTTTTATAGAGAGAACAGACGACTCAAAAAATATGCATGTATGTGTATGTGCATGTGTGTATATACATACATATCCCAAATATCAGTTATTCATTAAGTTACCTTTTGACTATAGGGCTCCTAAATCTTTTCAGTCTCTTATCAGATTTTAGCCAGGACGAATCAGCCAATATCCCTGCTTTTGCACTTTTTAATTTTTTCCTCTTTTAAACCAAAGATACATTTCCAAGTGACTCACCAAAACCAACATGCCTTAACCAAGGTTGTGATTTAACCAGAGACTTGACAGGTATCTCCAAAGAGGTGCAACACAGTCCTCACAAGACCCAGAGCCACCAGAAAAACTTCAAAGGAAGGAAGGTTTTGCTAGCTGCAAATGGGGTACAAGCCCCATCTGTCCTGTCTAGCCATGTTCCCTAAGATCTCAGCTTCTCAGCTGACCATCTATATACAAGGTCCAGACTGAGGATTTAAAGAGACAGTGGGAAAGACAGGAAAAAAGAAAAGCTGCCTGTGGGGGTAGTGCCCAAAGGCAGGAAAATGTGGGAAGGTAAACCTATGGGATGAATAAAGACTGCACCTAGATTCCCTGGCACTGCTGTCTCTGAGCCCATGAGCAAGTCTTATAATGGAGCCTATCTTTAGGTGGGAATGGCAGGCAGGAAAACCTTTGTCTTTCTAAATTGCTGTTCTATCATCAGGGGAAGGGGCAAGCCAGGGGAAGGGGCAGTGTCTCCCTGGATGTTAACCTTCTTCAGCTCCCAATCCCCAGGGGAGGAATATTTTGGTTTCCTTCAGTAGATAGGATTATAAATGAGTATCCGAAACAAAGAATTCAAGTTAATTTCTGATAAATGTTTCTTTCCTGAGCAAAAGATGTCCACCGAGGAAATAAATGTTGTGGTATGTCCCAAGAACGTTAACTATGTATCAAACCTATTCTCAGCTGGAATGCTGCTCAGCTAATACAACGCATGTTAACATTTCCAAGACATGGTAAGATTTACATCTCCAAGGGACCGAGAAAGGTCTGCAGGCAGTTTAGGCATTTAAAGAGTTTTTCTGGGAAGTTTAAGGAGCGCTCTCTAAAAAAAATTCTCAAATATCTTAATTTGGGGGTGAGATAGCTCACCTTCATGCACCTTTTGGTATAAAACTAATAGGAATTGGTCACAAATATTTTAAAGTTCAAATTATAAACAGTAGAAAACAGCTGCAGTTTTAAAAGCATGCTATGTAAAGTGATGTCACCAGTGCCAAACTGCCAGTACCTTGACCTACCTGCCCCAAGGTGGAAAAGGTAGTTTTCCTTTTTAATCACTGATGCCTGAATCACTTGCCTGCAAGGCAAAGATAGAGCCTCCATTCTAGAAAGTGCGCAGTGGAAAGAGCAGCCCAGGTGAAAATCATAGGGCCGTCCGGATTCAGGAGGTCTTGCCCTTTGTACTGCGGGATCCTCTGGAGCTGGAGACCCAGTGTGTTGCTGGTACCAAGAGCTGGGTCTGAGAGAAAACACTGAGTCTGAGAGATAACGCTGAGTCTGAGAGAAAACGCTGGGTGCTGGTGTGAGCATCACTCAGAATCCTGCCGACTTAGACCAGATATGTTGGCCTAAAAGATGAAACTGAGGCAAGATTAATGTAGAGAGTTTATTGGGCAAAAGGTGAGTCTGACTGCCTAGGACACACTTCCAGGTTGCCTTGGAGAGGATCAGCCATAGTTATAAGAAGGTTTTTAAAGGGAAAGGGGGACAAGGAGTGGGCTGATACAAAGTCATTCCACAGGAATTGTCACTGGTTTACAGAGATGACATTGGTTAGTGATTGGCTATCCCTTGCTGAGCTATAGGGTGGGAGTTATGGTGTCCAGTATGTGGCATTTTATGTCTCCTTGGTGCCAGTTAGACTGGAGCCCACAAAGGGTGGCCTCAAGAAGTCACCATTTGGTTCAAGGGTGGAGTGAGACATGACTGCTGTGCATTTCACTGCTTCTCTGGTTGTGATCATTAAAGGGACTTGTATTCCTCAGATACAAAGCCCATTTTCTTTCTCACTGTCCTGAACTTGCTAGAAATATTTTTCATTTCTCTATACCTTATCTTTTATTTATCACTTTCCTTCTCATTTATTTTACTGTATTTTGCTCTAGACATCCCTTCTTCAGTCTTATCTTTATTGGATGATTTGTTGTTGTTGTTTTGTGTTAAATTTTAGCTTCTTGTTTCTCTTGATTTTTATTGTTGGAGATACTGTGCTAAATGCAGCCTCATGTAGTTTGTCCTCATGTAGCCCCATTTTACAGGGAAGGAACTTAGGCTGAGCAAGTCCAAGCCGAGCATAGTGCAGGTAAATGCCGGAATTCATAAACACCAGCAATCAAACCCGAGCCTGTCTTTTCAGAGTCCTTGCTGTTAATCACTGGTTTACATTGTATAGAGTGGTATCAGTTTCTTTATCAAGAAAAAGGATTGGAAACAAATAATTTAAAAAAATAATTTGTAAAATCCTGTGATGTCAGACAGTCTGCAGAGTCTCAGTGAACAGATGCTAAGAATGGAGAATTATTGAGGCATTTAAAACTTAAGGTGACTATTTACTATATCACCTTAAAGGAAAAAAAATTATAGGCATATGTGTGTATGTGTATGTGTTGTATGTGTGTGAATGTGTGTATAAAATATCAATAGGAAATATACTTAAAGGGATGTGATACCAGCTAAAATAAATGATAGCAAATATCTTTTTTGTTTCCAAGCTTTTGTGTTTTAAAGTTTTTAAAGCATCATAGTTTTATATCATCTTGACATTATTTATTCTCCTAACACAGCAGTTCTCAAGAGTCCCTAAGAATCACCTTGAGACCTAGTTTAAACATTGGATTCTTGGGTCATGTACCCAAAGATTCTCATTTGGGAGGCCAGGTTGGGGTCTGGAAATTGAATTTTCCAGTTGCACCAGATGATTTTGGTGCAATAGAAAGAAATATTATCATTTTTCTTTTCTGGATCATAGGGAGTGAGATATTTGGTGAAATTTTTCTCTGCACACCCAATAAATTAGCTGTGCAGTGATTAAAACTTTGAAGTCCTCGGGCTGGGAGCAGTGGCTCACGCCTGTAATCCTAGCACTTTAGGAGGCCGACTTAGGCAGATGCCTGAGCTCAGGGGTTTGAGACCAGCCTGGGCAACAAGGTAAAACCCTGTCTCTACTAAAATGCAAAAAAATTATCCTCGTGTGGTGGCATGCGCCTGTAGTCCCAGCTACTCGGAGGCTGAGGCAGGAGAATTGCTTGAACCCAAGGGGAGACGGAGGTTGCAGTGAGCCAAGATAGCACCACTGCACTCCAGCCTGGGCAACAGAGCGAGACTGCTCAAAAACAAAACAAAACAAAACAAAAACTTTGAAGTCTTCAAAACCTAATTAATTTGCTTGCTGACCTAACTCCATCACTTCAGGCCCACTACTGTTTGAAAATTGCGTATTTTCTCTGAGCGAGGTGGCTCACACCTGTAATCCCAGCATTTTGGAAGGCCAAGGCAGGCACATCACCCAAGGTCAGGAGTTCGAGACCAGCCTGGCCAATATGGTGAAACCCTGTCTCTCCTAAAAATACAAAAATTATCTGGGTGTGGTAATGCACGCTTGTAATCCCAGCTACTTGGGAAGCCGAGGCAGGAGAATCACTCAAACCTGGGAGGTGGAGGTTGCAGTGAGCTGAGATCATGCCAATGCACTCCAGCCTACACACAGCAAGACACTGTCTTAAAAAAAAGAAAGAAGGAAGGAAGGAGGGAGGGAAGGAAGGAAGGAAGGAAGGAAGGAAGGAAGGAAGGAAGGAAGGAAGGAAGGAAAGAAAGAAAGCTCGTTCCTATGAGTGTGGATTTCAAAATTGTGATTTCCAAATCAGGGAGCACTTTGGTTCAGGTCTGTTCATAAACTGGCAGAAGTGGCAAAGGTTACACCTATTAAGTGAAGGGTTTGCTGCCTTGTGGCCACACTGGCATTTTTGCCTTAATGATCGCTAAGGACTATGTTTTCTGTCTGAACTTTCACCTGGAGATGACATGGCCTGGTGCTTGTGTTCCAGGCTGAGCAGCTTGTGCTGTCGGGTGCAGACAGCAATGAGGACACCTACAGGGCTGCCCCAGGAAGGGGTTTGAACGTGAGTACTAATGCCCCAGCAGGTGCTTCTGCTAATTGCTTGGAACTTCTTCTTGCTTTGCACAACCTTCCAGATAGTGAAATCACATACTGGTTTAGTTTAGTGGTTTGTTTTTTGTAGTCTAGATAGAGTCGAAAGCTGCCTATTGATATTTTTTTAGTTGCCCATGCTACTTTTGGAATATGTGGAATATTTTAGTTTCTGCTTTTCTATTTGCCAGTCAGCGTGATCAGGAGAAGCCTTTATTAGGGTAATTGAATTCATGCTTCCCGAAACTACCATCATGCATCAGAAGGAGTAGCCTGGTGGTTTTGGAGCTACTCAGTCCTGTTTTCCAGCCCTGTAGCTCTCAGCTGCTAAACTCTGAGCCTACACGCTGTTCATGGAGCCTTTGAAAGGATTTGAAACTACCTGTGCCCTTACATTGCGCAGTTGGCATCTATAAAGTTTCTTCATAGTTTTAAATACTCAAGAGAATGTAATTCATGACATCTTATAAATATTGACATTTTAAATGTATCTAATAAAAGTTGGATGTTTACTATCACCTATTAAAAATTACATGGGACGACTCTTCTGTATTAGTAAGAAAGTTTATATTATCACTTTTTCTTGATTTCACATTTCCAGGTCAGTCCCCACATAAAATTTTATTCTATTCAATTCATATTTTATGCTTCAAAGTCTTTAATAAGGACTTTAAGTAAAACATGTTATAAAATTAAAATATCTCTCTAACTTATATTTTTTATTTGATGTGATCATAAAACTGTCAGTAGAAAAATATTTTTCTGGGATGAGTTCTCATAATAAAAATTACAAAATAAATGAAAACAGTATAAATATATTGCAACTGTTGACATATAATTGTTAAACATGGAAAGTAAATTTTTCTTGAAAAGACATTTATTAATAAGGTGAAAGACAATTTAAAAATTTTATGTATCTATCGTGTTTGAACATGATTTGCTGATAAAACAAGAAAAGCTTCAACATTAATTCTGTGTCTCTTCATTTTTATGGAAGTAAGCCCCCAGGAAACACTTTACATAGATAGTATGTAAGGGTGAAACGTTCTGTTATAGCAGTGCCTTTCAATTCCTGAAGTCCTCAGAATCTAATATGCCAAAAATCACGTAGAGACCTGTCCTCAAAAATTATCTTGAATGATCCTTTTATGATCCTTGAATGATACCTAATTAGATTATCTTTCAAATTTGTCAATAGCTAAAATTTGGAAGCCATCTGACTTGCAAAGTGATTTGTTATTCATGCACACTGGATATTGACTTCTGGCAGGTATAAGAAAAAAATGCCTTGTTAAGACTCATCAAATGACAATTATACTTAATGCGCTTTTGCTCATAGGCACTCTTGGAGGAAAGAGGGTGTGGCAATGGCTCTTTAAAATTTTCTTAAATTTGATTTTATTTTTAATTGATTCATAATCATTGTACATATTTATGGAGTACAATATGATAGTTTTGATACATGTTTACATTGTGTAGTCATCATCGGGATAAGTAGGAAATCCGTTACCTCAAACATCAATTATTTCCTTGTGGTAAGAACATTCAGAACCCTTTCTTCTAGCTGTTTTGAAATGTGCAATACATTATTATTAACTATAGTCACACAACTGTATGATAGAAAGCCAGAGAGTATTCCTCTTGTCTAACTGTAACATTGTACCTGTTGACCAACCTCTCCCCATTCTTCTTCTCTACTCTCCAGCTTCTCTCTACTTCTGTGAGATCAACTTTTTAGATTCCACATATGGTAACATGGACTATTTTTCTTTCTATGTCTGGATAATTTCACTTAACATAATGTCCTCCAGTTTCATCCACGTTGACACAAATGACAGGATTGCCCTTTTTAAGACTAAATAATATTTTGTTATATATATGTATATATATATACATATCACAGTGTCAGTCAGGTTGTGTTTCAGAGCTAAGTTAATTATCAAGTTTTCTTAGAAAAATAAGCAAGGATAGGGAAAACTCTGAAAAGCATGAGGGATGGGTAAGCCTTACCAGTTTTAAAAATAGGTTTTAACATCTTTAAAATTACAGTAATTATTACAATTACACTAGCTCAGTGAAGCAGAATAGAACATGTAGAGCCAATCATATAATGAAGCATGATATACAATAGGGTCAACACAGCAAATCTGGAGGGGGAAGTAAACTGGTAAGTAGAACTGTGATCATTGAGTAGCCATTACGAAAAAGAAAATTGTACATGTTTTCATTGTATACAGTAGGAAAAAAAATCAAATGAATCAGAAATCTAAGTGTGCAAATGGAAACCATATAAATACTAGCAGAAGATATAGTGAATTCATCTATGAAATGAGAGTAGGTAATGCTTTTCCAATTATGACTAAAAATCCAAATGTGATAATGGAAAACATTGATAAGTTTGTTTTCTTAAATCCATTTTTAATTGTGGGTATAGAGTAGGTATATATATTTATGGGGTACATGAGATAACTTTGATGCACCATGCCATGT
Organism: Chlorocebus sabaeus; assembly: GCF_047675955.1. Classification (NCBI taxonomy): domain Eukaryota; kingdom Metazoa; phylum Chordata; class Mammalia; order Primates; family Cercopithecidae; genus Chlorocebus; species Chlorocebus sabaeus. The sequence continues at coordinate 10,691,022 of NC_132924.1, forward strand.
GAAATAATCACATCATGGAGAATGGAGTATCCATCCCCTCAAGCATTTATATTTTGTGTTACAAACAATTCATTTACACTCTTAGTTATTTAAAAATGTACAAGTAAGTAATTATTGACTATAGACACCCTGCCCTGTTGTGCTATTAAATAGTAGGCCTTATTCATTCTTTATATACTTTTTTGTACCCATTAACCATCCCTACCTCCCCAGTGAGTTCCCTACTACCTGTCCCATCCTTCTACTCTCTGTCCATGAGTTCAGTCATTTTGACTTTCAGATCTCAGAAATAAGTGAGAACATGTGGTATTTGTCTTTCTGTGTCTGCCTTATTTCACTTAACAGGATGATCTCTAGCTCCACTCCTGTCGTTGCAAATGACAAGATCTCATTCTTTTTCATAGTTGACTAGCACTCCATTGTGTATATTGTAAACCGAAAAGTAACTGAAACAAGTCTCAATCAATTTAGAAAGTGTATTTTGCTAAGGTTAAGGATGCACTCATGACACAGCCTCAGGAGGTCCTGACGACATGTGCCTGAGGGGGATAGGGTATAGCTTGCTTTTATACATTTTGGGGAGGCATAATGCATCAGTCAGTACATGTAGGATTCACACTGGTTCTATCTGGAAGGGCAGAACTCCTCGAACCAGGGTGTTGGGGGACTTCCAGGTCATAGGTAGATTTAAATATATTCTGATTGGCAGTTCGTTGAAAGTGTTATTATCAGTAGAAAGGAATGTCTGGATTAAAATAAGGGGTTGTGGAGACCAAGGTTTTATGCAGATGAAGCCTCCAGGTAGCAGGCTTCAGAGAGAATACATTGTAAATATTTCCTATCAGACTTGAGGTCTGAGTTGATGTTAATGCTGGAGGGTGTAATGAGGCATGTCCAATCCCCTCTTCCATCATGGCCTGAACTAGACTTTTAAGTTAACTCTGGAATCCCCTTGGCTAAGAAGAGGGGTCCATTCAGATGGTTAGGGAGCCTTAGAATTTCATTTTTGGTTTACACTATGTACCACATTTTCTTTATCCATTCATCCACTGATGGACACTTAGGTCTTAGCTATTGTGAACAGTTCTGCAACAAACATGGGAGTGCACATATCTCTTCAATATACTGATTTCCTTTCTTTTGGGTATGTACCCAGTAGTGGGATTGCTAAGATCATATGCTAGCTCTATTGTAGGTTTTTGAAGAACCTCCAAACTGTTCTCAATAATAGTTACACCAATTTACATTCTCACCAACAGTGTATGAGGGTTCCCTTTTCTCCACATCCTCACCAGCATTTGCTTTTACCTGTCTTTTGGATATAAGCCATTTTAACTGAGGTGAAAGGATATCTCATTGTAATTTTGATTTGCGTTTCTCTGATGATCAGTGATGTTGACCATCTTTTCATATGCCTGTTTGCCATTTGTATGTCTTCTTTTGAGAAATGTCTATTTAAATCTTTTGCCCAATTTTTTTTTTTTTTTTTTTTTTTTGAGACAGAGTCTTCCTCTGTCACCAGGCTGGAGTGCAGTGGCGCGATCTCGGCTCACTGCAACTTCCACCTCCCAGGTTCAAGCTATTCTCCTGCCTCAGCCTGTCAAGTAGCTGGGACTACAGGCACGTACCAGCATGCCCAAAGTGCTGGGATTACAGGCATGAGCCACTGCGCCCAGACTTTTGCCCATTTTTTGATAGGATTATTAGACTTTTTCCTATGGAGTTGTTTGAGCTCCTTATACATTCTGGTTATTAATCCCTTGTCAGATGAGTAGTTTGCAAGTGTTTTCTCCTATTATGTGGGTTGTCTCTTCATTTTGTGGGTTGTTTCCTTTGCTGTGTAGAAGCTTTTAAACTTGATGTGATCCTAGTTGTTCATATTTGCTTTGGTTCCCTGTACTTGTGGGGTACTGCTCAAGAAATTTTTGCCCAGACCAATATCCTGGAGATTTTCCCCAAATTTTTTTGTAGTAGTTTCATAGTTTCAGGTCTTAGATTTAAGTCTTGAATCAATTTTGATTTGATTTTTGTATATGGCAAGAGGTAGGAGTCTAGTTTTATTCTTCTGCATATGAATATCCAGTTTTCCTAGCACTGTTTATTAAAGAGACCAGCGTATGTTCTTGGCACCTTTGTTGAAAATGACTTCACTGTAAGTATGTGGATTTGTTTCTGGGTTCTCTATTCTGCTGGTCTGTGTGTCTGTTTTTATGCCAGTACCATGCTGTTTTGGTTATAATAATTCTGTAGTATATTTTGAAGTCAGGTAATGTGCTTCCTCCAGTTTTGTTAATTTTGCTTAGGATAGCTTTGACTATTCTGGCCCTTTTATGGTTCCATATAAATTTTAGGATTTTTTTCTATTTCTGTGAAGAATGTCATTGGTATTTTGATAGAGATTGCATTGAATTTGTAGATTGCTTAGTGTAGAATGGAAATTTTAGCAATACATAAACCTGGAATATTTTTCAATTTTTTGGTATCCTCTTTAATTTCTTTCATCAGTATTTTATAGTTTAAATTATAGAGCTCTTTCACTTCTTTAGTTAATTCCTAAGTATTTAATATATTTTATGACTACCATAAATGGGATTATATTTTAATTTCTTTTTCAAATTGTTTACTGTTGGCATATAGAAATGCTACTGATTTTTGCATGTTGATTTTGTATCCTGCAACATTACTGAATTTATTAGTTTTAATAGATTTTTTGTGAAACTTTAGGTTTTTCCAAGTATAAGATCCTATCATCTGCAAATAAGGATAATTTGACTTCTTCCTTTCCAATTTGAATGCCCTTTATATCTTTCTCTTGTCTGATTACCTAGCCAGGACTTCCAGTACTATGTTGAATTACAGTGGTGAAAGTGGGCATCCTTGTCATGTTCCAGATCTTAGGGGGAAGGCTTTCAGTTTTTCTCCATTCCGTGTGATACTAGCTGTGGGTCTATTGTATATGGCTTTTATTATGTTAAGGTATGTTCCTTCTCTCCCCGATTTTTTGAGAATTTTTATCATGATGGGATGTTGAATGTTATCAAATGCTTTTCGGTATCAGTTGAAGTGATCATCTGGTGTCCTTCATTCTGTTGATGTAATGTATCACACGGATTGATTTGCATATGTTGAACTCTCCTTGCATCCCCAGGGATAAATGTCTCTTGGCTACAATGAATGATCTTTCTAATGTTTTGTTGAATTCAGTTTGCTAGTATTTTGTTGAGGATTTTTACATTTTTATTCATCAGAGATACTGGCCTGTAGTTTTCTTTTGTTGATGTGTCTTTGTCTGGTTTTGGTATCAGGGTAATACTGACCTCATGGAATGAGTTTGGAAGTATTCCCTCCTCCCCTGTTTTTTGGAATAGTTTGAGTAGGATTGGTATTAGTTCATGTTTAAATGTTTGGTAGAATTTAGCAGTGAAGACATCAGGCCTTGGGCTTTTCTTTACTGGGAGACTTTTTATTATGGCTTCAATATTGTTACTTGTTATTAAGTTGTTTTAGTTTTAGATTTCTCCCTGGTTCAATCTTGGTACACTGTATATGTCTAAGAATTTGTCCATTTCTTCTAGATTTTTCAATTATTGATATATTGTTGCTCATAGTAGCCACCAATGATCCTTTAAATTTCTGCAGTATTAGTTGTAATGTCTCCCTTTTCATTTCTGATTTTATTTCTATCTTCTCTTTTTTCTTCATCTGGCTAAAGGCTTGTCAATTTTGTTTAACTTTTAAAAAATTCAATGTTTTGTTTCACTGATCTTTTATATTGTCTTCATTTTTATTTCATTTATTTCTGCTCTGATATTTATAATTTCTTTTTCCTCCTAATTTTGGGTTTGGTTTGCTCTTGCTTTTCTAGTTCTTTAAGATGTGTAGTTAGATTGTTTGTTTGAAATTTCTCCTTTTTTTTTTTTTTTTTTGACATAGGCACATATTACTATAAACTTCCCTTTTAGTACTCCTTTTGCTGTATCCCATAGGTATGTTGTGTTTTCATTATTATTTGTTTCAGGAAGATTTTTAATTTCCTTCTTAATTTCTTCCTTGACCCAATGGTAATTTGGGAGCATGTTGTTTAATTCCCATTATTTGTATAGTTTCCAAAATTCCTCTTATTACTGTAGTTTTATTCCATTGTGGTCAGAGAAGATACTTGATATTATTTCACTTTTTAAAACTGTTTTGTCTTGTTTTGTGACCTAACATATGGTCTGTCCTTAATTATCCATGTACTGAGGAAAAGAATGTGTATTCTGAAGCCATTAGATGAAATATTCTGTGCATATTTATTAGATCCATTTGCTCTATACTGTAGATTAAGTCTGATGTTTCTTTGTTGCTTTTCATTTGGAAGACCTGTCCAGTGCTGAAATTAGGTGTTGAAATCTCCGGATATTATTTTATTGGGTCCTATCTCTCTCTTTAGCTCTAATATTTGCTTTATATATCTGGATGCTTCAGTGTTTGGTGCTTGCATATTTAAAATTGTTATATGCTTTTGCTGAATTAACCCCTTTATCATTATATAATGACCTTCTTTGTCTCTTCTTACAGTTTTTGTCTTGAAATCTATTTTGTGTAAGTATAGCTACTCCTGCTCTGTTTTTGGTTTCCATTGGCATGGAATATCTTTTTCCATCCCTTTATTTTCAGTTGAGATGTATTTTTATAGGTGAAGTATGTTTCTTGTAGGCAGCAGATCAGTGGGTCTTGTTTTTTCATTCATTCAGGCAGTCTATGTTTTTTTGAGAGTTTAGTATATTTACATTCAATGTTATTGATAAGTAAGGACTCAATCCTATTATTTTGTTACCAGTTTTCTCCTTCTTCCCCCTCCTCCCTCCCTCCCTCTCTTGCTTTCTTCCTTCCTGTCTTCCTTTAGTGAAGGTGTTTTTCTCTGGCGGTATGATTCAGTTTCTTCCATTTTATTTTTGTGTAACCATTGTGTGTTATTTGGTTGGAAGTTACCATGAGGCTTGCAAATACTATTTTAGAGCTGAACGCTGCATAAACAAATAAATAAGCAAAAAGAAAATGAATAAAAATTATGCTTTAACTTCATCTCCCCACTTTTTAACTTTTTGTTGTTTCTATTTGTATCTTATTGTACTGTCTATGTCTTTAAAAGTTGCTGTAGTTATCATTTGTGATTGATTCATTGTTTAGTCTTTCTACTTAGGATAAGAGTAGTTTATACACCACAGTTACAGTGTTATCATATTCTGTGTTCTTACTATTACCTGTGAGTTTTGTACCTTCAAGTAATTACTTATTGCTCATTAGTGTCATTTTTTCTGATTAAAGTATTCCCTTTAGCATTTCTTGTAGGTCAGATTTAAGAAATTCCCCAGCTTTTGTTTGAGGGAAGTCTTTATTTCTCCTTTATATCTGAAGGATATTTCTGCTGAATATACTATTCTCAGGTAAAAGTATGTTTTTCAGTCAGCACTTTAAATATTTTATGTCACTCTCTCCTGGCCTGTAAGGTTTTCCATTGGAATGTCTGCTGCCAGACATGTTGGAGCTTCATTGTATACTATTTGTTCCTTTTCTCTTCCTGCTTTTAGGATCCTTTCTTTATCCTTGACTTTCGGGAGTTTCATTACTAAATGCCTTCGGGTAGTATTTGGGTTAAATCTACTTGGTGTTCTATAACCTTCTTTGGATATTGATAACTTTCTCTAGGTTTAAGATGTTCTCTTATTATCCCTTTCAATACATTGATAAATTCGACCTCAGAGAAAATATTAATAAATTTGATTTTAGGGAAAACAAACAGAAAACCCTCTTGAATGACAAAAAAGAGAAAATGAAAATAAATGAAGGAAAGAAATAAAACTTACTCAAAATGAGAAATATAAATGAACTACAGTGAACACTGTATGAGCTTGGCAAAAGCCCAAAAGTTTGTTACTACACCTTTTTCACTAAACTATAGGGCCCTTAAATGCATTACTGAGCAAAATGCAAAGTGCCAGCTTTATGGTGGTGAATTTGGCAGTATCTAGCCAAGTTATACATACATTTAGTTTTCGACACAGAAATCTTACTTTTAGAAATCTACCCTGAAGACTCACTGGCAAAAATCTAAAATGATTCTTGTGTAAGGCTGTTTATTGTGGCATTATTTGTAATAACAGGAGATGAAAGCAATGCTTGTGCCCATCACGAAGGGATTGGTAGATGAAGCTATGGTACATGAAGATGTGGTATATCTACGTGATTGAATACTATGAATCTGTGAAAGAAGGAAGAAATTTGTTATTGATATAAGGTGTTTTCTGGGATATATTTTTTCCATTTTTAAAAATCAAGGGTGAGTTTTCCTATGAATCAAAGTAATAAGGCTTCAATATGATAGATTAATATTAACTCATAAATAAGAATATACTGGGTTTCAAGCCCTAGGACAGTACAGCACTTAAAATAATAATGGCTACCAGTGATGACCATGCCTGCTGCTTCAGTCCTGTCTGTTCTAGGCACTGAGCTTAGTTATGTGGGCTCATTTGATTTTCCTTACATAGACACAGAAAATGTCCAAATGCCAGAGGTGAATTGGTTGATCAGATTTATTGATATCTACTTATTTATGTTGGCTATGATGTTCTCTTCAATTAAGGATGTTAGTGATGTGGTATTTCTTAAGAGCCCTCAGCCGTTGTTTTTACCTATTTCTTCCAAGCCGTTGATCCTAGTCTGCATGTTTTGATGCCAGTGCTTGCTTAATCTTACCAGAAGAGAGGATCAAAGGGACGCATGAGTCACATCATCCTTTCGCTGCTTTGAATGTCCTCTATTTTAAGGGATTTTGCAGCTCTTCCTTCCCTTAGTTCACTGGACTGTGAGAGGCCCTCCTTTTGTGTATATCCGGTGATAAAATGTAACACTGATCCATCTCCTTGTGAATTCCTTCCTTCCTTAGCTTAGCACTTAGCTTAGCACTTCTTGCTTTACAAAAAAAAAAATTGCAATGAGTATTGGCTTTATTGGTGCTCCCCCTGCTGGCTGTTTCTATGTCTTTGTGCAAACAGGGTAACTGCTTCAACTCCATGTAATAGTCCATCTCTAGCCTGGTGGAGGCAGAAGGCAAGCCTACGTCATTGGGGTGTTAAAGCCGAGCTTTCACTTCTGGCCCAGCATGCAGAACCTATCTTCACTTTCCTCATCTGTTAAACAGTATCCACTTTGTAGGTTCATTGTAGCGATTAGAAATTATATAGCTCATCCGACACTGATAGGAAATGTTCTGAAATGGTGAGTAAACCTGACCGGAGCCCTCCAGAAAGTTTGCAGATACTATTATGTATTATTTTTTCTTGAGAAAATGTAAGTGGTTTGTTATGTCTATAACTTGAAGTCTCTATGATAATAGATTTGCATTAAAAAAAAATCCTAATGTTGATGGTCAAAGAAATTTGATCTTCTCTGGAAAACTTAGTGAATATCTTAGAAACTGAAGTTTACTCTGTTCCAAGATCTATCTTCCCTGTCTTAATCAAAGGGTGCTTGAATCATAGTAAATATTTTCATCGTTCAACTAACTTTAAGTGGTTTTCCTAGAATTTTACATTTTCCAGAAAACACTCCTTTCTGTATCTGTGAAAGAACGTGTGCCTCAGGCTGTAAACTGGGCTGCACTGGACACCTGCAGGGGACTCTGGCTTAGTGGGGACATGGTCAGTATTGGTTTTCCTCAAACTCAGCCTGTGTAACTGTGAAAGCATAGAACAGATTACACTGTAGTTAACATCATCCCACACATCTGGACCCCAAGACGCAGGGAGGTCACATAGCTGGTCGTGGATGCTGATTAATGATAAGGTGTGAGTTAGCTCTCGGGTCTGCTTCCTAAGTCATGCAGACAACAGTGATAAACTGTCCTCACAAGTGAGACCAGGTACCTGAGTTAATTTGTAATTCAGCACACAAAAATGCAAAGGAAATTATTATATCAGTCTGATAAAGTGCCAATGTTCTGATGCAGGAGTAAAGTGATGTGGGTTCTAATCCTGGTTCTGTTATTCACCAGGATAACAGACCAGTCATAGCAGGCCTTTCTGTGAAGAATGAACTTTTGAAAGTAACTGGCCTTTTATGGGCCCTGCTTCTTGGTTTCTTGGTTTTTTAAAAAATCCAAATTCTATATATTTGACCAATCTAAAGGTATTACTACGTGCTTCATCAGGTATCTCTGCATTTCTTGATATCATAAAGTTCTTCTAGTAAAAAGAGTTTTAAAAATCATTGCCTTAGAAAACAAACAAGCAAACAACAAAATAAACCTGTCTGGAGACATTTTGCCCATTTGCCCTGTTCAGGCAGCGACAGAAATAGTGTGTCATTATAGTGTTTCGCAGATGGAAGGAGCCTACATTTGAAGTGATTTCCATAGCAAAAGCTCTTAAAAAGTTTCCAGAATTCGTGTTGAGTGGCACTGGTTCTGATGGAAGCCTCTGCAGTATTGGGGACAGGCATTTACAGGGAAGCCCACCAGTAAAATAAGATTTTCAGAAAAAGTTACTAAGCTACATTGTAAAGAAAACTTCATAATTTCAGCTGCCCTGAGTCCTGTCCTTACAGAAAGCCTGCATTTCCACCCAGCTGATCCGGGTCTCCAGGGGGATTACAGAGCACTTGCAAACGTGGCTCGAAGCATGTGTGAAGCTGTGCTGCCACAGGGTGGCAGTGTTGTCACACACACAGCAAATCACCACACAAGCTTTTCTGGGCCTGGAAAAGCTCCAATCTGTTCTGTTTTTGGAGTGTTCACCAATTGAGAACAGGAAAATGTGTTCAGAGGGCTGAGCCACATGCTTATGAGGTAGAACTAATTTTTGTTATACATCAGTTGTGTAGAGATATTTTTTAAATTTAGCTTGTACCTTTAGAAAATACTTTATAAGGCAGAGGTTGCAGTGAACCTAGATCGTGCCACTGCACTCCAGCCTGGGTGACAGAGCGAGACTCCATCTCAAAAAAAAAAAGAAACAAAAAACTTTATATTCAAAGTAAATTAAATTGCATATGGCGGGTTTTAAGAGTGGAGTAAGGGCCAGGCGCGGTGGCTCATGCCTGTAATCCCAGCACTTTGGGAGGCCGAGGTGGGTGGATCACGAGGTCAAGAGATCGAGACCTTCCTGGCTAACACGATGAAACCCTGTCTCTACTAAAATTACAAAAAAAAAAAAAAAAAAAATTAGCCGGGTGTGGTGGCGGGCGCCTGTAGTCCCAGCTACTCAGGAGGCTGAGGCAGGAGAATGGTATCAACCCGGGAGGCGGAGCTTGCAGTGAGCTGAGATCGCGCCACTGCACTCCAGCCTGGGCGACAGAACGAGACTCCATCTCAAAAAAAAAAAAAAAAAAAAAGAGTGGAGTAGGAGATTCATGTCCGGTGCCTACAAGTCTAACAGAGTTTCTTGTTGCATGTTCTCCTGAGCCTTTCTCGGTATCTGCATAGTTCTTTTAAAGGCTGTATGATCTTCTGTGTAAAGGGAAAAGCATGGCTTTTGTTTTTGTTTGCTTGAATTTGGATTCTGACTTAATCATATACAGTTCTGTGACCTCTTAGAGTCTTGTCTTCCCATGTGCACAGTGAACTCATAGTCATCAGCACCTAGCATTCTTATGAGGATTAAATGAGATTAAATGAGTGCCAAGCACAGGAAGGAGCTCACAGCTAGCACTCGATGAAGGCTGGCTCAGCCCTGCTGCTCATTGCTTCTTTTATTCTAGTATAAATAATGTGAAAGTCACCTTTATCCCGAAAGCCTTTTTTCATTTACAGGTTTTCTTTATGAAAGAGACCTGCAAAGGTATTAGTGAATCAAAGGATATGACAACTTTATGGCATTACTTCATTGTTTCCCTCGATGACTGTGTCATCAACAACAAATAACAGTACGTTATTATGGCCACTCAACTCTCCATTTCTGATTCAGAGCCTTGTATATATAAAATGCCTATCAACTATTGGAAAGTAAATAGACCTTAATATGTAATCTAGAAAAATCATTCTAAGGTTCTTTACGTACCTATTTGACCATTAAAAATAGGCCAGGTGTGGTGGCTCATGCCTGTAATCCCAGCACTTTGGGAGGCCGAGGTGGGTGGATCACCTGAGGTCAGGAGTTTGAGACCAGCCTGACCAACATGGCAAAACCCCATCTCTACCAAAAATACAAAATTAGCTAGGCGTGGTGTCACGTGCCTGTAATCCCAGCTGCTCAGGAGACTGAGGCAGGAGAATCACTTGAACTCGGGAGGCAGAGGTTGCCATGAGCTGAGATCATGCCATTGCACTCCAGCCTGGGCAATGAGCTAAATGTCTGAAAATAACAACAACAACAACAAAAAATAGTTTTAAAAATATTCTTATCGTATTATCTCTAATGCAAACCTGGAAACTATCAGAGGAAGGTTTTGGTTTTAAAGCTTTGATGATTTTTTTTTCCCCCGGAGCATTCGGTTCTTACAATGGGAGTAGTATACAAATAGATCCTGAAGAGTTGATAACAGGGCCTAATGCCAGTACCAGTTCTCAGAGGGAAAAAAAGAAATGTAGATTTTTCACCACTTGGCTGAAAATGTGATGTTTGTAGGGATACTGAGGTAGAAAATTTCCCTTTCAAATACTGATTTTCCTTATGTTCCCCTAAAACATGACTATTATTTCCACTGTCTTATGTTTCGTTTCTGGCCTTCCCCTGCTCTTTGTCAGACAAGTATAAAACTAGAATCTCTCTTGCCTGCACATGGATTTAAGATGCTTCAGAGACCAGAGAAGGTGAGAAGCATCTGTCCCTCGGTATCCTATACTGTCTAGGAGATGACATATCTGCCATCACAGTTTCTTAGGCCAGAACCTTGGGGAGCCCCCTTTGCTCTTTCACTCCACCTCCTTTGCTCTCCTACTCTGAGTTTCCCTCATTGCCCAGGCTGGAGTGCAATGGCACGATCTCTGCCCCCTTTTCTCTCCCACTCCACCTCCAGTGCAACCCTCATAGCACCTGCCGCCTTCAGGATACATCCAGAATCTCACCACTTTGCCTAATCTGCCCTTGTTACCTGGCCCGGACCTCCTGGCGCTCCACTTCCCAGCACCTGTGGTCTCCAGAGCCTCCTCCCCATCTCCTTGCTTTGCGCCTTCGGTTTCAGGGGGGCAGCCAGAGAGCGTGGCCGCTAGGTGCACCCGGCCACCAGGTGCGCGGCTCCGGGCTGCAGAGAGCCCGCAACGCCGCCTGCGCTGCACTGCCCCAAGCTCCTGGCCGGCTCTTCTTGTGTCTTGATCCAGATTCTTAAAAAAAGGAAGTCGACTATAGACGGGGCGTCCCGCACACTGGCAATTCGCGGGGTCGGCCCTTGGGGCCGCTGTTTCTCAGCTCGCCTTCCTGCCCACACAATCCCTGCACCCCCACCGCGCGCTGCGCCTTCCCTGTCCCTGGCCCTGTGCCTTCCCTGTCCCCGCGCCATCCCTGTCTCCCATCCCGTGCCTCGCCTTCCCTGTCCCCCGCCCCATGGACACCCCTGGCTTGAGAGGGCAGGGGGCACACAGGCCAATGTGCTTGTCCCAGCATCACACTCATCTTCTGTTTTTATCTGATGTTACAGATTTCATTTCATTAGAAATGAGTGTTTCCTCCCCGACTTTTGCCAGCTTTCTTTTCCAGCTCCTCCCTGGGAAAGGGCAGGGACGGACACTTTCCCAGCCTCCCGCCCTGCTCTGTTCGCAGTGGCACCTGCCCCAGGGTCTGGGCCCCCCTAGGGATGCGTCCTCCACCCTGGAGACTGGGATCTTCTTAAATCCCCACTGCTCCCTTATTGTCTCCTCAGCTAGCGCCACCATTGCTTCCTCTACCAGAGTTGTCACATTTTCTTGATTTCTGCATCTTAAATATGACCCACGCGGACCAATAGTCCTTCCCTTTTCTTCCTGTTGAGCTATGATTACTGACTGTGGACGCGTGTGAGTGAGGAGGCTGCTGGGCTGCACCTCCTCCCCCACCCTGCCCTTCCGCCATCCCATGGGTTTGGGTCCGTTCTTTCAACATAAACTGCACCTTGATGGTCTCTTCTCCTTTTTGAAATTTTGCATAGTGCCAATTCATAGATTACAGAGTAAAATAAATAGAATAAACAGAAATAGAAAAACAAATAGAAATAGCAAAATAAATAGAATAAACAATAAATAAAATAAACAGTCCCATACCAATCATCCACCATTAACAAATGTTAATGTGTGTTTAGCCACATTTGCTGCATTGTCTTTTTGTTAACAACTAAGAAACACAGCAGATGCAGTGACACTGCCTCCCTAACACAACTGGTTCTTTCTTCCTTCCCCAGGGGCAGCAACCCTTTTAAAAGTTTTATATTTTTAGAAATATAGTGAAAGGATGTCTGTCCATAAACAATGCAGAGCATATTTTGTGTGTTTTAACAGTGTGTGTGATGATTGTCTGTATTTTGTTTATTTCAATTGACAAATAAAAATTATATATCAAGGCGTTGTGCAACAGCTAAATCAAGCTAATTACCATATCCACGACCTCACATACTTATATTCTTGTGGTGACAACATTTGAAGTCTACTGTTTTAGTAATTTTCAAGTATATAATACATTCTTATTAATTATAGTCACCATGTTGTATGATAAATAGACTTCGTGAAGTGATTATTTATTTTCCAAAGTCTGAATTTTGACTTAGAGAATAAGAACAATGGATGTTGAGGGGAAAACATAAGGAAAGAAAGAAGGAGAAAAGAAAAGGGAGAAGAGAGCAGAGTGCCTTCTCTAAAATCCCTCCCCACATAGACACTTGCCTTCCCAACCACTTGCCCTGGGCACACTCTGAGTCTGTCCCATAGGAGACACAGCAGACCAGGGGGCACTGGGGACACACAGAGGAGCCAGGCGAAGCCCCTGCCCTCAGAAGACACCAAGGAACCCCTTGCCAGTGCTACTGAAACTCCAAATGCTCTGGCATTGCCAGGGGCCTTGTTTATTTTTTTTGAGACGGAGTCTTGCTGTGTTGCCCAGGCTGGAGTGCAGTGGCGCGATCTTGGCTTACTGCAACCTCTGCCTCCTGGGTTCAAGCAGTTCTCCTGCCTCAGATCACAGGTAGCTGGGATTACGGCCCGCACCACCACGCCCAGCTAATGTTTTTGTATTTTTAGTAGAGACGGGATTTCACCATGTTGGCCAGACTGGTTTTGAACTCCTGACCTTAAGTGATCTGCCCGCCTTGACCTCCCAAAGTGCTGGGATTACAGGTGTGAGCCACAGCGTCTGGCCAGCCCAGGCCTTGTTAAAACCCTGATTCGAGGTATGGGGGCAGATGAGGCAATAGGAGAACCAAGCCTGAGGCCCTGGTGAGGAGCTAGAGTCAGAGGGCTCGGCTCTCCTTGTGAGAAGGGTGAAGGAAGGTCTGTACAGAGAAGGTAAAGCCTCAGCTAAGCTGTCGATGCTGCTGTGTGGCTCCCTCTCTGAGAGGGGAATCCAGCTTAGGGGCACCTGTGTTTCTATGTTAAGTACAGAATAGTTTAAGGGGGAGAGGGAGGAGAAGGGTTAAGAAATGAAAGTTCCCATTCTTCAGCAGTTCCATTTAGTGATGTGAAGGTGCACCCTTAACTATAGTTCATTGTGTATGTCTATGTGTGTGTGTGTGGGAAGGATGGGTTTTTTTTTATTGACTGTACATTGGAAACGTGTGTTTAAAAATAGACTGAACAAATGACTAGCTATTTCTCAATATTTGACCCTTCATCTGGGGTGAGAAAGATCAGAGAATTCTTTTATTTGCTTGGCTAAGAATATTTGCCGTCCCAGATGATATATTCTGGATCTATAATTATATGGTGAGTGTAAATCCTTCGAATGACAGCCTCTAATAAAGCTGAATAATTCTGGGTGATGCTTCCTGCTGGGTGATTCCTGGGGAACCTGATGTCTCCTTCAGAGGAGACACTCAGGTGAGCTTTCAGAAAGGGACATTTCAGAAGTATTGGCCCTGAGCTTCAAACTGAGATAATTTGATAAACTTGGACAAGAATAACTACTGTCTGGACATCATGAGGAGATAAAAAAGGGGGAAAAAAACAAGAAAAATAAAAGGGTAAGGAATTAATTTGCCTTCTTGACTCGTAAATTTTGTGTGTGTGTGTGTCTGTGTGTGCAGAGTATTTTGGTTGAACTCCAAAAATAGTCATTTAGTGATATATCCTAAGTGGATTGTCTTTGATATTTGTTTTCTTTTAGCACAATGAATTTCTGTCCTATATTCTGGATGATTTTCTAGTTTTATAGCAAAAAGTATAAGCAAATTATAAATACAGGTGTTTGTGAAGCTTATTTCTTTGAAAATACAATGGTTTACAGAGAAACTATGATTCCCAGTTGCATTTGAATTTCCTTGATCTCTCTGTGTTGTGCTTGGTTGCATGGAGAGTGGCAGAAGTGAATGTTGATATTTTCATTACTAATGATGCAGGCTCCCTTCCATAAGAACCATCAGAATGGGACCTAGAGTAGATACTTCAGGTCAGTTCTAAGCAATTCACACAGTAGGGCTTACATAGTCCTGAGCAGATAACGTTTCTCTGTTTAGGTTTCATTAAGTTAAAGGTTTACTGACTTGGATACCACTCTGTTTAACACACACTACTCCATAGGTGTGGAGCTTCTGAGTGTTCCTTCATTTATGGTCAGGGGAGTTGAAATCTGTAGAAATGAAACCAAGGGTATATAGGAACTGTGCAGTCTTTCTTTCTTTCCTTTCTTTCTGTTCTTTCCTTCCTTTCCTTCTTTTCTTTTTTCTTTTCTTTTCTCTTTTCTTTTCTTTCTTTTTGAAATGGAGTCTCACTCTGTCACCTAGGCTGGAGTGCAGTGGCATGATCTCAGCTCACTGCAACCTCCACCTCCCAGATTCAAGCAATCCTCCTGCCCCAAGCCTCCTAAGTAGCTGGGATTATAGGCGTGTGCCACCAGGCCCAGCTAAATTTTTTTGTATTTTTAGTAGAGACAGGGTTTCACCATGTTGTTCAGGCTGGTCTCGAACCCCTGACTTCGTGATCCGCCCACCTCAGCCTCCCAAAGTGCTGGGATTACAGGCGTGAGCCACTGCGCCCGGCTGGAACTGTACAGTCTTTCTGTTACCAAGTAGAACTCTTTGTTGTCCTAAATATTGCATATTTTGTGACCCAGGCAAAGAGTGGCTTCTGACCCTGTCTTTGCAGCTATCTATTGATAATTGGTTTGGCTGTGTCCAAAATCATCTCTGCCCCTTCTTCCAGAGGTTATCTTCTGACCTCAATAACCATTTGTAGCTGAATTTTGTTAAAATGTTGGAGTTAGTTGGGAGCAAACAGGTAAAGTGACTTTAAGCTCTATGAGGACAGAGCCATTTATTATTATTATTGCTATTATTTCTGATTGTTCAACTAGTGCAGTGCTTGGAAACAAGAGTAGGAACTTAGATATGTTCATTGAACACATGCCTGCCTTGGTCAGAGGTGTAGCCGATGAGAATTGATCTCTGGCGCAGTTTATTAATACTTTATATCCCGTGTTAGAGACAGTCTCCAGTAGTGTAAGCAAAAGTTACACACATAAAAAGGAAAAAGATTAGTGAATGCTGAAGCAGATGACCCAGTTGCCTGGAACTCTCAATTTTGATGCAGAGATTTTGAATGATATTTTCCCCAGTGGAAATGGAAGAGGATATACTGAATTTTCTGGAGTGTTTTGTGAAAATTGCCCATGCCCATTCCTCTCCTCTTACCTGCTGGCTCCACACCTATAGGTTGGGATTGGGATGTGTGCCAGTGATGCAGACCCTAATGTTACCCATGGCCCAGCCACGGATTCTCAGAGAGGAGGGGAGGTGCCCACATCGTACCAGGAGTTATTCGTACAGAGACTGATGAAGGAGAAGCCTCATTTTAATGCTTTTGCTGGGACATAATGACATCTATTGTTTTACTGAAGTACAGTCATGCCCCAGATCAGGATTTGCTGCCTCCATTAGAATCCTATTCGCTCCCCTGGAACTGTGAGTGATGTCAGTTCTGTGGCACCCTTCCTGTAAACCTCTCAAAGCCCCTTTGTGCCTTGGCCCTCCGTGCCCTGCCCATGTTCTCTGCTTCAGTTTGCGCTCATAGCACATTGGTCTGTGCCTGTTCTTATGAGGTCCAGCAGCCAACCTTAGGGCTGTAGCTTAAAATCGCCCTCATGGTTTGTCCTCTGGCTTCCTTCTATGTGTGGAGAATATGCATGGAACTCTGACTCCCTTGGCTGTGGCCAACATGTTAGTAAGGCGGGGCTAAGCTGCTCTCACAAGGAAGTCCCCAGAATTCAGCAGCTTTGGATTCAGAGGCTCTTGGTGACTCTCAGGGGACTTGGGAGGTTGCAACTGCCAAGGTTGGAGGCACTCACCTTTCAGCAACACAGGCCTCCATGACGACCACAGCCATCTGCTTCTCCGTCAGTTGGAGGGGACGCCATGGAAGGACACATCTGTGAGGTCTCTACAGGCCAGTCTGGAAGTCATGTGCACCTCCCATCCATTCCCATTTTATTGGCGAGAACTTAAGGACATGGCTGCCTACTGCTGCAAAGGATCTGGGAAATAAAAACGTTAGCTGGCTGCCGTGTGACAGCACTGATATTGCAATCACTGAAAGGGAGAGTAGAGGTGCTACTCAGCTGGCTGTCCTGACGTTACCCACCAAGCAGGGCCAGAGACCCTGTGGCCTCCTTACCACAGCAGCTTCTGTGGTCTTTTGTCCCCATTTCCTTGATGACAGAGAAGGGAAGGATGTAAAGAAGTCATGTGAATTCACTGGCTGTCAGCAATCATATTGCCCATCTACTGTGGAAGAGAAGAGAAGAGAGGGGAGGGGAGGGGAGGGGAGGGGAGGGAAGTCGATCTATGAGATTGTAGGTCACGGAGCATGCTGTTAACAGCAGACAGCAGTTACAATGAAATCTTCAGCAATGTTATTTAAATAACACATACTTGCAGGCAGCTTCTCAGTAATGAAACATTAATATACAAGTGCATTAGGAATGATTACATTTATGGTTGCTTTTTAGTATAGAATAGGGATGACTTCTTGTTTTTACTTTATTCTAGTTATTTTAAAATTATTTGCTAACCATCTTAATTATTAGCTAGATATCTTTAATTATCAGTAATAATTAATTGGTAGCAATAAAGCAAAATTAACAGTACTATATTATTGAGAAAGAAGAGTGAGTCATAACATTTTAAACCTAAGACCAACTTTTGTATGGTGCCAGTGATGTGCTAATAAGAAAACATCTTTCTTTCTGCTATGAGCTTCTTACCAGGGTGGGCACGCATTTGATAAGATCTTTACAATCCCCCGTGGCAGCTGGGACCCACAGAAGAGGACAAAATTAGAATCCAGAGTAAATTCTAACTATGTATGAATTTAACCTTACAATATACAATAGTAGGCTAGTGATAAGTAGCTCTTAGCCATATGTAAAAATGAAAATCTTCGTAACAAAGAATTGTGGTTTGGTTCAGTTCATTGCTTGCCCTTTCAGAGGATTCTTGATCTGGGCGCCGCTCCCCGCCCCCCCCCCCCCTCCCCCGCCCCTGTGGATGGCAGATCTGAGTTAGAGAATGCCTGGGCTGAACCACTGGAGCATTCCCATTCAGGCATGAGGAGCAGAAATGTCCCCAAGATCATCGCCAGCCTCTGCCCCGACATGGCCCTAAATGCACCAGACAAATCATACAACAAGGATGAGAAAAGATGCTGCTTTCTAGACTGTTTATATTGTCAATTAACTTGTATATGAAACCACTTTTAGTTTTGAAATAATTTTCTGCCTTTGCCAACTCTTAGCAACAGAAAACGTAAGTAGGGTTGTAGGAAGCAACAGAGAAAACTCACGGCAGTGGATTTAACTGAAGGAGAGGAATACCTGGGAAACCTTGAAAATATTAATTAATAGCTTATTGCCATTTTTTTCTCTTGCTTTAGGTCTGGCAAACGTGCTAACAGAAGGGGCTGGACAGAGATGGTTTCTATAAAAATGCAAGTCGGCCTCCTGAACCCCCCCAGGGAGTTGGCAGCCTGGGGGGTTCAGGAGGCTCAGGAGGATGGGACAAAAGTGAATCATGGTACCAACTAAATTTGACTGGGGTAGGAGTCAGGGTAGCTAAGAAACAAGCTACATATGTGAGAGCTTTCCTAGTATTGCAAAGTAATTGATTTTTATTTGACGTACGGTTAAATGGTCCCCTCTTCCTGTTTTGTCTTACCTTAAATCAGAATTGAACAGCTGTCTCTGGAGCACTTGTCACCTCTGCTTATTTGTCTTGGGCCTGTCCCTTGTGCCTAGCCAGAGTGTTCCTTTTCTGGTCTTGGAGTAGTAGTCTATCTTGGCATTTTCCTGTAATGCCATAGTCCTTAAACCTTCACGGCATCGTTATGGAATGTATGCATCACAAAGTATGACTTTTTGAGTAAGAGCAGAGTTTGTCCTGAGATCATAGGATTTGTGAGCAGGAAATGGCTAGTAAGCCAAAATCAGATCATTAAAGAGATGTTTTGCTAATACGCTGGAGTTAAAGAATGGCCACAGGCCACTGAGTGTGCTGACCATTGGTGAACAGCTGGTGGGCGACCCCGGCTTGTCCATGGGGTCTCCCAGGAGGAGGCTCTGTGTCCAGCCTGCGCCAGGCACACAGGTCCCTTTCTGCTCTTGAAGAAATGATTCAAAGCTCTGTCCTAACCAAGGAAGCTGGGAAATACTCCTTTTAGCATCTGCTGGTATGATTGTTTTTCAGTTTGTCCTAAAGCCTGAGCTTCCTCTTGACCAGGAAATTACAGGGCTTACTGGACTTTGCTGCAGGCCAGCTGTAATTATCTTAAATGTTTATTTTTCTGCCTCTCTTTGTATGCTTTTATGAAGCTACCAGGTCATGAAGGGTATACTCTGAATGGTTAACAAGGCTCAAATCTCTTTTTTAAAGAACCAGAACCTTTAGTTTTTCACCTTCTTTTACATTCTTAGCCATACCAGTCACTTGTTAATATCTCATTGAGAGACCCTGGAAGGGCAGGTGCAACGCCAGAGTCGGGGACAGATTTCCTCCAGTGGGCATTTTCTCTTGATCTGTGAGAGCCTAGAGGAGCGATGTCCACCTGCATGCCAGGGCACAGGAACTCAACATACTTACAGGCCGCAGGTTGTCGATGAAGCAGAAACGGGTGGGATAGCAGCCGAGGTGACACACAGCATTTATACAGATCTTAGTTGCCTGTGAGGCAAGGCCAGAGGACTTGAACATAAAACAGTACATTAAGGCTGGAAATGTTTGCCTATGTACAGCAGCTGAACTGAGATAGGATTTTACAATAGTGTGTGGGAAAGAGCCGAGGATTTTCATTGGCTCTTTGAAAGACATCTGAAAAGAGTTGTGTTTTTGTCTGCTTCATGCAAGCACAGGGGGCTTACTGACTCATTTTCTTGCCCTGACCATGGTCAGAGGTCAGGTCAATATTGGGAGGAGTCGTCAGTGCCGATTTGGGGTGGGGAGGGGAGCAGGTGACTCTTGCTCCTGAAGAAGGGGCTCTCTGTGACCAGAAAGAACCAATTGAGCATCTGAAAAGAGTTGAAGCGTGGGCCCATGTCTGGGTAAGAACATGACATCCCAGCTATAATTTTGTGCTAAGAAAAATAGAGCAGTCTCCCCAAGATCTAGTACCTCTTGGCCAGAAGCAGACACTTCCCTTTGAGTTATGCAGCCTGTGGTCCCTGCCCAACCTTGAGCAGCCATAGGTGGTCTTCATCTGGACAATGAACTCAACCAGAATTATCTACTGGAAGTGGCCAAGTAGTTGTGTCAACCTGGTCTCATTGTTTCGGTTGAAAGAAGGTCAGTTATAGTTTCCGTTTTCTCCTGGAGGATTGGAGGATTGCCTGACTTCCACAGTTTCTCCAGGAAACCAAGAGAAATGTTAACATTTATGTTGAGGACAATCAAAATGTAAGAAGATGAGTATAGCCATTTAGTAATAATGATGATGATCCACGGCAGCTCTGTGTATTGGGGAAGCTTCCTGAAACGCTGAATAGAGAAGGTTGCTGGGGTTGACTAGTGATGTCTCTCTTGGTGTGGGATGAGTATGAAAGGTATGCCGAGTGACTTCTCTTCCTTTCCTAACACCTATGTTCAATCTTGAACGCGATCAGAAATGTAGGAAGCTGTCTACGCTGCAGGCCTTGTGAGTAAGAGCAGTAGACACTGGCCTGTCAGACTATGGTTGACCGGAAGGTTGGGCTACTCTGCTAAGGCACTTCTGGAATACACAGGTCACTTAGCTGATGAGTGAACCCGAGGTGTACCCATCGCTCTGCAGCGCAGAGGGGCTCGGCTCCTCTCCCTTCGCCCTGCAGTGTTTTCTGTGGAAGCGACACTTGCCTTGTTTTCCATGTGAGAGCATGTGCATGCATGCCTGGAAGTATCTCCCTGGAGAATGCCAACTTCCAGTGTTTTAATGGAAGTAAAGAAAACGTAAGAAGTTCCAGAGAAAGTGATCACTTTTGTATTCTTATTTTAGACATTCTGGGCTGGCTGCAGTGGCTCACGCCTGTAATCCCAGCACTTTGGGAGGCTAAGGCAGGCGGATCACCTGAGGTCAGGAGTTCGAGACCAGCCTAGCCAGCAAAGATGTGGTTTACAAAGATGCTGAAACTGCGGCTCTATGAAAAATACAGTAATTAGGTGGGCACCTGTAATCCCAGCTACTCGGAGGCTAAGGCAGGAGAATCTCTTGAACTTTGGAGGAGGAGGTAGCAGTGAGCTGAGGTTGCACCACTGCACTCCAGCCTGGGCGACACAGTGAAACTCCATCTCAAAAACAAAAAACAATACAAAACAAAAACACATTCTGGGACAAATAGTGAAATAATAAATTTGGAATTGGGTTAAATCCATTAAGAGTAAGTTCACCAAACACTCTAAAAGCAATGAGAAAATCAGTTTACTTGCTTATTTTTGCAAGTGTACCAGCCAGTTTAAAAATTGCTCAGAAATTGGGAGATAAAAGTGTAGACAAAGTGGGGATGGTGTCTCTTTTTTTTTTTTTGAGATGAAGTCTTGCTCTGTCGCCCAGGCTGGAGTGCAGTGGCGCGATCTCGGCTCACTGCAAGCTCTGCCTCCCAGGTTCACACCATTCTCCTGCCTCAGCCTCCCGAGTAGCTGGGACTACAGGCGCCCGCCGCCACGCCCGGCTAATTTTTTGCATTTTTAGTAGAGACGAGGTTTCACCGTGTTAGCCATGATGGTCTTGATCTCCTGACCTCGTGATCCACCTGTCTCGGCCTCCCAAAGTGCTGGGATTACAGGGATGGTGTCTTGCTTGTAGTGTGAAGATAGGTTCAGGAACACATGACTCTTGAAGAAAGTGTGATTGGGGAGGAAGACTGGAGCCTGGATAGACCTGTCTTTGACCGCAGGTGGGGAAGGCACCACGGATGCCAGTTCCTGCCCTTTCAGGAGAAGTGATGTGCCCCTGTGGTATTCAGAAAATGGCTGTCTGCAGCCCTGTGGCGATTATCAGGAGATGACTCTGTTCATGAGAAGTGACGGACACTTGCACTTCACATTGCCTCACAGAAACGGAGACAAAATCAAGCCAAGCAGCAGAACAGTATAGCTGTGGGGCCATAAGGGGAAGATAAATGCCCCTGCAGGCTTGGTGTTTATAGCAAACCTTGACGTAGAGCATAGAGGATGTCTCAGGAACTTGGAAAACCACACTACCCAGAAATAGGGAGGTGTGGTTCCTGTATTAAAATTGGAATTGTGGGCTTGAGTGTTTACAAAGATAAGAGATTTTTTTGTGGTGGGGTGAAGTTATATATGTGTATGCATGTTTACACACACACAGAGTAAATGATAAGGGGGTTGGGGATGCCTAGAGCAGTGGTTCTCCACGGGGGGTATCTGAACGGCCAACCCTGGCTTGCCTCTGCTACACCCCCCCGGCAGCACCCCACCTCCCTTCCCACACCTTGACCTGGCTCTGAAGGGGTATTCAGGGGAGTGGGTGTCAGACAGGTGAGGCCAGAACGCCGAGCACCATGGTCGTGGAGGGATATGCATTTCCAGTTGGCAGGATTCCCAGGAAAGGGAGCTAAGGAAATTCAGGAGTGAGCCACAGCAAGTCAGGACAATTTGGGAGTAAGTCAAGGGCGTTTATGGGCAGCCAGGCAGGAGAGGGGCCAGGATAAGACCTTAGCGGCATGGACAGCATCCATGGGCCAAGGCCTTGGAAGCTGCTGTGTCAGAGAAAAGATGGAGGGTAACAGGACCCAGTGGGCCGTTGAGGGGTACCTGCAACCTGGGGAGAGGGAGACATTGAATAGCACATATAGTTTTGCTTAAAAGCCAGTAGAGTTGTACTTTAGAAACCAACCAAAAGAGAATCTGACAGGGGCTGAGGTGGAGCGTGAGCTATGAGAAGAAGACAAAGCGAGGGAAGATGAGGGGAAATGGGTCTGCTTCCCTTTGTAGCCCACCCCCCAGTCACTCTGGCTGCCTCCCACCTGCCCTGTAAACAGTAAAATAGAGGTTCCTCTTCAAAGAGACTCTCCTCTCCGTCTAATTAGGAATAAATCATAACTTCTCTTAGAAGCAAAATTTATTCAAAGACCTGTGCTAACATTCTTAAATATCTGCTAGCTGTAATAAAGAAATCATTGTGGCCTGGCACAGTGGCTCACGCCTGTAATCCCAGCACTTTGAGAGATCGAGGCGGGTAGATCACGAAGTCAGGAGATCAAGACCATCCTGGCTAACACGGTAAAACCCCATCTCTACTAAAAATAAAATAAAAATGCAAAAAACTTAGCCGGGCATGGTGGCAGGCACCTGTAGTCCCAGCTACTCGGGAGGCTGAGGCAGGAGAATGGTGTGAACCCTGGAGGCAGAGTTTGCAGTGAGCCGAGAGCGCGCCACTGCACTCCAGCCTGGGTGACAGAGCGAGACTCTGTCTCAAAAAAAAAAAAAAAGAAAAAAGAAAAAAGAAATCAATGTCCTTTATGTTATTAGCCCTTAGCTCCCACAATTTAGCCTAAGTATTTGCCCTGGCATGCTTATACTAACCCAAGTGGGCATTAGGTCATAGCCTGTTCCTCTTCCTTATTTGAAGGTGTTTTTACCTTTCTCAGCATTCCACAAGTTACTTACTCCTTCCTTTGTTCTCTGCCTTTGCCTCTTTTAAAAAGTTCTAAGTTGCTAGCCAAACAGGACAAATATAGCATGTGAGGTCCTGTTCCAGCCAGTGGAAACCGGACACAGCAGTAAGGTGGATGCATCAGGTTATAAATGAGCCTGTCTCCTTTGTTTGGTGTCCTCTCGTGGCAAAACTGCTGGCGAGTATACCCTTTCTGCAGAAAGTAAAAATGACCTTGCTGAGGAAATTAAATTTATGTTCAAGTGCTATATCTTTATGGCAGCGAGGAACAAGCGTTTCTAACAAATGTGACCCATGTAAGGCTGAGGGACCTTTTTGTGAGCCAGGACAAGGAAGGGCTTAGTGGATGGCCATGGGCAGGTTCTCAGCGTGCTGGCTCCCAACTCTTCTCTAGAGAGGGGAGGCCGTACCCAGCCACCTGCAAGTGCAGGACTGACACAGCCTGGAGGTCACAGCTGCCCCAGGGCTGCAGGGTTCTGACTGGACTCTGAGAGGCAAGCCATTCTCCTCCCCTCTGCGGTGCCTTCTCCTGTCCCTGTGCAGGGACCCTGGTCTGTAGAACACTTCCTGCCGGTTAATGAGGAGCCTCCTGCTGGCTCCCCATCACCATGCCCAAGGTGGGGAGCTGAGAGTGTCACACCCCTCCTGGGGCTGCCAGGGGATCAGCAGCTGTATCTGCTCTCTAACTTCCCAGTGGACCACAGCCCTCCTATTAGGTAACTTTTGTAGCTCTTGGGTTTTCCTCCTGACTGCTCTGACCTGCTCACCTTGAGTTGGAAAGAAGCGAGGGAATACCCTGTATCCCTCACGACTCCTGCTCTGCACCACCTGCCTTTACATGAGAAATGCACAGCTCTTCACCAGACCTTCTTTCTAACTCTCCCCGCTTCCCAGAAATCTGGGCTATTGCCCTCCTCCCCACCCCGCATTCCTGCACTAGCGGCTTCACGGCAGTCGCCTTCCTCTGTCCCCTCCTTTTATTTCCAACAAGAGATAATATCTTAATGGGAGAACGGAGGGGGGCATGGCAGAAGAGCTACAGAATCTGAGTCCCACAGGTCATGCCAGAAAATAGGAAAGGACTGGGGCTGAATGACAAGATTACCAGGAGAACCTCAAGGAAACTGAAAATTGCTTTGAAGGTGAACTTCGTGGGTGACCTTGAGATGCATGTGCCTGGCAGCCCTTCCCTGCAGTCATGGGGATGTGCACTTGACCAGCTGTTATGCTTTGCATCAATTCTAAAAGGAGGTGGCAGGGGAGGCCCAAGGAGGGGCTGATTAATTATTTGTTAATTAACAATAGAGTGCCGAAATTTGTGAGTGATTTAAACAGACAAAAGCCATTCAGTTTCACCTGGAAAAACGTGATTATTCCCTCTCCGATACACTTTTTGAAGAAGACAGAAGGATGGCGTTGCAGCTCTTGCACAGATGCTGCTCACAGAGGCTGGCACCTTGCATGTGAAACCCGTGCATATGAAATCACGGGGCTTGGGACCAGTAATATGATGGCTGATGCTCTAAGGCACTATTCCTAATGAGAGAATAAAAGTGAGCCACCTCCAGCCTGGGCAGTGTGCTGTGATAGTCAGGAACAAAGGTAAGAGCAGTGGGGCCCAATCTTGATTCCCAGACACAGATGCCTAATGGGAGCAAACACACGGAAAGATGCCTCCACCTCATTAGTAGTAGGGGAAGTGCAGTTCAAAACCATAGTGAGACACTGCTTCATACACATGAAAGACAGCTGTTCAAACAAAAGGAAAACAAATGTTGGTCAGGACATGGATAAACTGAAACCCTTGTTCATTGTTGATGAGAAAGTAAAATGGTACAGCCACTGTGGAAAACATTTTGGCTGTTCCTCAATAAGTTAAACATGGGAATAACAGGCCGGGTGCAGTGGCTCAATCCTGTTATCCCAGCACTTTGGGAGGCCGAGGTGGATGGATCACCTGAGGTCAGGAGTTCGAGACCAGCCAACATGGCGAAACCCCATCTCTACTAAAAGTACAAAAAATAGCCGGGCGTGGTGGCGAGTGTCTGTAATCCCGGCTACTCAGGAGGCTGAGGCAGGAGAAGCTTGAACCCAGGAGGTAGAGGTTACAGTGAGCTGAGTTTGCACCACTGCACTCCAGCCTGGGCAACAAGAACGACACTCCATCTCAAAAAAAAAAAAAAAAAGAAATAACTTATGAGCCACAATTCTACTCCTAGGAATATACCCAAAAGAATTAAAAACAGGCTGGGCACGGTGGCTCACACCTGTAATCCCAGCACTTTGGGAGGCTGAGGCAGGCTGATCACTTGAGGTCAAGAGTTCAAGACCAGCCTGGCCAACATGGTAAAACCCTGTCTCTACTAAATATACAAAAAATTAGTCGGGCGTAGTGGTGGGCACCTGTAATCCCAGCTACTCAGGAGGCTGAGGCAGGAGAATTGCTTGAACCTGGGAGGCCGAGGTTGTGGTGAGCTGAGATTACACCACTGCACTCCAGCCTGGGCGACAAGAGCGAGATTCTGTCTCAGAGAAAAAAAAAAAAAAAGGAAAAAAAAAACCAAAACAAATTAAAAACAAGTAAAACAGTACACAAATGCTTATAGCAGCTCTATCCACAGTAGCCAAAAAGTAGAAACAACGCTAATGCTCATGAATAGATGAGTGGATAAGAATGTGGTGTATACATCTAAACATTCAGCCTTAACAAGGAATGAAATACTGATACATGCTGCATTGTGAGCAAACCTTGGAAACATTATGCTAAGTGAAAGAAGCCAAACACAAAGATCATATGTTGTTTGATTTCATTTATATGAAACATTTGGAACAGGTAAATCCATAGAGTCCAAAAGCAAACTGGGGTTTGTCCGGGACTGGGGTGGGAAAGGAGATTGGGGAGTGTCTGCTTAATGGGTACAAGGTCTCCTTTTGGGATGATGAAAACATTCTGAAATAGATAGTGGTGATGTCTGGATGATAGTGTCAATGTACTTAACACCAGAGATTGTATGCTTTCAAATGGCTAACATAGTTAATTTTATGTTATTACACACATTTTGTTATCATAATTTAAAAAAGGAAAACAGCCAGTGCCTGTTCCGGCTCCAGGGTTTCAGATATGCTTGGATTGGGGTGCATCCTGAGTGTACACATCGTTAATGCTCCAGGGAATTCCATGCAGCTGAGTTTGCGAACCTCTACCCCAGAGCCAGCCTGTCTGGCTCCACCACGTCCTAGTGTGTGACCTTGGGCAACCACTCACTCGCTGTACCTGAGTTTCCTTAGCAGTGAAAAGAGGACCATATAATTACCTTCCTCCTAGAGCTGGTATGAGGGTCAAGTGAGTTAATATGTGTAAAATACATGCCTGCACACGAATCTATCACCATTTTCTGAGCCTGGAGTTTAGATTTCCTCCCTAACCGGCTGAGTTGTTATCTTTGCACCTGTCAGGTGTCAGCTCATATGCTACCCAGGTGGAGAGACCACACTTCTGCTAGCCTGGGACAGTCCCAGCAATGCTGATGTCACTGCATTCTTTCCCATTAGGCTTCCTTTAGATCACTTGAAAAATAGTTCTAATTTGAATAATAAATTATGTGGCCACCCTCTGAACCCTCTTCTACAGCATGCTACATACAGGTAGTGATGAGTGGTAAGTCCCTTAGCAGATTAGAGAGGGCAACATTATAAACAGTGCATCAGAGAATTAGTCTACTCCCTGGGAAGAGAGGCTCTCGAACAACACAGCTACTTTTCCTGCTTCTTAAAAAATAAATCCTACTTTTCTTGAAAAGAAATTTTTGCCAAGGGGGAAATCTGATCAGCTTATTTCCTTCACCTCATGACTCAGTGACCTGGAGTTACAGGGAAGCCTTCCTGATTTGGTGCACGTTTTAGAAACAATCCTATTTACTGCACGGGAATTGTTCCCTTTTTTGTTTTGTTTCCGTGTCCTTTAGTGATACCCTTTCAGTCGGCACCCAGACCTGCCCCGTGCACGCCTACAGCCGAGTTTCTCATTTCTTTCCTGATCTAGTCCATAGTATTATTAAAATGCTCTTTAACAAAACGCCCACTTAAAATGAAATACTTGGTTTCATTTGGAGAAATCCATTGATCTGGAGGAGGGCTACACATAAAGTATCACTCTTGATGAAGTATAGAAAACTGAACTTATAAGTCAGTTATTCAAAATGTGTCACCACATAAATTATGGGAAATTTTACATGCACATTTGAGAGGGAAAAGCCTTCCCTTTTTCATTAGGATTGTATTATTTATATAAATTGGAACCTCATTTTTCCCTGAAACTGTACCTAATTGAGTTTGCCTCAGCTGAAATCTGACCACAAGCAGTCACACACACATACTCACACACACACATGCATGCAGATTGAGGCATGCCCTGTGAACATCCTTTCCCTGACGCTCTTCTCTGCTGCTGCCAAGCCCCCACTCCTTGCCTTGTAATTTTGGTCAGTCACTACGCTGCACATCATGACTTAACCTTTCATAACCTTCTCTTCCTCATCCTTCCCCTTGGATGCCCTTCCTCTTACATTTCCTCCTCCACCTGCCCTGATGAAGTTTGCACCATGCACTGCATCTGCTCCCTCCCCCTGGCTCGGCTGGAGATGAGCTTCTGTGGTCTGCTGTGGCCACTGTCACAAGATCCTGCCTGCCTGAGGACACACATCACATGTCATCCATCTTTGAAGCACCCCAGGGCTCATTTCCTTTTAATTTACAAGCTTTTCAGAAACCTCTGCCTTTCTGAAATTGTCATTATTAAGCATTCTAAACATTCAAATGCCTCACAGATGGTCCTGCTTCATAAGACTGAAGTACTGTCTGATAGCTCACCTTCAATCGTATCTTCCAGTTTTGTTAAGAGAAAATAAAATACCAGGTCCGGCGCGGTAGCTCATGCCTGTAATCCCAGCACTTTGGGAGGCCGAGGCGGGTCGATCACTTGAGGTCAGGAGTTCGAGACCAGCCTGGCCAAGATGGCAAAATCTAGTAAAAATTAAAAATTACTGTCTCTAGTAAAAATACAAAAATTAGCTGGGTGTGGTGGCATACTCCTGTAATCCCAGTTACTCAGGAGGCTAAGGCAGGAGAATCCCTTGAACTGGGAAGGCAGAGGTTGCAGTGAGCCCAGACCACACCATTGCACTCCAGCCTGGGTGACAGAGTAAGACTCTGTCTCAAAAAAAAAAAAAAATCAAATACCAGTTGGATACTCTTTGTTTGCTCATTTTAAGAAAGTGTCTTGCCAGCCAGGAAATTATCAGAGAGCTTACGTGACACGGTATTTTGTTGGCTGAAATGTGCATCCAGACCAAGTAGCTTCTGCCACTTTTCTTCGTCTGAATACTTAAAATGCCATCCCGCAGGCATTCCATGGGGGAACTTGGCCAAAAAAGAGCAATTGTTTCCTACTCGCCTCACCCTGCAGAAAAGAGATTCCCAAGTTCCATTTTCCTGCCCATTCCTGGTGATCAGTTCACATGAAGCTGGCATGCTTCATGGTTCTTGGTTTGCCACTTCCTCGGAATCAGTGCAGGATTTCCAGGATGCCAGAAGACGTCTCGGGATTTGGCTCAGGGATTCAGCTTAAGGAGTGTCTGTCAGGAAGGCTGTGCCCTGAGGATAAGGAAATGCAGAGACAACACCCTCTTTGGAAGGAAAGTTGGCCTTGTCCTTACCCAGGACTGTGCCAGCCACCACAGATGAGAAGCAGCGTTCTCCCCATTCTCACCTTGCCAGGAACTTTGACAGACCTGAGCTGCTGTGCCCAACAGACCCCAGCGAGTGTCCATTCGCCTCATCTGGTTTATGTCGCATTGTTCTGCCTTGAGTCCTGTCAACACCTGTATCTGAAGAAAAACCAATGTGGATAACAGGTTCTGAGCTGAATCTTCCCTCCCACTTGATTCTGTAACAAAGCATTAAAAAAAAAAAAAAAAAAAAAAAAGGTTGTAGAGCCTTTCAAAAGGGGGCAGCATCGTCTAAGGAGAGGAGGCTGCAGGCAGCAACAGGAACGTATTTCTAGTTTCATCTTTCTAGTTTATTCTATTACTAAGGAACTGAGCCATCCTGAGTAGCTCCATCAGTCTCCCAGGCCTCAGTTTTTCTCACCATCAAAACAACAAACATCATGCCATTCTAAGAGGATCTGATCCCATTTAGAAGAGCCTCTGCTGAGAGGATTGTTGATTGCCAGCTCAGAGTATACTTAAATTGTAGCCAAAAGATATCCCTTAACCTTGACGCAGAAATCAACATCTGATTTCCTCAATAGCCATGTCAAAAGATCTAATCAGACTTTTGGTAGACTTGATTAAACGAGTCAAGATATAATTGTATTTGTAGGATGGACACCTTTGAGAAATGGAAACAAAATGACTATTGATCTCTTTAAAAAAAATCAATTTAAACAAAGATTTCAGGTACAGCATCTCCTGTTTGTCCCTGGAAGTGTATTGTGCAGTACAGTAAGGGGCTGAAGTCCATCAAGCCCCTTTTTGTTGTATGAACAGATTGATCCATCTTAGGCTGTGTGATGTGGGTGTGCTTGTGAGGCAGCTCTGTGAGGATCTCTTCGAGAATTTTGGCAAAGGGAAATGATCTATGGCAGTTTGTACTGACTCGAAATAGGAATGTTTACCTTGAACATGCTCAGCTTCCTCTCTGGTACTGATCGCTGATCAATTATAAGTCAATGAGCGAGGGAGACAACGTGATTTCTGCGGTACTTGTGAGCCCTGAAAGTATTCCAGGGACACCCTGCATTCTCAGGGCCCTATCAGGTTCTATGGGGCCCTTGTGCTGTTGGGGCCATGCCCCTGCTGCCCAGTGCTAGCTCTGCATAGCTCCTTGTCCCTGTCAGTGGAATAGTATTTTGTGGTCACAATAAAAGTCAAATAAAAGGAAAATAAGCTTTGCTGAGACTAGTACATTTTAAACAGAAGCAACCAAATATGTGCATATATATACATGCACACACACCCATGCATACATAAATGTGTGTGCGTGTGTGTGTGTGTGTGTGTAAATTTAAAATTAGGACCCATGTGAAAAATACTTGCGGATGATACTGGTTTTATTTTGAGCCGACACTCAGATCTGGAAATGGTTAGTTTCCTCTTCTTCCTGTCCTCTCTCCCCAGATGTGCGTATGAGGGTCAAATCACTGATATTTTATACTGAATGTAATGAGTTAATTGGCTGTCAGTGGTGTGATGACATGGACACAGAGAGTTTTGCATTGTCTTTGGTGGGTGCAGTTGAATTTGACTATCCATCGAATGACAGCAGCTGGCCTGGAGGAAGTTTAAATCCCACCAACCAAAGTCCCATGAAGCCTGAGACAGAAGGTTCTATTTGCTTAGTTTTCTTTTCTCTGTTATTCATTGCTTTTTCTTAATGATTTATCTGGTTGGACTTGCAACTCCTGAGAAAATTTGATAAGATCATGACTGCCAAAATCTGTGGATTTTGGTGCCAACCTTTGGTGAGAGCTATGACTCACTTCCCTACAAAAAAATAACTTGATATTAAAAACATGTATATATTGACAAGCTTGGACAGGAAACCAAACCTCTCTCTCTTGCAGGCAAGCAGTGGCCTGTCCCTCATGAACTTTGCCACTTTGTAGCAGGAGACAACCGAGGAAACTGGGATAATAGTGGGGGCCAAGCTGTTTGTACTCCAGACTGCATGCATTAAGCTCTTGGTTTTCCCTTTCACTTCCTATTGATATGAGTCAGGACTTTAAAGGATTCAGTACTTCACAATGTTTTCCTCCCACGTTATTCTGTGGATTGTTTTCTAAATTCTGTGCACAAATTTCTAAAATCTGTGCACAAATTCCAAAAGTAGGGAAAGAAGGAAGATAGAAATGAAACACAGGTATTCTCTGGACAGCAAAAAGTTTTTGTCTTCCCTTGGGTTAAAAGCTGAGAAACAATGTTGCATAGCAGAACTGAGGAGCAGGTCTGGTGGCTCAGGACCATTGGACCCTGCAATCGACCTCCTTAGGAGTGTTGTGGGAGGTGGGAAGAGACATTTGTTAATTGTGTAGAACAAATTAGGGGAGAAAAATCATCTGTTGTATTGAAATTCAGTTAAGTTCCAGAGTCACAGATGATGGCATCATGAGGAGCCCATTGTGTGAAGATAGTCAATATCAGAACTTCTAGGAGGACTTGGGATGGGGTGCACTTTCGCCTTCTGACTTTCCACCATTCAAGGTCATCTCACTGTGGCCCTCATGAGGTCATTGTCACCCAAAATAGATACCAGCGAAGAAGGAAACCACATAGATAGGACGCTTCTAATGTGCTTTATCTAAATTACCTCATTTAATGCTTGTAATAACTTTGAAGGAAATGGAATTTTCCCCATTTTAAAGATGGGGATGTACCTACTATATGGGGTCTATTCCCATTCGTTACCTTGAAAAGTAGATAATCCAAAATGTCCAGGATGCTTATGAGAGCAAAAAAAAGTTACGAATTAAAACCTGAAATCAATATGAAATGAGAGGGGGCTGTAAAGTTCTTTTAAGGGAGTATTCTGCACAGACCTTCCTTAAGTGCTCAGGGCATTTACAGGACAGAGGTGGATTCATAGCAGTGTTGAGTGATCAGTCAGGCAGGCATAGTTGTGGTGAGGACCAAGGACAAGAGGAACTGGGAGTTCCATGTCTAGACAGGGTGGAGTGAAGACAAGCAATTAGATATGTAGTTGTGGAATGCACTACCATGGACATTGTGTTTCTGGGATGCCAGATGGGGCATGTATGCTTTAGAGATAGCAGGTGACATGGGTGGAGGTGTGTAGTTCTTCATCGACTACCACAGCTTTAAGCATCCTCCAAAACGTGCGTTCACGTGTGAGTGCACATCTGTGAGTGTGCATGTGAGAGTGTGTGCACATGCGCCTGAGTGTGTGCGTGTGCAGTCACTGTCAGCAGAGACGTCGTGGATGAGGAAACAACAATGTGGAAGGTCCCAGTGTCCATGCTCTGGCCATATGCTAAGTGACTACTGATGAGGAAAGATGGGGTTTGCAATCCCCGTGAATCTGGGGGCATTTACACAAACCAGCCATCCAGCAAAACACCTTTCCAGCTCCAGAACTGTGAATAGCAAAATCCCTTCTCTGGTTTGCTTCCTGTGCTTCATGTAGTCTTCTAGACCCTGCAGGGTTAAGTAAATCTGAGTTGCATCTCCCTGAGTCCTCACTGTTACCATGGAGGGGGATGTAAGGCAGAGTTTATTTTGCGTGGCTCATTTGCTTAGTAATGACTATGATGGCTGCAGAACTCAAGGACTCAAGGGAGCAGCTTACATTTTTCTGTGGGAGCCTAAATAGGCATTGATGAGTTTTCTGGGTGTTAGTTTATTTTCTGTTGTACCACCCTCACCTGTTTCCTATGGGAACTCTGTACCTAATAGCCAAAGCATGGGGCATCATTGATGTTCAGTGTCTGCAGGGAAGCACTAATGGCATAAAAAGCAGCTTTCATGGAGTGTTTTGTCCTTTGGCTTTAATATTTAAGCACAAGAAAATCTGTGACTCAAATTTTTTTCAGGAAAACAAATGATTGTATAACTGGCAGAGCAACAGAGTTTGCATCTGAGTACAAATAATACTGGGCCATTGTTTAATATGATGGATTTCCTTTATATCTTCATTTTAAATATGGAGAACTAATTGTTCAAATGAAATCTTACCCACAAGCTTATTATGTAAAACATGAAATCATAGTGACCCAGAGGGTCATCTGTCTATTCATTCATTCTCAGGAAGGTTGACTGAAGGGCCCTCCACCTACTAGGAACTGTTTGGAGCTGGGATTACATACAGTTCTCAGTAAAAATGAGTGATAATTAGTGTGTTCATTGAGTTCACATCTTAATGGGAGAGAAAGATACAAACAAGCAAGTATAATAATCATAATAGCTAACACTTCTTGGGCACTTACTTTGTACCAAGAACTCTTTTTTTTTTTTTTTTTTTTTTTTTTTTTAAGAAGTGGGATCTCACTCTGTCTTCCAGTGACACCAGCATGGCTCACTACAGCCTCAAATTCAGGCTCAAGAGATCCTCCCACCTTAACCTCCCAAGTAGCTGGGACTATAGGTGTGCATCACCATACCCAGCCAATGTGCCAAGAACTCTTTCAAGCTCTTTTACATCCAGTTACTCATTTGATTCACATGATAGCTTTATAA
Organism: Chlorocebus sabaeus; assembly: GCF_047675955.1. Classification (NCBI taxonomy): domain Eukaryota; kingdom Metazoa; phylum Chordata; class Mammalia; order Primates; family Cercopithecidae; genus Chlorocebus; species Chlorocebus sabaeus. Next base: position 10,724,520 of record NC_132924.1, read on the forward strand.
TGTAGGAACTATTATTTACCCCAGTTTTACAGGAGATAAACTGGGGTAAGGAGAAATTAAAAATTTGCCCAAGATTTGTATCTTACTCATGTATCTTACATACACCAAAAACCCTCATCTAAGGTCAAAAGAAGGAATCAAACCCAGGCAGTGTCTCCAAGGTCTGTGGGCTTAACCCTTTACTGCATTGGCTCTCAGTGTTGACTGTGTCCATGGTAACAGGTACTGTGAAGGAGCTGTGGTGGCTAGGAGAGACGAAGCACCAGGACACAGCATGGTACCATCTTGTTTTCAATTTGAAGTTAGAGTGCTGGCTCTGCTGGTTCCCCAGATGCTCTTTCTGCACTAGCACTTACATGATTCTATTAACAGACTTTAGGGAGAAAAAAGATTCAAAAAGTTTGTGTGTCCTGTACCCTGCTCCCCCTCTTATAGAAATTGCCCCTAGAGAGCAATTAATTAGTGTGTTGGTTTGTATTTCTTTCAGCTTATTGGGTATCCGTCACTAAGTACTGTACTGATGGTTCTAGACAGTCTTCATAGCATATTGCTTATACCACATTGTCAGTTTTCCTAACTTCTGAAAACTAGAAGAAACATAAGCCCCCTTCTGGCAACAAGTGGAGTACTTCCCAAGATGACCAAGATTGTTGGTGTCTTCCCCATGGAGATGTATTTCTTGATCAGTTCCTTCCTCTTTTCAGTGTCTCAGAGCTCATTCTGACAACAGGTTAAAGTTTTAAGGAGGCCAATTCACACCTGCAGGTTGGTCAAGAAGTGTAAATGACTCCAGCTGCTAATTGTTCACTTAGTGGCCTAAAGAGTCTGCCATCGCCTTCGTGATTAAGAAAGTGAGCCTCATAGCATGAGTCTGTTCTGCAGCGTCTTCTCCAGCTTTCCCTGGAAAGCTACAGGTGGGGCTTGCTAAAGCCTTTCAAGCTGACCGCAGAAACAGCTGCCGTTCAAGCTCAGGTGGACGGATTGGAACTTTGTCTTCACATGTGAGCATTCATACAGGGAGAAGTCATCTCACACTGATTTGGTTTTCTGTTTGTCTCTTCCCCAACAGGGCTGTTTAACAACACCCAACTCCCCATCCATGCACTCTCGTTCCCTTACGCTGGGTCCATCCCTCTCGCTGGGCAGCATCTCAGGGGTGTCCGTGAAGTCGGAGATGAAGAAGCGCCGAGCCCCTCCTCCTCCAGGTTCAGGTCCACCTGTGCAAGACAAGGCATCGGAAAAGGTAGGGCAGTGGGCCGTTCTAGCAACCAAAGCATCTCTTCAATGACACAGCTGATTCTTCCAAAGCTCCCTGGGAACACAGTAATCCTTCATGTTTGTGGCTGCAGCGACTGGAGTGTTGAGGGCAAATATTTAAGCTTTATTTAGAAGTAAAGGCAAGATGCCAGGAAGGGCTCATGTTTTTAACTCTGAGAAGCTGAATTCCTCAAGGCAGTCAGGATGCACCCAGCAGCCCAGTCCTGCTCCCCACACACCCTGAGATGTCAGATCCACCGTGCAGGTGTAAAGATAAGGATGCAGTCTTCTTTCCTGGGCTGAGATGTTTCTGACTGACTGCATCCCAGCTTCCTGTGGAGGCAGCATGCCACAAATGCCAACATTTACAGAAAGCACAGAGTCCATTCATTCTGTGGCAGGACTTTATTTCCTAATTCTTGCCGCTTGTGTCATGTGGCCTAGCCCAGTTGCATAGAGAGTGTCACACCCTGCTAGTCTTTAGGTTCAAGGCCCCTTTTTGCTCATTTGCTCTCAAAATATCCTAAAAACTAAGTCTGTGCCTCCTGAATGTGAGGCTTGGCCCCTGGATCTTGATTAAAAGTTATAGCAGCAGAAACGAAAGAGCAGGGTCCTGACGTGTCATGTAATTTCCTTATCAGCCTGCTTGTCAGTCTGTCCAGGTATGTCCGTCTGTCCATCTATTTTTGCAAGTTGGTCCTCTGGTCATCCATCTTCGTGGGTGTTATTTATCCCTGGGTCTCAGAGACCATCTTGCTCCCATCCTTAGTCCTTCATATCCCTAAAAACCTATATGAAAAGCCTGTAGTGCAACATATTTTCGAAGAAAATATTTTTATTTTTGTGTCTTTTAAATATTTTCTAGGCTGGGCGCAGTAGCTCACGCCTGTAATCCCAGCACTTTCGGAGACTGAGGCAGGAGGATCACCTGAGGTCAGGAGTTCAAGACCAACCATGGCCAACATGGTGAAACCCCGTCTCTACTAAAAATACAAAATTAGCCGGGCATGGTGGTGCACGCCTATAGTCCCAACTACTCAGAAGGCTGAGGCAGGAGAATCGCTTGAACCCTGGAGGCAGAGGTTGCAGCGAGCCGAGATCACGCCACTGCACTCTAGCCTGTGCGACGAGCAAAACTCCGTCTCAAAATATATATATTTTTATATATAAAATAAATATATATATTCTATATAAAATATATAGATATATATAGATATATATAGATATATAAAATATAGAGAGAGATATATATATTCTAATGTGACTGACTTATTTTAAGTTCTTCATGATATATTAGCTGTGTTTTCCTAAAAGAAATTTAGGCACAAATGGTACCTTTTTGTTGTACGCATCCATGATAAGATGATGCAAATGAAAACACAAAGCTGTTTCTTCTGATTATCTATAGTGTGTCTCATTAATTTGCTTGGATGTAGATTCTGAACTTTTTTATAACATGCAGACCGTATTGATAGCATTGGCCTTTCCCAGCTACATGCCCCTGGGAATGTCTTTTTGCTTTGGCTTAGGATAGGTATTTCTTTAGCAGTAATAAAAAGTATGACTTCCAGGATCAATATTATGTCAGCTTTTTTCTTTTAATAAGAACTATATTTTCTTAATGTGATAAAATGTAGATGCTGAACTGTACCAGCATTTTAAAAATTTCTTCCACCCAGAAAAGATGTTGTATTTTTCTGCATTTAATGTGCTTACCCACAGTGGATAAAGCCTACTTGAGTGGGAAAATGTGCAGTAAGTAGAGAATTGGGAATTCTGAATGAAAAATAAATAGTACTTTATACCCTGTAGAATGAACAGAGTTTCCTCTGAGGCAGTAAAAGCTTTTTGCTGAAATCTGTTTTATTTGGCACAGAATGCGTGGAGAAATTGGCTCATGGAAACCATCTTCCTTTTTAAGCATATGAGTGGCATATGGATTAGATTTAAGCATTTGCTCTGAACATGCTTTTTTAAACTGAAAGGTATTTTGTTATTTACTAATTTCTGGGAAAGGAACCCAAAAATGTATTGTCGTTGTTGTTAGGGAAGAACGTCAATTCCTTCTTCATGAACTTCCTTCCATATAAAGATAAGATGTTTGTTTGGGAAGCCTTATTTATATGCAACTGTTACTAACACCAGTGTCCTGAACAAGAAGAAAAGGTTCATTTTCAGGGACATGACTAGTTTGTAAGAAAACGAGAATGCTTACACTTGTATATTTTAAAATATTATTTTGTATCTACTAGTTTAAAAAATTCAGTATTTGCTTCTTCAAGTTCTAATGGTGGGATAATTTTAGCCATCCTCCAATTCATTTGAAAATTTTCTAAAAATTATGATCATTATGTTAGTATTTGTCACCTGATTATGTATTCATAATTTGGTCATGTGTGTTTATTATTTCTAATTTTGAAGAGGTTTTCCCAGAAGTTTTAGAACCTGGAGGTGACCGAATGCTCTCCTCAGACCCCATGGCTCTTCCCACAGTACTGTGAATGCAGCTTTTATTATGTGGAAACTTCAGACCAGAATGATTGATTGTACACATTAAGGCACCTTATGCTCTCAAAGATTTCTCAGACTTGAGCAGGCATCAATTCACCCAAAGGGCTTGTTAAAACACATTTTTCTGGGCCCCACCTGCGTGCTAATTCAGTAGGTCTGGATGGGGCCTGAACATTTGCATCTTAAGTGCTGCCACTCTGGCAAACCCCACTTTGAGAACCACCCCTCCATAGCAAACTACCTCCCTCAGCAGCTGGCTCTGAATTTTGACTACTCAAAGGCAACAGATCTGCTAAGAGATTCTTCAGTAGGAAAGTTACCTGAAAATGAGTCCATCTGTACTGTAGAATAATAATTATATGCAGTTTTCCATGAAGTTAGCTCAGGCCTAAAGTTATGTGTTAAAACACATCAGTAGTCCTCACTCCTTCTCACTGGGACCCAGGGAACCCTCATCCGGGAGGACAGAAGAATTGTCTGTTCTGCACAGGATTTTCTTCCTGCTTCGTCTGGGGCCCACACTCCTCTCACCATCATACCATGTACAGAGGGTGAACTCTCCCTTTGTCCCAGACCCTAGGCAGCTGCTGGAATTCTTGCTCGCTGCTCTTTCATTTGGGTTAGAACCAACTTCCTATACTGAGTTATATGGTTTGGATGTTTGTCCCCTCCAAATCTCATGTTGAAATGTGATCCCAGTTGGAAGTGGGGCCTGGTAGAAGGTGTTTGGGTCATGGAGATGGATCCCTCATGAATGGCTTGGTGCCATCCCCATGGGGATGAGTGAGTTCTCTTTCTGGTAGTTTACCTGAGATCTGGTTGTTTAAAAGTGTGTGGCAGCCCCACCGACCCTGCTCCCTCTCTCACCATGTGACCTGCCTGATCCGCCTTTGCCTTTCACCATGAGTAAAAGCTTCCTGAGGCCTCACCAGAAGCCCAGCAGATGCTGGTGCCATGCTTCCTGTAGTCTGTGGAACCATGAGCCAGTTAAACACTTTTTCTTTGTAAATTACCCAGTCTCAGGTGTTTCTTTAGAGCAACACAGACTAACATACCAAGTCTTTAGCAACCCATCCTGAAGGAGAGTTTGTTTTCCTCTTTTTTGCTCATGGTTTCCTCACTTGTTCTGCTCTTGGGCCAGGATTAAGATTGTGAGTAGGGGCTGTCAACACAGATGCCTGGGTGGGCATCCCTCTGCTCATCTCCAGTCCTCAGTTTCTTCTGTAAAATGGGAACATTAAGAACAGCACTGGCCAGTGATCGCTGTAGTGGTCAGACGTAGATCTCATGGCACTTCCCTGGGTTCTGATCCCAGCTTGACCAGCACTAGAAATGGCAGCTTGGACGAGATCACTCTTCTCTGTGCCTTGTGTCCTTAGGTGTGTGCTCTGCATAAAGGTGGGAGATGAGAACTGGCCACAGTGCAGTGGGGGACAGAAGTAGCCAGAATGCCTAAAGCAGGGAGGGCTGGGCAGAGGGAGTGAAGGGTCCATGGCCCCAGCCAGAGTTCTGTATTAACCAAGTAGCAGATTATATTTAAAAATCAAATTTGCTATTGCTGCAAATACCAAATGTACAATTAAAAAATCACCAAGGCCCTGCAGCAGGCTCATTCTGTTAAACAATACCAGCATTCTCTCCTCTCTTGGTGGTATTTTCCTGTCTCAGCCACAAACCACAAACACCCTACTCATTATTCCATACCTTCTCAGGATTCTGGAGAAGAGAGTTGCTCATCCCTTTCAGTCTTGATAGCTTCTCTTTAAGAAGAAGAAAAATCACCTGGCATGGTGGTTCACACCTGTAATCCCAGGACTTTGGGAGGCCAAGGTGGGCAGATCACAAGGTCAGGAGTTTGAGATAAGCCTGGCCAACGTGGTGAAACCCCATCCCTACTAAAAATACAAAAATTAGCTGGGCGTGGTGGCAGATGCCTGTAATCCCAGCTACTTGGGAGGCTGAGGCAGGAGAATCACTTGAAACCAGAAGGCGGAGATTGCAGTGAGCTGAGATTGTGCCACTGCACTCCAGCCTGGGCGAAAGAGTGAAACTCCATCTCAAAAAAAAAAAAAAAAAAAAAAGAAGAATCAATTACTGTCAAGACAGTCTTTTGTAGGGGTCTCAGTTCTATTAAAGATTGACCCAATACTCTAAATTATTCCTTCTGGCATCTTTCTTTGTATAATACTTGGCATTTTACAGAGCAAGTTTTTAAAACTTTTTTGGTATTGCATTTAAGTGATTAAAAATAAGTAGCTTGTGGAAGTTTACTTATCTGTGTTATTTAATTTTAGTTTTCATTATCCACAAATATATAATATGTAGTTATTCATGTATTCAGTCAGTATACAGTTATATGCTTACTTTTATGCAGATAAAACTATAAATCCATTTTTATTGTAATTGACAAGTAATTCAAAAATATTTTAAAGTAATTATTCCAGCTTTATTTTTTTTGCTAGTATTTGAATTATTGCATTTATAATGTTCAACACTATAAAATTCCAACTTGACAAGTCTGTTTCTCCATGATCTCAAGATATTGCATTGGGACTGAAATTGCTAGTGATGCTGGCCATTAAAATAAGTGATGATGGAGGCTGTGTTATGATCAGTTATTAGTAAAACCCAAAATAAACTTTTCTATGAAAAATTTGCTTACGTATTAGTGAATATTTGTTGAATAACTGCTATGCACAAGGCCTTGCACTTGAAAGCATGAATTGGTATTTATTACTCTAATATCTCAGCACAGTGTATACATAAAAAGATAGTATTTCACACTACGTCAAGACTGAGGATGATCTGTGTATGTTAGACATTTAACTTAAAGCATTATTACTTGAAGTTCTATTTCCTGGGTCTGGTAACTAGCATATTATAGGAAGTGATAAAACTATGCTGACCAGACTCCCAAAGACACGTTTCATCAAGAACTGAAGTGTCCATTTGATCATCTTCAGTCACTCTGGTGTGTTCTTGATCCTGTTCCGCAGAGAGGACACCCAGGGGCATGCAGGCCCTGGCAGCCCCTGTACTGGGAAGGCCCTGAGAGCTGGGCTGCAGACCACTTGGCCAGCGGATGCCAGACTGAAGTGTCCTGTCTCCATTTAGGCCTGATATTTTTTTGCTTATTAAAATGAGCGTGCATATTTCCCATCTCTCTGAGCTGGGGTGTTGAGGTCATGGCAATACTCATCTTTGCAGACTTCTTCCTGCTGTCCTTCTCCTGGAGTGAAGTCTGCCTTCTGTTTCTTATCATATGCCTTGTGGTGGTGGTTAATTGGTTACTGATAAAGTGGATGATGCCCGGAGACATTGAAAAATTACTTTTCACACTAATTAGAGGACTCTGATCTTTGCCGGGTGTATCTCATGGCCACTCCTCAGCCAGTTGGCCTCCTGGAGTGCTTTGTTTGGAAGGAAGGACTCTGAGGTCAGCTGAGGCTGAGCAGACAAGAGAGAGTCCTTCAGTTTACCATGAGCTCAGGAGGGGAGGACCATCTCGGCCCCCCCAGAGTCTGAGATGATGAGGACAGAATCTTTAGACCCACCTTGATAGCCTCTCTTCTTGCACACATCAACCACATCCACCTGTCAGGGAATCCTGCCTGTTTTCCTTTGAAGTGTATCCAGAATCCAGCCACTTCCCTCTGCTCCCACCTGCACTCCTGGGCTCAAGCACTCCCATGCCCCACTGAGATGTTTCCTGGTGCACTGGCTTCCTAACTAGACCCTGCTTCTGCTCAGGCCTCTCTCCCCTGCAGAATCTTCTTAACACCATTGCTAGAGCGATGGGTATCTAAACAGAAACGGGGTCATGTCATGCCTTAAAGCCTCTGCTGGCCTCACGTCACAGTTGACTGTGCCATCTGCGTCTCTCCTGCTTCTCCCCACACCCGGCAGAGCCTTTCACCTGCCTCTCCCTAGCGTCCCGTTCACCTCCTCACTGCACCAGACCTCGCTTGGCAGTCACTGCATCCATGAAGTCTCGCTGGCCACCTCCACCCTCTGGTAACTCTCTGTCCCCTTCTCCGGTTTCAGGTTTCTTTCAGCCCCTGCCAGACAGCTCAGGAAGCTGGGAATTCTGTGTTCTCTGACACATCTCCAGTGTCTAACACTGTGCTCGTTAAACCAGTAAATATTTATATAAACTTACTTTATGTGTACATGATTTATTTACCAAGCATATGTATGGATCATCTCTGCTGTGCTCTAAATGTTGGCATCCTCCAAAACTCAGATGTCAGAATCCTAACTCCAAACATTATCATGTTTGGGGAGTGATGAGGTCATGAGGGTGGAACCTCGTGATGGGATTAATGTCCTTGTAAAAGACAGCCCAGAGAGCTCCTCCGCCCCTTCCACCATGTGAGCACACAGCAAGAAGGCGCCCTCTGAACCAGGAAGCCGGCCCTCCAGACACAAGTCTGTCCACACCATGATCTTGGACTTCAGCCTCCAGAACTGTGAGAAATCAGTATCTGTGGTTTATAAGCCTCCCAATCTATGGTACTTTGTTATGGCAGCCTCAAGGGACTAACACAGTTTCTCAGTGAAAAAAATCTGATTTCAAAATGTGCGCAAATAGCAAAGGAATTACTTTCCTCAAGGAGCTGACTTAGCGTTTAAGGAATAAATGATGCCAACTTTGGCCAGGACTTGGAATATTTACTCCTCACTAAGAAAAAGAGTTGTAAATGGGCCATGAAAAGTGCAGGTGCCAGAGTTAGAGAACGATCTTACTGCCTCGGTGCGAGTTGGGGCAGGGACAGTCTGTCTGGGCACAGGTAGGAGTAAGGGCACAGGCAGGCCTGTTTGCAGTTTGCATGTCACCTGGCAGACCAGAGCTGCTGCTGCTGCTGGGATGGCCGGGGAGGTGCCTGCCCGCCTGCCCGCCTGCCACAGTGCCAAGTGAACCTGCTTGTTCATCTTCCATCCACGGCACAGCACTGTCTAATGGAGCCTCCATGAGGGGCTTGAGGGGCGCAGGGCCCTGGCAGCAAAGGGGAGGCTGTAGGATAGGAGCAGCCATGTGGGCTCTAGGCTGACATTGCCGCTATCATACAGTGAGCGGCCGAGCTTCTGCTTTCTGTAAATGGGTGCAATGGCCACACACAATGTGAAAATAAGATGGGAGGGTTCTTCAGTACCTGCTCCCCGTGCCTTCCTCTCATTTCTCTCCCCTCCCCACTCTGTGGTGCTTTTCTGCATCTGTGATTTTTTTTCTCTTAGCTATCTGGCTGTCTTTTTAAATTCCCTTCACTCAGTTTGGTCTTCCAATGTCTCTTAACCGTATCTCTTTAAAATACACAGACACACACACACACACACACACACACACCCCAACACACATGTCCCACTTACTTTGCTGTGCATAAAATGTCTCCTCATGACTTGTTAGATCTAACCCTCACAGCCATCCTGGTGACCTTGCTAATTATGATGTCTGTTGTCACCTGAGTTGTAGAAACTGAGTCTCAGACCAGGCTGAGCTACATGTCAGAGATGCCTGCAAAAGAAGAGCAAAGAAGTAAATCTGGGTTTAGAGCAGGGACGCTTTCCCTCTGCAACTTTGTATGAGATGAATAAAAACCTTAGAGAGGAAGAGGGTGTCGCCATCAAGGTGGGGTTTCTGTGTATCCAGGGACCCATCTTAGAGTTTAAGATACTTCAGATCATATACACGTACCAGCTGCCCAGACTTTCTTTCAGATGTGGCAGAAGTTTTCCCACTTCCTGCACTGTGAACTGGATAACACAACTTCTTATTCTGGAATACCGTGGGAGCGCTGTGTTTCCCTCTCATGTTATAGTGTGCATCCTCTGGTGAAGGTCAAGAACAATGAGTGGTGTTACCGTTTTGTGTTTTGCCAGCGGTTGGTAACTCAGTGGCACATTGTTATGTCCCCCAAAAGAGCTGAGGTTGTTCGGATCACCCCTTTGCTCTCTGGGGCTGCTCTTCAGTAAAACGTCCCCAACCTTCACCTACCCAGCCTTCAGGCCGGAAGGGAGGTTTCCTTTATAGCCACATGCCCCAGACCTTTCAGCTTGTTTTGTGTGTTTGTTCCTGTGTCTTTTTGGACCTATTGTGAATGCTTTAGTCTTTCAGAAATTCAGAAGTCTGCCTTGAACACAAGGCCACCGAACACTCTGTTCCCACAACAACATCCTCTCCCCGACCTCATACTTTTTTGTCCAAAGCAAAATGCAGCCGGTGACTTCCTGGACAAGGAACCTGCACCCTCCCCAGTTGCATCTGTCCCTGTAGCAGAGTGAAAAATACTCTTGGTTTGTTCCCTGTTCTTCTGGGTTCCAGAATTCTTTCCAAAGGCATAATCATGCTCCGCTGTTTAGCTGTGGGCAGCAGCCTAACAAGCTGGGCACTTGGGCATCTGTCGCATCAGTGGCCCCATCCCCCCTGCTGGCTTGATATACTCGTTCAAGAAACCGGTCTCTGGGTGTAGCCCACGTTTGTGACTTTCCAGTTCGGTGTCTTTGTAGCAGCCGCCCATGTTGTCACGCATCTCGTAGTACTCCTTGGTGAGGGTAGTGATAGACCAATATGAAGTGGGACCACAAGCAACGAGGTTGAGACAGATCCAGGGCCCTCCACGTCCCACAGCCTCGAGCACACAGCTTGTATTTGCCATCTGCTTGGCTGACTCCCCAGCTTGGGACCGTGACTTGTTCCCCGTGGTGTCCCCAGCCATAAGCATATGCCTGGTGTGTGGTGGACCCTCAGTAGACATTTATGAGCAGGTGAACATGGCCTCAATGTCAGACAGCTAAGGAGGCTCATGTGAGACGAATGGGCCATTGTCTTTCTGGAGGGAGGTCTCTGGTAACACTGAAGAGGGGGAGCACCTTGAATTAACCAGCAACTTGGATATGTTCTGCTCCAGCTGCAGGGTTTGGTGAATGGAGGGCAAATAGACAGGGCAGCATTAGGGTCCAGAGTGGTTCCCAAAGCCAGGCAGATCCTCCGGGAGATGACATTTGGGAGGGGTGAGTGACTCACACTCTCAGGGTCTCTGATGACGTCCAGATCAGTCACTTCCTTGCTACACATGCCATGGACTGTGAACGAGAGGAGCCCCACATCCAGGTCCAACCCAGGCTCCTCTATGTACCTCAGTCCAAGGCTCACCCCAGAGGCCCTTCAATTTCAAGTATGAGAATGAGGGTGCCCTGATAAAAATGGCACACCCAAGAAAGCCACTCAGGCAGTTTGATGGGGCTAGGAGCCAGTGAAGGCTGTGAAAGGGATACAGTGGCCTAGCCTGTCCTAACAGAAGCATGATGATCAGGATGAGTGTGGGGTGGTGCCAGTCTATTCTGTGCTGGCAGCATCTGTTCCTTCAGTGAGTAGGTCTCTGAACACTTTTTCTTTTTGAGACAGAGTCGCTCTGTCACCTAGGCTGGAGTGCAGTAGCACTGTCCTGGCTCACTGCAACCTCCACCTACCAGGTTCAAGCTATTCTCCTGCCTCAGCCTGTATAGCTGGGACTGCAGGTGCACGCCACATTGCCTGGCTAATTTTTATATTTCTAGTAGAGATGGGGTTTCGCCGTGTTGGCAAAGCTGGTCTTGAACTTCTGACCTCAAGTGATCTGTTCACCTCAGCCTCCCAGAGTGCCGGGATTACAGCGTGAGCCACCACACTCAGCCTGAACACCACATTTTAAGAGAAAAAAACCTAAAAGGCGTTCAGAGGAGAACATTCTTGGAATTGAAGCATCTAGAAGTTACCGTCCCTTACTTAAATGATACAGAAATTAGAAAATGTTAGCTGAAAAATGGAAAGATTCACTGGTAAACAATCGCTACATCCAGATGTTTAATTTCTGTCCCAAGACAGTAGGGCAACATTTCATTGCCCCAGAAGACAGGACCTGAGCGAGTATGTGGATGTTCTGAAAACATTTGTTTTAGATGAATGTAGAAAAAAAATTTCTGTCAGGCCAAATTGGGGCAAGAGAGCCATGAATATATGGGGAAAGTGCCACATGGCAGTATATTTAGTGTTTACCTATATTATCTTATTTAATCCTTCCCAAATCCCCACAAGATAGGGACTGTCATCCCCGTTTTATAGGTGATGGGGCACAGAGAGGCTGAGTGATTGCCCGGCACCCTGACAGTTTGTAAAACAGAAGACCAAGTCTAAAACATAGTCTGGAGGAGTAGATCATAGTTTGAATTTTTGCAAGCATAATTATTGCCTTAACATTTAAGTGAAAAGGTGTGTAAGTTTTCTAGGGCTGCCAAAACCAAAATGCCACCGACTGGGTGGTTTCAACAACAGAAATTTATTTCTCACAGTCCTAGAGGCTGGAAGTTCAAGACCAAGGTGTCAGCAAGGTTGGTTGCTCCTGAGGCTCTTCCTTGGCTTGCAGACAGCTGTCTTGCTGCTGTGGCCTTGCAGGGCCTTTGTGGTACCTGTGCATCCCAGGTGTCCTGTCCTCTTATAAGTACAGTCATATTGGATTAGAGCCTACCTTAATGACCTCATTTTAGTTTAGTTACTTCTTTAGAGGCCCCATGTCCAAATATAGTCACATTGGGGATTAGGGCTTCAACACACAAATTTTGGTGGGAGAGGCCAGGCATGGTGACTCACGCCTGTAATCCCAGCACTTTGGGAGGCTGAGGCTGATGGATCACTTAAGGTCAGAAGTTCAAGACTAGCCTGGCCAAATGGCAAAACCTTGTCTCTACTAAAAATATGAAGAAATTAGCTGGGTATGGTGGCATATGCCTGTAATCCCAGCTACTCAGGAAGCTGAGGCACAAGAATTGCCTGAACTTGGGAGGCAGAGGTTGCAATGAGCTGAGATCACGCCACTGCACTCTAGCCTAGGCAATAGAGTGAGACTCTATCAAAAGAAAAAAATTGGAGGGGAAACAAGTTCAGATCATAATAAAGGGAAATGGGGTTCCTGTCTACAGGCAGAACAGTTTCCATGAGGAACTGAAGGATGTGTAAGGCTCAGCCCTTTAAAGGCTCTCAGCACTGAATTGGAGCAGTTTATGTCCCTAAAATGCAGAGAATGCTTGTCTCTTGGGTAGATTATGGCATAGGGGTCCGGGACAGTGGCAGCAGCCAACCGTCTGGGAAGCTCCCACTTGCAACTTTAGTTTGTATGGTTCCAGTCTAATTCCCATCCCAGAGAAGTCATCAGTGTTGGAAAGGCCATCTCATTTCAGTTGGGGGCGAGAGATACACTGGGTGAAGGTGTCACTTCCAAATTCTTTCTTGGTAAGTGACATGCAAGTCATGGAAGAAATCCAAGCAGACAGAGGTTATTCATCTCTGCTGGTCACATTTTAATTGCTAAATCTATTGGAGATTGCTAGATCAATGAAAGACCATTGTGCCCGATAAATTGCATGTGGAAGTACACTGGCCAGCAGGAAGACAGCAAAGGCACCATCATCCAGCTGGTCCCATGAAGCATGTCCCAAGTTAAGCACAACAGCAATTAGAGAGACCCAGCAACAGTTCAGTTCTTGTTGGATCCCAGGTACTCTGCTAGGACTTTTATGCACATCATCTCATATAACTTCATCTTTACAATGTCCTTATAGGGCAGGTTCTGTTATCTTCATTTTACCAATGAGGACACTGAGGTTTACAAGGGGAAAGTGAGGTCCTGGGGCTGCTAGTACTGCCAGTAAGCAACAGAATATGGGCCTGTCTGATGTCTTTTCTGCATGGAGCCATCATGCATTGATGCTGATTCAATCAAAGAGAGTTGTGTAATGCTTGGCAGAGGGGGTGCAGGGTGACTCTGGCTCTGCAGCCTCTGCCAGGGATGATGTGGGTGAGGAGGTGGCATGGTTCTGTCACATGGTGTAGCACTGCAGTGAGTCACTTCAGCACGATCTTGTTAGACACAGAGATTCTGGAATGGAGAAAATGTTTGACTCATTTACTCATCATTGACAGAGAAGTCATGCATTTGCTGCTTGAGAATCAAAACTCAAAGATTTGAAAACAGTTGTATGCATCTTCTTGAAGGAAGAATGTACCCCTGCTCCATCATTGGCAGCCTCCTTGGATTTTTTGCTGGAGTGCTTCCTTAGCACTGTCTGTTCATGGCACTCTTTCTCAGCAGCCTGTTCTGCTCGTGCAGAAAGTCCTACTGCAGTTGAAACATCCTGGCAGAAAATGATAGAATTGATTCATCTCCACACATGGCCTCTTGTCCAAAAAATTAAGCAAAACTGGCAAGGTAACGACAAGGGATACAAGGCTCTTGTTCTGTAGAACTCTGTTCTCTTGATGGAACTACTTAGTAAATGGGGTTAACTTCATCAGGCTAGCCAGCTCCATATATATATAAACTCAAGAAGTCTGGAATCCATGTCAAACTCATGTTAAAAGGCATGAACTGCCAACCATTACTGTAGGCATAGCCAAATGCATTGTAAATATATCAGTTTTGCTCAGATACAGATATCTGCCTATTTTTTGAGATGCTTCCTTTTGTTTTGGCTTTACCCAACTTCCAAAAATCTGTCTGTCTGCTCATACGGTATGTTATGAGACTTTAAAAGTCTTGATAGGGACAACAAATAAAACAAGTAGGTTTCTTTCAGGCCTAACTAAACTGTTTTTGAGTCTACATTTTACAAAAATAATTTTGCCATTTAATTTTTTTTTTTTTTTTTTTTTGAGATAGAGTCTTGCTCTGTCACCCAGGCCGGAGTGCAGTCAGTGGTACGATCTCAGCTTACTGCAGCTTCCTCCTCTTGGGTTCGAGCGATTCTCGTGCCTCAGCCTCCTGAGTCACTAGCATTATAGCCATGTGCCTCCACGTCCTGCTAATTTTTGTGTTTGTAGTAGAGACAGGGTTTTGTCATGTTAGCCAGACTGGTCTTGAACTCCTCACCTCAGGTGATCCACCCACCTCGGCTTCCCAAAGGGCTGGGATTACAAGCGTGAGCCACCGCGCCTGGCCTGACATTTGAATTTTAAATGTTCCAGATATAAAACATATCTGCCATTTTAGTAAATTAACGAAACTAGCAAAGAGCTAAATAACTGAATTTATATTAATGCGTTTTGTAATAAACAGCCAAGTATAGGTTGTATTTATATTCTGCAATGTGGAAACACAGAAACAACATTTATGATGGTACAAAACAACCTTTCTAAAAATGCTGGGAAAATAGAAGTGCTGCAGAGATCATCTTTGGCATCCAAGCTGTCTCCTCCCATCCTGGAGTTGGTGAAGATGAGGACAGCATTGTGCTCAGAGGCACGAAGGAAGCCGAGTTCCTGTCCAACGCAAACATCCCTGAGAACCTGTGGTATCTCCCACTGCAGAGCCTGTGAAAACAGCCAGGCTGCAAGGATCCTCCTTGGTGGAAATAGCCAGGCAGCTAACGCCAGTGTGCAGAGAAAGGAAACTGGAGCTATTTTAGTTGCTTAACGTCTACCTTTTGTTTGTGGATCGTTTCCTCTCTGACACTTGTGGCTAAAGAAGCAAGTGTTGTTTGAAGGAGATTAGAGTCTTAAGTATTTTTAGCGCTCACTAGAATGTGACATTGTATGGGGGCTGTCTGTGATAAAATCAAAGTGAAAGGTGAACTCGCCACTCACCTGCACGTTGACATTTTAGCAACACGGAGGAAATGGGAAGGTGGCTTTGTGTTAGAGAGTTACGCTGTTCAAATATCCACCATTTAAGTATGCTGTTCTTATTCTTGTACTTCATCATACTTTGTCACTTTGGTTTTGCCTGTCAGTCACATCAACAGTCAGTATGTTTTTTACTATGAAGGGAAACTGCTGAAAGGGGGAGTTCATTATTTCTCTCACCTTTACATTTTGCAACTTTTTACGTATATTCATGATTCTCTCCAGTCACCTTGATAATCCACAATCAGAAAAGTAGGTTGTCAAATATAAATCAGGATTTTTAATTTGCAGTGTAAAAGATCCTGATTCCTGTCTTTGAGGCACTGTTCAGGATTTGGAAACTGAAGCTCCGTGCAGAGCCTCCTAGGCACCATCTCGTCTTGAACTTCCATTCTGAACTCAGCCTTGACTGCTCTGGGTTCACTGTGGAACTTCCATTCCGAACTCAGCCTTGACTGCTCTGGGTTCAAAGAACTAACCTTCTTTCAGAGACATTTGATTTACTCCTCAACCAAACCCACAAAATTTTAGTATCTGCAAAGCTTTTGCTTTTGTGCACCAAAGGACACAGTCGGCAGATTAAAAAGACAACATGCAGAATGGGAGAAGATATTTGCAAATTATGTATGTGATAAGGGATTTATATCTGGAATATATGGAGACTCAACTTCAACTTCAACTCAACAACAAAAAACAACTCAATTAAAAAATGAGCAAAGGGCTTAAATAGACATTTCTCCAAAGAAGATATACAAGTCAGCAAGCACATGAAAAGATGCTCAGCAGCACTAATCATAAGAGAAATGCAAATCAAAACCACAATGAGATACCACCTCATACCCATTAGGATGGCTGCTATGAGAAAAAACCCAAAAGAAAAGACGCATTGGCGGGGACGTAGAGAAATTGGAAGCCTTGTGCATTGTTGGTGGGAGTGTAAAATGACAGTATGACAGGTCCTCAGAAAATCCAAAATAGAATTCCCATAGGATCTAGCAATTTCACTTCCGGGCATATATCCAAAATAATTGAAAGCAGGGCCTGAGAGAGATACTTGTACACCCATGTTCATCGCAGCATGATTTATGGTAGCTGAAACATGGAAGTAACACAGATATCCATCGATGGATGAATAGGTAAAATGTGGTTTGTTTATTTGTTTACAGTGAAATATTATTCTGTAATAATACAAAAATAAATATTTAAACATTTAAAAGGAAGGCAATTTTGATACATGCATCATCATGGATGTACCTTGAGGACATCATGCTAAGTGAAACAAGCCAGTCATAAAAAGACAAATACACAAATGCCATGTGATTCCACATACATGAGGTGCCTACACTAGTCAGATTGGTGGAGACAAAAAGTAGGATGATGCTTGCCAGGACCTGGGGGGTGGGAATTGGGGAGTTATTGTGGGATGGGTACAGAGTTTCAGTGTTAAAAGATGAAAAGAGTTTTGGAGATTGGTGGCACAACAATGTGAATGTACTTAACACTACTGAACTATACAATTAAAAATGGTTACGATGGTAAATTTTATGATATGTGTATTTACCACAATTGATAATAAAATTTAAAAAATTATTTAACCACTGCCTTTAAAAGGTATAATCTTAAGTAAGATCTTTTTACTTAAATATGGTAAATATAGTTTCGCCAAATGCCTTACTTGTATTATATTTTTGAGTAAAATATTTTCAACCTAAAAAGGTTCACTGATGCCTGAAACATTTTTAGTGGGTAAATATTTGACAGTGAAATAACTTATATTTTAGGCCATTTACCCTCCCTCTGCACGTATTTTCTTTCTCCTTTGTATGTCATACCATTTGACTGCCCTGTTTTGACCCCCTTGTTTGATCCTTGTGAGCTAGAGTTATAAAGGATTCTGTTGTTTTCCATTTTTTCTATACTACCATATTTATTGTATTTACTTACTTCAATACATTAAGATTGCCAAACAGGACTCCAGCCAAAACTCTGAAAGCAGGTAGCATGTCTTTGCTGAGAGAGCCAACAATTAAGAACAGACATCTTGTATTTAATGAGATCTCCTGGTTTAGAGGCTGTGTGGTCTTTCTCATCCATTTACAACTTCTGTACAACTTTGGGCAAGTCACGCAAAAGGACTTGCCAATCAACTTTTCTGAGTTCTGTTTCCTTAGAAGTCAAATAATATCCTTACCTATCTACTTAACTAAGGTTTTGAAGAGTTAATGTATTAATAGAATTTGTAATAGTACTTACAAAAATAGTAAGGATTTTCAAATATTTTAAGTCCTATATAGATGAATATTTTTAAGTGAATGGTTTTGTCATGGGAATAATTCGGTAAACGTCTAAATAATACCTGACCCGTTGATGTGGAGGACCACACAGGCTTACTACAAAGACTTGAATTCAACAGACATTTGACCTGTATTTGTGATACAAAAATCTTGTTTTTCCCCTTAAAAATTGTACTTACTAGCCAGTTGCCATATTAGAGAAGCTCGTGGTGCAATGTCTAATTTTAGAGGAAAAGGGCCTTGAATCATGAACACAGCTTAGCTCCCTCCTCCTTTTACTTTACAAACATGGACCCAAGGTAAATGGACTTCCCTCACAAGCCAGCTGTGAGTTTGTTTGTCAATAATAATTTGGTTCTCTTGGTTCTTAGAGGATGATAGTTTTATAGCTGTTACTTACAAAACCAATGTTTTCCTTAGTATTGAGCTACCTCTTTATTTAAACTATTAGAAAGTGTGTCACCATATATATATATCACTAGGACATATATGGTAATGAGAGCCTAGATTAGGTGGCCTAAATACTATGATACCTTAGAAGAGGTAATAATATCACCAGGGAAACTTAGTTTATAACCAAACTGACAGAATCTCTGTATTTGTCAGAGAGTGTCCCTGTAACTTTGGTAGGTATGTTTTAACTGTTTTATGTGTCTGAATTAAACCGTGTTGTTTGTAAAACTTTCCTATGTGATGTAATCTCTGGTGACTTTAATTATATATTAGAAAATAAGATGTTTTCAAGTGACTCTGGTACTGAGGAAACTAATTTTATATTTGGGTATTTTGAGCTGCAGACATGGGTCTGACATCCCACATGGCTGCAGGAAAGCTGGATAGCATTGGTTTGCAGTTACTGTGCTCCTTCTGTGGACTCCTGTCTCTGTGGCTGGGTCCAGCCTGCTCCAGCAGTGTTGAGCATAGTTTGCTTGTTGAATGTAGAAGGGATATTAGGAGGACATAGGCTTTGCCTGGATTTGAATCCATCCCGGGGTCCACCAACACTAACCTGTACAACCTTGGGGAAGTTATTGAACCTCCAAGGGCCCCAGATTATAGGAGCATAAAACATACTTTTGATCTTTGTGACCAACATACCCTAATGTGGCACCCCCCACCACCCCCAGTGATTCACATCCTTGTATGAGCCCTTCTCCTTGAGTGAGTTGGAACTTGGAACTTGCTTCTAACTTACAAGATATGGCAAAGATGATGGGATGTCACTCCCTGTGATTATAAAAGATTGTGAAATGCAGGTGGCCCCTAGGATGCGAGGATTATCTCTGCTCAACGGTCAGTAAAAGGCCAGGTCTCTCAGTCATGAACCTGCCAGAGAAGCAATTTTCAACAACCCCACTGAGCCTGCCCAGTCAAACCTCTGGATAGAAACACAGTCTGCTGACACCTTGATTGCAGCCTTGTGAGACCCTGAGCAGAGGACCCAGCTAAGCTGTGCTTGGACTCCCAACCCATGGAAACTGTGAGATAACGAATGTATGTGTTTATGTTTAAACTACTAAGTTAATGGTAATGTGATATGCAGCAACAGAAAATTAATACACTACTCAATAGATTATATGTAAACTCAAGAAGGTAACTTGTGGTCCTCATGTGTTCTGGCCTAATTCAGAACCATATGGCCAGAATTCAGGGCAGCCACCAGCCTCTGGAAAGTGAGGAAAGAATACTAGAAAGGAGAAAGCCAGAGAGGGCCAGCCATAAATTTTGTGGATAAATTCTGGCTAAATCTCTGGCTCAGCCTTGAACCACGCATGAAAAGGACAGATACCAAGCAGCCTGGCTAAGAACTAAAGAGCTGAACTGAGATTTGATTGCTGCTGAAGAAACAGGACTTCAAGTGAATCCAGTCAGCTTATTGCCCATGAAGACAAAGTAACTTACAGTCTCCTGAGGAATATGAGGGAATCTAGAACCTCCTAAGCATAACACTCACAATGTCGAGGATGCTGGCCAAATTTATTTAACATATGAAGAACCAGGAAAATGTGACCTATTCTCAAGGAAAAAGACAGTCAATAGAAACCAATATCTGTAGATGACTGAGATGTTGGAATTAGCAGATAAGAATTTTACCACTGCTTGTAACTATGGTAACAACATAATGGGAAATATGCTCATAATGAATGAAAAAATGGAAAAATCTCATATGGTTAATAAGAACTATAAATGAGAACCAAGTAGAAATTCTAAAATGGAAGAACACAATAGCCAATATAAAAATTTCACTGATGGGCTCAACAATGGAATGAAGGTAACAAAAGAAAAAGGCAGTGAAGTTGAAAATAAATCAATTTGAAATACCCAGTTTCAAGAAGAAGAGAAAAATTTTGGAAGAAAAAAGTAGATCCCCAAAGATTTATTTTTTCTATTTATTTTTTTTCTTTTTATTCTGGGACTCTATTGACTCCAAAATAAGAGAGAAAAGTATTTGAAAAAACAAGGGCCAAAAGTTTTTCAAATTTTGTGAGACAAACTTTACAAATTAAAAAAGTTTGGTGAATCTAAATCAAAGTAAATAAAAAGAAAACTATGCATAGGTACATAGGTGCATTATAATGAAATTACTTAAAAATAGACTTCATGAGAAAATCTTATACACAAGTAGAGAAAAATGCCATATTTTCTGCAGGGTAGCAACATTTTGAAAGTGAATCACTTTATCATCAGAAGCAGTAGAATCTGGGTAACAATGGAACATCTTTAAAGTGCTAAAAGAGACAAAACAACTGTTAATTCAGAATTACCTACCCAGCAAAAATATCCTTCAAGGATAAGGCAAAATAAAGACATTATCAAGCAAAATATAAAGAATTGCCATTAGACCTCCACAAAAGAAACACTAATAGAAATTCTTCTGGCTGAAGATAAGTGATACCAGATAGAAAGTTGGACTCTTAGAAAGACACAAAGAGTAGCAGAAATGGTACATAGCTAGATAAACATAAAAAACTATTTTTTCTCTCAATTTGTTTCCAATATATGTGGTATGTTTCTTTCCAATATATGAGACTACTTCCAATATATGTGATTGCTTAAAAATTATTATATTGTCTTTGGGGTTTATAATCTCTATATATGTAATACGTAAGACAACTATAGCATAAAGCATGGAAGGGCTGGGTAAATGGACCTATGTGATTGTAAGGTATCCCCACATTTGATGTGAAGGGTTGTAATACTTAATCTAATTTGACTGTAAAAGTTAAGGTCACATATTATAATTGTTAGAACAGCCATTAAACCAAATAATGCAAACAGGTACAGATAATCCAGTGGTTAAATTTTTAAAACCCGAAAGTAAAGTAAGAACAGAGAAACAATAAACAGAAGCAACAACAGGAAACAAACTGGTTTATCTAAGTTCGGCCGTATCAATAATTACATTAAATGTTAACAGACTAAACACTCCAGTTAAAAGGTAGAGATTGTCAGAATGGATAAGAATGTTATCTATAAGAAACTATTTTAAATAAAAAGACAGATACTGATTAAAAGTGAATGAGTAGAAAAAGATACCATTTAAACAGTAAGCATGAGAAAACTGGAGTGACTGTATGGGTAGCAGATAAAATAGCCTTAAGTATTACTAGAGTTTAAGATGGACATTTCATAATGATTAAAGAATCAATACATCAGGAAGATTTCATACTCATGTATACGTGTATGTATCTAATAACAGAACTTCAAAATACGTGAAGATTTGACAAAATTAGGAGAGATAGACACATCCACAATCATATTGGAGAACAGCATGACTGAGAACAATCTCTCAGAACAACTAGACAAAAAAATCAGTAAAGAGATAGAGGATCTGACCAACACTACCAACCACCCATATAAATGATATTTATAGAACACTGTATCCAACCACTACAAAGTACACATTGTTTTCTAGTACAGTGTGGTGTTTACCAATACATCTCGATATACTTAAAAGGATTTATATCATATGTATATAATGTGTTACATTAGAAATCAACAATAACAACATGTCTAGGACAACCCTCAAATATTTGATAAACAACATACTTTTAAGTAATCTAAGTCAAAAAAGAAATCACAAAGGAAATTAGAAACTATTTTGAATTGAAGGAAAAAAATATACAATATATTAAAATTTGTGGGATGCAGCTACACCAGTCCTTAGAGGAAAATTTATAATTTTAAATGTCATATTAGAAAAAAACTAAAGGTTGAGAATCAAAGACTTAAGATTCCATCTTAAGATGCTAAAAAAAAGTAGAATAAAGTAAATCCAAGAAAGAGATATAATAAAAATAAAAGCAGAGATCAGTGAAATTGAAAGCAGAAAGATAGTAGAGAAAATGGATAAAATCAAAGCTCTATCTTTCACATGATCAACCACATGATCACCTTATATCTAGATTGATCCAGAGAAAAAGAACATAAATTAATAATCAATTTTAAAAGATGGCTTATTAATATGATTCTATAGACATTAAGATAATGAGGAAATGTGAACTTTTTACCAACAATTTTGAAAACTTAGATGAAATGGAGAAATTCCTTGAAAAATACAACTTACCATTTGACACAAGCTGAAACAAAAATCTGCATCACACATCTGTTGTGGTGGTGATGGTAATTGCGGTGAATATTTATCATTAGTGTATGCATTCATCCATTCAGCTGAATAATTTAAGTGCCTGCTGTGTGCTACAGGAATAGCTGAAATCGGAGCTAGTATTGGGATGTAGAAAATAAACAGGTAAACAAATTCATACAATATTTCAGATATCAGTAAGTTATCATAAGGAATATTTTGGGGACATGATTAAGAGTGATGTAACAGGGCAGTTAGTTTCGATTCCGACTTGAGGAACTCCACTCTGTGCTAAGGAATAAATGCTCAGGAGGATTTGGCCTTGTGACAATCTGGGGGAAGAAAATCCCAAGCAAGGGACCCCTATTGCAAAGGCCTGAGATCAGGACCAACTTGTGATCAAGGACAGAGAATGGCAGATACATCATTTCTGTAAGAAAACTTCCAGGTTAGTCTTCTCTCTGCTGTCTCTCCAGATTTACTGTCTTACAGAAACAGTATTAGGGTGAGGTTCTGGCTAACTGTGATTTCTTTCCTTTTTTAAAGTTTTATTCTAAGTGTGAGATTTTTGTTTTGGTAAATGTTTCTTATGTTAAGTACCCAATTTGAAACACTTATTATCTCTATCTCTGGATTTTTTTTTTTTTTCTGTAGTACGTAAGAACCAGCCCTCAGAATCTGACCGTGTATACCAGTGAGGAAGCGACAGCACAGTAGGGAGACAGGGGCCTACTCACACTGATGTGCCTTTGATGGGTGGAGCTGAGACAAAAGTCATCCCTGGGGGTTCTGCTGTTGTGTTAGGAGTCACCTGCTCCTGACTGTGTTGGAGGGGCTGCTCCTGCTTCCAGCCTCGTGGCAAGTATAGACTTGTGTTAGACCTCCCCAGCAGGCTCCCTGCACATATGAAGGTGGAGATCGCTTATGTAGACCCAGAGTCTAGGTTTTGGATCTTTCATAACAGTTCAGAGTGTTGGCCACATTTTAAAATATCTAATTGTCAGTACTGAGAGGATCACACAGAATAACCTAGAAAACACACACATTTCCCAAGGCCACTGTTTGGCCTGTAACTATAGAGGGCAATGAGTGATTTGTGTCTGCAGATTGAGGTCAGTTGGAAATCTTTCAGCCCAATCACAGGCCTTGATTATTTTTAGTCAATGAATATAAAACAGATAATCTTAGATTATGTGAAGAAAACCACACTTAGTTCCATCAAATTCAAGTTTGTTTCATATTTCTCATAAACTAAATCATTAAGTGCTGAGAACAGCAAATAACACATTTCTGATATGAAAGAGAAATGTATTCCAAATAATATTGAAAAGGACTGATTTCTTTAAAAAGGACTCATTCAAACATATAATTTTTTTTCCAAAATTTATTGTTTTGGTAGAAATAATTATAATAAAAGAAGCACGATATTTTTTGTGTTTTTCTATTTAGCACTCCACATTTGCCAAGGAACAAATGTTAAGGAACCACTGTAGTAATTTTAAGCTGTGGAATTGGGTGACAGTAAAAGCTTCCAGTAACTAAAAAATTTCTTAACAATGATTTTTAAGAGAGGATAGAATATCATTGGAGAGAGAGTAGACAAAATAAGAGTCTGATTTCTTAATGGAAACTTTGTAAACAATAGCAATGGTAGCTCATAAAAGCTTTTACTTTTCATTACACAGTTTTAATAGTTGATAGAACAATAAGCCTAGTAAGTCTTCCTTATTTGTGTGGTTTGTATTTTATTTCCTTCATATATTCTGAGTAGTACTTTGCACTTGACGCATCTGCTTTTGCTATTCTCTTAAGAATATTGCCATAATCCTGCTAGAAACTTGTAATGAAGCATAGATGCTCCAAATGAGCTGTCATCCTGGGTGGAAGTCTATTCTCTGGATGTGTAGGACCAGTACCTCTCCAAGAGATGTTACTGTGCAGAGGGAATGCATTTCATACCCTAGACCTGTGCCAAAGGATTTTTATAATTTCCAGAAGGTTAAGATGTCTGCAGCTTCCACGTCTCATGGGAGCACATCACCATTAAATCATTTTCGGTTGTAGGAGTTTTTATATTTTGTTTGTGGTTGCCATATATGGGAAGAAGATGATACTTGAGTATGCTTGTCTAAGAAGTGTCTAAAGCTGTTGGCATCAAGAGCACAATTATTATGTTCAAAACAGATCTAGATAGGGCAACTGAAGCTAATGAGAAACCTGATTGTGCCTTCTGCCGGCAGCGTTGACCTGAGCCCTAGGCACCAGCATTCTTATGCAAGAACCCCAAGGGCCCCTCCTCTGTGGGCTGCAAAGCAGGGCCAGATTAGTTTTACTTCTGATGAGACCCAAAGGTGCAAAGGACAGCCGTCTCCATGCAAGGCCTAAAAGAGGGAGGGATTTCAGTCATTAGTCAAACGCTGGTGCTCAGGGAAGCAATCTGTAGAAACTTCCTGAAAGATCCGTGTACGGAAGTGAATATTGTAACCTATGCATCTGCAGGGAGACCCCAACATGAATGGGAGCTAGAAAGGAAACAGTGCTCATTGGTCATGAAGCACTGCTTGCTTCTGGAGATAATATTGTGTTAATAAGTAGTTTTTAAGTTACATATTAATCATAAACTATATATTTTTAAATGGTCCGTATCTTAGAAGTTCTCTGTGGTCCTTTGCTTCCAACTTTCTTTTAGGGGCAAAAAATAAAAATAATCCACAGAACACTGAGGAAAGCAACACAATTTCCATGATGAATTAAAATAGAAATGTTGATGCATAGCAAAGATAATTACTCTGTGTACAGAATCTACCTTATAATCCCACCTCATGGCATTCTAGTTTCTCCTTCTCCCTTATGCTTTTGCAACCATTAAATTGTTTCCAGGCGTTATACAGTTGACTGTTACGTGTGTGGGAGTCTTTAGTGAAAATGGAAATAGACATCCACCTGAAAATTGCCTGGACCTGTTCATAGTGGTCTCCGTGCCATGCAAGTGAACTGGATTTCTTTGACGATATTGATGAGAATGTTACCTAATCTTCACCTCTTCCTAGGAACACACTTTACCATATGTCCCTGTGAAATAAGTGTTAAGAGAGTGAAATAAATAAATCGCATTATGTACACAGGCCCTTTCTGCCCAGTCTCGCCATTCAGAAATGCACTCATTTAATCTCCTAGTTGTGAACACTTGCTGGGGCCCATCACGCGCCCTGGCTGGCACTGCGCAGTGCTGAGCAACTCAGATGGATACAGCTCCTCCTGGTATTGAGGAGGCCCCATCTAAGAAGATACGCAGATGTTACCATGAAGCCAAGGAGCATGCCAGGGCCGAGGCACAGGGGGAGAGGCAGCCGTTTCTTTTCTGTGAGATGTAGTGTTGAAATGGGCCTTGAAAGATGGATGGGTCATGAGGACAGGACAGTTCAGCGAGAGAGGACACTCCGTGCTGAGGCTGAGGTGGGGCTGGCGGGGAGAATCAGGGCCACTGAAAGAGCAGGATGCCACACTGCACACACCATTTGAGTAGGATCCTGCTTACAATTATGCAGCAAGTGACGGTGAATACAAACCAAGCTTCTTTCCAATGCCAATAATGCCATACTGGCCTCCCCATCTGTTCCTCTTGAGGCATGCAAAAGGCCAAGTTAGAAAGGCTTGTTATCAAAGAGACAAAAAGCAAATGCTGGCAAGGATGTGGAGAAAGGGGACGCTTATGCACGCTTGGTGGGCATGTAAATTAGTATAGCCATTATGGAAAAGAGCATGGAGGTTCCTCAGAAACCAAAAAATAGAACTACCATATGATACAGCAGTCCCACAGCTAGGTATTTATCCAAAGGAAATGAAATTAGTATGTTGGAGAGATGTCTGCACCCCCATGTTTATTGCAGTATTATTCACAATGGTCAAGATATGGCATTACCTTAAAGAAATAAAAGTAGAACTACCATTTGATCCAGCAATCCCACTACTGGGGATCTACCCAGAGGAAAAGAAGTCGTTATTCAAAAAACAGACTTGCACACGCATGTTTATAGCAGCACAATTCACAATTGCAAAATCATGGAACCAACCCAAATGCCCATCAGTCAACGAGTGGGTAAAGAAAATGTGCTATATACATATGGTGGAATACTATGCAGTCATAAAAAGGAATAAATTAACAGCATTTGCAGTGACCTAGATGAGATTGGAGACTATGATTGTAAGTGATGTAACTCAGGAATGGAAAACCAAACATCATATGTTCTCACTGATATATAGGAGCTAAGCTATGAGGACACAAAGGCATAAGAATGATACAATGGACTTTGGGGACTTGGGGAGAAGAGTGGGAGGGGGTTGAGGGATAAAAACAACAAATATGGTGCAGTATATACCACTCGGGTGATGGGTGCACCAAAATCTCACAAATCACAACTAAAGAACTTATGTAACCAAATACCACCTGTACCCTGATAACTTATTGAAAAATAAAGATATGGAATCAGCCTAAGTGTTCATCAACGGATGAATGGATAGAGAAAATGTGGTGTATATACACAATGGAGTACTATTCGGCCATAAAGGAAAAAATGAAATCCTGTCATTTACAGCAACATGGATGGAACCGGAGGCCATTGCGTTAAGTGAAATAAACCAGGCACAGAAAGAGAAATAATGCAGGTTCTCACTCTTATATGGGAGCTAAAAAAGTGGATCTCGTGGAGGTAGACAGTAGATTGGTGGTTACCAGAGGCTGGGTAGGGTGGAGGGGAGAGGGAGGAAGAGGGAATGCCTAATGGATATAAAAGTTCAATTAGGTCGAAGGAATAAGTTCTAGTGTTTGGTAGCATAGTAGGGTGACTATTGTTATTTTTTTTTTTTTTATTTTTTATTTTTTTTGAGACGGAGTCTCGCTCTGTCGCCCAGGCTGGAGTGCAGTGGCGCAATCTCGGCTCACTGCAAGCTCCGCCTCCCGGGCTCACGCCATTCTCCTACCTCAGCCTCCCCAGTAGCTGGGACTACAGGCGCCCGCCACTGCGCCCGGCTAATTTTTTCTATTTTTAGTAGAGACGGGGTTTCACCATGATCTCGATCTCCTGACCTTGTGATCCGCCCGCCTCGGCCTCCCAAAGTGCTGGGATTACAGGCGTGAGCCACCGCGCCCGGCAGGGTGACTATTGTTAACAATAACTATTGTATAGTTTGAAATAGAAAATGTTTTAAATGTTCACAATACAAAGAAATGATGTTTGAGGTTAAAGATATCCCAAATACCCTGATTTGATTATTACACTTTGTAAGCTTTTATCAAAATACAACATGTACTCCATAAATATGTACAATTATATGTATCAATTTTTTTAAAGAAAAAAGAAGAGGCCACGCAGTTTGCATGCCTTTGCTCTCGCCTATGTCATTCTTCCTCGTACCTTTGCACAGGTGTCCTGTTTCTCTCACCACCTCAGCGCTCCGTCCTCAGCCATGGGAACATGTGACCGCCTTTTGTTTCTGTGGAAGGTGACACTACTAACATGATGCGGTGGTTTATTTCTGTCTTCCCTCACTGAGACATACATTCTGTGAGTGCAGGGAAGGAGTTTGCTGTCTTTTTTGAGGCTCCCCTTCCTTTGTGGAGAACAGTGCCTGGCATGTAGTCAGTTTTTAGTAAAATTTTTGACAAACAAATGAGTGATAGAGCCTGGTAGCACAGTAGAAACTGACTCAGAGACAGCACAACAGAGAGGGAAGAAGTATTTAAGATAATTCAGACAGGAAATGCAAAGGGCCTGGATAAAAGCACGGGTAGCCAGGTGTGGGAGGCAAGGAGGGAGATGCGATTTTAGTACTGTCATAGCAAGAACTGAAGTGCTTCAGGAGCAGTGCAGTGAAGGCGGCAAGTGAGATGGAAGTGGCAAAGGATCCAACCTTTGAAGAATATCCAGAAGGGTCTGCAGATGCAGATGACGACGCAGAACCAGTTGGAGCTGAAGTGTCTGCAGGAACCGCCCTGGCAGTTGTCTGGAGCTCACAGGGTGGTGCAGTCACACGGATGGTTTGAAAATGACCACCAGTAGGTAGTAGTTGGGGAAATAGGAGTGGATGAAAAGCAGAGATGAAGAGGAGAGGCAGAGCACCGCACCCAGGATGGGAAGCAGCCCGAGAGTGTGCAGAAACTAGCATAGCACAAGGAGGGAGGAGTCTGCCTGGTGGGAACTCATGGGACCTTTGGACGTGATCATCAGAACACTGGGCGATTCACACAGGTGCCACACTAGGCAGAAGGCCTGTGGCAAGGAAGGTGGGGTGACCAAGACTAGGCAAAAGGAAGTTGAAGTGGAACCTGTTCTTTCAGTAAACTTGATTGGGCAGGGTGTGTGTGTGTGTGTGTGTGTGTGTGTGTGTGTGTGTGTGTCTGTGTGTCAGTGTGGCATCTTTGTGTGATGGCTCCATGATGGGAGAGGTAGGCAGGTGTCTTTGATAAGGAGGTGCTGGAGATCTATACAAGAGCTCAGGGTGACCTCCCCAAGGCTGGCTCCAGCACTCCAGGGAGGGCTGAGTTTGGGGGAAGCAGTTTTCCTTTGGAGAGTGAGACCCAGTGTCTGAGGGCTGGCTCCTGCCTGCGACCTCCACTTTTTCTCAGTTATGGGGTAAGATCATCTGCTAACACGGAAGGGAGCAAAGGTGGAGTAACCCAGGAGGCCACAGGATGGGAATACATGTTTGGCATTTGCAGATGGGAAAAGCAAACAGAAGGAATGAGAAGAAGGATTTCTAAACAATCACTTTGCAAAACTGTTTGCCAGTGACTTCAACAGATGGACACACACCCCATGACCCAAGCACCTCCAACTGTGGGCACTTCCAACAGGGGCACCAAGTCATGCACATGAGTATTCACAGCAGCACTGTTAACAGCATCCCCAGGCTCACCCCAGCCGAATCCCTTTCCACAGTCGAGCACATAAAGCGTGGTGTATTCACACCGAGTGCCACTGCACAGCAGCGGGCTACACACAGCAGTGGATGAGTCTCCAAGCAAAAGAAGCCAGATACCATGATACAAAACCCCAAAACAGGCAGAGCCAGCCTCCGCTCATGCCACCAGGAGAGTGGCTGCTGTCAGGAGAGGATGGGGAATCAGAACATTGGCCCGAGGATCCTTGGTGGACTTGGCCACGGTGGCAGGGAAGAGGAACAGAGTTAGGAGTGCCGGAGGCTGGAAGCGTGGGCTCTGGGTGAGCCCTGAATCTGTCTTAGAGGCACCGGGCAGGATGGAAACATGTAGGCAGAGGAATATTCTCTTTTCTTCTGAAGACATACTCCTGGTTTCTGCTGAGGGAGAGGATGGGCTGCAGGAAGGATGACACTGCAGGAGGAGGAAGAATCAGTGGGAAGTGGTGACAGCTAGCAGGACACCCATTCTCTTGGACTGGGGGATATTCTGCTGCAAGTAGCAGATGCTATTAAATCTCTTGGCTTGATTTGCATGTTATCCTTCCTGTTTGTTAAGGAGATTCCCTGCTGCTTTGGCATCTTGGATTCCCCAGGGGACTGTGGGATGGATCGTGTCACGTGCCTCTAAGGGCTTCTTTGAACAGTGCTCCCTCTGGGTCCTGAGCGCAGCCCGGGTACGGAGAGGTGAGAGGTTTGCCCATGATGTGTCAGTACTGGTGATTGGCAGCTTGTATACATGCACCAGTGTACAATTTTAAAAGAAGCAGTATCTTCCTGCATTATTTAAAAAAACTAAAAAGATTATAAACCTCTGCACATATTTCTAGCTAAAACAATTTTAGCAGAAAAATTAATCCTTAACAAATATTGATATTTACTGAAGTGGGAATATGAAACCATGTAGTTATGTAATATTTACTGAACTGGGATATACATATTGGAAAATACAAAGAGATCTCCATGTAAAAACCTCTATTTAAAAATACTAGGACTGGGTGTGGTGGCTCACACCTGTAATCCCAGCACTCTGGGAGGCAGGTAAATCACGAGGTCAGGAGTTCAAGACCAGCCTGACCAATATGGTGAAACCCCATCTCTACTAAAAATACAAAAATTAGCTGAACATGGTGGTGGGCACCTGTAGTCCCAGCTACTTGGGAGTCTGAGGCAGGAGAATCGCTTGAACCTGGGAGGTGGAGGTTGCCTATAGCCAAGATTACGCCACTGTACTCCAGCCTGGGCGACAGAGTGAGAGTCTGTTTCAAAAAAACAAACAAAAAACGAAAACTAGGATCACAAAAAAAGTGTTAAGTATTTGAGGTGAGGGATATGTAAGCTTGCTTGACTTAATTATTCTACGTTGTATTTACAGATCATAACATCACTTTGTATCTCATAAATTTATACGATTATAAGCTGTCAATTTGTAATGAAAATGAACTAGGAACACATTAGTGTTGTTTCAAGGCATTTTGTTCTCAGGTAGAAAAAAAAGGACTTGAACAGCAACTTTTGTTTCTCCTCATAACTTTCCATGAAGCATGCCCAGTGTTTTCCTTTCTGTAATTAACAAGAATGATAATGATACAAACTGTTTTCCCTGCCAGCATGCCTGTGCCCACCTGTGAAGAGGCCTTTAATTTTACCAAGTGGAACATCAACAACCGCAGGGAATCATTTGATTGACCTAAGGCACCAGCATTTGATGGGAGTCGTTTCAACCTTTCTTAGGAGCCTCAAGAATAAAGCAGAATCAATAGCAGAAAATACAGTGATTTTATATTTACCTAACAGCAAATAGCAAGTAAAAGCTTCCCATACCTTGGGTACAGGCCTATGATGTGTGGTTTGTGCAGTCCCTGGGAGAACTCTTTTTTTCTTGTTTTGGATTTGGGATTGAAATGGCGACATATCACTTAAATTCGAATTTTCCTCCTCCATCTGCCAGGATGACATGAGCCGGGATACTGCTTCCAGCAAACATGCTCCTTACACACAGGGGTCAGCACTGCCTTATTACAGTGACCATATAAAAACATAGCTTGTTCTCGACAGGAGGATTCACTTTTGAAATTAAGACGATACAGGAACATCTAAGGTTCAGAATCCCCACGTTTCGTATTTCACGGATGACTGGGATGGATGTATTCTTTTTTTTTTTTTTTTTTTTTTTTTGAGACAGAGTCTCACTCTGTCACCCAGGCTGGAGTGCAATGGCATGATCTCGGCTCACTGCAACCTCCACCTCCCTGGTTCAAGCAATTCCCCTGCCTCAGCCTCCTAAGTAGCTGGGATTACAGGTGCATGCCACCAACCACGGCTAATTTTTTTTTTTTTTTTTTCGTAGAGACAGGGTTTCACCGTGTTAGCCAGATTGGTCTCGAACTCCTGACCTCAGGCAATGGGGTGGATATATTCTTTCTGGTGTGATTTAGCAAACCTTGCAAGGTGCCAGGTGCTCCCAAATTATTCCTGTAAGATCAGGATGTCATCATCTCCTTCAGCCCCTCCTGAAATTCCCCAGAATTATAGTCGT
This sequence comes from Chlorocebus sabaeus, assembly GCF_047675955.1. Classification (NCBI taxonomy): domain Eukaryota; kingdom Metazoa; phylum Chordata; class Mammalia; order Primates; family Cercopithecidae; genus Chlorocebus; species Chlorocebus sabaeus. The sequence goes on from NC_132924.1 coordinate 10,756,292, forward strand.
TCTTTTGTATTAGTATTTGAGCCTTGTTTCTCCAGGCCTCTCTCAGCCTAGGAGGGAACTCAGGAGCACAGAGGGTGGATCTGAGATGGTGTCTTGTTCTGTTGCCCAGGCTAGAGGGCAGCTCACTGCAGCCTCGAACTCCTGGGCTCAATCAATCCTCCCATCTCAGCCTCCTGTGTAGCTGGGACCACAGGTGCACATCACCACACCAGCTAATTTGTTTGTATTTTTAGTAGAGATGGGGTTTTGCTGTGTTGCCCAGGCTGGTCTCAAACTCCTGGGCTCAAATTATTTGCTTGCCTCAGCCTCCCAAAGTGCTGGGGTTACAGATGTGAACCACTGCACCCAGCCAACTCATTTAATTCCTACACCAACCCTGCAGTAGGCATGCTATCATTATCCCATTTAAAATGAGGGAACCAAGGCACAGAGAGGTTTGGTATATGAGCAGGTTCGCACAGCAGGTGGTAGGTAGCAGGGCGGGCAGGCTGCTGCAGAACCTGTGCATCCTTGTCTTTCTGTAGGGTGGTACTGACTGTGAGAAACACACATTCACCCGTCTAAACCCAAAGAATGGACTTGGAGACAAGTAAAACAGCGGAAGCGAGACTTTTAATGGCGGTCTTGCGAGATCGGGCGTCTGGTAGGCAGAAACACCCGGGGCAGGTACAGCAAGTAATTTATCTCCTAGCACGGAAGTCCCTCCCCAGTTTCTCAGTGGTTGAGGAATATGGGGTTACAATCTTCCCCGACGTCACCTAAGTTTCATTATCTCCCTTTAAGGTTATACCCTGTCCCCTTCCCTGCTTAAGTTTCAATTTCCCAATAACAAAATTTTCTTCCCTTTTATGGGCTGACCCCTGCTCTACATTGTGTTTGCTTATCGTGACTTTCTAGATGCATGAGCCGTGCGGTTTGTTACATTCTCAGGCTGGCTGCCCGTACTTAGATTTATCATGCCTTGAAAATGGACCATTTAAAATGTTTTCTTACATGTCAACACATTTAGCCTCAAGAAACCTAACCAGGTGACAGGATAACTGAATTCTCTCAGGACCCTGGCGTGCCCTACAGGAGTGAGACCAAGATCTAGGTAGTTCAGGTCTGGTTCTGGGGGTGATGTCAGGGTCTCCAGGCTCCTCTTAGGCTACCGACTGTTGGTTAGGGGAGTGATTAGAATGATGGTGAGAAGAAAACTTCAGAATAACCTGCCCACCAGTGAGGGCACTGGGTTTTGTACTTTTCGTGTTACTACTCATTTAATCCTAACAGTAAACAAGAGAGGCAGGTAGTATTTTTGTCCCTGTTTTACAGATGGAGAAATTGAGGCACGGAGAGGTTAAGCAACTTATCCACTATCACACAGTTAATGGTGGACGCCGAACTCTAAGCCCTGCAGTCTGGCTCCAGGGTGTGAGTGGGGCCACCATGCTGTGCACTCATCTCTTGCTCTACTTTTCTAAGCTGTTCTGGCTTATGATCTTTTTGGTCATCATCTTAAAAATACAAGTGTATTTAGAGGAAATTACATGTAATCATCATGTAAAAGATTAATAGGTTAAAATGTAGGTTTAAAAATTTAATTCAGAGTAGCCTCATTATACTAAAATGTTAGCCTCCTGGTGTCTCTGGAAAATGAGAATATGATAAAGAAATAACTATATTAGGTGATTGAGGATTTATCCCGTTACATACAAATCTCTTAAGAAATTACTTAAGCACTTTAGAGGGAAATCTTTCTAGAATGAATCACAAACTTTTCTGAATTCTCAGACTTGACCCTGACTCTTTCAGGAAACTTTGGGCTTATTGATTAGTGGAAAGGGAATCAGATAACTTTGGTGACAAAGTTAGGCAGGCTCTACAAAGTGACCGCCAGGGCCTGGATTGAGGATGGGGCACAGGCCAGGCCCAGGCAAGCAAGTCAGGAAGGGCACCCCTCTGACTTGAGTTAGATATTCCAGCTCTGCATGGTTTGAGTCTGTGTTCTGAATGGGTAAGATTTCCAGCAAGCCACATTCTCCATAGATGAGATGCCACTTTATACTTCAGTTACGGAAGGAAATGTCAAAAGTTGTAATATTATTGTAATGTGTTTTATTGTTGTACAGATACCTGCAGGTTTATAAAATAAACATCATCTTCATTGTAAGCTAATCATTTGGAGGAAATGTAGAGCACATAGCAAAATTAAATCCAGGTTTATTTGAAGTAAAATTGTAAAAAATTAAACCATAAAGCCACTTGAAAAACTTCGAATCAAATCCCTTTCTTAGTATGCCACATGGTGAGAAACCAAAAAAGGGCAGAGAGAACCCTGGCAGATTGAATCAGATAAAATTTTACCTTCTGAAAAAGTAAAATTTAGAAAATTCAAGGCCATGACAAACTAGGGGAAATATTTACTCTATATATGCTGTATAGAGGATATTGCTAAGAGCACATGGACACCACAATAGGAAAAAAAATGGATGTGAACAACCAATTCTCTCTCTCTCTCTCTCACATACAAACACATAAATAAATAATAACCATTAAACATTGCTAATCCTAATATGTGAAAAAATGTAGATTTTTAAAGTATTCAGAACACTTTCACTTTGATAAAAAACAAGCATGGTCATTGGCACTCCCTGTTGTTGAATGGGGGAGAGGGGCTGCTGAGGACTTCAACTAATAGCCTTTCTGAAAGCCTCTTCACAACATGAATCACAGTTTTTAAGAACGTTATTTTTTTGTGGTAGGAACACTGAACATGAGATCTTCCCTCTGGACAAGGTGTGAAATGCACAAGAGTGTTGTCACTCTGAGTACAGCCTGTGCAGCAGATCTCTAGAGCTTATCCTGCATCAATGGAAATTTGTACCCCTTCAGCAGCAACTCCTATTTCCCTCTCCCCTCATCCCCTGGCAGCCACCTTTCCACTCTTTGGTTCTATAATTTGACTATATTAGAAGAAATCCACCTGGTTTTCCTTCGCTTGTGTGTATTATTTGCCCATGGACCTTGGCACTGAGGAGACCCACGTGTGAATGAATGAACAAATCACCACGTGTGAATGAATGAAGAAATCAACAAACAGGTGAACAAATGAATATGTAAATGGATGCAAGGTGCTGAATCCTGCTCATTTTCTTCACAACTATACAGACCGAGGCTCTGTTGATGTCTGTCTTCTTTAACTAAACAAGTGAGACCTTGAAGAATGTCTTCACTTCCCCAAGAATAATGTGAACCTAATGTATGTGTATAGATGAAAGGCATAAAGTGACATGGAAGATAAACACACCAGCATTTAATCACCTTTTACTAAGTTCCTATGAAGTGCCACTCCCACAGTGAGGTGCAGGACCAAGGTCGGAAGCAGGAGCATGAGGCTGTGTCCGGTGATGAGAGTTCTTATCTGTCCTCTTTAAGGTAGAACTTCCCTCCCCCTTAAACACTTCTGACCTTGAGGATGATGTACATAATTGGCACAATGAGATTATGAGACCGAAGAGACCAAAGTGGAGCAAATGCTTTCAAAAATGACCCAGAAATCCATCACTCTGTTTCTGCTATTGGGGAAAATTTCCTTGCTACTGTATGCCAGACGGGAGGCATTTAAAAATCAGTCCTGACTGAGCAAAAGAGTTGTCTTAGCTCACACTGCTATAGAAAATATAAAGTGGATGGGTTAAACAACAATTATTTCTCACAGTTCTGGAGGCTAGAAAGTCCAAGAGATGAGTGGTCTCTTCCTGGTTTTCTGACAGCTGTCTTTTTGCTGTGTCCTCATATGGCAGAAAGAGCTGGAGAGCTTTTTGTGGTCCTTTATAAGGACACTAATGCCATTCATGAAGGCTTCACCCACTTACCACTTCCCAAAGGCTCCACCTTCTAATATCACCTTGGATGTTAGGATTTCCACACTTGAATTTTGGGGGAACACACACATTCAGTCCATAACAAGAAGGCACTAGAATTCGTGGTTCCGGGAAGGAAAAGGGCTACCTGCATGCTCTAGGCAGGACTGAATATTAAGTGTTCCTCATAGAATGTACTAAAGATAGGCTTTTAAAGTATTTTCTAAAGCAACACTTTGAAGTGCAAACTGGTTTCTAATATGCCCAGTAGGTGGGTGCTTTGCTAGGTGAGAAATTCATGGGCTTTAGTCACTATGGTATCATAAAAATAGACATTTCCATTCAAAACTGCAGCAGTTATTTCTTCCTGACCTATCCGCCTGAGGCTGAGACAGCAAGGTAAGGACAATAGTTAAAGAGGATGGGCTTAGAGTCGAACCTGCTGAACCAGCTGTGTCCAGAAGACCTTAACCCAGTGGCACTAGAGGAATTAAAGACACATACACAGAAATATAGAGGTGTAAAGTGGGAAATCAGGGGTCTCACAGCCTTCAGAACTGAGAGCCCTGAACAGAGATTTACCCATGTATTTATTAACAATAAGCCAGTCATTAGCATTGTTTCTATAGATATTAAATTAACTAAAAGTATCCCTTATGGGAAATGAAGGGATGGGCCGAATTAAAGGAACAGGTTGGGCTAGTTAACTGCAGCAGCAGCATGTCCTTAAGGCACAGATCGCTCATGCTATTGTTTGCAACTTAAGAATGCTTTTAAGCGGTTTTCCCCCTTGAGCGGGCTGGGTGTTCCTTGCCCTCATTTCCATAAATCCACAATTTTCCAGCATGGGCGTTATGGCCATCATGAACATGTCGCAGTGCTGCACAGATTCTGTTTATGGCCAGTTTTGGGGCCAGTTTATGGTCAGATTTTGGGGGGCCTACTCCCAACCCAAACCAAAGCTAAATCCTCACTCTGCTCACTTATTACTTGTATGACCTTGGACAAGTTATCTTTTGTAATCTTCAGTTTCTTCCTTTATAAAATAGAAACAGTAAATTACCTCCCTTTGGGGGGATTTGAGTCATATGAGATACAATTAACACCCTGAGTAAATGTTTAATAAATATTTGTGGCTGACAGCTTTAATGTTTGCTTGAAGTCTCTAAATACATCTACCATAATCCTTTTTTTTAAGCACCTTAAACCAACACAAACTCCCATTAGACCTTGTCTTTATTGAAGGGTCTCTGACTTTGCCAGACATTCTTCAAGCATGTTATCTTAATTTACCAGGAGTAGCACCATGACTGGGAAATACATGGTATTCAATAATTGTTTGTTGAATAGATGTTATTAACTTTGGGAGAAGAACTTCCAGAGGCAAAGCTAGGCAATTTTGGCAAAGCCTCAAGGAGTTTAATGCTTCTCCAAATCATGTAACAATGAGTGAGCCAAAACCATCTTTCAACAGGTGAAATTGCTTTTTCAAGTTGGGTAAACAATTTGAAAAAGAGCTGCTGCTTTTTTTGTTGTTGTTATTGAAAACTGAGTCTCACTGTGTCACCCAGGCTGGAGTGCAGTGGTAGGATCTCAGCTCACTGCAACCTCTGCTGCCCACGTTCAAGTGATTCTTGTGCCTCAGCCTCTCGAGTAGCTGGGACTACAGGTGTGGGCCATCATGCCTGGCTAATTTTTTTTGTATTTTTAGTAGAGATGGGGTTTCACCATGTTGGTCAGGCTGGTCTCAAACTCCTGACCTCAGGTGATCCGCCTGCCTCGACCTCACAAAGTGCTGGGATTACCAATGTGAGCTACTACGCCCAGCAATGAAACAGAACCTGCACCTCTTCTAATTAATTACCTTCAGCTTAATGTGGACCCTTAAGAAAATTCTGGAATATGTCATTATTACACAGCCATCAGTGAGAGCTTAGAGGACTTCAGCTAACCAATGTGGATTCATAGAACAAAGCAAGTCCCCAAGTAGGATGCAAATGATAGTTTTTGGTAGTGTTTCCAACCTAGTAGATTGTGTGAATGCTATAGAATTATCTCTCATATATTAAATTTTAAACAGCTTGAGGTCAGGAACGTTTTACATCTTTCAATCCACTATAGTTCCTATCACAAAGTAAGGACTCAGCAGCTCCTTGCTAGTTAACTGAAGGAGTAAGTGAAATCATGGCATTTAACAAAGTCTCTCAATATTTTAAGGAGAGAATGAGAAATAGAGACTAGAAAATAATGCGTGTGCAAACCTATAACATTTGAACAATCACCATTAGTTAATAGATTGACGTCAACTCTGAAGGAAGAAATCTAGTAACCAAAGCCAAGATGTTATGGCTTTCAGTGTTATCAACAAATAGGATGGAAATTGTAGGCAGGGTTATCACAGTAGAGGTGGTGGCAAGGCCAGACATCTCATCTCTTCCTAAGAACACTTCAATACTCAGGTATAAGGTCGAGCCAGAGCTTCTAAAAGACTAGAACACCGCATCACACCAGCCTCTAGGCCTAGAAAAGTCTTACAAGTTAGAACATTAGACTAAAGTGATAAGTAGGTATTAACAGAAAAATGGAAAGGTTTTATATCCATTTATTTGAAAGAATTCTGGTGATATTATCACAAACCAAATGTGAGCTAACCAGATGACAAGGACTCTTTATTGTTATTGTGGTTAAAAACAAAAAAACACCACATAGCACGAAATGTATAATCTTAATCATTTTTAAGTATAATATTTAGTATAGGCACCTTGTTGTGCAACAGATCACTAGAACTTTTTCATATTGCATAACTGAAATTTTATACCCATTGAAAAATAATTAATCTTTTCCCCCTCACTCAAGTTCCTGGCAACCACCATTCTACTTTCTAAAGTTTGACTACTTTATATAGCTCATGTAAATGTAATTATACATTATTTGTCTTTTTGTGACTGGCTTATTTCACTTAGCATAATCTTTTCAGAGTTTCTCTAAGTTACAGCATGTGTCAGAATTTCCTTGATAATGTTCCATTCTGTGTATAGACTATATTTTCTTTATGCATTCATCCATCAGTAGATATTTATGTTGCTTCCACCTCTTGGTTATTGTGAACTGTGTTGCTGTGAACAAGAGCATACCTCTGAAATTCTGGTTGCTGTTCTTTTGGATGTATACCCAGAAGTGGGATTGCTAGATTATGTGGTAGTTCTATTTTTAAGTTTTTGAGAAACTTTATACTTATTCCGTAGTACTTGTATCATTCCACATTCCTACCAACAATGCATAAGAATTCCAATTTATCCGCATCCTCACCAACATTTGTTTTCTTTTCCCTTTTTTTTTTTTTTTTTTTGATAGTGGCCATCCTAATGGAAGTGAGGTGATGTCTTATTGTGATTGTGATTTGCATTTCCCAGATGATTAGTGATGTTGAGCATCTTTTCATGTGCTTTGTGGCCATTTGTATATCTTCCTTGGATAAACATCTCTTCAAATTATTTGCCTGTTTGTAAATCGGATTATTTGCTTGTTGTCATTGTTGAGTTGATGTTCTTTATATATTCTATACATTAACCCCTTTTCAGACATGGTTTACAGATATTTTCTCTCATTCTATAGGTTCCCTCTTCACTCTGTTGATTGTTTCCTTTGTTGCACAATAGCTTTTAAGTATGATATAGTTCCATTTGTCTATTGTTGCTTTTGTTGTCTGTACTTTTCATGCCATATCTAAGAAACCATTGCCAAATAGAATGTCATAAAGATTTCCCTCTGTGTTTTCCTCTAGGAACTTTATAATTTCAGGTCTTACATTTGGATGTTTAATCCATTTTGACTTAATTTTTTTTATATGGTTAAAAGTAAGGGCCCATCTTCATTCTGTTGTATTTGAGTATTTGGCATTTTCCAAACACCATTTGTTCAAGAAACTATCTTTTCCACATTGTGCTAACACCTTTATCAAAGATCTTTTGATTACGTACCTGAAAGTTTATTTTTTAGCTCCTTATTCTGTTTCATTGGTTTATACATTGTGCTCTATGTCAGTACCATATTGTTTTGATTATAGTAGCTTTGTAATATGTTTTGAAACCAGAAAGTGTGAGGCTTTCAGCTCTTTTATTTTTTTCTTCCCCTCAGAATTGCTTTGTTTATTTGGAGTACTGAGATTCCATCATGCCCATTAAGATTTGTTTTTCCTATTTCTTAAAAAGAAAAGAAAAGAAAATGCTATTGGGATTTTGAGAGTGATTGCTTTGAATCTGTAGATTGCTTTGGGTAGTATGGATATTTTAACATTATTAAATCTTACATGAAAATATTTATTGTGTCTTCTCTAATTTCAGCAATGTTTTGTAGTTTTCAGTGTGCAAGCCTCTTTTATCTCCTTGATTAAGCGTATTGCTTTTTTTTTTTTTTTTTTTTGAGACAGAGTCTCACTCTGTCACCCAGGCTGGAGTGCAGTGGCACAATCTCGGCTCACTGCAAGGTCCACAGCATTCTCCTGCCTCAGTCTCCCAAGTAGCTGGGACTACAGTTCCCCGCCACCATGCTCTGCTAATTTTTTTGGATTTTTAGTAGAGACGGGATTTCACTGTGTTAGCCAGGATGGTCTCGATCTCCTGACCTCGTGATCCACCCACCTCAGCCTCCCAAAGTGCTGGGATTACAGGTGTGAGCCACTGCACCCGTCCTGATTAAGCTTATTTCTAAGTATTTTGTTATTTTTAATGCAACTGCAAATTAGATTATTTTCTTAATTTCCTTTTTAGATTGTTTATTGTTAGTGTATAAAAACAAAACTGATTTTTTGGAATTGATTTTGTATCCTGCAACTTTGCTAGCTTATGTATTAGTTCTAACAGCATTTTTGTCAAATCTTTAGGATTTTCTACATATAAAATCATGTATATGCAAAAGGAATAATTTCATTTCTTCCTTTTTCAATTTAGATGCCTTATATTTCTTTTTCTTGCCTAATTGTTATGGCTAGGACTCCCAGCACTATTTTCAATAAAAATGCGAAAAGAGAGTATCCTTTCCTTCTTCCTCATCTTAAAAGGAAAGCTTTCAGTTTTTCACAATTGAGTATGCTGTCAGCTGTGGGATTTTTATGTGTGGACTTTGTTAAGTTTAGGTAATTTCCTTTGATTCCTAGTTGTTGAGTGTTTTTTAAATCATAAAAGGGTGTTGAGTTTTGTATGGTTTTTGTCTTTCACTGTGGTATATTACATTAATTGATATTTTTATATTGAAGCATTCTTACCTTCCAGGAATAAATTCTGTGTGGTTGTAGTGTGTAATCCTTTTATTGTGATGTTGAATTCTGTTTGCTAGTACTTGGTTGAGAATTCTTATACCAATGTTTCATTAGGGATACTGGTCTGTAATTTTCTTGTACTATCTTTGTCTTATTTTTGGTGTCAGGGTCCTGCTGGCATCATAAAATGAGTCTAGAAGTCTTCCTCCTCATCAATGTTTGGAAAGATTTTGAAAAGAATTTGTATTTATTCTTTAAGTATTTGGTAGAATTCTCCATTGAAGCCATCTGGTTGTGGGCTTTTCTTTGTTGGAAGGTTTTTGGTTATTGATTCAGTTTCCTTACTACTTATAGGTTATGTCCAGAATTTTTATTTCTTTATAACTCAGTCTTAGTAGGATATATGTTTGTAAAAATCTATCCATGTCTTCCAGGTTATCCAATTGGTTGGTGTGTAATTATTCACAATAGCCTCCTATGATCCTTTTTGTTTCTGTGGCATCACTTGTAATGTCTCTTCTTTTGTTTCTAATTTTTGAAATATGAGTCTTCTTTCATTTTTTACTTAGTGTAGCTAAGGGTTGTAAATTTTGTTGATCTTTTAAAAAAACTGAAATTCTGTTAATATTTTAACCAAAGTTCTGTTATGTTTTTCTTTTTCTATTTTCTATTTCATTTATTTCTGCTTTAATCTTTCTATTAAATTTTAGTTTAATTTGTTCTTTTAGTTGCCTGAGGTGTAAAGTCATATTGCTGATGAGCCCTTTCTTTGTTTCTCATATAGGTGTTTATTATTACAAGCTTTCTTCTTAGAATTGCTTTACCTGAATCCCATGAGTTTTGGCATATTATAGTTTTATTTTCATTTGTCTCAATATATTTTCTGACTACCCTTGTGATTTCTTCTTTGAACCATTGGTTGTTCAAGATTGTATTACTCAGTTTGCACATATTTGTGACTTTTTCAGTTTTCCTTTTACTATTGATTTCTAGCTTCATTCCATTATTTATAGTCAGAAAACATACTTGATATGATTTTAATCTTTTTAATTTTGTTAAGACTTCTTTTGTGACTTTAAATGTAATCTATCTTAGAGAATGTTCTATATAACATAGAGATAGAGAAAGAGACAGAGATAGGTATCTGTTAGATCCCACTGGTCTATATTGTTGTTCAAGTCCTCTATTACCTATGGATCTTCTCTCTGGTTAATCTATTCCTTATTGAAAGTGGAGCATTGAAATATCCTACTTTAATTGTGTTTCTGTCTATTTCTACTTTCAATTATGTCAGTGTTTGCTTTATATATTTGAATACACTGCTGGTAGATGCACATATATTTATAGTTGTTATACCTTCCTAGTGAGTAGATCGTTTATCACTATATAAGCTCCTTCTTTGTTTCATGACAGTTTTTGACTTGAAATCTATTTTATCTGATGTAATTATGGCCATATTCACTCTTGTAGTTACTGTTTGCAAGGAATATCTTTTTCCCTCCTTTTACTTCCAGCCTGTTTACATCCTTATATCCACAGTGAATCTTTTGTAGACAGTGTATAGTTGGATCTTGTGTTTTAGTCCATCCAGCCATTAATGGATTAAATATTTTGATTATATATTTTGGATTATATATTTTGATTGGGGAGTTTAATCCATTTACATTTAAGAAATTACTAATGGAGAAGGAGTTGTTACTATTTCATTAATTGGTTTCTGTATACCTTGTAGTTTTGTTTTTCTTTTATTCTGTTGGCACTCTCCTTTGTATTTTGTTGACATTTGTAGTTACATACTAATATGGTTTGGCTGTGTCCCCCACTCAAATCTCATCTTCAATTTTAGCTCCCATAATTCCCACATGTCATGAAAGGGACCCAATGGGAAGTCATTGAATCATGGTGGTGGATCTTTCTCTTGCTGTTCTCATGATAGTGAATAAGTCTCATGAGATCTGATAGTTTTTTGAAGGGGAGTTCACCTGCACATGCTGTCTTTGCCTGCCGCCATGTAAGACGTGATTTTACTCCTCATTCACCTTCCACCATGATTGTGAGGCCTCCCCACCCATGTGGAACTGTGAGCTAATTAAACCTCCTTCCTTTATAAATTGGCAGTTCTTTGGTATGCCTTTATTAGCAGCATGAGAACAGACTAATACACATACTTTGATTCCTTTTCATTTCTTCTGTGCATCTTTTGTAGGTATTTTCTTTGTGTTTATCAGGAGGATTACATAAAAATCTTGTAGCAGTCTATTTTAAATTGATAACAATTTAACTTAAGTAACATACAAAAGCTGTTTTCCTTTGCATTTCACCCTATACACATCATATTTTGATGCCACAAAGTACATATTTTCATACTTTGTATTTATTAACATAGTTTTGTACTTATATATTACGCTTTTATTTTTTTAATTCTCTATCAGAATTAGAAATTATTTACACACTATTGTAAGCATATTATATTCCAGGATTGTGTATTTGTCTATATAGTTACTCCATCAGAGAGTAACTTTATTCGTATTATTTCATATTGCTAACTAGCGTCCTTTCATTTCAACTTGACGGACTTCCTTTACCAATTCCTGTAATACAGGCCTGGAGGTGATCAGCTTCATCAGCTTTTATTTGTCTAGCATGGTCTTTATTTCTCCTTCATTTTTAAAATGTATTTACTTTTAAGTGATAAATAATAATTGTATATATTTATGGGGTATATGTGATTTTTAATCTATGTACTCATTGTCAAAATAGTCAAGTTAATTAAGGTTTATATATTACCTCACTAACTTATTTTTTGTGGTGGGATTATTAAAATTATATTCTTTAAGAAATTATGGGATATACAACACATTGTTATTAACTGTGCTTACCATGCAGGGCACTGAAACTTATTCCTCCAGTTTAACTGAAACTTGACACCCTTTAACCAATGTCTCCTCTTTTCCTATCCCTCCCTCTACTCCTCAGCTTCTGGTTACCCCCTTTCTATTATGTTTCTATGAGATCAACTGTTTTAGATTCCACATTTAGTAAGAACATACAGTATTTGTCTTTTTGTGCTGTCTTATTTTACTTAGCATAATGTCCTCTAGTTCCATCCATGATGTCACAAATCACAGAATTTTCTTCTTTTTAAAGGCTGTGTAGTATTACATATATGTGTAATATAAATATATAAGTAATAGATATATGTTATATATATAACAATTTCTTTATCCATTTATCTGTTGATTGCCACAGGGTCATTCCATATCTTGACTATACTTTTTTTTTTTTTGGTGACAGGGACTCTTGCCATCGTCCAGGCTGAAATGCAGTGATGTCATCATGGCTTACTGCAGCCTTCAGTCCCCGAGCTCAGGCAATCCTCCTGACTCAACCTCCTGAATAGCTGAAATTACAGGCACATGCTACCATACCTGGCTAAACTTTAAAAAACACTTTGTAGTGACAGGGTCTTGCATTGTTGCCCAGGCCAGTCTTTTAACTCTTGGCTTCAAGAGATCTCCCTGCTCAGCCTCCCAAAGTGCTGGGATTACAGGTGTGAGCCACTGTGCCCTGCTGTGGGGATAGTTGGCTCATACAGCCCTGCTGTGGCTATTGGTAATAATGTTGAAATGAACATAGAAGTGCAGATGTCTTTTGATGTACTGATTTCAATTTTTTTGGATAGTACTCAGAGGTGGGGATGGTTGGATCCCATGGTAGTTCTATTTTTAGTTTTTTGGGGAACCTTCAACCTGTTTTCCAAAATGGCTGTACTAAATTACATTTTCACCAACAATACACAAGGGTTCATTCATCTTTTTTTTTTTATCATAGCCATTCTAACAAGTATGAAGTGATACCTCACTGTAGATTTTACTTTGCATTTCTCATGTGATTAGAGATGTTGAGCATTTTTTCATATGTATGTTGGTCATTTGTATCCCTTTTTTTTTTTGCAAAATGTCTGTTCACATTGTTTGCCCACTTTTTAATTCAGTTATTTAGATTTTTGCTATTGAGTTTCAGTTGCTTACATATTTTGGATATTAGCCTTTTATCAGCTATATGGTTTGCAAATATTTTCTAACAAATCCATGGATTGTCTCTTCACTCTGTTCATTGTTTTCTTTGCTATGCAGGAGCTAGTTAGTTTAATGCATTCCTATTTATGACTTTTTGTATTTGTTAATTGAAACAAGGAGGTGAAAGATCTGTACACCGAAAACTATACAGCATTGCTGAAAAATTGGAAAGGGTACAAAAAATGGGAAGATATTTCATGTTCATGGATTAAAATAATTAATATTGTTAAAATGTCCATGCTACCCAAAGTGATCCTACAAATTTATTGCAATTTTTATCAAAATTCCAATGTCTTTTTTCAGAGAAATAGAAAAAACAATTCTTAAATTACTGTGGAACCAGAAAAGACTCCAAATCTTGAGCAAAAAGAACAAAGGTGGAGGCGTCACACTCCCTGATTTTGAAATGTAAAGCTATTGTAGTCAATAGGTTTGACTACAGCATGGTACTGGCTAAAAAACAGACATATCAACCAATGGAACAGTACAGAAAGCCCAGAAATAAACCCAAGTGTTTATGATCAATTGATTTTTGACAAAGGCATCAAGAACAGACAATGGGGAAAGAACAGTCTCTTCAATAAATGATGTTAGGAAAATTTGATATCCACATATGGAAAAATGAAATTGGAGCCTTATCTCATACCATATACAAAAATCTACTTAAAATGGTTTTTAAAAAGTTAAATGTAAGGCCTGCAACTATGAAGCTACTAGAAGGAAACATAGGGGGAAGCTCTATGACATTGGCCTGGGCATTGATTTCTTGAATGAGTCGACTTCACTTTTGAAATATAGTTTTGCCAGATAAAGCAGTAGTCCCCACCATTTTTGGCACCAGGGACCAGTTTTGTGGAAGACAGTTTTTTCATGGACCAGTGGGGCAGGAATGGTTTTGGGACAAAACTGTTCCACCTCAGATCATCAGACATTAGATTCCCATAAGGAGTGCACAATCTAGATCCTGTGCATGCTCAGTTCACAATAGGGTTTGTGCTCCTAAAAGAATCTAACATGGCCGTTCATCTGATGTGAGGCGGACCTTGGGCAGTAATGCTTGTTCACTTACCACTCACCTTTTGCTGTGCAGCCTGGTTCCTAACAAGCTACGGATTGGTACTGGTCTGTGGCCCCGGGGTTGGAGACCCCTGAGATAAACTATTCTTGGTTGGAAGTTTTTAAGTATTCTTGGTTGGCAGGTGGGGTTTTTTTCCTCTGTTTTTAGCACTTTGAATATGTCATTCCACCCCCTTCTGGCTTGTAAAGTTTTTCCTGAGAAGCCTACTGGTAATATTATAAGACTCCCTTGCATGTGATGAACCAATTTCTCTTGCTGTTTTCAAGTTTCTTTTTTTGTCTTTGACTATTGATAGCTTGATTTTCATGAACTGTGGTATGGTCCTCTTTGGGTTTATTCTAGTTAGAGTCCTTTGAGCTTTTAAAATTGTGTATGTCTATTTCCTTCCTCCAATTTGGAGAATTGTCAGATATTATTTCTCCAGATCAGTTATCTGTCCCTTTCTCTCTCTCTCTTCTTCTCTGATCCCCATAATGCATATTTTCATCCCCTTGGCATTGTCCCATAAAGTCCCTAAGGCTCTGTTCACTTTTTGAATTTTTTTTTTATTCCTTTACTCAATAATTTCAAGTGACCTGTCTTTTAGTTCATTGATTATTTCCTCTTCTTCTTAATACAGCCTGCTACTGGACTCCTCCAGTGAACTTTTTAGTTCAGTTATTTTATTTTTCAGCTTCAGAACTTCTGTTTTTTATAGTTTCTGTCTCTTTATTGATACGATTCTGTTCATGCATAGCTTTGCTGATTTTGTTTAGCTGTCTCTCTTGTAGTATTCTCTTGTAGTGCACTGAACTTTAATTTTTTTAAGTCTTTTCTGGCCATAGATTTCCATTTATTTGTTATTTCTCTCTCTAGATGTTTATTTTTTTCCTTTAATTGGACCATGTTTCCCTGTTTCTTCATGTACCTTGTTATTTTTTAATGTAATTTGTGCATTTGAACAAATAGCCACGTCTTCCAGCCTTTACACACTGGTTTCTTACAGTGTAATACCACATCAGTCAGCTCAGCTAGAGATTCTTGGGGCCTCTCAACCCTTTTCTGGATATCCATCTTCCCTGGGCTTGTTGGTGTATTTTCCAGTTAGAAGATTTGCTGATTTCTTCTTTATGAGCTTGTAATCTCTTGCTCTCTCTTGCATCTGTCTATGGTACTGCAGATTTTCTGGCACTGCGGCCAGCCTCTGAGCTCTCTAGTTTTCTAAAACCTTCAGCCATCCAAAGTGTTTCAGTTTTGTCTGTATTCCTAGTCAACTGAGACAGAAACCAGTCCCTTGAATAAGCCTCCCCACAAATCCAGAACATTGCATGTACTTTTTAACTTATTTCCTCCCAAGGGATAAGCGGTGAGCTGGGTGCTTTCTCTTGATTGCAGTGAGCTGTGCTGGCCTCTGCCTGTGGCACTGGCAGATCTCCGCTGTTGCAACCAGCCTCTGAGCTCCTTTTTTCTCAGTGGCTCCCAGGCATTCAGAGTGTGCCAGTTTCCCGTCAGTGCTCCCAGTCAGTCGAGACATAAACTAGTCCCTCAGGCAGCCCCCCTGAAAAGCTGGAATGTTAGACGTACATTCCATTCTTCTCTTTTCTTCCCAAGGGAAAAGCCATGAATTGGGCTTTTTCTCCTGCACACACTGAGCCATACTGGCTTAGGGGAAGGGCTGTCACAGTTGAGGTGAAATGGCTTTTCTTACCTATTTCAGCATAGCCATTCTTGGCATTAAACTTGCCTATGGTCCTGTGCCTTCTTAACTGGTTTCTGGAGTTCTCATAAAAGCTTCTGGATTACAAATTGCTGTTAAGTTGATGTCTTTGTGGGGAAACTGAGGTGTGAAGTGCTTCCTTTTCTGCTATCTAGTCAACATCACTTCTTCATGACAAGGAGTCTTAAAATTGGGATAGCAATTTTAGAATCTTGTCTCTTCACTGAATTTTATGTGCTCTGTACCTGAGGAGTTTTAGTAAATGGATTTATTAAAAACTCAAAAAATAGAGAAAAAGAAATGTGGGGAAAAGATAAAATTACAGAACATTTTAAGAAGTTTCATTTGTTATTGCCAAAACCAAATAATTTCAATATTTAGATAAAGGCAAAGGGGCTAATTTAGTTAATTATGGCTCATCAATTCTGTGGAGTACTAGGCAGCCATTAAAAAACACTTGAAATTCCGCTAAGAGGGTTGATATTAAGTGTTTTTACCACAAAGAAAAAAAAAAAAGAAAATGGTAATTATGTGAAGTGATAGATATGTTAATTAGCTGATGTGATTATTTCACTCTAGATATGTATATCAGATCAATTGTATACCATACACACACAATGTTGACTTGTTTGTTTCTTAATAAAGCTGAAAAATTATGGGAAAATATATGGCTAACAAAACAAATCTATGTCTCTCCCTCTGAAACTCCACTAAAAAAAAAGTATTACTTCACTGTGACAAAGAGGAGAGAAGCATTGGCAGCTGATGACAGTTTTCAGTAGACACTTTGGGACTGCAGTGTTTTGTTTTTTTGTTGTTGTTGTTGTTGTTGTTGTTGTTGTTTTTGAGACGGAGTCTCTGTTGCCCAGGCTGGAATGCAGTGGCATGATCTCAGCTCACTGCAACCTCCACCTCCCAGGTTCAAACCATTCTCCTGCCTCAGCCTCCTGGGTAGCTGGGATTATAGGCGCCCACCACCACGCCTGACTAATTTTTGTATATTCAGTAGAGACGAGGTTTTGCCATGTTGGCCAGACTGGTCTCAAACTCCTCACCTCAAGCGATCCACCTGCCTCGGCCTCCCAAAGTGCTGGGATTACAGGCGCGAGTCACTGCGCCCAGCCTGCAGTGTATACTGATTGTGGTAAATACCTAGCAAAGCAGAAGAAGCTGAAACTTAACTGCTGGGTGAAAGAGACCCAGCAGAAGATACCAGATCCTAGGACAACTCAGGAATTTGGGGCACATGTTTCTCCACACATGACCACGGAACGAGCTGATGATGAAGGAATGGCTGAACACCTGCATGTGAAACAGTAAGACCTCCATACCACTCCCTGCCCACCACAACCAGATGTCTGCACTGCCACCCCCTGCAGTGGTAGAACTAAGAGACTCTGACTCCAGGACATCAGGCACAACCGAGTCTGCACCGACACAAGGATGAGCGAAAACCCACATGCCACAGGAGTGCTTCAAGGCCTTCTCACTAGGGCACTCGGGAAGGCCTAACTTCCCTCAGGCAGGAGCTGGGCTTCCCCTGTGTGGATGATGGCCGAGCTAGCAGACAGTCCTGCACGTATGAATATCTGGGGATCTCTCAGCTACCGCATTTCTGCCCAGATCCCCACTGGGAATCCCATTAGTGTATGAACAGACCCTAGACACAGAAACACACATATTATAAACAATCAGCCACGAATTTGAGGAAGAGTCAAAATCTGATAAACAGAGGCCAAGACAGAGAGCAGAAAGGACCCTGGAGGAAAGTGTGATGCATATGGCTGAAGAAAATGGAAATTAAAATGTGTTCTTGAAAAAGATATAAAGCATAGTTTCCAAGAGGAAAGAGAAGCTATGGTATCCAGGAAACAAGACCATGATGCTATATTTTAAATCCATAACAAGAAGGGGCTCTTGGAAATTTAAAAGAAAAAAAAAAAAACAGTAACAGAAATTTAAAAACTCATGAGTCTTACAATGGAGAAAATTTCTAAGAAAAGGGGGAAAATCAGAAAAAATTTAGGCAAGAGTACTCAAGAAAAAAAAAAGACAATTGAATTAGAATCCTTAGTGTTCAATTAATTGAAATCCCAGAGAAAGAAACAGAGGAAAGGAAAAGTTGAAAAGAATAACAGTAACAAATTCTGCAGAATTAAGGATATTCAGATTGCAGGGGTCAGTGAATGCCCCAGACAATGAATGAAGAGCCCCACTCAGCACTTGCCATCATGAAACTTCCAAGCAGGAAGGAGTAAGAAAGAATCCCCTGAGCCTGCAAAGGAAAAGCAGATACCATGCAGAAGATTGAGCCCCACTCTGGATCCAGGTGTCTCAGCTGAGCAGTTCCAAACTAGGAGACAGTGGAGTAATGGCTTAGCATTTTGAGGGACAGTTCTTTTCATCGTAGGTTCCTGTAGGCATCTATACTGACTGTCCAGTATAGTAGAATAAAAACATTCTTACAGTTTGAAGGTCTCAAAATCTTCCTCATATGCATCTTGTGTCAGAAAGTTGCTGGAAACTGGGTGCCACTAAGATACAGTGAATTAAAAGCAAAAACAAACAAACACACAAAAACAGGCGGGGCCCAGCACAGTGGCTCACATCTGTAATCCCATTAATTTGGGAGGCTGAGGCGGGCAGATCACTGGAGCCCAGGAGTTCAAGACCAGCCTGGCCAACATGGCAAAACCCCATCTCCACTAAAAATACAAAAATTAGCCCGGCGTGGTGGCAGTGCCTGTAGTCCCAGCTACTCAGGAGGCTGAGGCAGGAAAATCACTGGAACCCGAGATCACACCACTGCACTTCAACCTGGGTGACAGAGTGAGACTCTGACTCAAAAAAAAAAAAAAAAAGAAAGAAAACCCCCCACAAAACAGGTGGAATATCCAGGAAACAAGGATCAGAACTGAATAGAGGGAAAGGGAATTTCCAGGAAATGCAATTAAGATGTGCACATGTACCCTAGAACTTAAAGTATAATAATAAAAAAAAAAAAGAAAAAAAGCTAGAAAACAAATCAGTTATCAAGTTCAGGGAAAGCAAAAAGGTAGTTTAGAAATTTTAATTATGATATAGATTATACATCTCAGCAGGAGAAAATTCCTGCTGAAGAGAACTTCTATTTTTCATAATTTTGATGCCTACTATAAGTAAATATGTATCACTAAATAGTAAATATTAATTTAGATCTTTTGCTATAATTTTTTGGAAAATGGAGAGGAAAAGTATGAGTCTGTGTGTGTGTGTGAGAGTGTGTGTGTGTGTGTGTGAGTCTGTGTTTATGTGAGTGTGTGTGTGTCTGTGTCTGTGTGTGTGTGTGTGTGTGTGTGTGAGAGTCTGTGTGTGTGTGTGTGTGTCTCTCTCTCTCAAAGAATCAAATCCTCATCTTCTGGAGTAGGACGCTAATACCTAACATGGAAAAATCAAGAAACAGTACAATAAGCTTCTTATTTAGAAAAATGGAATAAATACCAAAAAAACAGTGTGAAATGGTTACTGCTGGAGAGGGGGTGGTGGACAAGAAATTGCTTGTTTTTTGACTCAGCTTTGTGGGGTTATTTACTTTCTGTTATGTCCATGTTTTATGTAAAATTTATTACAGAATTTTAGAGGTATAGGAGGTTATACTGTAACAGAAGAAAAGAAAAAATTATTTTTAGAAGAAAAAATAGACTAGAAAAGCATGCCAATTGTTAGTAGTTTGAGTATTAATAAAGTGATTATGTTCTTCCTTTTATATATATTTTTTAACTTTTTTTTGCAATAAATGTGTGTTACTGATAAAAATTAAAAGGAGACTTTTTTTTTTTTTTTGAGACAGAGTCTTGCTCAGTCGTCCAGGCTGCAGTGCAGTGGCGCGATCTCGGCTCACTGCAAGCTCTGCCTCCTGGGTTCACACCATTCTCCTGCCTCAGCCTCCTGAATAACTGAGACTATAGGTGCCCGCCACCATGCCCGGCTAATTTTTTTTTTTTTTTTGTATTTTTATTAGAGACGGGGTTTCACTATGTTAGCCAGGATGGTCTTGATCTCCTGACCTCATCAGCCACCTGCCTTGGCCTCCCAAGGTGCTGGGATTACAGGCATGAGCCAGCGCACCCAGCCTAAAAGGATACTTTTTACACACACACACACACACACACACACACACACACACACACACGCTCTCTCTCTCTCTCTCCCCCCCTCTCATTGTCTCTCTCCCCGTTTCTGTCTCCTGTATACATGGTATACATTGTGCAAGCATGAGTTAATAAACCAGAGAGCACCAAGGTCAGAGTTGTAGTGGCAGACGTGGGGTGTTGCAGGCACCATTCCTGTGACGGGCCCTTGGGAGGCCAGGAAGTACTTGGACTGGAGGTGCAGACTTGGCTCTGAGCTGCTCCAGAGCAGGACAGCTTTCATCATATGATAGTCATCATATTCATTCTTTTTTTTTTGTTTTCTTTTTTCTGAGACACAGTCTCGCTCCATCACCCAGGCTGGAGTGCAGTGGTGTGATCTCGGCTCACTGCAGTCTCCGCTTCCCGGGTTCAAGTGCCCGGGACTACAAGTGCCCACCACCATGCTCAGCCCATTCTTTGCATATACTCAGCACTGCTCTACACACAATGTTCTTTAAATGAATTTTAATCAATGAGAGTAAATGAATAAAAACTTTCACCCTAATGAGGAGAGGAGAGTAGGATTATGTAGTCCTTCGGAAACAAAGAAATGGAATTAGTGAATTCAATTTTACAGACAAAACAGATTTCACGTTCAGCAATTAGACCTGCCCAGTATTCATGAGCTGCCTTTAGAAGCTGTGTGCCTTTCACTGTTGAAGGCTGTGAGCAGGAGATGGATTTCTGCTGTGGTTGGGGTGCTAATGTCCATACACTGATCTAATATCCCATATACTAAGAAACTTCATTTTGATTCTGGGTCAAGATGTGTCCACCTGTGGACCATTAGATAGTCTTGGCTGTGGCTACTCTGGAACATGAACATGCAGTCAGGGAAGCAAACCTAAGTCAGGTCAGGGTGAGGTCTGAGTTGAACCCATCAGCTCTTCTCTGTGTGATCACAGTTCACGGCAGCCCATCCTGTTCCAGAGGGAATTGTTCTTCTTACATTTAATGAAGGGCTATGGGTCTCCGTCTCTTGTGTGACACAGAAGTTTACCAACCCTCCAGACTTGCCTGGAGTCCCTAGAAAATATGAGCTCCCTGGTCATAGGGGTCTTTGGGGTGTCTATGAGCAACAAACACTGTGCTACCTCCAGGCCACTCCTTGGACATCCGCTGGTCTCTCGCCTCACGACCTCCCCTGCCGGCATAGGAGGACCTGGAAAGGGAACTGGCCATCTAACAACCTTCTTGGAGCACCACCTTCCGCGTGAAGGTCCTGCCCCAGCACAGTCACCCTAACACTGCCTGCCTTTCTTTCTTTATACTTCATAGGTATCTCTAGGGTCACAGATTGATTTACAGAAGAAGAAGCGGCGAGCGCCAGCTCCCCCTCCACCACAGCCACCACCACCGAGTCCCCTGATCCCCAACCGCACTGAGGATAAGGAGGAGAACAGGAAGAGCACAATGGGTGAGTGAGGCTTGGCCTGCTGTCTGCATGCGGGGATGCTTGCTGTATCCTGGAATGTCACCTCTGATGTGAATTCCTGCAGTGGCCTCATCCATAATGGCATTAACTCAAAAAATATTAATGCTAAAGAAAGAAGGGCTGGAAAGAAATAATCGCAAGTTCACTTCGTATCTTACTAGCAGTATTTCGTGGACATTATGTGAGTATTTAGGAGGTGGGGGACGGTGGAAGCGGGGAAACGGTTGTAGGAGCCCGGAGAGGGTGAAAATGGAAAGCCTGTGAGTGTGAGTGTGTGATGTGTCTCTGATGACAAAAGGAGAAGTTCCTAAGGTGACATCGTGGAAGCTGCTTTGAAGGACATCTGGCATTTCAAAGAGATCTGAGGCCACAAGTGATATATAGACAAGTTGACATCAGCTCAGTAATTTTTAGACCATCCTGTTTGAAATTGATCTTCACTTATATTTCCTGGTACACGTTTAGCAAAGACCCTGATCTTCTTTGAGAAAAAGAGAGCCCAGAGGAAAGGAAATAGACTTATACTATCTATGGGCAGAAAGAGACCTATTAGATCATCATCGCCCACCCCTCGTGCTACAGGCGAGGTGGAGAGAAGCTGAATGATGGCGCTCTCCAGGTCCAGGGGAGTCAGGGGTTCATTTTATTTTTAAATCATTCAACATTTGTTATTTCACTTATGTAGGAACAGAAATGGCTCTTTCAGAGAGTGGCTGGAAATGGCAGCCTAGGAGTCACACCCTCCTGAGCTGAGAGCCCCGAGAATGGCATGTGTCAGTGCTCACGCCAAAGCCACCAGCACTCACAGGCCACTCACCATGCCCTTTAACTCACCCAGGCAGCCCCGCGTTGTGCCTTTGCCCTAAGGTCTATAGCTGCAGGAGGGAAAGTCCGCCCAGGATAAGTGGCTGCCTTGGCAGTTTCTGGACCTTTAGTGAGAGCTCCATGGCTGTTTGTCAGCATCTTTCCCCTTAGTCAGTTCCCCGCTTTTAATGTGTTAGCATTTCAGCCTGGGAGTCAGTTACCCTAAGAAGCAATAACCTGTATTGCATGTCACCTCATCCCCTTTCCCAAAGGATTGAAAGAAAACATTGTCAGTGGATCATTAAAATAAACCTAGTTTTCTCCTATTTCATGAAGAGCCCCCGTTCTCCCTTCCAAGCTCTCTCCCCATGTTTTGTAAAGGGACAAAAGCCCCTGGTTTAAATCTTAAGTGGCATCCACTGTAAATGGCTGTATGTAGTTGGATCATGCTGATCCCTAGGCCAGTCACTTCAACCCAGGGCAGGACCCCCTGACTCCATCCTGGAGGCTTGAGTCCTTGTGTCCCATGTGCTTGGGACACAACATCCCCACCCTATCTACAACTCAGGACATTCTTCAAAACAAACTTGGAGAACTATTACCCTAAACAACCAAAGGGGTTGAAAAGTATAAATGGACTCAGGAGATAAGTTAAATGAATGCTTCATCTAGCCAGAATAGGTCAGTGACTCCAGAAAAGCAACAAGAATAGGCTAAAAACAGATCTATGAACCTGAAAAGGACTAACATGAATAAAAGGAGTTCCTTTAAACTTGACAAAGCTCTGTAGGGGGTGTTGAAGGATAGTTTTCAAGCCCAGCATTTATGTAGTTGTGTCTGTTAAAAAGAAATTGCAACCAGGCATGTCTTTCCAAACTGCTCCAATGATAGAACACTACGTATGTAAAATGTTAAAGTGTGAGTGTGGCTGGATGTGGTTGGTGCCAGATGAGAATGGATTAGGTGCTGGATAAGACTGGATCTGGTGTTAGGTGTGGCTGGATCTGGTGTTGAGTGTGGCTGGATCTGGTGCCCAGTGAGGTTGGATTTGGTGCCTGGTGAGTGATGGCTTAGCTTAACCTGCTGAAGTAACTCCCTATTGATTCCATATAGGTGGTGGACGGCAGGTGCCACAAAAGCCTCCCAGAGGCACTGCTCGGGGTCCACCCCAGTTAGTGCTCCCCCCACCCCCGCCCTACCCACCTCCCGACCCAGATGTGGTGGAGCCTCTCGGCTTTCCCGGGGAAGGCACTGGTACGGAGGCCTCAGACCAGAGACCCAAACGTATGTTCCTCTTGCTTCATTCTGACTGTGTTGACTGTTTATCTCTCTGGGCACTGTGATGTCAGGGCTGGGTTTCCAGATTTTCCATTCTTGTCTTTGGATGTGTGTGCCTTTCCTTCTCAGCTCTTGTTTCCCAATGCTGAATGCAGTGTGTCTGATTTCACAGAGAACGCACTCTGGAGAGTTTAACCAGGAAATCATGCCTATCTGTGGTCAGACTTCAGCTAAACACACACCTTGTGGTTGTAGGGACGTCAGCTAGGGGCCAGTGTTCTGATACTAGAATGAACCTGAGTGTCTGTAGAGAGAGACAGCTGTCCGGCACAGCCGTCATGTGATCTGGATGGTGGGCTGACTCAGGCGGGCTGTGGGCACACCTGCAGAGGTCGCACTCGAGAGCTGGGAAGGCGTCCTTCGTAAGTTAGCCTTGGAACTCTGTGGCCAGCGGCCAAGCATGAGTACTGCTTCTCTATGGAAAAGGAAACTGAGGTATGAGAAGGGGAAGCAGGTCACTTTGAGTGTACTAATAGCCAGAATGAAAGTCCTGCTTTGCTTCTGTTTCCTGGCACACCCTGTTTGAGATGAGGCTCTCCTTGTTGTTTCCTGGGGTTCTTTTGTACTTTAATAAGTGGGGATAGCATTCCCACCTCCAGACAGGCATAGTTTTATACACTTACTCTCTATACTCCGTGGCATTATGGGCATATTGGGCCTGCGTTTGGACCGCTTTAGTATGTCTTAGCTGTGCGGCGACACTTCCTGATAAAGCAAGCGCCATCCTGGGCTGTGTACACGGAGCAGCACAGTGTCACTGTGTGTGCAGCCGGGAGCCCTGCTGGTGCCCACATGAGTGTGCACAGCCTTCCGGTTAGGAAGTTCATACTTTTTTTGCCACTGGTCTGCTTTATCTTTTTCTGTCTTCTTTCGAAATGATGATTAGCTGCCTGCCAGCTTCTGGGTAAAGAAGATAATTGTTGGATTACTTATCGAATTTCTCTAGGCAAAATAATCCTGATTCATTTTATCTTTCTTCACAAGTACCTCTTTTCCACCCTTAAAATACATTTGATCATCTTGACATTCGCCATACTTCTGAATGCAAATTAATTTTTTAGGGCATTCAAAAAGGAAGGGTTAGGCTTATCAATCAGAAAGACAGCAGCCGTGGCGTGGATGGCTCCAGAGCCATTTCATCTCCGAAGACAGTGGGTTTTAAGCCCCACATACCAAGGCCATGAGAGTTGGTACTCTCTCCTGCGGCCGATGCCCTCACCTACAGAATCTCCTCCCTGTGGGAAAAAGTGAGGGAAAAATAGCTGGATGAAAGCTGTAAAGCCAAGTACAGCCCGTTGGCAATCACAGAATGGGCCCAGCACCAGGGCTCTGTGGCAGCCTACACAGGATGGGAGAGCTGGGTGCAAACTTGCAGACCCTCGATTCCTCCTGGGTTCCCTGTGTGTTGGGGGCGCTTACTGTGCAGGTGCAGCATCTGCTGGGGCAATGTGCCGACAAGATGTGGGAGGGGTACTTACCAAGGCTGTGTCAGGCTTGAGGTATCAGGCTTCATCCTGCATCTCTGCAGAGCTGTGGAACCTCCCCACCCGCTGCCCTTAGACCTTCGGACAGGTCTGAGCCGGAAGGAGAGCGAAGTGGCAAAGAGAAGACCAGACTCACCTTCGTCTTGCCTTGTGGCTCTATTTCCTCTCTGTGCCCTCTGCCAGCTCCATATTGGTTCATTCCCCCAGGTCCATGCACCTGGGGCTTCCTTTGCCCTCAGCATCATAATTTGCCTTCTCCCTCCTCTTCCCCTCTCACACCCACAGCAATGGAGTAGGGGGAAGAGGAGTTTGGGACAGGGAGGCCGAAGGAGGCATCAGATGGAGTACACCAATTTCATCTCCCCCTCCCCTGCAGACCAGCTGGGCGCCTTGCCCTTCTTGGGACTCGGAGTCTCCCCTCCCTCTCCTGCCCCGCTCCAGCCCGCGCTCTTGGCTGCCGGCGCACCGCAAGTTCAAGCATCCACCTCCGAGCTTTTATGTTGCTAATTAGCAGAACCAGCCTGCCCATTGTTTATAGCTTTACAAACCAGGATTCCCCGCCCAAGCAGGCAGAATGCAGCTTGCCTTCAGGACTTAAAAAAGTTAAGGAAAATGAATCTTTTCTTTTCATTTGTTGTATCTTTTTACAAAATGTTGAAATCTGGGTGATCCTTCCACCCATCCCCAGCGAGGCACAGGCTGTTGGCACCTGAGTGCTGGGTGTGAATGTGCGTCCTTGTGGCCCATGTTCACCCCTGTGCTCCTGAGCAAACTTCTGTCTATTTTTGGCTGTGTGGAAGCTCAGTGGAGACATTTTAATGCCAGCTATAAGCACTTGCCTATCTCCTCTTGAGTTCAGTTTTAAAACTATGTTCCTCACATAACAAACACCGTGTTTATAGGGGAGCTTACCCTGAGTACCTACGAGGCCTAGTCGGTCCACCAGGCATCTCACAGAAGCTCTCTCACTCCTTCGTAGGGTATGCACAGTCACCATAGGGAAACTGAGGCAGGAGGCCTTACCACCATAAGCGGTATAGAGGGGTTTCTCTTTATGGGATCTCGGACTCTCAATGTTTGCTTCATCCATCACCCTGTACTTCTCTCCTGCCACTGCAGAGACTCCCAGGGGACACTGGCTTTCACCTCCATTGTGATTTCTACAGCAGATGGTATACTCCTCTTAGGCTGTTAAAAAGGAGAAATACACTTTTTTGAAAACTAGTGTCCACTAACCTTCATAAGATAAAAAGATTTAAAAAGCTAATGGATAATGGATTTGTGCGCAGATTTAAGAAGGCGAGGAGAAGACATAAATAGGTCCTATACAACTTCACCCTTTATTTTATCTCTTCAACTCTGAACCATTCTGTTCCAGCCGTTCCCCTGTCTCCTCCCTGACCTCTGTAAGATGTTGACCCACTCACAGGCCTGATGACTGTGCTGGGGTCTCAATAGGCTACTGCCAGCCTCTCTTCCACAGCCAGCCTCCTACCAGCCTGCCTGGAACTCAGCCCAAGCACGAAGCCCTCACTCCCATTTTGATGCTGAAACTGTTGTTAGTACTCGATACTCGGTCATGAAAACCACATTTACCTGGAACAAAGGCCAAATGGAGAAGACTGTGTGCTCAGATGTTCAGTGCCACTTATGTGTGGGGCTTCTGAACTCTTGTGAACAAATACATGGTTTGTATCAAGAGTTCAGAAGAGGTGGAGCAACCACCTGCCCGGGTGTATGTGGCTGTAAGAGGCCACCTCTCTCTCGGCAGCCAGCTCTGCAGCTCACTGAGCCTGTGTGCAGATTGCTCTCAGCTCCCTGCCTGCTCAAGCCACAGCTGCACAAGGCAAGTTCTCTGTGCACGCCCTGTGGCCATCTCAAGTACCTGTCTCTGGCAAGCCTCTCACTCCCTCCAGTGGGAATTCCTCCCACTACCCTCTAGGCATTTATCCTTTACTGTACTCGCCATACCGTATTACACACACCTGTTATGTGCCTCCTCTACTAGTTCGAGCTGTTGATACTTGAAGGCTTAACTGTTTTATCCATATTTGTATCCGTCCTTCAGATTGGTGCCTGACACATAGCATAAATTTACTAAAGAAATATACCAGAATTGATCTCACCATGTGAATTGTAAGTATCAAATTATGGTGGAATATGCTATTCTGTTCAGCTTCATTAAACATGTTTTCCAGGCTAAAGGGCATCTAGTACCCAGAATTTTAGGTCTGTCTATAGGACACCCCTCAAAAGAGTTAACACTGCATCAAAGACCTGTTGCAGTTATACTTGAGAAAGATATGAAGATCTCTGTGGATTTCAGCATCCAGCCTTGATTTCTTCTTGAGTGGTTTCTTGGTCCGGCCTTGCTTCTGGGATGCCTTCAGTTGTGTGTTGGCCTCTTGAAGTGGCTCTTAGTGATTCCCACCTCCTGTGTTCACCCCCTAGCCTCTTGTAGTCTCTTGCCATGAATGCGCACTGTACTTAGTGACTCCTATCTAAGGAATCAAATATGACAAAGGTAGTGGGATGTCGCTTCTTACATCCAAGTTTAAGGTTGAAAGGGACTGTGGTCTCCATCTTGGGCACCCTCTCTCACTTGCTTACTCTGAGGAAAGCCAGCCACCACGCTGTGAGCTGCTCTCTTGAGACCCATATGGCAAGGAGCCGAGGGAGACTTCAGCCAACAGCCAGTGAGGAACTGAGGCCCTTTGTCCAATGATCATGAGCCTAGAAACCTGCCAACAGCCACTTGAGTGAAGTTGGGGGCAGATCTTTCCCCAGTAGAGCCTACAGATGAGACCATAGCCCTGATTGACACCTGGATTGTAGCCTGGTGAGAGGCACCCAGCAAAGCCATGCTCAGACTCTAGACTCACAGAAACTATGGAATAGTCGATGCTTATTGTTTTAAGCCTCTAAGTTTTGGGATAATTTGTTCTGCAGCAATAGATAACTAAAACAAGTTTCAAGTAAGCAAAACCCATCTCAAACCTACTTCAACAGTTAAGGAATGTGTTATCTCATGGAACAGGAATCCCAGAGTGGAGTAGCATTCAGTGTTAGTTGAATCTGAAGCCCAAGTTGTCATCAAGGATCTTGGTTCATCCCAATTCTTCTCTGTGTCATCTTTGGGGTCGGCTTTCCCCTAAGACTGGGAGCAACGGGTCTGTGGCTCTTCCAAGTATCATATCCAGACACTAGAATTTTCAAAAGAGGAAGACAGACTATCTCTTTTAATAATTTTGTAGGCGAAAGGAAACCTTTCCCAGAAACCACCCCCCCTACTAAAAGTTCCTCTCATGTTTCATTGACTACAGTTGAGTAATACACTGACCCAATTCTTTGGCAAGAATGGAAAGACCTTAGATGAGCCAGGCCCACCTGGCAGATGTGGATGGGGTCAGCTTTCTCTGAGGTACGTGGAAGTCACTGGTCAATGCTGGAGTTCTGTTAACTTGGAAGTATGGGTGATGTATGCTATGTGAACAGCCAGCAGTGTGCACTACACATGGGTTGCACCCTTCAGTTTGATTTTAGTCTGGAGCATGGAGAATGTGTGATGAGTAGGTATAGAGAGGATGGTGAGCCAATGTTGAAGAGCAAGTGGGTGATTTGGCTCAAAAACAGTAAGGCCAAGCCTCTGAAAGTCAAAAGTCACCAAAGAACCGTCCTCCTTGAGGGATGATTTCAGTGCAGATCTGGCCACTTCAAATCTAGCCTCCACCTACACTTCTCATTTTCTGCTTTTCCAGAGCAGAGGAGCTATTGTAAATGCTCCTAGCAGTAGAATATGCCTATTCAGTGTTCAGGAACGAAGGCATCTGCTTTCTTGATAATCTTTGTAGTAAGAGGTGTGTTCATCACACGAATCTGAAGAATACTGGATCTCACTTCAAATTACTTCCTGCTGTAGAAAGCATAATCTTGTCTCTTCCAAAGTTAGTTTAGGGTGGACAATGTGCAGCCTTTTTAAAGGCAACATAGGGCAAGTGTGAAGGTGTGTGTGGCCAAAGAACAAACTCATGCTCCCTGCTGTCACCTTGTGTAGAACTGAGATTTCTGTTGCCTGATCCAGGCTGTCCATGTCTTCCTGGCTGTCATGATCAGGACAACTTGCAGAGTCTGAGTTGATAAATACCACACATATAGGAGAAGGGCTATTAAGCTATGTAACCTCTCAAAGCCGCATGTCACAAAGGGCATTACTAGTAGGATTTTGGTGTGTGTTTGACGTTTCCCAGCATGGTTTTAAGAACAATGGAAGAATGGCTCCCTGGTATGTGGTCTTTAATCATGTTTTTTCTTATTAATAAGATTTTGCATTAAACTTTAGATATCTAATCATGTACATAGATGCTTTATGTGCATGTCTAAACCAATACAGTTATGTGTATATGGATTTTTCCTCATAACTTTCTAATCAGCTTGCTTTCTGCCGACATTTGATTTCAGTTGAACCTTCATTGTGAATCACCATAATGGAGCCTATTCCCTTAGTGCATTGAATTGTTTATTTACAAGATTTGCAGTGCCGATTATAATTAGGCTATTAACAAGTTATGAATTATCTATTTCAATTAGCAGACCTTGGAGATTTAAAGATCAATGCATATGGAGCTCAAATTACAGATTCTCTATTTACTTTACATTTTTAAAATGAAAATATTCAGTGACTGTCATTTTCTTACACATTTTTCTACAACAGGCTTGAGCAAATAAATCTTTCCTTGGGCATACATTTACAGGGTAATTGACAAAAGATCAAAAGGTATAAAGGGAAGATAGGTCATTGCCTCCTGTTCTAAGCGATCCCCCAACAAGGGATACTATTTCTAGCTAATTGATTTTAAATTTGTGACCAAGTGTCCAATTCTAAAGAACTTTAAGGAAACTCTAAAACAGGGAAATAAAATGAGAGGAATGAACTCTCTATTTTGAATTAGAAGAGAGTATCTTGAGTTTGATCAATGCAAAAATAATAAGAAGAATGATTTATATTGTAAGCAAGTGATCCAGCAGAGGAGCTGCGAATCTAGAAATACTTGTGGCACAGCTTGAAATATTTGGTGGCTATAATCCTATCTCCACATTTGGGGACCAGATGCTCACTAAGGGCTGCTGGCTTGGTGAACAGCCATGTGCTGCTTGAGCAGAGGGCATGGAACTGGAGAAGGTAGGACAGGAATTTGGCTGATGCCCCTTACATTGGGACCAGTCCTCATTAGAGTCTCCTAATGCCTTCTTCTCAAATTTGAGCCCAAACTAAGTACTTTTCCTATTTCAAAACAAAGCAGTTAATTCTAAGCTTGTGACACAACCACAGTTCTGTGCGTCCTGTTTGTCGTGGGAATCACCTGTGAAACACTACAGGTGTGGCGCTCAGAGCAAGCCCTGGGAAGCATTCTTGCCCTTGGCTGGTGTTTATTTGCCACTTTCCTTCCCTGGCAGGAGAGCCAGCCACACAGCTGTTCCTGCTGCCACGGGACAGGCATGGCATCCAGGAAAACAGGAAGTGGGTCGTGAGCAAATGGGCCTTTTCATAAAATGGAAGGAAATCGTCAACCGTGGGAGCAGAATCTGTCCCTACTCAAAAGTACATTAGAAAAATACAGAACTGAACTTTTAGCCTGTTATTATTGTACCTTGAAAACCATTAAATCAACCCAACGTAGACTACAGATTGGATGCAGCTTAGAAGTAGTGAGAATCACAATAGCTCTCTATATAGCTTTTTCAAAAAAACCTTATGAGCCTATTTCTTTTTGCTAATTACTTCTTAGTCTTTTATTTACAAGGTACAATGTCCCTAACTTGAGAGAGAATTAAAGAACTTAGTGACAACTCAATGGAACAGAACAGCACTTTGCCAGCTCATAAAAGCAGATCGTTAAAATTTCAGGAATTTTGCAAACCAATGGCTGAACAGACCCACTATTAAAAAGTAAATTATACAGACATACAGTTAAATAAATAGTATTAAAAACAGAGGTATCAAATACTAAAAACTCATCACCTCCTGATTATTTTAGTACATTTCATTACTATTTCGATGTTGTTGAGGTTGTTTACATATATCAGATCTGTAGGATTCAATGCTATAGAATAGTAAAAATGTATCACAGTGCACTACTGCACATCTCTTCCCAGCACCACATTCAGTGACTGATGTCAATAGCAGGAAATCAACCATCGAAAAACTATTTATAGCATAGGAATTAGCAAATGTTATAAATCAGATATTGATTGGTCTTGTTAATTGTCTAGATGTAAGACAGTGATTGGGAAATGTAATAATGCAGATTAAATGGAAAAGTATGTCATATCTGTAGCCAATACATTGTGAATAGCAGAAAAAATTGAATTGTACCTCCATTTTCCAAAAACCATGATCAATTCAGCCAAGTCATTCATGGGATTGACAGATGAGTAGAATTCCAACATCCATCTTTCTGGTTTTATTTTCATCTTGCTGTCTGATGCCATCATGTTGAAGTTATACTTGTTTGTTAACAGTAATAATTGACTGACTACAGATTAAAGAATCTAGGAAAAATTAATGAAAGCATTCTATGAGAATCAACTGGTAATACAGAATTCATAAAAAACAGTATTGTGCATTTTATTACCTATAAATTTTGTGCTACTTATCCTTTATATAAGTAAAACTGATTATAACTATTTATAACTTTTTCCTCCAAAGAGCTGATTAGTAACCATTTATCAACATACCACTCCAAAGTAGTAACAAATATGAATAGAAATGGTGAAAAGAAGTAAAATTATTTAGTTAAGAAACCTGAGAACAGATTTCGTTGATTTTCATGAGTCAGTGCTCAAGCCCTAAGCTGATGCAAATAAACACAACTGTATCTTGTTTCCTGGAGCTTTAACTTGTAGCATGAACTCAGGTTAGGCATAAAAACCATGTTTAAGAACTTCTTTTTGGGTTTATGTAAATTTAAGTCCTTCCCAGAAATAAGGCATAAACATCTTGATTTTTCAAGAATGGTTTGAAGATGTTATTAAATATCATTTCCTTGTTTTACTAGTTAAGAAGTAAATAGAGATTCTGACTCAGGCATTCCCTTATGACAATAGTCTTCTAAACTGTCTTAGGAGGTTTTGGGTGATAATGTGCACTCAGGCATGGCCCTTCTTTATTTTAATCCCTCTCTCCCAAGGCCTTCTGAGATTTAAAGCTACTCTCATGTAATAGCGCTTTGCACCGCGGGTCAGTCTCCCACTAGAAAAAACAGCAGCACTCAAGAGGAGTTTGCTCCACAGGTACTTGCAGTAGATGTCCATCTCCAATTCAGTAAATCAACCAGTATTCTCTAAGTTTATATGTGGGGCCTGCCCAGTGTCACCATTATCAAGATGGGATATACTGATCTGAAACTGAGGGCTTCGCAAAGCCATATTGTCTGTTTTCCTCCGGAGTTTTATAAGTAACTTAGACTTTTTTTCAAGAGGTAAGAAATACATGACTTTTGCCTACCAGCTGCGTCGTGTCTCTGCTTGTAAGGACCTTAGGTTTCATATCAGATGCAAATCATTTTATGTGACAACCTGAAAGACCAACCATGAGGGAAGTAATGCTTATGATATGGTTCTTACAGGAGACAGAATCGTATCTGTTGGATCAATAAGCCCTTTCCACAGCTGGCATACAAAAAGACTAAATGGAAAGGAAGAAAACAATAACAATATGCTTTGGCTTGCTATGCAGTGTTAAATCTCCAGGGTCTGGAAGATGAATGATAATGGCAAATATTTATTTCATCGCAAGTGTGCGTTCACATTTTGCCATTTATTTTCCCCCACAGTTTATTGCTGTGCATCATTCCCTACTCAGGCCAAGCGCTTCTGATGGACGGGCCTCTTCCTGACCTCGGACCTTTCCCAGTGTCTCTTCTGCCCTGGCTCTGATTTTCCTGTTGTTCTTCTTCCTTTCAGGATGAAAGGGCTCATTGTACACCCACAATTTTCTTCCTTTGGGATTTACATATAAATGCATAATAACAGAGATTTGTTTGACTGAGGTTTATATTTTTTTGAAGGAGGTGAAGACTTTTATATGCAAATTTTAGGTTGATAATATTCCCCTGTCTGGAATTCACTGATACTTGGAAATGTTCCTGTGAAAAACTCTGCTTTATTTTAATTCATTATTAACTAGTATTTTTCTTACTGGATATTCAATTCCAGATTTTATTGCCCATTTTTCTTAAAACTAGATTGTGTCCATAAATTGACCAGTATAGTCAATTTGGATAGAACTGAAACTTTCTGTCTACCTGATAAAACTAAGTGCCTAAAAACATGAACTATAAATATAGTTAGTAGGAACTCACAACTTATATATACTATCCATTCAATGATACATAGGACCCAATGTTTTTGTGTGTTTGAAGTTTTCCCATTACTATGTACTTCGCCATTTTACATAGTTCACTAAAAAGAAAAAAGCAGGAGAAGAAGAGTGTTCTATTCATTATTCTATATTATGATTCTCTTCATTATTCTATTCTATGCATTATTCTGTTCATTTCTTCACCCATTTATTCGCTAAACAGTGACACAGTACTTACCGGATGCTAAGTATTACACCAGTTTTGTGGACTATAAGAGTGAATAACAAGCACATGACCTCTGGCCTTGGATTTTACTACCTGTGGCTCCCTAGGCACATGAAAAGAAGTAAAGATGGTTCCATTTGATAAGTACTAGTCCCAAGGGTTGTACATGTGATAAAGATACCAGAGGGTGTGACCACCACATCTGTGCGGAGGTGCTGCCGGCTCCTCTTTGAGTGTGAGATCCCTCTGCAGTGGCGCAAACTCACCCAGTTACGAAGAGCTAGTCACCTCAGCTGCATTGTCCCAAGACAGGTAGAGTAGGTAAAAATAGTCATATGTTAAAATTCAAGGTTTAGATAAAAAGACAACTAGTTCTTGCTTGCTTTGATTAACTTTTATTATGCAGATGCATTTGAAGCTTGTCATGTTTCTCTCTAAAAGATGTTTTTAAATGTTATTGCTCAAAGTTAAAAAAAAAAGAAAAAAAAAAGAATCAGTAAGTATTCCTGACATGTAGGACTGTTGCCAGGCTGATCACAATGAAAATGTTAGCTATGACTAATGAAGGAATTATCACAGCTTACATTGGTATTAATAATAAAGAAATATAAGTCAAAGCTATATGTAAGTGCTATGTATTGGTGAAAAAACCAGAAAGTTACAGAAATTACTCACAATGAAGCATAGAACAAGTTAGAAAGGGCCTTTTTTTTTCATTGAAATAAAGGACTTTTGTCTGATAAGTAGCAGTCATTTGACCTCAAATCATTAAGTGGGGAAAGTCTAAACAAGAAAAGGTAATGTTTACCTGAATGTTGGAGAAAGCATTAGGATTTATGTCCCAGACTTAAAGATTGTAGAAGATTGTATATAATTACAGCAATAAGCATTTGTGTAAGAAGTAGCTATTATGCTGAAGAAAGATGGGCACAGAAAATCTCTAGGCAAATCCTTGGAACAGGGGAAAGTGATACTGCTCATAGAATTATTGGTTCAAGAGGCAGAAAATATGATGCAGTAAGTATATCAAACTCGAGTAAAAATAGGTGACAGAGGTATGTGGTGGGGGAAAACAAAGGCAATAGGGCTAAGTCAGCTTACATGGGGTGAATAGAATTTGAACATGGCACTCCCAATTTACTTGATCATAAAGTTAGCCAAAGACCTGAGTGGTCGATCTTTGACAATACTCTAGTGATCTCCATGAGAGATGGCCTGATAGATGTTGTATAGAATCAAGGGCCATTTGATGAACAAGTTTTGTAGATTTACATGTAACTTGTCACTGTGCTGGCATTAGAGCCTTCTAAGAATCAGACAAATTAATTAGGTGAAACATTTTTTCCCAAAGCACTTGCATTTCAGAAAGTTTCTCATTTCTGACTCAGCTCAGAACCTATCCCTTATTGCAGGTCATTTCTTCTCCTTATGAGCCATGTCTGTTTCTTTTTTCCATCATGTCATACACCCTCTCCACAAAAGATGGTAGCTCACGTTTTCTAACTACAGACATGCAGACAAGTTGATAGCATGAATAATCCTTTGGGAATACCAATTCTGTAGCAGATGCTAAGGTAAAAGAAAAACTGTGCATTATTTTTCAACTATAGTTGGCTTAGATTCTTAGTTTCACCCTGGAGACTGTGTTGCCAGTGGACAATTGAGCATGCTGTGATTTCTAAAATGCAAGCTGGTTTATATGATAATGTTTGCCATCTCACTTCACCAGGACTTTTGACCTTTTCATATGATTTTAAAATCACTTACTTGTAAATAAATGCTCCTAGTTCTACAGATGAAACAATTTGGGAAAATCTTAAAACTGTTTACTCACTGACATTTTATTTTAGCACCCATTATAATCAATCACACATCGCATCTGTGTTTGTGATGCTTATCAACTGCTAATTTTCACAGTTTTCATGCTAATTTGGATCCATAATATGATACAGTTTGTTCACAACTTCCATAGCTCATGTAATGTGATTCAAAACATTTCCACGTGCAGACTAACATTTCTCATAACAAAACAAACTTTTCTGCCATAGGCATAAGAGTACATCTTCCAAAAATTACAAGAGAAAGTGAGGGCCTTTCAAACAAGTATTCAAGATGTCTTGAATCATCACAACCAATTACAGATTATCCAGACCCAGAAATTAATCCACATACAGAGCACTTGCTTCCTCCAGCTTCTTTGAATTGTGTGTGTGTGTGTGTGTGTGTGTGTGTGTGTGTGTGTGTGTGTGTTAACTGTTTCATCCTTCATACCCAAGGAATGTGGAGCAGGAGAAAAACCCAAAATAGCTTTTGCACCTTATTAGTCACCATGGTAAAATGACAACAAGCAAACTTCAAACACTTCAGTGAAGACAGAGGTTCAAGTATTAAATAAAATGAAGCTCAGGAGTTATCTGTATATTTTTGGTTTCTTTGCTTTATTTGTCACCAATAGCAACACATAATTGGTAACCCTTTTGTCGAATAACTCCCTTTGCTGGAAGCTTTGTGATTTAAATTTACTGTTGCTTCTGTGTTGATTTTACCCTTAAAGGCTTTGTATTATAACCCTTCTTTTTCCTTCTTATTAAGAAAATGACAAATTTTTATTACTGTGAACGAAGCTGCGTAAAAGAAGGCTCTGAGTGTATTTTTCAGTAAAGGGAAAAAAGAACCACCCCCCAAAAGAGATTAGATCTATTGAGATTATTTAGACTGGACACACTGTTTCCTGGTTGATAAATCTGCTACAGGGCTTCAGGGGAGGAAGTGAGGAGAAAAAATAACCAAAACATAAAACCCGAACACAAATGGAATAGCCAATATCTATCGTACTTTCTTCTTTGGCCCATAAGGGACAAGATTTAAAAAGCGGATGCATCCTTTCCCTGTATGTTTTGTGTGAATAAGAAGTGATAGGGAGGAATATAAAGACATCCTGAATCATACAAATCATCAACCACAGGATGGAAATGGATGGCAGATTGCCATGTCTAGCCCACACACGCATCCTCTCTGCCAGGTAAAGTTGGCAGTATTAAAAGTCAGATTTGGCTTGAAATTCTGGTTCTTCCTGGCATGTCTAAAGAGCCTTCCCAAAGGACTCATATCCTTCAAGTAAGCCATGAGCATAGCTTGGCAGCAGGTGCTCCCTGAGCACAGGCCGGCACTTGCCATGCGCCACAGAGCCCACCAATCCCACAGCTGACACCCAGGCTGAGAATCCAGTATTTTCAGGCTCATATTTTTCCAACAAGAAATTTAAAGGGAAAGTGATTATGTCCTATTGTCAGGAGCCTGAGAGGACCAGAGAGGCAGATGCACAAATTTACAGAGCTGTTGTTCCAACAAGAGAAGTGTAGTTAGTGGTGGAAGTAAGCATATTTGTATCGCTGGCCTGTTTCTGCCTCATCCCTGCACCCTTCACTTGGCCCTTCTTTCTCAATCGTTTCTCTCCCACTTGGTCTTTCCTATGGGCGAACCCCAAATCTGCACCCACAGTGGTGTATTGACAGGGCTGTGCAGGGAATGCCCTGGAAGGCAGATTCTCTTTCATGTCTGCTGGCTCCATTCTGCCCCTTTACATTGTCATTGTCATATTAGTGAGGATTGGGTGCGATCAGGCCGAGGGCGACATTTTGATGAGCTGGAACTGTCACTCACTGCACAAGTGGCCTACATTTGGAGTCTTCAGGCTCCATAGCAGAAACCTTACATGTGAAGACTGAGTTACTTAAGTTCAATAAATATAAAATAATAGTAAATGGTTATAAATTGAGACGAGCTTCTAGTAGGAAAATTACAAGTCTCCATTTAATATTGCAAGGTGAAGTGTAGGAAGAACATTGATGGGGATTTCTGGGTTTTATGCTATTTTTTATATTTCACAGCTTTGTAGGAGTATAACTCACACACAAAAAACTGCATATGTACAAAGAAAGTATATAATATAATCAGTTTTGACACTTGTATTCACCATGAAACCATCACTCACCATCGAGAGAATAAACACATCCATCACCCTCAAGTTTCCTTCCATCCCTTTGTCATCATTTTTAACCTGTGCAAGTATGTGTATGTATATGTGTATATATGCATAAGACATGCACACAACTATATATATTACTTTTTGACAGTACTGTAAATCGAATGGGAAAGTTAGCAAAATACAGGTTTTAATAACAAATCCTAAATTAATTGAGAAGTAAAACTCCATTCTAGCTAATTGGGAAATTGTTTAAATGGAGAACATTAAGTGTTAAAATTGATGACCCTAATGATAAAGCTTTGTATTGATCTGAGGAGAAAGAAAGCTGGTCACAGCATTTTAATAGTCATCTGAATGCATCCTTTGTGAAGTGAAAATGTGGGGATGTGAGTGCACATAAAACCTTTGGAACTATTTCTCCCCCATCCAAGTTTTCAAGAGGAAACAAAGGTAATTTCTCCACTTAATTTTCTTCTGCCAAAGAAGCATGAGTGTGTTATTTAAACCATGTTTACCAAAAGTAGCTGAGACGGGGTCAGCCCACCTCCTCTGCCGCGCCAGGCTGGCTTGAGAACTGCCGACCAGGATTCCTGGCTCTAGTCAGCTGCCTGGCTGGGGCTAGGCAGCGGCAGGCACCAGGGCAGCATCTGTCCTGGGCTCCACTGCAGCAGTGGCCAGCTGCCCACTGACCCTCACTCCCTCTCTGCCAGGTTAGAGAGCAGCCGAAGGGACTGCTTGTTTAAGACAAGAGCTTCTTGGATGACTTTACCTGCACATTTCAGCCACCAGGGGGAACCCTGATTATCCCATTGATGGACAGCGTTGAAGGGAATGGAAAGAAACATACAAGAAGTTAACATTGAGGCTTTGCTGCATTTATGCCAATATTATGTTGCGACTAGTCATACAACAATTTAGCGACTGTAATTATAGGATTGAGTTCTCTCATTTACAAAGAGGGGAAAGTGAGTCAAGAGTCCAGTGACTTGCCTAAGATCACATAGCTAAGAAGGGTCTGTGCTCAGATGGCTGACTCCCCTTCTACTGTTACAGTGTGACTAGTAGGTCTAAAAAGGGACGTGTGTGTATGTGTATACATGCACACATACATGTGCATACATGGATGTGCACCCGTGGTGCCTGCATATATAGACTCATGTACATGTGCATATACAGTGCATGTATGCATACCCACACAATACATGTGCACACATAGTGTATCTTAAACATCTATACAAAATATGTATGTATATATACACATGCATGCATATATGCCTACAGATGGTATACATATTCATGTATGTATATATTCATGCATACATGCACATCTATATACATTTGTAACTTATGTGCAAATATACATACATAACATGTGTGCACTCATACATCCATGTGTATACACTGTGTGTGTGTGTGTGCCTGCACGTGTATTAAGATATGAGGCTAAGAAAAGTATGCGCCTTTGTTAGCTTGTTGCTGCCAGTATGTTCCCCCACCCCCACCCCACCCCACACACAATATATCTCTGAACCTGGTTCTTCGGTCACTGGTAGGTTTTGCAAGGATTCTGAACTTGTCCACTTTGCCCTCCCAGAAATTATTGTCAGGCCTCTTCTTTGGTGCCTAATTTATGACTTGGAAGAGATTTAAAGATTAAAGCAAATATGGCCAGTTAATTGTTTAAATGGATAGTCTTCCATAGTTAGATAGGGCAGAAATCCAAATCAACCATGTTAGTAAACTCAAACCTCATCTTTCATCTCTGCCCTTGCACTTATGTCTGCCTCCATCCGGCTATTTATTAGCCAGGAGGCACCTTGCCATGAAGGGGGCGGCCTCTGCTTGGGTGCAGGCTGCATAGTGGGACTACAGGAAGGCTCAGCCCATGGAGGGGCGGGGGTCTTCGTCTTCGTAGATGTGCTGCCAGTGGGGTTGGGGCAGGAAGTGATGATGGCTAAAGCGGCACCCCCTTCCCATGCACTTTTCCTGGAGTAACCCTTTAATCTATACCACAGCCCTATGAGGTCACTGCTATTGTTATCATCCTCATTTTACAAATAAGAAAACAGCAGCACAGAGACAATAAGAAACTTGTCTGCGACCAAAAGCAAGTTAATATTTAAGCCAGGACTTGAACCTTGCCAGTCTGGTCCCAAGCACCTGCTTACCTTTCACTATCCCTCCTCCCTACTCTGCATCCTGTTAGTCCGTGGAGAGGGCTACAAGGCTCTAACCCTGCTCGGATCTCCCCAGGAAGCCATTCCCTGTGTCCACAGAGGAAGGAGAAAGCGGAGGAGGTGGCGCGTGCTGTTTGAGCTTTGTGGGAGGATCTCTCATGTGCAAGCCTACCTGAACCCATAGCCAACAGCAAGTATGGGGCTGCACAAAAATACCAGGAAGGAGGGGCTTGACTCCAGAGGATGGGAGATCAGAGGACCTCACAGAGACTGAGACAGTCACCATGTGTGGGCCTCTCAAGCCGCAGACACTGTCCTGGACTTCAATTACTTTAATATTTTCATCACAGCAACACAGTGCACTGATGTGTTAGTCTGCTAGGGCTGCTGTGATATCATACCACAGACTGGGTGGAAATTTATCCTCTCACTGTCCTGGAGGCTGTAAGTCCGAGATCTGGTTTCTCCTGAGGCCTCTCTCCTTGACTTGCAGATGGCTGCCTTATCCCCGGGTCTTCCCTTGTGTGTCTGTGTCCTAACATTCTCTTCTTATTAGGACACCAGTCCTGTTGGATGAGGCCTCCACCCTAATGGCTTCATTTTAACTTAAACATCATTTAAAAGACCTTGTCCTAATAAGGATACATTCCGAAGTACTGGAGGTTCTGACTTCAACATATGAATTTTTAGGGAACACGGTTCAGCGCATAGCACCTGGTGTGCATTCGCCTGTGTGCTGATGACGACAGAGGCTGGAGAGCTTCTGTGGTACCCAGGCGGATGCACAGGGGAGACCCGGACTCTGACTCCAGGGCTTGGCCCTGTTGGATGCCTGAGCCCTGCCACCTTTCTGGCCAACTGTGCTGATTTTGCCCAAAGCTGGCCGCAGCCCACACCGGCCCAACACTGTATGTGAACCACCATTCCTGCGCGCGTTCGGCCTCTGCCCTGACTTTGAATTTCCTCCTTGCCCCCACAGTTTATGGAGCAGCCGAAGCTCTGGTAAGACTTCTGAGCTTGCTTCTGAATACCACAGCCCCAGGCACAGCAAAGCCAAGAACCCTGTGGATGAGTGAGGGCCGCAATTCTCTGCACAATCCTGAAATCAAGTGTTCCTGTTTCTCTTCCTCCTCCCCATTTCCCCAGGCACTGTTCAGCCTTCACTTAGGTCTTTCAAGCATTTGTGAATGCATGTGCACACTTAGACACACACACACACACACACACACAACCTGTCTTGTGTCTTACCTACCTCTGAAATATTGGCACTTGGGAGACAATCCATAATCAGCTAACACTTGTTTTTTTCTGTCCTCTGTGTGCTTGTTAGAATACTGTGAAGGTGTTTTCTATGGACCGACTTCTAAATGTTCCTCCTGAAATCAGTGTTATTCACACAGTTGTAATGTAATGAATTCTATCTGTCTGAAAGCTTGCCATATTGTCCCTGGTTTCTCCCAGCTAATAGAGAGAAAAATGAGGAAAATGAGCCTGAGTGTGAACCCGTCACCACAGACCGCGCTACATCCTTTCCAGGCAGCAGGGCCCAGGAGACTGTGCTCAGGCCTGGCAGCCTCTGTGTTTCACTTAGGCTTGTTTTGCTCAACCCAGGCAAATTGTTTGAATAAGCTGCTGCATCAGTATGCTTTTTTAAATGGTGATTTAAAAAAAGTATATAAGATGTCCCATTCCTTCCATTTTCAAATGCATACTTCAGTAGATTTAAGTATATTCACAATGCTGTGAAATAGATCTTCAGGACCTCATCGTCCTACAAATCTCATACTCTCTACTCACTGAACAGCAACTCCCCTTTGTCTGCTTGTCTTTTTGCAACTGGCTTATTTCACTTAGCACAATTTCCTCGAAGTTCATCCATATCGTAGCATATAACAGAATTCCCTTCCCTTTTAAGGCTAAATATCTTTCAAGTATGTGTATAGACCACATTTTCTTCATCCATCCATTGTCAATGGACATTTAAGTTGTTTCCACCTCATGGTTATTGTGAATGATGCTGCAGTGAACACGGCTATGCAATTATCTGAGACTCTGCTTTCATTTCTTGGGGATATATACCTAGAAGTGGGATTGCTGGTGAATCAGCTTATCTTTGCCTGAAAAAAAAAAAAGCCACTCAAGCTGAGTTAATGCACAGAGATATATATGGGATCCTATACTGCACCTATAGGGGTTGGTTCAGCTCACTTACCCCAAATCAGCCATATGTGAGTTCCTGAACCAATCACAGTAGCTGAGGGAGTGCCACACACCTATTGACCTAGGCCAGAATGCACTGATCAATCGTCAGGGAGGAGGACAGGATTACCATGTTTGATTGGATAATCAGGGTTCATCTCCCAGACAACCAGGTTGCTCCACAAAGGGGATGGGGCAGAAAGGGTGCTGACTGTCCTGCACTGTCCAGAGAAGTACATAGCATGGGGCTAAAGCTAGACTGCATGGACTCAGGGCTTGGGTCTGTTACTGGGTGATTTCAGGCAACTTGCTTAACTTCTCTGTACCTGAGTTTCTTCACATTGAAAGAAAAAGTGCTTTTGAGAATTACACATGCAAATACACATAGAATATTTAGAACTGTTTCGAGGGCTGCTGGGTTGGAGTCAGCAGATCCTGATTATAATGAAAATAGCCACAATTTAAAATGTAGAAGATTGTGCATTAAAATCTTGATTTCTTCTTTTTTAAAAAAGTTAGAGATAAGGCAACACCTGTTTTACTGCATGAAAGGAAGTGTGGGATGCATACTAGCTGCTTCTTACAGACACGTGTAGGCACCAGGTTTCCTCAGGGTCCTCATGGGGCCACACCTGGCCCTCAGCCTGCCTCCTGCTGCTGTCCACAGACCTCTGTAGATGGATCGGTGCAGGTTCCCTGATTCAGTCAAACTGGAGAAATGAAGTCATTCAAACCCTCATTTTTAAAAAGTCAGAAAAATATAAGGATTGTGTTGTCAAATACACAACCCTTAAAGAAAATGTTAGGCCGGACGCAGTGGCTTATGCCTGTAATCCCAGCACTTTGAGAGGCCGAGGCGGGAGGATGACTTGAGGTCAGGAGTTCAAAACCAGCCTGGCCAACATGGCAAAACCGCGTCTCTACTAAAAATACAAAAGTTAGCCGGCCGCGGTGGTGGGTGCCTGTAATCCCAGCTACTCGGGAGGCTGAGGCGGGAGAATTGCTTGAACCTGGGAGGTGGAGGTTGCAGTGAGCCAAGATTGCGCCACTGCACTCCAGCCTGAGTAACAGAGTGAGACTCCATCTTTAAAAAAAAGTGAGAAAGAAAATGTTTAATTTTCTACCTCATACACTCACATAAGTGATGCAGAGCGATTTCTGTCTTCTTCCTTTTTCTGAGGAAATTGAAGAACTGTGTGTGTATTGCCTTTGAGAGAGTGCTGAAAATGTGCCCCCTACAGCTTGTCAAAATGAAGTGCCTGCCCTGCCGCGCAGAGCGCCTCTCACTGTCTCCGGGGCTGCTGGGTTGGAGTCCTGAGCAAATGCACGTCAAAGACTCAGGACTTCACTGTGCTTGCTCCTGTGTGTGCCCCAGCGCTCTCCATGGGTGTCTCAGGGCCTCTTCCAGGATAGCCGAGCCGGGACCAGCAGGCTTGCTCATGCCACCCCCTGCAGACGCAGTCCCTGACGCTGGCAGGCACGACTCCTGAGATGGCAGGCTGAGAACTGCCTCAGATGGCACATTGAGCCATGCCCCTGGCTGACAAAGGAAAGATCATTTTCTCCTCCAGCCCCTGCAGATCAGCAAGTGCCCACATTTCCACGTGATGATGAAACACACAAGTAAATAAGCCGTGATGTTGTCTGGGAATGCTTCAGCCAGTGTGGCTAGTCTTAAACTGGTCCAGTTTAGTTGAGACACTTGGAGTGGCCACTCGTTGGCTGCTTCAGAGAAACCAGCAGTGTTAATTGGAAGCCTCTCTCCAAGTCTCAGCAGGCCAGCTGAGCGCCGGGACACCATGGCTCTGACTTAAGCCTTTGCCCTGCAGTCATGCTGTGACTCAGGGGATGACCCAGCGCTTGGGATTATGGAGGCTTTGGGGAAGCAGCTGCACCTTCAAGCAAGTTTCCTTGGATGTATCTCCTGCCACTTCTCACAGACACAAATTAGAGAGAGAGAGAGAGAGAGAGAGCGCCATGACCTGGGTTTTACTGCAGCAAACATCCACACTGGATCTGCTGTCAGGGTTGCATCCTGGGAAAGCTAATT
Organism: Chlorocebus sabaeus; assembly: GCF_047675955.1. Lineage (NCBI taxonomy): Eukaryota > Metazoa > Chordata > Mammalia > Primates > Cercopithecidae > Chlorocebus > Chlorocebus sabaeus. The sequence goes on from NC_132924.1 coordinate 10,800,479, forward strand.
TTGTAGGCTTAAAGTAATGAATAATTAGACCATGGCTAAATGTATGTTTTATTTTCTGAACAAATTCAAAGCATTAGAAAGATAATGAAGATTTTCTTAAAATTAGGCCTATTTTAACCCTCCCTACTGTTTAGCCCTAATGGAATATTTATTCCAAAATCTCTGTTAGTCAGACTTCTCCAGAGACACAGACCAATAGGATATATTTATGAGAGAGAGTGTGTGTGTGTGTGTGTGTGTGTGTCTATGGCGGGAAGAGATTTTTTTTATAGGGATGGCATTGTGTAATTATAGAAACCAAGAAGTTTGACCAGTCTGTAAGCTGGAGACCCGGGAAAGCTGGCGATGAAATTCTATCCAAGTCTCAAGGCCCTAGAACCAGGAGCTCTGATGCTCAAGCACAGGAGATGGGTGTCCCAGCTCAAACACAGAGAACACATTCACCCTTCCCTGCCTTTTTATTCTGTTCAGACCTTCAGCAGATAGGATGCCTACCCACAGTGATGAGGGCACATCTTCCTTACTGTCTGTCGATTCAAATACTGATCTCTCCGGTAAACAACCTCACAGACACGCCCAGAAATAGTTTCCCCAGGTATCCGAACACCCCTTGCTTAGCTATTGCAGGTTCACCCCTTGCCACCTCACCACCTATGTGCACATCTTTAAATCGTAATTTCCAGAGAAAGACAAAACAAGGTCACAATTCCAACTGGCATGACACTGCTGTCCTGTATACAACCAAAAATGCACTCATGCCTTCCCAGAAGAGAAGGTAAAGTCCTTGAGTTGATGTTTACTCTCTCCTGATATCCTGTAACTTAAAATACTGTGATGTAAAATTATCAATAATTAGACACTGCTATACAAGTCTCTTATGTCCCATGTTAAGAGAATAAGAGGAAAGAAAACACAAGTATTTATATATATACATATATGTATACACACACACATGCAAACATATTCTTAACAAAATGAGAAGGAAATACTCATTGACAATTACTGTTTTCATTTCTGTAACTGATCACATCACAGCTGATATTTATAATGTCTTCTACCCATTCTGTATTCCCCTTGCCTTCAGCAAGCACCTCAGCTGGTTGTGGTTCTTTACCTGGTGGTGTGATGCAAACCATCATTCTTGAAGGGTCTGGGCCATTAGTGGTACTGCCTGGACTGGGTCGGGGTAGTTTCCATTGACCTTCATCGCAGGGCTTACTAAGGGAAGTCCAAAGGGATCTCCTGCATCCCATACTGTTCCTTACCTCCATTCTAGAGCAGTAGTCTATTTTCCCCTGGGTAGTCTGGGTCAGTCACCCAGCCAACACCATAAATCCCCCCTCACCTGTTGACTCAAAAGCCTGACGAACCCAGACTGACCATGTGGCATCTTAACTTCCAGTTCAGTGAAATCATTGTCGTGCCTCCTGGTGGAATCATTTATTCTTCTGGACCTAAGATCCCTCAGCCAGCAGAACATAAAAGTCATGAGGAAAACACTTTGCTAGTAGGTTGCTTAGGGATAATGATGGTGCCACTCCCCTTTTAACCTCTTGATTCCTGGACCCTGTGGGAGAAACAGCACCATATATTGGACGTTATTGAGAGCATACACACCTTCTGGAAAACATTGCCCCAGCCCTACAAGGTATTGCTACCTCTCTGACCCTGTAACTGAGTTTTCAAAAGTCTACTTTACTGTTCTATCAAACCAGCTGCTTCAAGGTGGTGGGGAACATGGTAAGACCAGTGAGTTACATGCACGGGCTCATTGTTGCACTCCTTTGTGTCTGATCAAGCGAGTTCCTTGATCAGAAGCAATGCTCTGTGGAATACCATGACAGTGGATAAGGCCTTCTGTGAATCAAGCTACACATAGTAGCTTTGGCAGAACTTACATTCTGTAAGCTACTGATGGAGAAGCCAGTGGGAACCTTTGCTTCCCAAGAAGTAGTTTCCTGCAGAGGTTGCTTTGATAACCGTGAAGAAAATGCAGCCTGTTAAGACCATTCGTTGTGAGATCTGGGCTGGTGTTCATGTGCTCAGGGACCTGTGGAGTGCTGGAGAACACCTGGAGGAGGCACTGCTGTCAGACAGCCGGAGTGAAGCGTGTGCGCTGAAGACTAGATCAGATCGACTCGTGGAGGCATCCGGCAGAGCTTACGGCAGGATCCATCATGAAGGGAGGGCCTGTGGAGGGTTTATTCAAGACAAATTGGGAGCAGATGTCTCCGTTTCAACCCTACACAGGCATGGAGGACCACATGCTCCCTGTGAGGGGTGAGATGAGGATTGAACAGTTAGCAAAAAACAGGCCACAGGGGGTAATGCTAAGAACTAGAAAAACCTTCAGATCCCATTGGGACTGGAGAATATCACATAGAAGGCAATCATCTTGGCTGTATTTCTGGGTAGAGTTAGTGCAGACAGCAGGATGAGGGAACAGTGGCGGGGTAACTGGGAGACGGTACCCTTACCAACTCCTCCCTGCCTGGCTCAGACTCGCTTATGCTAACAGGGCCAGCCCTCACCCTCCCACCCACCCCCACCTGACCAGGCTTGTTTGATCTACAAACGCGGCTTCCTGGGACTCCCTCCTAGAAACCCATGTGTTTCAGGCCCCCCACCCCATCCCCGTTCTCTCCCATTCCTGGGAAAGTTCCCCAAAGCCTTAAAGATTGCAGTTTCTGCAGCCCCCACATAATCACATTTGTTCTTTAATTTCCAGTGTTTCAAAAGATCATGGCCACTAATGAATGATTATACAGTAAGTCCTCCTGTCTTAACATCATCGATAGGTTTTTGGAAACCGCAGCTTCATGCAGAACAACAGATAATGAAACCAATTTTACCATAGGCCAACTGATAAAAACGAGTTAAATTCTTAGCACATATTTCTGGTCACCAAAACATCGCAAAACTTCTAAATAAAGACCAAAGCACTTCTAAATAAAAACCAAACACTACTAATATTAAACATTGAAATAAGTATGAGCTGTACGTACGTTTAAGAAAGATTAATAAAAGCAAGTAATGTGATGATTTACCCAGTTTTTCCAGTTCAGGGTCACAGGTGGCCGCAGCCTACCATGGCAGCACAGGGGTTAAGGTAGAAACCAGCCCTGGACTGGCCCCCATCCCATTGCGGGTATACTTATACTCACCTACATGGGGACAGTTTGGACACCCCAGTGACCCTAACGTGCTCAGTATGGGGACATGGGAGGAGAGAAGTGCAGCCGGAGAAAACCCATGCAGACCTGCCGAGAAGGTGCAGTCTGCACAGACAGCGGCCCCAGCCTGGGATAATAAGATGATGTTGAATGAAAGATGTTGGAGGACCTGCCGTATCAGCCTGTAGGCTGAAAACAGATGGGAATCACAGCAATCAGACTCATTCTAACAGCCCACACTCAGAGGCTCCGGCTGTCCAGGCTCTGTCAGGCTTTCCCTGCCTCATCACGCCTCTCCGTGAAGCTCCTGAGTGAATGAATACTGTTATTCTTATCCCTCCTTTACAGTTGAGAAGCCATAGCCTGTAAGCACTGATTTGCTGGAGGCCACAGTCGAATCCACACAGTGTTATGTAATTGTTTTAGGGGGTTGTATTGTTGTTTTTGTTGTTGTTAATTTGTTTCGAGACAGGGTCTCACTCTGTCACCCAGGTTGGAGTGCTTTCGTGCTTTCGTGCAATCGTAGCTCACTGCAGCCTCGATTTCCCAGGCTCAACCAATCCTCCTGCCTCAGCCTCTCAAGTAGCTGGGACTACAGGAATGCTCTGCCATGCCTGGATAATTCGATCCTCCCACCTCAGCGTTACAAAGTGCTGGGATTACAGATGCGAGTCACTGTACCCATAATTGTTTAAATTGACACAAAAGATGGAGAAAAGTGTGTCTTTAATCTGTTGAGTACAAAGTGCATACATAAACATAGAAAGGCAATGTATCTGATTTTCTTCAAACATTTGAGAAATTTTGTTACATTTATCCAAAAACTTCTTAAAAAAAAAAAAAAAAAAAAGGCCGGGCGCGGTGGCTCAAGCCTGTAATCCCAGCACTTTGGGAGGCCGAGACGGCCGGATCACGAGGTCAGGAGATCGAGACCATCCTGGCTAACACGGTGAAACCCCGTCTCTACTAAAAAATACAAAAAAAAAAAAAAACTAGCCGGGCGAGGTGGCGGGCGCCTGTAGTCCCAGCTACTCGGGAGGCTGAGGCAGGAGAATGGCGGGAACCCGGGAGGCGGAGCTTGCAGTGAGCTGAGATCCGGCCACAGCACTCCAGCCTGGGCGACAGAGCGAGACTCCGTCTCAAAAAAAAAAAAAAAAAAAAAAAAGACTACCAAAAAAACCAACCTAATATAAACCATGGTTATCTTGGGGATAAGTGATTATTTTCTTTCCAAATGTTTGTGTTTTCCTTACTTTCTATATGAAAGAAAAAGAAAACAAACTTCATTTTAAAAACCAAAATAATCCTAATTTAAAAACCCTGGTAGAATGTGGTTGTAGGAGGGTATCTGTAATAAGAGGAATGGAAGAGGTGGGGTGTGGCTGTCTATCCTTTCAGGACATGGAGGGGAACATGGGGTCCCTGCCTCACAAGGGGACAGCATCCAACTTCCAGTCCCTGGGACAGACCCTGAAACCCTAAGGCTGGAGCCCCGGCATCTCATGTAGGTTATTTTGAGTGTTGGTGGGTTTTGCTGAGGTGAGTGTTTTCTGGCCAATAAAGCCGGGTTATTTTGGGCCACCATAATTGTGAGTTAGACAGGTGGTTTGTGTGTGAAACATTTAATTTGCTGGCTCTGTAGTCTGTTGACTTTGGATAAGGCTAGTAACAATTCTATACAAGTTTTCCAAAATGATGGGCCCGGGTGCTGATCTTATCACTGTTACAAGCAGATGCACATTGCCAAGGCATGCTGCGCTATGGGAGGGGAGCTGTAGGGGAAAGTCATCATGTTACTTTTCGTTGCTTTTATGCTGACTACTCTACAGTATTTGAGTACCTTTTAGGTATAGTAGTCCCCCGCTTATTCACGGGGGGATATGTTTCAAGACCCTCCGTGGATGCCTAAAACCTCAGCACTGAATATATGTGTGTGTATGTGTGTGTATATGTGTGTGTGTGTATACACATATATACATACATATAGATACATTCACATATATATACGTATGTGTGTATATATATGCACTGTTTTTTTCCTATGTATACATACCTGTGATAAAGTTTAATATCTACATTAGGCACAATGAGCAACAATGACTAGCAATGAAATAGGACAATTATAACAATATGCCAACAGCAGTACTCTTGTGCTTTGGGGCCATTATTAAGTACGATAAGGGCCCCTGAACACAATCTCTGCAACACTGAGACAGTCCATCTGAGAACCACGACCACTGCTCAGTGACTCACAGGCAGGGGAGGAGATAGTGTGGATCCGCCGGACAAAGGGAGGATTCCCGTCCATGGTGGGACAGCACAGGATGGCAGATTTCACCAGGCTGCTCAGAAGGACACAACGATTCAAAACTAACCAAGAGTTTATTTCTGGAATTGTTCATTTAATATCTTCAGACCTTGGTTGATCACAGGTAACAAACTGCAGAAAGCAAAACCTCCAACAAGGTGGGACTACTATGATGGTTTTTGCTGTGTGTGTGTGTGGGGGTGTGTGTTGGGAGAGCACTGTATACAAGCATAGTTATTAGTCATTTCGCTTTTCTCCACTCTTAATGGTATGTTAGCATTGTGCGATTTCTAAAAATACTCAGAAGAGAACTCATCTTGGAACAGGCCTGTATTAGACTATCTTTTCAATATTAAAAGATACGTTTTATTCCTTAGTCCAGAACCCCAGGTAACAGTTTAAATTGGTCATCTTCACAGTCTGCTATTTAATCTGACCCAAACTTCAGGCAATTGGTACAAATAACTAATAAGGCAAAAATAACCCAACTGGCCAGGAAACTAATGCCCTGAGGTTGCAGATGGAGGCACTGATGCAGAGACACCAGACAGGTGATCCTTGGAGACTCAGGCTTCAATGCTGCCATTGATGAGGGCTCATTTCCCCTGGTGACATGACAGGCACCTCTCATTAGCCTTTTGACAGCCCTTTTACACCTGGGACATGGAGGCTCTTTACTGCCTCTCCTCTGTTTTCTCCAGCATCTCGGGATCCCATTTGCTCACACTCAGGCTGTACCACCCCTACCCTGCTCAGCTTTCCTACCCCTGCTCTTCCTCCTGCCCCCAACTTCATCATGCACCCCCCATATTGTTTTTTTGCTCTTTGTTTTTGACATAGTTTACAAACATTTGGAATGTGTTTTATTTTTGTAAGTAGTTTCCTCATTCTGTCTTTGTGAAACTATTCTATTATAGCTTCCACAAGTAATTATTTCAGCTCTACTTCTGTCTGAAGGAAAATGTCACTTGTAACTTTGTTGAGGGCATTTTGGGACAAGTTCCCATGAAACAGGAGACATGTGAAGAGCACTGAGATGGGAAATGGAATCTGCTAATTTTAGAAAAAGGCAAATACTCCTGCCTTTTGAGAGCAGGGACTGAATGTGACTTTCTGAGACTGGTTGTCCATGAACTCCAGCGCCTGTTGTTGGAGACAGCTGTCTTTGAATTATTGCAGGGAATAGGTTTCAGTAAGATGACGACAGAAAGCTAGATGGGGTACAAAGCTTAAATGTAGGTGGTTCTCACCTGCAGCCCAGCAAGGGGAGAAAGCCGGCTGGCCAGGAACCCTGGGGGAGGTACGAAGGAAGCCCTCCCACGTGTGGCCCAGGCTGACCGGCAGCAGCACCTGGGAAATGCACCCCTGGGCGGCCCACCCCAGCCCCACCGAATCAGAAACTCATGGGGGTATGGGGTCTGGACAATCTCTATTTTAACAAGCCCTCCAGGGATTCTGACATGGGCCAAGTATTAGACCATCATCTTCTCAGAGAACTTAGGATGTTTATGGCCAACCAGGCAGCTAGGCCCAGCACCTGTGATAATTTTAGCTACCATTACTGAGCATTGACCCTGTGCCCTGCTAGCTCCTTCATAAGTGCTGTCTCATTTAATCTTCACTAAGTCCTTAAAGAAAGGAATTTGGCCTTGTGGATGGGGACATTAAGAGATGAGTTTGAGTTTCCTGCAGCCCTTGAGGGGCTGAGCGCCGAGCTGAAGGACACGCTATTAGTGTAATAAAGAGTGGCAGTGGCGTGGGCATTGGAAGTCCAAGAAGGATGCGGTCTGGGGCGCCTGGAGATGCTAACTTCGTGGAGGAGGGAGGGCCTGAGCCATCCTTGAAGGAAGATGAGGACTTTCAAGAGGAAAGAGAAGTACATGTTCTGAGAACTCCAGCTGGAGATGGGTGCAGTAGCCAACCCTGGGGTCATATCTGCAAGTCCTCTTCTCTCTGAACGTGTGCCCTTGACCCCCTCTCTCCTGGCTTCCCATCTGTCCCCTCAACTCTCCAGGCTGCTCCAGGGCAGAAAGGTTTGGATCCTGGATAGCGGACAACCTTCTCTGCTGAAATGAGGAAGGCTGTGGAAAGGAAACAGATATTTTACATTAAAAGCAAGTTCCATTTTCTTATATTTCCAGCCATATCATGGGTGATGTGCCCCGAAAACCCCTTCTGCTACCAAGCATCTTGAAAGCCTGGGTTTCTGTGATGGACATCATTGTAAATGCATAGCTGAGCTTTATGTTGCACAGAAAATGAGAAGGAAATCATAAAACAGAAGCATGAGGGAGAGCTGAGATGCTGGGGGCTTCTGAGGAGGCTGGGGCTGGTCTTAGTCATCTGGCGCCTGCCTTGTCCCGAGCAGGCACAAGGCCCCTGGCCAAGCAGCAGAGGGGAATGGGGCCCACAGCAGTCCCCAGTGCAGGGAGATACCATAGAGAAAAAAAAACATCAGAAAGTCACTCCTCTCCAGGCCAGGCAGTCAGAAGAGAAAAAACGTTACAGTGGCTTCAATTCATCGGAAACATGGCCATCTCCCAACAAGCCCAGCACCCATATGAGGAAGGCCCATGAAGAGTCCTTCGCTCCCAAGGAGCGTGAAGAGGCCTGGACAGCAAGACGGAACTGTGGGGCCAACCCAGTGGAAATCTCACAAACTCAATAGATTTTATAGATGGCAAAATTTAAGAAGTCGTCCATAAGGAAGTAAAAGAACTGGCCAAAAAAGAAGTTTGTAATTTATCAGCCGGGTGCGGTGGCTCAAGCCTGTAATCCCAGCACTTTAGGAGGCCGAGACGGGTGGATCACGAGGTCAGGAGATCGAGACCATCCTGGCTAACACGGTGAAACGCCGTCTCTACTAAAAATACAAAAAACTAGCCGGGCAAGGTGGCAGGCGCCTGTAGTCCCAGCTACTCGGGAGGCTGAGGCAGGAGAATGGCGTGAACCTGGGAGGTGGAGCTTGCAATGAGCTGAGATCCGGCCACTGCACTCCAGCCTGGGTGACAAAGTGAGACTCTGTCTCAAAAAAAATAAAAATAAAATAGAAGTTTGTAATTTATGTGAAAAGAAAAAAAAAAAAAAAAGCGCAAAATTTCCTTTTTATGTGTTCTTTGTTTATTTGAGACAGAGTCTCACTCTGTCACCCAGGCTGGAGTGCAGTTGCAGCACGATCCCAGCCCACTGCGACCTCTGTCTCCTGGTTCAAGTGATTCTCCTGCCTCAGCCTCCCGAGTAGCTGGGATTATAGGCACATGCCACCACTTCCAGCTAATTTTTGTATTTTTAGTAGAGACAGGGTTTCACCATGTTGGCCTGGCTGGTCTCGAAATCCTGACCTCAAGTCATCCACCCACCTTGGCCTCCCAAAGTGCTGGGATTACAGGCGTAAGCCACTGTGCCCAGCCCTTTTTATGTTGTAATTTTTCTTTAAGACACCTAATAAAATGTTGCATTGCAGAGGAACAGTGACAATTTTGTCTGTCACCACCAACCTCCACTTTTAGGTACAAGGGAAGGAGGAGCAGAGACATGAAGACAAGAAGCTAAGATTGGTTGGGCCCGACCGAGGGGCCCTGTGCCAGGTGGGGAGGCACCTCTTTGGGGCAGGTGAGGCACAGGGACGGGCGCTTGGCATGACTGGCATTACAGGGTGGCATTACAGCGCACCCGGACATCTTCTCTGAGTTACAGAAAGTGACCTGTAATGTCTGTTCTTCAGCATGCAAGAGGTGAGGCTCAGACGTCTGGGTTCTTAGCTTTTGTCAAAGAATGCTCTTTTCTGGTATTGCATACTAAATATTGATTATATTATCAAGAATTTACATTGCACAGTGTGCCAGCTTGAGGAGGCCTTCCTGACTGGGTGAGATGCCCTGAACTCCAAGTGCCCACTTGAACAGGGTCAGCCTGGGTCCCTGAGGGCAGCACAGGACAGGGCACACAGCTTGCCCAGAAGATGCCATCTGCCTGTCAGGCAAGAGGATGGTCTGAGTCCTTTCCTCTCTTATATCCATAGAGATCTATTTTATTTCTTAGTTAAATCACAGTGAATTTCAAAGGGGATTGGAGGCAGCTTTTTGTGTCAATATTATTCAAATTAGAAAAGTCTTGAAAAAGGAATAATTTTTATTTTAAATGATTGGAAATAAAAATACATTAGTTAATGCTATTTTTGAAACCTACATTTTCCTTAAGTGGCTAGAAGTAAACACTAGGAGAGCTCAGAAATATATATGCTGGGAAGGGAGAGGGAGGAGGAAATGCAGTTAAAGGCAGCCACAAAGGCACAACTCGGTCCTGCCTTCTTGGGAAACAAGGCTAAAGGGATCAGAGAGGATGCTGTGTCAAACAGCACTCATTTATGTAATAATTTGGTCATTTTTATATGAAATTTACATCCAGAGTGATGGATGAACAGTGTGTTATGGAAAGCTAATAAAAGTAGGCCACATACTTTATTCTCTAGGGTTCTGATGATAAAAGGATAGAAGTTGGAAGAAAGCAGCAGAAGGAGGGATGGCATTTTTCTTAGGTTGCCCGTCTCAGATGGTGTCTGACTCACCTTTGCTTCATAATAGACCCAAAGCATAGTCAATCTGAGATTGAGTCCCTTGGCACCTTGGCAGGTCCCTGAACCTCTCTTTCTGAGGCATTGGTTAAATAAAATTTATGTGTTTTAATAGACTAGACAACCTGGAGACAGAGTTTCTATTTTAACAATGAAAACTAAGACACCAGCTTTGTTCTTGCCAGCGGGGATGGCCAGCCACTGCCCCACACTTCCCTCAAAGGTGAGGCCCCAGAAATGTGTAAAAAAGGACTGAAGGTTTTTTCCTCAAGAAATGGTTTCAAATATGTTGAGATTCCCAGATAAATGGATCCAAGATTTGTTACATAGAACATGGTAGAAAATCTTTCGGCTTAGAAAAGTCTAAATGCACATATACTCAGTAAGATTCATGTAACATGTTGGTTAAAGAACCTTAATTTGACTCCTGCCTACCATGTGGGTTTTTTGTGATGTTTGAATGAACTTGCCCCTTTTATAAGCTGAGCGGAGTGTTTCTGCAACACACACCCTCAGGGAGAGGTGACATAATTTGTTGGTTGGGGCTTCTTTTATAATTTGCAAAATAGGAATAATAATATCCACACTGCAGGGAGCATGTGGATTAAATAAGGAGGTAGATAAATATTATCCATTTGAACACTGCAGAATGTCAAAACCCAACTACCATTATTTGGTTTGCAAATATCAGTGTTGAGCTGTACTATCTGATAGTAAATTAGCCAATAGTGTAATATTTTAGACTACTCCTAAAGTCCATGACAGTGGCATAGAGGAGGAATCCTGTTTAACTATTTGCTTAGAAACAAAAAAAGCACATTAAAATAAAATGAAACTTCAGTTTCAGGGTAGCTGAACTGATTCTAAGCACCATCAGCCAAAGCCAGCATTGTGGCTCCAGAGAAAAACTGACCACCCTATCCAAATTGAATCCTCACCCCAGCATGCAAGCGTCTGTCCCTGACCCTGTGGAATTTCACTTAGTCCAGTCCTGGTTCACGCACCGCATCCATGACTGCTCTTGATAGGCTTTCTGATCCATAGTAAGGAAACAGCAATATTCACATGTGGCAAAGAAATTCACTCCATACCATTGCTGACACCCCGATTTAAACACAGGAAAGATGCCACAACTCGGTAGACAATTGTGTTTTTAATGCATGAGAGAAGGACAACAAGGTGAGCAGAGAAATTTACTCCAAAGGAAGTGGAGTTAAGTTAGGAAATGGAACAAAACTTTAAAATAAATACTTTTAGTCATTGCCTCAGAAAATTTCAGTAGATCATCACATACATAAAATAAGGGCAGGCTATTATTGAAAAACAAGCATCAAAACATTCTTGGAAATTAAATACACATCTTTAGAAATGTGCACATTTAGACACATTCAGGTAAAAATTTTAAAACTCCACAGATAAAATCTTACTAGCTTCTACAGAGGGGTTATGTATAGCTGTAAAGAAATCATGAGAACATATGCCTTCTCATCTGTGATACAAGATGCTAGAAAACAGAGGAGCTGAGAAGACAGTATTCAAGAAGGATTTTCATCTGAACCTTCCTTTGGTTTAGCCATATACTGGTATTCAAGGATGAGAATTAAATGGAGCCAGCCTTCAGACACAAGAGAGCTTTGAGAGTATACCCTCCTAAGTTAGATTATACTAAAGTATATAATCCAAACAATGGAAAATAAATCTAGGAAAGGGAAAGACATGTATGTAGCTGTCCAATTTAATATGTAATATAAAATAAAGGTTCCTATAATAGAAATACCATAATGTTACATAGATATATGTGCAAAATCAAGGAAATTTAGACATTTATTAGACAGGACTCCTTAGTTCTCAGAAATATGTCTTGACCAGTTATGCATAATTGGGTTTTGTGGCGATTTTTAGCTCACATAACTGGGACTTCCAAGAGACTCATCTTTATTATGGGCATGATTAGGTCCAGGAGCTGAAACATTGTCTTAGAAGTATGTTCTTCTCCAATCCGTGGATAAGTTCTTCCCTGTGCTGGTTAAAATGGCAGCCATTTATCCAAAACTTATAACCAATCCATTTATTCCAGCCCAATTGGACCATCTTCCTGAATACCCAAGGTGCTGAGAAGGACTTTGATTGGTCCAGTATGTGACACATACTCATCTTTGGACATAACATTGTCCTAGGGGAATAGTTAGGGGCAGATAGTCTCACCCAGATATGATAAATTGGTTACCTGCAAGAGGGCAGAATTCTTTTAACACAAACTGAGAGTGGTGGGCAGAGAAAAACAACAGCTGTTTATTATATGTTTTTAAAAGAACAGCAATTGGAACACAGCTGTGTCCTACAGTGGAATAACTTGGAACTTTCTCTGCCCAGGGACTCTAATAGGCATGTTAGGATTCTAGGACTAGAGTTTGATTCAGATAGTGAAGAAATAGGAGCTGACTGATACCAAGAATACATCACTTGACTCTTAAGAGAATCCAGGTCTAATTTTGGATCCATAAATGTTTTTCAAACCTTCATTATCTTGCCTTCTTGAAAAGATAAAAATGTGTATGTGTATATTGCAGTGTTCTGGAGTCAACTGATTACCTTCATCATGGAATGTCTTTGAGGAGCCCAGGTCTGTGGCATTTTTGACTAGGGCCTTAATATAAAATGTTAGGAAATTGTGCCCATCAAACTAAAGAGGCTGTGATTTTGACAAGGAATGAACAGGCAAACTTCACTTGGAGGAAACTGTGCCTAGGGAATCAGTTAGAGAAAAAGAGGGGAACAAAGTTTGAGGTGCAGAGTCAGAGCAGAATCTATATAATGCTGGTGGCAGAGGGTCTCTCAAAGGCAAATCCTAAACCCAGCGTCTCCAAACCATGCCTCCTGAACATTTGCACCTTGTGTATGCACACAGACACTAGTGATTCCAACCACTCAACAGTATTTGATGTTTCCCATGCAGCCTGGCATTTCTCTGCTTTTTCCCATCTTTTGACCCAACTGTCCTCTGCCTGCCAAAATCATGCTTGTGTTCAGACGCAGTCCAATGGTCGCTTTCCTGTCTCCTCTAATTAGAATGAGCGACCACTTCTATATTCCTGTGGTATTGTCCATGAATCCCACCATCTCAACTCTTAAATTGACTGAAATGTATTGTGTACATTGGTGGGTTTAAACTAGGGTATACATTCTTCTGGGAGAACACCAGGACTCTCCAAGGGAATCCACTTCCAAATGTTATACCTCCACATGTATTCTTTCCTGGAATTCATGTGCCTGAGAATTCACCGGTGACCAGCATCATTCCAAGTCTTTTTCCCCAATGCCGGTTTTACAGATACCTGCCTTCTCCCTCATAAAAGACAGACATACCCCTCCCCTATCAGGAATCTTACTGGGGTGCACTTTCCTGAGATGGGCAAACCTTATTCCCGACCTCAAATGAGAACAAATGGAAATATTGGTATAAGATCGAGCAAATAAGTAACTTTAATGAGTTGGTGGCGAATCTTTTTGAACATCAGGTGGTTTCCCAATTTTTCTTTCCAACCAAATTGACAAAGGATCTAATTGTTATCAGATTATAGATCATTAAGAATAATTTTTGTGACAGACTAAGTGATTATTGACATATGTTAGAGGAAAAGTTTTAAAAACCTAATGGAATGATGTAACTATAACAAAAGTCCCTTAATTTACCTTTGTATGTGACAAGCTTTGCCTAGTGCTCATATCTGTAAGATGAAAAATAGACTTGAATTTATGCCAAACCCTGCCTCATGCTAGCAATAAGTAATCCAGTCATTTTTAAGGAATTAATTGGAAAAGCCTCACTCACTTATGAAATGCATTTCCAAATGATATTTTACCTTTTTGCTTAACAAATGTCAAAGTTTCTAGAACATTTGTATAATTTTGGTTTGCTGTTTTCTGTTAGCACAAGGATAACAGTATAAAAAGGAATTTAATACAACTGCCTTATGGTTAGGGGAAATAAAAATTACATTTTAACTTATATACATATTTTATACAAAAAGGCTTGATGAATAAAAAAAAACTCAAGCAATAAAGTACATTCAATTAGGATGAGATTTTGCTAGGTAGTGAAATGGAAATAAGTTCAAGGAAGAAGAGACATGCTCTAAAACGCTGCCTATTAAAGGAAGAACTCATTTACTCATTTTTACGTGGAGAGGGCTGGGCATGAAAATACTATGATATCCAGATTCCTTTGTTTATATTTTTAAATGGCAAAATATTTATTTATAAAATATTAATACTTACAACACAATTAAAATGTACATCTCTTGCAACCAACTAAACTCATGATGGAAATTTTCAGATATCAGTGAAAAATGGAAGGAGATGCATGATTGTTCAAAATTATTTGGAGGGAAATGCAAAAAAAAATTTCCATTTATTTATTTATGTTTAAGATGGAGTCTTGCTCTGTCGCCCAGGCTGGAGTTCAGTGGTGAGATCTCGGCTCACTGCAGCCTCCGCCTCCCAGCTTCAAGCGATTCTCTGCCTCAACCTCCTGAGTAGCTGGGACTACAGGTGCCCACCACCACATCTGTCTAATTTTTGTGTTTTTAGTAGAGATGGGGTTTTGCCATGTTGGCCAGGCTGGTCTCAAACTCCTGGCCTCAGTGATCTGCCCACCTCAGCCTCCCAAAATGCTGGGATTACAGGTATGAGCCACTGCACACGCCCCCCCACCCAAATTATTGAAGTGCTTTATGTCAGTTTGTATCACTAGTTCAGAAGCACTTCACATTATTTTTCCCTTTCTTCCAAGTGCCTAAAACATGGAGAACAAAGCACAGGTTAAGATGAAGTGCAGCATTCCTTATTGGTTGTGAGTGTCTGTGGAACCCATAAGCAGCGCTGTGAGGTGGCAAGGTAGCTTTTCTTTCTTTGAAACATTTTCTCTGGGCCATATACGTTTGGTGAAACTGGCTCTTGAGAAATCTTCTCTCTTAATGAACCACAAAAAAGCAATATCATAGGACACAAGATCTTTAATTTGCATTTAATAAAACAATAAAAATGAATCCATTCCAAAATTACTTAGAAGATACTTATATTTAGTGATGGAATTATCTTTGCTGACTCTGTAAAAAAAAAACGACTACCGAACTGAGAATAATTGTGTTCAACTTGAGGAACTACTAGCCCTAAGTTAGCATTTTCTTCTTTGTGCTTGAGCTGAAGAGTTTACCAAAGCTCATTCAGAGATATGTAATGGCCTCTGATTATATAATTTAGGTGGAGGACAATAGAAGGGTTACTATTCCTTACTTAGACTCTGGCTATTCATTTAGAAGAGAATTAAATCATGAATTTATATTAGGCGTCTGCTAAAGACAAAGTAAGTGTGTTTTTTCACATTTGCAAAAATCCTGCAGTAATAACTTTTTAGTTCAAAAAGGTTGTTCATGCCTTAAGAGAATAGCAAAGCTGCCAGTGCATTAATTAACTCAAAAATAATGACTTACCCTCTCAGGGACGACAGAATATAGCAGAAAGGACAAAGCCAATGTTGTATTCCTTTTAAAGATTCCTAATTAGTCACTGGTCAGTTGTAAAAATGGGTGTTTACATCCTATATTTTGATTTGGCTTTTCAAAGACTGCAGTTCTACTCTAGAAGGAATTTTAGAGCCCATCAGAACCAACTGCTTACTTTACAGAAAGGGGAAAGGGGATTGTTCAGAGTGCAATTTGGGCTCTTAATTCAGCCCTCCTGCTGCCCCTGGGTTTCAGGCTGGGGTCCCTGGACCGCTGGCTCTAGGCAAGCCCCTCAGGGGCTGGAGAGAGGGTGGGAAATGGGACACACACAGAATCTGGAGGACAGGACCTGGGCCCCCAACCTCGATGCAGCCCAAGCAGCTCCACGTTTTCCTTTTATGTTCTGAGTTTCCGTTTAGCATTGATGAAGAAAAAAAAATAAAAAAGTCTCCTGCACCATTATCTCATTCAGAAATTGTCAAAACATGTTACAGTTAATGGGGTTAATCATCGGAACCAGCCAAAGGAAGAAAAGAGATGTGGGGTGGGGGCAGGATGAGTGAGATGGGCGTGTCTGATTCCAAACAAAAGATGCCCAGGACAGAGCAGACCTTGGAAAGGAGTGATCAGAAATTGCCTAAAAACTCACGCCAACCCAGGTTGGGGCTTCACAGAAATATCTCCCCTTCTCTTCAAATCTGTGCTCTTTCTGACGGCTCACCAGGAAGCTTCTCCAGGAAGTTCCCCATCACCCTCCTCAAAGCCTTTGCAGGTGGTCCCCCTTGGCCGCAGCCTGCCCCACCCTATACTCCAAGCAGGTGCCAGAATCACTGTGGGGAGGTCTGCCCAGTCGGGTCCTACCCCTTTGGCAGAAGGCCTTGCACCCATGTTTCCTCTCCTCCCAGCATTTAGACAGTTGTCTTTTCAATTCCTGTGCGACTCTTCTCCCTGGACGCAGGTAAACCTCCTGAGAGCAGAGCCCCCCTACCTGCTTCTGCACCAATGGCATGAATGGTGTCACAGGGCTGTGGCCAGGCCACACGGGCCATGGGAAGATTATCCACATGGAGAGCAGGAGAGTTGGCCTGGGCAAAAGGGGAGCTCTGGTAATAGCACTCGCATTAGTCATTTTGTAAATGGTTTAACACATGTGTGCACTGAATATGTGACCTCTCACTCCATGTTGATTTAAGGCTTTGCAGGTGGCTTAATTTAGACCACAGGCTCTCAACTTTTTTTTTCTTTTGCCTCAAAACTTCTGAGGAATATATACGTATGACCAGACAAGCATTCCTGATCTTTATAACTGGCTAGAGAAGGGGTGGAGGCGGGTTAGGGTCCCTCTCCCCTGCAATGTGTTCTGTGCCTCCAGAGGGCATGTACCAGGTGCTCTGAGGGCCCCCTCCAAGGGCCCTGGCAGCAGAGGGCTAGCGGGGGCACATTTGTTCAGGCCACTTCACACCTGAGTGATAATCCCTGGAGAGGGAAGAGGGTAAGCCAGGCTAAACCAGCATTTGTGTGGCCCCTACTGTGTGCCACCACCTCGCTCAGTCTGGCCTGCCACACTCTGCCTATGGGAGCACACCGAGAGTTGGTGTGACTATACAGCATTGTCATTCTTTGTGTACGTGTCTGTCCCTTCAGAAGCTGTGAGTGCCAGAGAGCCCACATGTTTGGATTGGAAATCTGTGTCCCCAGGCCCTGTCATGGGGCCCTTCACATTCAGGCACCCACTCAGCAATAGGGACCCTGTGGGCAGCAGCATTACCTTACTGCGTTAGGGTGTGAATCCAGGCCTCTGTGACCTGAGAGTTTTGTTCTTGTCATACTTTTTAGATACAACATAGAAAAAAACGTGCTGGTTTTATTGTTCAGTGATGGCGGCAAAAGGGAAGGCAAGAGAGGAGTGAGGGGAAACAGGGAGCTACTGTGACTTTTCTTCTCAATATTTGTCTTGAATTAAGAGTCTGGCCACAAAAGCTGGGGAGAGAACTAGAAGAGCGAGGTCGCAGCAGACCAGCATCACTGCATTCAGCATATCTCCTCATGCGTTTGTGCTGTTCTAAACTATTCCTTTTTTTTTTTTTTTCATTCTATTCTTTACTTTGGAGCTCTTTAGTGAAATGTATTTTCTTTTAAATTTTTGTTCTTTCATTTGTTTTATTGTTTGGAATCTCAAACCAACACCTGATGGGATTTTATTTTGGTTTTGTTGATGATAAGTTGTTAGTCTCCTGTCCAGTTAAAATATTGGTGATGTTGAGTGCAATTGTGATGTCACTTCACTCTCGGTGCATGATTTTGTGGAGTGAGCATTCCTAGAGGAGTCTTAATTCACTTTGGGCATCCAGTGACTATTTAGGGGAAGAATGACTTTAAAACAAAATACACTGGGACTGCAACAAAACACAGTCCTTGTTTCCTGGACTGTCATAAATAGTGCTTAGATCATATATCCTGAAGTGTCTTGAAGTTTAAAATCTGTTTTTATTAAAAAACAGTAACAACTCTAATATATATCAGGCTAGAGTTGTGTGTTTTTGTCCTTCAAATTTCATCTCTATGCATAGAGCCTTCTGTGATTTTAGGGAATCTAGAAGCTCAGGAAGAGAAAAATAATGACCTCCCATTCCTTACACTTAATGTATGGCTATCTACGAATAGCTAGGTAGTTGTGCAGAATGTCCATAGTGCTACCCATCATTAGTATTAGTGCTTGACAGAACCTGGCTTGGAGAGCGAGTTGCCCCTCTGTGCATCTCACCAAACTGCTGCAGCAAATCACATTTAGTGCGTAGGAGCCAGGTAACCGCAACCACAGAAACTGGCCTCACATGTAAAAATTAAGGGAGAGCCAAAAGCTGGGGAGTAGGACCATGAATCTTCTAGGCTAGATTTCAAATATGAAATACATGTGAGATGTTTTCAAACTCATATTTATGTCTGCTTATTTATATTTCCAAAAACTCTAATTGTTGTTAATGTTTTTCTAAAGATCTCACATTAAACAAATTCCATTAAACCAAAGGTCAGACTAGAAACAATTGTATTCAACATGTCATTAGTTTGAATTTTTAAATGTGCTTGCCCATAGCCATAGAGAGGAGACCAATATAAAAGGCTGATTAATCAAATACTGATTTTTAAGGGAAAATTTTGCTCTCAATCTTACATGAATGACTCCCTCTGAGTTAAAATGTTTCAGGAGTATTCAGCAGTATTTGAATGAGGGTCTTCCTTTATTTTGAGCACCCTGAATCCGAAATTTTAGAGTGGGGCTAACACACTGATGTCACACTTGTTAGGCAGTGTGGACCCCGGAGTGGTTTGGGCTGACCTGTCCTTACCGTGTCTTGTCCAGTAAGCCTGCCCCTGGGGTCTGGCAGCCACTGCAGCCCGGATGGAGTCCCACAGGTGCTGTCAGAGGCGGAGGAGACCGTGTCAGTTGGCAGCTGTTTTGCGTCGGAGGATACGACCGAGGACTCGGGAGTGATGAGTTCCCCCTCAGACATCGTCTCCCTGGACTCGCAGCAGGACAGCATGAAATACAAAGACAAGTGGGCCACGGACCAGGAAGACTGCAGTGACCAGGACCTCGCTGGAACCCCAGACCTGGGTCCCCAGAAGAGCCCCTTGTGGGAGAAGAATGGCTTTGAGAACTCACATCTGAGGTGAGTCATGGGAAGGACGGGTGGGGACGGAAGTCACAGCCACATCTGTGTCTCTAAAGAGTGTCTTTTGTCACGGGATCCAACACGTGCTATCACAATCTGCTCTGCACCAGGGCCCCGACCCTGATTCACGGCAGCTGCTCTCAGGCATGTCTCTGTGCTGTCTGTACATCTGCAGTAACTTACAAAGACTGTGTAAGAGTGACTTGTTTGCTTTGGCACCATACCCTTAAGTATATTTTTCTACTCAACATCGTGTTTGTAAGATTTATCCATGATGATATCTGTGTTGTTCATTCATTTATTTACCCATTTTCCTGATAATGAGCACTTAGATTGTTCTAGTTTTTCAGGGCTAGAAACAATGAACAAGAAACGTATGTCTCTATTTACATGTAGAGATTTTCTAGAAGAGGAAACTGACGGGAAAGAGACTCATCTTCAGCTTTATGGGATACCTGAAATGCTCATGCAGTTGGCAGGGCCCCCAGTGTCTGCAAGGTCCCCTTGTTGCACACCGATGCCAGTATTTAAGATCTGTAGACATCTTGAGCTTTGCCAGCGTGTAGGCGTAGATGGCTTCTCATGTAGCTTTCATTTACAGTTCTCTGATTAGGAAGGATGAGCATCTTGTCATTTGTTCATTAGCAATTTGGGTCTTGTATTGTATTAATTGCCTTTTCATAGCCTTTGCCCTTTTAAAAAACATGCTACATTTGGCCTGGCATTGTGGCTCATGCCCATAACCCCAGCATTTTGAGAGGCTGAAACAGGAGGATTGCTTGAGTCCAGGAGTTCAAGACCAGCATGGTCAATATAGTGAGACTTTTTCTCTACAAAAAAAATTTAAAAATTAGCTGAGCGTGGTAGCACGTTCCTGTAGTCCCAGCTACTCTGGAGGCTGAGATGGGAGGATCACTTGAGCCCAGGAGGTGAAAGTTGCAGTGAGATGAGATTGTACCACTGCACTCCAGCCTGGGCAGTAGAGCAAGACTCTGTCTCAAAAAAAATTGAATTAAATTAAAAATTGTTATGTTTACTTTTTTTGATTATTAAATTCTCCTTTGTCAGTTATTCGCACATGGAACATTTCTAAGTCTGTGGCTCAAACTTACCTGTGTTTTCTTTTCTTGTACAATGATTGTCTTCACATTTTAGTATTCATTTTTCCTTTTTCTCTCAGATGTATATAATCTTTGCCTATTTAAGAGATCCTTCCTGTACCCTAAAAGACTAAAGATAGCCTGAATTTCTTGTAAAACTGCATTCTCACATTTGGGCTCTCCCATACCTGGGGTTTATTTTTGGGTGTGATGTGAAGAAGGATCTGTTTTTTCCCACTGATTCCTATCCCCGCTGTGGTCAGACATCAAGTGTCCATGTGCGCGTTGTTCTATTCCAGCGCTCTTTCCGTGGCACTGGTGTATTCGTCCATATCTGTACCAATATCACACTGTCAGGATTCCTTTCTTTATTCTTATATAGAAAGACATGTTGATTCTCTTCAGCCCACCAATTTTTCATCTTTTAGATAACTTCAAGAACGCATCAAATAAATACTATGGAAATGTTAACAGAAAGAAGGTAAAATGGGCTGGATGCAGTGGCTCAAGCCTATAATCCTAGCACTTTGGGAGGCTCAGGTGGGTGGATCACCTGAGGTCAGGAGTTCAAGACCCACCTGGCCAACATGGTGAAACCCCATCTCTACTAAAAATACAAAAATTGGCTGAGTGTGGTGGCGCTTGCCTGTAGTCCCAGCTACTCAGGAGGCTGAGGCAAGAGAATCGCTTGAACTCTGGAGGCAGAGGTCGCGGTGAGCCGAGATCGCGCCATTGCACTCCTGTCTGGGTGACACAGTGAGACTCCATCCCAGAAAAAGAAAAAAAAAAAAAGGAAATAAGGTAAAATGATTTAAAGAAATAGTTCATAAGCCAGTCACCAAAATGAATGAATGCTTTTATAATATGTTTTTCGGGTTTTGTTCCAACCCTATTCATATGAACACACAAATCCGTATCTGGTTAGTGTAATTGTCTTATCAGTAATACTTTATATATCTTTGTACCTAACAGTTTGTCATGACCAGTTCCCCATGTTGTTATACACACTCCCTAATAACGTTGAAGTATAGCTCTTCAATTCTAAGGGTGACTCCAAGACCAAGCTTATATTTCATCAGAAAGGAAATTTGAAGGCAGCAATTGGTTCCTTCCTGCCTACCCCACACAAGGTGCATTTTGCTGAGGTTGGCCTGTGTTGTTTACATCTGTGAGAACAGAGGAAAATTATGGCATTTTCCTTTTAGTCATTCAACATAAAGAAAAATCACTTTCTACTGTAATCTCTACGTCTTTTCTGCAGTTTGCATGAGGATTGCACAGGTTTGCATTCCACATCTGAAACTAATCAGACATGCGTTACTGTGCACCCTGAGGGATGCTGCGCATAGGACTCATTGTTTGCTTTGCTGGTGCTGACCGTTGATATAAAATCTTGCTGATTTCTATCCAAATAATGAGGGTTCATATTGACTATGGCCACAGCCAGGATAATCATTGAGTCTTTGGAACCTGATGCTTTATGCAAACAGGGAACACGGCATGTTTTCCTGCCCTCATCTCTGGGGTGCCACTGAATTTGAGAGTACTGTGGTGGGGAGGGAGGGAGTTTGGGAATCTGATAGACCTACAGTGGAATCTCACCACCACTACTAACTAGCTGTTTGGCCTTTAAGAGTCCACTTAATTTTGCCAAGCATTACCTTTTGATCATACACAGTGCGGATATGCCACCTATCTATCAGAGTTGTCATGAGCCTGTGAAAAGCCCAGCACAGATGATACCATGCACATTGCATATATAATAAGTAGTACCCATTGTCAGAACTACTGCCCTTAGTTTAGGAAATGGGGGCACCATTGAATTGCCCTGGACAATCACTTTCCTTCACCAGGTTGTGGTCAGCTTATCAGTCAGATGAGGATGAAGATGCTCTCTGAGCCCCTTAGCCCTGGCTGTGATGCTGGGTTATTTGCCCAAGAGTTGGGATTGACTCTGCCCTTGCGTGGAATGACTATAGTCTTTTTGCTTTTTGTTTTTTGTTTTTGGAGGGTGGGGGGATTTCATAGAATGAATCTAGTTTTTTGGGCACCATTTTGAGGTTTTTTGGGTTTTTTTACAGGAATTATCTCAACTGACAAATTAGACATATTCAGAGATTTCAGCATGGTATATCACATTTTTTCCCAAATACATGATTTTCAATAAATTTCAGGATTACTTCAAAGCAGTGCCTCCCATGCAATGCAAGGGTTGCAAATATGGATGCCTTAGAGGCAAGGCAGTGGTTAGGCAAGGTTGAGGGAAGCTCAGCAGATGAGAGACCACAGGCAGTGTGGAAAACATATGCTTTCTCTAAAGAGAACAGCCCTGCTCCCTCTGTCCAACTGTCGCCCTGTGGGTTACAGACCCAGTGTGGCCAGTTTTTGAAGAGAAGCCAGAAATCTGGATTTTTAGGTAACATCTCCCAAATTGTAAATGTTGGCAACCAATTCAAGCACTCAGGGTGAAACGGAACACACATGCAAGTTGGATGTGGCCTGTTCCCAGACTTACACCCTTCTAAAGACTGAAGGCTGCATCGATTGTTCCACTTCTTTTTGGGACAAACAAGATTACTTTCCTTACCTATTTGCCAACTTTGGAATATAGTTGCAGCTACTCAGGTATTTCCTGTGCTTGAAAAATATCGATTCACACATAAAGTTGGGAATGAAGAGAGAATCTGCCTCTTTTGATGAAAATAGTGTGTTCCAGGGACAGGCTCGGCATTCACATCTGGAGTGAACCCTGTTGAAAGCCAAGGCAGCACAGGGGTGGTAAAGGCAGGGCTGGCGGGGACTGCCCCGGCAGCAGAACTCAGGTGTGGCCCGATGGAGCAGACGGGTCGGGTGGTCACGATCCCTACAGTGAGGACCCATGCCTCGGGGCTGACAGCCCAGACTCAAGGTGAGCTCATGAGAGCACAGAAACCACCACTGTTCACAGGGGTGTGGCCCTCACCTCGGCCACCTGCACAGAAGAACCCTATCAGAACACTAAACAGCAGCATCCATGTTCAGACTCTGGCGGTGGAGAGAAACAATAGCAAAGAGCAGGTTTTCTGACAGGCAGTGTGAGCAAAAGCCTGGCAGAGCGTCCCTAGTTGGCACCTCAAGCTCCTCTTTCATTGTGCCCTGAAACACATACCCAACCTTGATCAAGAGGAGGCTGCCCAGAGAGGGCATGACCACCATTCCTGGTGCCCCGTGCCTGGTCCCCGAGCCCAACCTCCTGGTCCTACCCTGGATGACCCCCATACCTGGTTTCCATAACTCATCCTGAGCTGCCCATTTGTGCTACCGGAACCCGTGTTTGTCTTACATGGCAAACGATGAAGATGTAGGACCTGGCTGTGGCATGAGCCCTCTCCATCCCCTCTGAATGCCAGGCCTTAGGGGCTCAGGCAAAGCCGAAGTCACCTTCTGTCTGGCTGGCAAGGCCAGGCCTCTAGGCTGGGAGTGGAGTTGGATAGGTTGTGAAGCTGTCCCTGATAGCCCCAGACATCTTCAGCCTGCAGAAAGTCTCTGCTGTAGTCCCAGTCATCAGGAAAACGAGGATTGCTCATGGTTTATCAACTTGGCCAAAGTGGTGTCTTCCGTTGCCGCCCCTCTGTTATTTGGGTATTCACTAAACACTGTTTGGGAACAGCCTTAAGACGCTTCATCACCTGGGAAGACCCAAGTGTGTAAGGTCTACATCGCTGTGTTCTAGTTTTCTTAGCTATTTCTCCTTTCTCTGCACCCTACGAAGGTCAAAATCATCTAGACTCCTTTGGCTAGGGATGCCTGGGTTCACACATTGACAAGCTGGAGGCAAACACCATTTCCTCAAGAGCTCTGCCATCTGTCCAGGGAGAGAGCCATATTGGGCTGGCCACAGCTAAAAACTGTCCTGGTTCAGTGGCATCTTCACTGCTTGGGTTGTGTGCAGTTGTATTTAGGGGCTCGACTGGCCTCGCTGCTGCTGCAGCCCTTGCTTCATACGTGGCAGCATTGGTGGGCTCCATTTGGTGTCCTTGGAGCCAAGGCATTAAATTGAAGAGCCTAAGGAATACCATGCTTCTAAGAAGAGCAAGTGTGAATGCTTGGTAATAATTGGAATATGTTGCGCGTTGGCTCACGCCTGTACTCCCAGCACTTTGGGAGGCTGAGGCAGGCGGATCACCTAAGGTCAGGAGTTCAAGACCAGCCTGGCCAATGTGATGAAACTCCATCTCTACTAAAATTACAAAAAGTAGCCAAGCATGCTGGCGGATGCCTGTAATCCCAGCTGCTAGGGAGGCTGAGGCAAGAGAATCACTTGAACCCAGGAGGCAGAGGTTGCAGTGAGCTGAGATCACACCACTGCACTCCAGCCTGGGTGACAAGAGCAAAACTCCATCTCAAAAAATAATAATAATAATTGGAATATATTATATGTGCTGCTGCAATTTGAAAAGAATATGTTTTTCACATCATTTGATTGTATCCGATTATAATTTTTCACTGCAAAATAAATCTCAGTTGAAATTTGACCTTGTAAAGGGAAAATCAGACTCCCAGAGTCTTCCTCTCAACATAGTACAGCCAATGAAGAAACTCCTAAGGAAGAGCTCAGCCCAAAAGCTGAACAGGAATAACAGAAATGTGGTGGTTGCATTTCATTCTGGGGACACCTGGGCATGGCCCTCAGGGAAGGTCCTGTGTGCCTCACACATAGCTCTGCCATGGACTACATGGACCCACAGACTCTTACAACAGGCATCTGTCCCTTATGTATGACCCCAGCCAATGCTCCTAATACTTAAAGAGTCACTTAATGTGAAGATTGAAGAGTCTGCATTTAGACTGCTTAGGGAAGGAACTGCCCATGGCTGGCAGTGGTTTGCCCAGTGGCTTCACCTCTTGGTTCAGTTTCCTGGTCAGTAAAATTGAGATATGCACTACCTCCCCTTACAATAGTGCCTGATACATTGCTAGCCTTCAATTATTGGTACCTGGTGTTATTGTTGCAGGTATTGTTATGTACAACTGACTGAGGAAGGGGAGAAATTTGATTTGTTAGGTAATCTTTGTATCTTGTATCTAGCTCTGATTATCTTCCTCTTTATTTATAACATGTTTGAAAAAGATAAATAGACATATATGTGTGCATGCATATGTGTGCATGTATTTGTGTATATATATATGTGTGTATGTATTTGTGTGTATATATATGTGTGTATATATATGAGAGAGAGGGAGAAACAGAGAGAGAGATGGATGGGGAAGTAGAGGAGACTATTATCTCCTCCTACCTGCAGGGAAGGAACAGTGGAACTAGCACTGATTATAAACTCTTGAATTCTGAAAGCAACCTTGCTGTAATCAGGCAATATCTAACTGTGTATAATTATTGTGAAAATCTGAGTTCTAGGGTTCCTTTTGGGAACATCAATTCCACAGGAATGCTGTGAGGAGTAAAAGAGAGAGATTGAATAAGTGGGTGTCAGGCTTTTTTTTTTCTTTTTTTTTTTAAATGGTAAGGCCAAACTGTAATCATGTGCAGAGCCACCAAAGGTGGAGAGTGTAGCTTCTCTGGTTGAAGGGAGCCTCCCTGGAGTGCCTGATGTCCCATTTCAGCCTGGAAGCCTGTGCCTTCCTTCTCAGCCCCCACTTTTCGGTGCATGCTGGGGATGATGGCTACAGAAGCGCTTTATGAGGAGCTGTGCCATTACCTGCAGGCTTGTGGCTATGAGGAGCCTTATGGGACTGAGGGCCTGTAGTGAGAGGTGCAGAGGGACCCAGATCACACCAACCAACCTCTGAAACCTGGTGGGTGCAGAAACTTTGTGACACAGGAGCATTTAGAAACATTTGGCACCACCTAGAACCTTGAAACTTCATTGTTGACTGAAAGGTGAGTATGCAGCTCATGACTATGTGAGAGTGCATAGATTATGTGCAAATATTGTGCCTTTTTTTTTTTTTTTTTTTTTTTTTTTTTGAGATGGAGTCTCACTCTGTCACCCAGGCTATAGTGCAGTGGTGTGATCTTGGCTCACTGCATCCTCCCCCTCCTGGGTTCAGGCGATTCTCCTGCCCCAGCTTCCCAAGTAGCTGGGATTACAGGTGCATGCCACCATGCTAATTTTTGTACTTTTAGTAAAGATGGGGTTTATCCCTGTTGGCTAGACTGGTCTCAAACTCCTGACCTGAAGAGATCTGCCCACTTTGGCCTCCCAAATTGCTGCGATTACAGGCATGAGCCACTGCATCGAGCTACTATGCCATTTTATACAAAGGAGTTGAGCATCCACAGAATTTGGTATCTATGGGGGATCCTAGAACCAATCCCCCTTTCCTCAGATACAGAGAGGGTTGCATAACAACTTTGTGACTACTGGATCATTTAGAAACATTTTCTACACTCCAGACCCCTTCTAGAACCCTGAAACTTTGTGACTGCATTTACAAAGGACTGTTTAAAACACGTGTGAGACCTTGGAGAGCTGCACCATCCAGTATGTGTGTGGCTGCTGAGTGCTTGCCAAGTGTCTGATCCAAATTGACATGTGCTGTAAGTGTAAAATATACATCAAATCTGGTACAGAAATAAAATAATTTTATATTATTTGCAGAAATCACTAGAGTATTAAAATTAATTCTACCTATTTCTTTATACATTTTAAATATTATTATTATTATTATTTTATTTATTTTTTGAGACGGAGTCTCGCTGTGTCGCCCAGGCTGGAGTGCAATGGCCGGATTTCAGCTCACTGCAAGCTCCGCCTCCCGGGTTCACGCCATTCTCCTGCCTCAGCCTCCCGAGTAGCTGGGACTACAGGCGCCCGCCACCTCGCCCGGCTAGTTGTTTTGGATTTTTTAGTAGAGACGGGGTTTCACTGTATTAGCCAGGATAGTCTCGATCTCCTGACCTCGTGATCCGCCCATCTCGGCCTCCCAAAGTGCTGGGATTACAGGCTTGAGCCACCGTGCCCGGCCCATTTTAAATATTATTATAAAAAGATTTTAAATTATACATGTGGCTTATGTTTTATTGGGCACCATTGTTCCAGGACTCTGAAGCTTTGGTAATACAGGAACATTTACAAATGGAGGGGGGAGGTTAAGCACATATGACTATCATCAACTGCATATTTTCCCAGGCTTCTTGCCTTTAGTTTACCAAGTAATCATTTTGAAATCACAGGGGTTGGTTTGGTTGTCATTAGCAAATTGGATTGGTACCTAAAAGCAACGTCTTTCTCCTCTCAGACTTGTTTTTATTTCATTAATTCTGCCATTGTACTAAATTGTTTAAGGAAACTCTTCTAGCCTCATCAAAAAGAAAAAGTGACCTCATGTGCGATGAACCCATCTTGTACATTTCAGATTGGTCAGATTCAGCCCATTCTCACTCATAGCAAATGAAAACAACAATTCAAAAAGCGATTTTGGCTCCTGGCACTAACTGAATGTGACTGCCCCTAGTTCTTGTTTTTGCTGGAGGCTGAGGTGTGAATGCAGAGGCTCAGCAAGCCCTGCACACACCCGGCTGGGTGGATCGGTCAGCCTGGCACCCTCCGACCACCCCAAGAGGCTGGGCCCAAGGACGCAGGTCCACTTCCTGGGCAGACTTGGATTTGAAACTTGCCGGTGCTGAGCCGTATCCCCCATATCGCATGCCGCAATAGTCTAAACACTCATGTTCCCTGCAGAGTCCCCAACTCTGTGTAAGAAAATAACTCTGCAATACTTACTCAACACATGCAGCCTGGTATCAAAATGTCTGCCCTGTGTTTGTTTGCATTTTATTTTCTTGGTCTTAAGCCAGAACAAACTGTCAATAAGGACATGTCTAAAGATTGGGGTATGTGTTGTGGGGAAAGGAAGCCCGGGAAGAAAGCATCTGGGCAGGTTTACTTTAAGCTAACAGGCTGATGTTTCTTGCTGACTGCTAACTCTTCAGGGCCACATACCTAGGGCTCCCCTGCTAAGCCCACACAGAGCTGGCCTCCAAGCCCAGTGACTAAGGGCATAAATCTGGTGATTTTGCAAAGAGAGAGGAATGTTTATAATCCATTAGTAGCCGTTTGGAGAGAAGTAGATGGGAGCTAGTAAGGAAGGAAAATACTGCTGTCTCTCCCTCCTGCTTTTTTGCACTGGAAAATAAAATCACTACGTTGCCATTGGCTCTGGCTTTTGCTAGGTAATCCATTCATACATGCTCAGAATGCAGCCGCCCTGTATTGCATCAAGAGAAGAGCAGGCTGCTCCTCTTTCTTCTCTCAGAGATGCCAAGAGCTTGGCAGCCTCAGGAGAAACACCAAACAAGGTCCTTGGCTGCCTGGTGGCCAGACCTTCCCTCACTCCACAGTGCACACAGGCTGAAAGCTCCTAGCTCATGTCCACTCTTTCTTTTCAGGGCAAGCAGGGCCCCAAGAAGCCAGCCCCACACTGAAGTGTCGGGGAGCAAAGCTGGAGCAGAGGTGGGATGCAAGGTACCAGCAGAGCCTGGAACCAAGCAGCAGCATCCAGGGCAACCCCTAGAGTGTCAAGTGAGGCCGATGGTGGGAGGGAGCTGGACAGGAAAGAACACAGGGATGAAGGACTAGGGCTGAGCACCGGGTCCCCAGACTCCAGAAAGGCAGCTGTAACTGGTGGATAGGGGAGAAACCAGCTGAGAAGCAGCTCCAAGCGCCTGGAACTGGGCTCCTGCTGTTTCTAAAGGGCATGGAGCCCAGAGCCTGGGAGGAGGAAGGTGTTGAAGGGCTGAGACTGTTCAGACCTTGTGCATCCTCTCTGTTACAGTTTCACGCTGACAGCCACACACTAGGATTGCTAGGCACTCAGTAATAAAGTACTTAACTGTGTGCAGTGTAAGGAGAATGCAAACTCTTTTGCAGGAAAGAATTCTTGTTCACTAAAGGACAAAATTATCCTTTTAAATTTTGCTGGCTAAAAATTTGCTCTATCACTCAAGCTGCTTTGAACTCAACCAAACACAGTTCTAAAGAAAAAAGGCAAAATATTCATCCCAATTCAACCTTTTCCTTAAGTCACGCTGGTTGGTTTCTTGTCTAGATTTCTGTCTCCCCCTTGTCCAAAGGTATTTGCTATTTTTATATTATCACAGTGTTTCTATATATGTGTGTGCTGATTTCTTCACATAACATGCTAACATAAGCATGGACCTGTGTTTCTACATAGACTTGATGATCATCATATTTACTGATTTTAATGCCCTTTGAAATGTATATGTCATAATTTAGGTAACTGCCTACTGCTGGACATTCTAGAATTCTAACATGAACATTATTGTATTTGTATTTTTCCTTCTATTGGATTTCCTTAAGGCAGATTATTAAAAGAGAGATTAATGGGCCAGAGTTCTTACAAAGATAAAGTGATTTTTGTTTGTGTGTTTTTTGATATATATTTCCACATTGCTTTCCAGTTAAAACCTGTAGCAACAAGTGTGGGTCTCTCAGATTTCATTACATCTTCATCAACTTGGGGTGGGTTTTTGTTTTTTTTTTGTTTTACTATTGTGCAAAATGGTAGAATCAGTGGAGTTTTTATCTTACATTTGTTTTCTTTTTTTAATTCTTATTGATAGCATTATGTGATATCATTATGTTCCATGTCTCATAGTGAGTGATGTGGTCAAGCATACTTTAAAATAAAGGCAAATACTTTCAAGTAAAAGTATGGCTGTAATTTTGTTTGGCTGGGCTTTAAGCATCCTAAACTAAGAGCAAGCATTTAAAAAGTTTTCCATCTTTCCAAGCATTTAAATCTATTTTCCATTTCAGATTGCTCTTTTATATAGCAATTTCCATTTTTCTCTGCCATATATTTTATTAAAAATTTAAATATATTTAAACCATCACATTTCATGAAAGAGAAAAGCACAACTTTAGTAAAGTGCATTCAAATAATTAAAGTCCATGGCAAAAGTAATAGGGAAGACAATCATGCACGTCTTGTGGTCCTTATTAATGGGTCCACATGCACACTCATCTCCAACCAGCCCCCTTTGTGTAGCTTGTCAGAGGACATTAGCTGAGACTAATCTGGAAGCCACTTCCTGGCTCCCAAATGGACATAGTCACCAAATAAGAAAGACTCATTTATCAGAATAAAAACTTTGCTACGTGAGGGTTGTGCAAAGCTTATTTCATGCATCATTATCTGGGCCTGATTAGCAATGATGGAAATTGGTCCTCAATTTTTAACAATCAGCGGAAAACAAACCTTCAGCTTTCACTGAAGATAGACAATTGCCATAGACATGTCTCTGTATTTCCTGCACAATAGGAAAGTAGAGGCAAGAGCCCTTGCAAAGACAGTTTTTAAATTGTTTTGGCAGCAGTTGTCTCACAGATGCCATTGTCCCTGTGACGCAAATAAAGCCAGATCCGGCTCTCTGAGCAGACGGGTTGACATCTTCCTGGCTGCCCCGTGCCACAGGGGCCACATTATTATGTGTTGTGGCCCCAGATGCAGCTGGTCGTTCCTGGGCTTTGGGGCAGGAGGCCTGGTCCTGGATGCCCGTGTGACCTGGGCAGCTCTGTAGTCTCTCTGTACATAGTTTCATCTCTGTACAACAGTGACAGCAACACGACCTACCTGAAAAACTGTTTGTGAGGGTTATAATAAGATAATTGGTGCAAAAGAGCTGTGTTCGGGGGCTGGCACAAAGGCATGCAGGCAGGCCTCATGCTGCTAGGGGCTTCCTCCTGTTGAGTCTGAGAGGGGACCCTGGGAAGGGGCTTGCAGGGTCAAGGGTGGAGCGGTTATTCCTGTTACTGTTGCTGTGAGGTTTTTTGGCTATCCTCATTGTCTTTATGTTCCAGTTCAAGATCCCAGGGAGTACAGCTCTTCAATGGGCATTATCAAGCCCCCAAGCCCTGCCCCTGCAAGTGGCATTATCAGGCTCCCTGTCACCCACCCAGGGTAGAAATTAAGCCAAAGTAAACACAGAGTCTGTAAAAGTCATTTATAGTCGGGGAGTGAAATTTCTCGTTTTCTGAGTATGGCAGGGTGGGCCACTGCTAGGGTGGACACAAATGGAGGCTGAGCTTATGAAGTTGGTGGGACTTCTGGGAACCCTCCTCCAGGCAGCTCTGCACAACCCTCCCCACGGGCCTCCTAACAGCAGGCAGATCCTGCGCCAGAGGTATGTAGCCTTTATCACTGGGACCTCGAACGATGCTGCACTCAAATCCCCAAGTGCCGAGGAACAGCCAGGCTGTGCAGTGTCGAGGTGAAGTGGACCAGCCCCCAGCCATGTGCACATACTTGGCCTCCAGATGGCTTCACTCCTTCTTGCCAGGTGCCAGGTGCAGGGAACTTGCTGTAGTGCGAGGCAGAGATGCAAGCAAATCCTGGATCACATAAACCCGTCTTTTGTGCAGTGGAAATAAAACTTTGACTTCAGTCTGCAGAGTGAATGAAAGCTGTGTGTGGTTTGGTTACTTTTAACACTTTGGGGCCACACACACACCATATATCACATGCACACCACATGTAAGACATATACTCCACACATGCACACATGGCACCTGCATCCCACACACCTGTGCACACGCACGGGAGACGCACACACCCATGAACGATCTGCGTCTCCGTAGTTCTGAGGACAGCAGCAGTACAGTGAGTATGTGACTGCTTGAATTTGAGTATGAGCTGTTCTATCCTCAGATATTCCTGGAAAGGAGTACATTAAATCAATAGTAAGAGAAATGAGTGCTCCTTTCTCTTTGGTCTTCCCCAGAACTGAAAAAGCTGCCACAGCCTCAAATGATGAAGAAGACCTATTAATTACTGGACAGTTCCATAAAACCCTTGCAGAACTTGATGAAGACCTGGAAGGTAAGAACCACCTGATCTACTACTTTGATACTATGCTGCATGAAAGTAGGTGCCGACAGTAACTTCCTCTGAGCATACTTTGATGTATCTATGTGAGGAAACGGCCTTCAGAAGGAATTCCAGACCAGTTTGGTGAAAGCCTGGATGTGAGGCACACACAGTTTTCCAGTAGACTGCTTTTTATCTGGGCCGCCAAGCAGTACCTGGAAACATCCAGACCGCTGCTTACAGTGTGCTCTGAATAATACTAATTTTGCGCATTAAAAAGTATGCTGCACATGTTAAAGAATAAAAAGGGTGGTGCAAAAGATAAACATTTCCTCATTAAGACTTCTCTTGATTTGCTAATATATGGCATCTCTCTCAATGAGAAATACTCAGCCTTTTGACCACAATGAAGCCATTTATAATGGAGCATCTCATGGCACTGCTATTATATTGATATATTTTGGGGAAATAATACTGGAAGGCCAAAGCAGATGGCAAATAATTGCAGTAAACAGCTAGGGAATCTTTCAAACAAAGCAGCTATATTATTTTCTCCAACGCATATGTTGAAAATAAACTAAAAATTAGATATTTATCATGCCTTAAAAAGAGAGAGAAGATAACAGACTGCAAAACTGACGAGTTGTTTTTGTCTGACTCACTTTTCAGTTTCCTGTCCTGAGAATGTATAGCTGACAGAGCTAAAAATCTGAATCAGCCATAGTGTGTCCCGCAGGCTCTGACCCCACGACCATTGCATTGTTTGGTGCTTGGAAGAGCCATGGTAATTCTGAGATACTCAAAAGACTTAGTCATCTGCTTCCTTAAGAAGTTAAAACTAGAGCCCGTGGTCCTCTGGATTCTGTTGTGCTTCCAGTGGACATGAGAAACATGGAGGTCAAAACCCAAAACTCACTTTTATGTTTCTATGTTGAGACAGTTTTTCCAGAGGCTTGGATCTAGAAATCAATTTTTTTTTTTTTTTTTTTTGAAACGGAGTCTCGCTCTGTTGCCCAGGAGTGAAGGATGTTGGCAGCACGTTGTAACTGAATACCTTGCCTTGAAACATCATGGATCTGCAAACAGCTGTGTTGAGTAATGAAAGTTGAGATTCTGGCCCCAGGCATATTATGTAGATTACAAACCCAAATAACATTTTAAAACGTATGTAAATAATGTATTCAAAAGTAACCTCAGGGAAATCAAAGTCATGGCTGCAATTACACTAAGTAATTGGCGTGGGAAACATCTGTGATTTGTGTTTGTCCCTCTTTGCAGAAATGGAAGACAGCTATGAAACCGACACCAGCTCCCTTACCAGCTCCGTCCATGGTACATCTAACCACTGCCCACAGGATGCCATGGTCCCTCACGGCGACACAGATGCAATCCCAGTAACATTCATAGGGGAAGTTTCAGATGATCCTGTAGATTCGGGGTTGTTTTCCAATAGAAACAACAATGCTGGGTCTTTCGACTCGGAGGGTGTTACCAACAGGAGAGCCTCCCTGGCGCCACTTCAGGCTGAGCACAGCCAGCCCCCTGGAAAGGCAAGGGAAGAAGTACCTGCCCTGCACCCCGCTTCCCATGACATGGGAAAAGGAATCCGTGTGGCCTTATCCAACATCTGTAAAGACGGAAATCTAATGGAAACAGCGCCCAGGGTGACTTCTTTTGCTTCGAATCTTCACACAGACAACCTAAATGCAAAAGTGAAAGACAAAGTGCATGGCTGTGCTGACGGGGAGAGGACTCAGGCCACAGAGAGAGTGAATTTCCAACCAGTGAATGAAAAGGAGGACAATGATAAAAACGCTGCCCTGGCACCAGCATCATGGCACCAACGAGGCCAAAACCCAGGGAGAAGCTACAGACTGAAGCACGGCCTCACAACATATAAAATCATTCCTCCAAAGTCAGAGATGCGACGTTACGACAGAGACGTGTCCCTCTCCACCGGCGCCATTAAGATTGACGAGCTGGGGAACTTGGTGAATCCCCACACCACCGGCATCAGGATCATCTCCCTGTCTTCGTCTGTGCCTGAAGCAGAATCTCAGCCCATTGGGAAAGTCAGAGAGTTCTGGAGGTGCAACTCTGTGGAAAAGCACCTGGGTCAGCCCTTGGAGAACTCTGCCAGGGGACCCTCCTCCCCGCCTGTGCGCACCCAGATGCAGCATCCAGAGAGCAGACGCCAAGCAGACCCCAAGCCAATATTGCCCCAGCAGCAGTCTGCCCACCATGAGGGCCGGAACCCCCTCGAGGAGGGGAGAAGCCAGCCCCCCACCATGGGCATGGGTCACGTGAAGGTGCCAGCAGCTCACAACACAGAAGTCACATTTCTCAAGCCTCAGAGAAGAACATCCAGCCAGTATGTGGCCTCTGCCATTGCCAAGCGCATAGGACCCCCGAAAGTCCATGCTGACGTGGTAAGGCCGCACGGTCATGCCGAGAAGGCTTATGCAGGCAGGGTGCCAGTGCTGGCTGCACCACCTGTACCTGTGAAAGATGACAGGACCTCCAGCCCACACTCAGAGACACAAGGTTGGAAGGATGGTGCCCAGCGGCCCTGTGTCACTCCTCCTGACAACCATGGGGAAGACTCAGCAGTGGGAGCCCCTCCTAGCAGGGAGGTCAGCAGCCCACACAGGAAGTTGTATACTCAGGATGGACCTGCTGCTATCCACAGAAGCTCCTGTTTTTCACTGGTTCAGTCTTCCCAGAGGGATGGTGTTTCTGTGGGACAGAGCTGTGGTTTCAGTGGAAAGCAAAGCACAAGTAACCAGGAGGCCAACTCAGCATCTGAACCCAGACACGCACCTGATGGTACAGACCCCCCCCCTCCACACATGTCCAATGCCCAGGCCTGCAGCAGGGAGCTGGCCAATGGCTCTGTGCATGCCCCAGGCCGTGGCGAGCCTTCCCATCCTCCAGAAGGGTCTGGCACAGAAAGCCACATTCTCCTAGAAAGAGAGGAAAAGCCCAATATGTTCTCTACAGATGGAAATGAAACAGACAGTATTTGGCCACCTAGTATTTTTGGGCCGAAGAAAAAATTCAAACCTGTTGTCCAGAGACCAGTCCCAAAAGACACATCCCTGCACTCTGCCCTGATGGAAGCCATCCACTCTGCAGGAGGGAAGGACAGGCTACGCAAGGTGAGGATGGCAGCCTCCAGGGCAGGCTGCAGAGAGGTCTTGGGCAGGCCTTCCGCACCTGCCCACTTCAGTGCATGGGTCTCAGTCTCAGAATAAAGCGGAGGAGAGAGAGAGACGGGATGAGGATAACACTGAGGCTTACCACACAGGTTTCATTTTAACTAGAATTCCCTGCCTCCAGATATTTGTACTGAACTACTAAAGGGACAAAATGGATGGGTGTGAGACTAGTCCACACTGACTTCAGGCCCCTGGCTGCTCCGTGGGAAAGGTAACAGCCGGTGATGTCCATCTACAGGGCCAGAGGAGTGGAGAGGCCAGGGGCAGGACCCAAGTATGCTCATCCTTGAACAATGGAACGGGGGAGAAAGTTCAGGCAGGGCCACTTCTTTCCCATATGCATTTGTAGCAGTGGCAAACTGTCATTCTTCAGTAACACAGGAGTAATTTTAGGACACGACTTGCCCACTGTCTAGGCACTTAACATACCACAAGTATTATCTCATTTGCATGCTACACCAATGCTGATAATAAGGAGATACTTCTTCCATTTTGCAGATGAGGAAACTGAGGCACAGTGAGGCCAAGGGGCCTAGTCCAAAGTCAGGCACTAGCTAGTGCGGGCCATGGATTCTCTTCTGGGTCTGCAAGATGTAAACACACACATCAGCTCTGGAACGCTAGGATGAATAACAGGAATGATCTGCCATTCAGAGGCAGTTTGAAACTACCCCAGATGCGCTGCAACTACCCCAGATATGCAGCCTTTGATTCTTATGTGTACCTTCTCATAGACAGGGGTGTAAAACTGACCCTATAGGTCTCAGCTGACGTAAGTGGATTTTCTTTCTTTTTTTTTTTTTTTCTTTTCCTGAGATAGAGTCTCACTCTGTGGCCCAGGCTGGAGTGCAGTGGCACGATCGTGGCTCACTGCAACCTCCGCCTCCTGGGTTCAAACAGTTCTCCTGCCTCAGCCTCCCAAGTAGATGGGATTACAGGCATGAGCCACCGTGCCTGTCCCATGAGTGGGTTTTCTCATGAGCTGCCTTACAGTTCGCATTTCTCCATGTTCTCAGTGAAATATGTGACACTGTTAATATTCTAGACAGCAGAACACACCGGGGAGGGCAGGCCAGCGAAACTGTCCTACACGGAGGCAGAGGGAGAGCGATCTGCACTGCTGGCAGCTATCCGCGGACACAGCGGCACCTGCAGCCTGAGGAAGGTAAGAGGTGAAGGGCCTTCCATGGTGCCAGGAGGTCAAACTCACTCACCCCTTCTCCCCAGGCACCTGGGTGGTGGCTCCAGAAGCTTCTGTTCTTCTGAGTGGATAGTGAACCATCCGTCTTTAGAGTGGCCAACCCAGCCTGCCTGAGACACTGGAGTGGAAACCCTGCTCCAGGAGCCTGGGGCAGCCATGGCAAGGAGCAGTGAGAGCTTCCAGACTCTCTCTCAGCCTGTGCTGAAGCACAGTTCCTTCCTGTGCCTAGAACTGAGTCACTTGGACACCTGGCATGGCTTCCAGGCTTCACTAACTGGACAACCAGAACTGAAGCCACTGCACACCCTGAAAAAAGTTGTTGCATGAATATAGCGCTGGTTTTTGCACAACCTCGGGAGCCAATATGGACTTGAGTTTAGGGCAGAATGGTCTCGTCTTAGTTTCCAGGCACAGAAATTGAGGGAAAATGCTACTTGTACATCACTCATTAGGTTCTGAGTGCGTGTCTTGCCCCCATTAATGGGTTGGATATATGTGTCCAGCCTCTATGTCTATTCTTACATACCAAGAAAAGTCATGAGGTCAGAGAGTTCTCAGTAAGGCAGGACTGCCAACTTCTGGTCTCTGGGATCAGTTGCTTGGCTGCCGACAGAGCATGGGGGCAGATGTCTCAGCCATGAAGTGGACAAACTTCCTGGGATTATTGCAAAAGAACTGTCTCAGGTCCAAGGGTAAGATAATCAGCCGTATGCTGCTCTCTCAGAACCTTTGGGGACAGTGTCACTGTCTTAGTCTGTTTGGGCTGCTATACCAGAAGCCGACAGACTCGGTGGCTTATAAATGACAGAATTTTATTGCTCACAGTTCTGGAGGCTCAAAGTCTAAGATCAAGGCACCAGCAGATTCAGTATCTTGTGAGGGCCCATGTTCTGGTTCATAGACAGTGGCTTCTCTCTGCGTCCTCATGTAGTAGCAGGGCTGAGAGATCTCCCTGGAGCCTTTTTTGTATAAGAGGGCTAATCCTATTCATGAGGGCTCCACCTCATGACCTAGTCACCCCCAATCCTCCTCTCCTCATGCTACTACCTTGGGCATTGGGATTTCACACCTGAATTTTGGGAGACATTCACTCTATAGTAGTCATTTAATCATCTCATTGCCAGGTGGCATCCTCTGCCTCTGAGGAGCTCCGGAGCTTCCGAGATGCTGCGCACTCTGCACAGGGCTTGGAAAGTCCTCTGCTAGAAGATCTTGGCCTTCCGCCCCCTCCAGTCGTGCCCCCACCACCTCCTCCACCCTCCCAGGCTCTCTCTGCACCAAGGACGGCCTCCAGGTCCAGCACAGACACCCCCAGCAACACCGTGGACGCAAGGCAAGCCTTGATGGATGCCATCCGCTCCGGCACAGGGGCTGCGAGACTGAGAAAGGTGACGGCAACTGTGCGTGTGCATTTCTGTGGGGCCAGAGGGATGGAGGTGTGGCTCAGATCCAGGGACACACTTGCCTGTGAGCAGGAGCCATGGGGCGGTCACATGGGAGTAGGGTGGGAGAGAGCCGGCGTTGCTGTGTCGCTCACATGTACTGACCAGAGTGGCAGATGAAGGCTTCCGTCCGCGAGTGAGGAAGTCAGCCTCCTGCATAGTAGGTGCCGGCTCCAGTCCTCAGTTCCTTGGTGACGGTGACAAGTGGAATCTAAACCCCACTGTAACCCCAGCGCAGTCCCACTCTAACCCACAGTTTCTACTGGTCCATAGAGAGGATGGAAGGTCATCCATTTGGGGCCCCACAGAGCACACATCACAAATTCATGGCCCTCAGCCTGCATGGAAGCCTCCAGCCTTATTCATTCATTCATTCATTCACTCACTCACTCACTCACTCATACATGCTTGCATTCCAGCCTAATGTTGGACAGTTATGGAATCTGAAGTCCCTTGGGCAGAGCATGCACTTTCTGGATCTCCCCGGCTTTCTCCCCAGCTTTCTCCCCAGCTTCTCACAGTTTGGTCTTGTGCTGGTCTGCACATTACTGCCCACCTGGCCCCTGCAATAGAATTCCCAGATTAAAGGGCTGCTTGGGCCAGGTGGCTTCTGAGACCTGTTTCAATTCTGATGTGATTCAGTAGATGGACTGACCCTCCGTCCCTGCCCATTCCTAGTGAGTGTGGGGAGTTACGCTAATCATTGGGAGGCTGGAAAAAGATTTCTTTCTGAGTGATTATTTCCAGATCCTAAGCTTATGTTTTCACTTGTATCCAAGGGGTTAGTGCTAAAGATTATCCTCACTTTCTATATAAAGTAGGCCAGGCTCAGAGGAGTGAGTCGCTTGGCTTGGTCACACAGGGCCTGGACTTAGATGTGGATCACTTTGGGCACAAGAAGTGCTCATCCCCAGGTCACAAGCTATGTGCTCTGTAGAGAGCAGGTAACCCCGGAGACTCTGGGTAAGCCACTCTCACGTAGGACTACTGGCACCATGGAGAAGAGAGACAGTTGTCCAGATCTCCCACTCAGAAGCCTCGGGGCACTGAGAACAGAGGAGGCCCCATGCCCTGCAGGCAGCCCTACTGTGAAAGGTACTGCCTCGAGGGATGGGTCTCCGCAGACACCCAGAGGTCACAACTTTGTTTCCCTGTGCAAGAACAGCCTGAGCACCCACTGATTCAGTGGCTCTGTGCGCTCCCCAGGGGCTATTTGTGATGGCTCTCAGGTCAGCTCCCCAGAGCTTGTCCCGGTGTGAGGGTGAGGCATTCATAACTGTGTGATGTGGCCCTGAGACCTCAGCCAGCACAGATGCTAGCCTCTCATCACTGAATGCACAGCCCACCCACAGATACTGGGGAGAAAAATCTCCTTACCCAGATGGCAAGGGATGTGGCAAGTTTTATGCCATCTCCTCAGGATGGGGGGCAATTAAAAATTACTTAAGGCTCTTTGGTTTTCTTTATGCTTTTTTGTTCCTATGGAATTTATGTGTTATCGAATATAAGTACTTATGTAAAATGAGGGAAAAGTGAAGAAATTGGGGTGAATGGCTAAATAGGGGTCATAAAAATGAGCACAAATTCTGTTGAAGATGGCTCTTGAGGTGCAGCTCTGAGGCATCCTCTCTGCCCCACACACGACAGCCACCGATTTCAAGGGCTGGTCATTGGAAGGCTCTCTGGAGGAGGATGAAGCCGTGCGGCTGGGATCAGCTCTGTCACTCTACTGATCCCAGGGTACATTTCTGAGCTTCTAAAACTATTTCTCAGTGTAAGTCCACGGGACATCTGCATCTTGAATCATATTTTTCAGCCTACAAATCTGCAATTTTCCAATGCTTTCCAAGTGACTGTACATTGAGGTTGGAGACAATTGTCTATCTCATTTGAGCCTTTCATGCATTTTGAATTGCACCAACTAGGATCCCGTGAAGGCCATGACTGCACACTGTACTCACTGCTTTATAAAACTCATCTCAGTGACTGGTTTCTGCATCCTTCTCTTTTACCCTATCCATCTTGTGCAGAGTCATGAAGGGCCTGGGGCCCTGAGAAACTGAAAGCTGGCCCAGGGTCCACAGCCAGCAAGTGGAGGAGATAAATTTAACACTAGGACTTTTGGCTTCTGAGAATGCGTTCTTCTGCCTTACAGAAAGGAAAAAAAAATAAGTTTGGGACTAGCCCAAAAGAACAGAGGAAGCTGTGCTGTGAGACAGAAAACGAGGAGAAACGCACAGCCACGGAGAGAGAGAGGCCAGGCCTGGACAAGGCCGTGGGCGTTGGTGCCGCGCAAGGCCCAGGCATGCTTGGAGGGAAAGGTCACCGCGGCTATAAAGTGCTGGCCAGGGCGGGAGCCGGGCTTGTGTTTCTCGCACAGTCTCAGCCATCTGTCAGCTGCTTCAAAGGGCATTCAAAAGTCCAGGTTTTGATTGTTTCTTGGATTAGTCCGAGTCGTGTGGTCTGCCTTATCCACCCTGGAAAGTTCTAGGCAATTAATATTTATGTGGTATTTCTGAGGTTTTGATGCCCCGTGCCATTTACAAGATGCTCCCGGGCTGAAAGCTGGGCCCTGAGTTCCTCGGCTGAGTCCTGCGCTGGAAACCGCGTTCCCCTCAGTCTCATTATTACTACCATGCCCGGTGATCCCAGCGCCTTCCTGCAATTGACTCTTTATCACAGAACCACAAAAAAATCCGCTGAAGCAAGCCTGCCCTAGGAGGACAGGAGTTGGGTGATGGACCTGCCCTCCTGGCTTCTGTTCGGCATTCATCAGGGAGACTCAGGTGCAGGGGGCCAAGGTGGCCTCACCTGGACCAATGATTCCTTCTCTTGAAGACATTAACCAACTGCATTTCCTAGCAGTTTTCCCTGTCTGCTCATTTGTGTTGAGAGTAGATCTGTGGTCACAGGAAACTTTGCGATTCGGGAAATGAATTACAATTTTTTTAACAAGCCTGGTTAGATGATGCTTTTCTGCTATGCATGGATCCTGGAGGTTATATTGTCTTTGTAGTAAATACACTTTGGTGTATGGTATGGCATGCGAACATCAAATTATATGGACTTTGCCTCTTATGATTTAGTTTTATTTCACCTTTTGGACTTTTAAAGCTATGCTGGTTGGGCATAGTGGCTCACACCTGTAATCCCAGCACTTTGGGAGGCTGAGGCGAGAGAATTGCTTGAAGCTAGGAGTTTGATACCAGTCTGGGCAACATAACAAGACCCCCATCTCTACAAAATATAGAAATGAGCCAGGTGTGGTGGCACGGGCCTGTCGTTCCAGCTCCTTGGGAGGTGAAGGTATGAGGATTTCTGAGCCCGGGAGTTCAAGGCTATAGTGAGCTATGATCATACCACTGAACTTGCATCAGCCTGGGTGACAGAGCAAGATCCTTTCTCTTTAAAAAATAATAAATGAAATTTTTTTTAAAAATAAAAATGTTAAAAGCTATGCTAACCTTGAGGAAAATACAGTAAATTCAGGGGCTCCCACTGTGTGCAGTGTTCATCGATTCTCCATAGGTTCTCAGTAGATGTAGAGTTTCCTGGGTCGTCTTTTGGGTGTTCAGCGAGGGCTCCAGAATAGCATTGCTGGGAGCACATCCCGGAATAGAGGGGTGTCCCTGGCTTTCCCAGCGCTGCAGTGCATGAATCTACAGGCTCTCCTCCTCCCCATAGCAGTGCAGCCTCCTCCTTTTAATGAGGGTGCCCAGCTATGCTGGGAAGGTATTCTGGGACAGTCGCAGGCAAACTGGGTGATTGGTCACCCAACCTGAAATACACAAGTTTCACATTGGCAGTAATGCTGCCCATGATCAAATACAAAAGGGTAAATTTAATGTAGGAGGAATAATTACCTTAAGAGTGACTTTGCCATTTTTCAAGGCAATTGAAATTACGTTTGTCTTCATGGTGTGAATCCAATAATGTCTCTGCCTCTGTATTTGTGGCTGCCAGAGAAACTTCCAGCTGCGTTTCTCCTCCAGCTCCAAATAAGAGCATTTGCAGCTCGGCTGTTCCACTTCCTCAGTGGAACACCCACTCCTCCTGAAGGCAGTGTTCAGATCTGCCCCTACCCCACCCCACACTCAGTACTTGCTTCCACTCAGCCCTGCGTTCATATTAAAGGCAAAGCTGTATGCGTCTGACTGTCTTTGTCGATCTGTTTTAAATGCATTATTTCAGAAGGCCTGGAATGTACAACAAGTACCCTCCTAATCCATGTGTATATTTAAAACATTCATGTCTAGTGCTTCATTCCACAAGCATTTCCGGAGAACCTACCAGGGTCTGGGCACTGTCAGAGCTGCTTGTGATAGACGAAAGAAGCATCATCTGTGCCCTCAGGAGCTCTCAGCCAGAGGAAGGGGGCGGGGACGCGGAGTCTTTTCTTGACCTTACAAACTTTTCAAAAGAAGCTGGGACAGGCTAATCCCGATGACTTGTGGATCTTTCCTCCCAGGAGGGCAGCAGGGCAAGCATCTACCCCAACACCTTCTTGGAAGTCAAGGTCGTAGCTCCCCTTTGACAGGTGCAAAAATGGGGCACAGACATCATAAGTGACTTCTCCCAGCCCTTCCGTAGGTCCTACTGCTGCTGGGCCCAGACACCTTATCAGCTCCTGGCTGCTTTGGGAAACGTCCCATTGAACTGAGTTCCAGTCTCTTGTCTGGGCCCTCAGGTGCCTGTTTTCCCATGGCAGGATTAATTGATGCGGGCCACATGCGTCATGACACTTGGCCTTGACCACAGACCTTGTGAGAAATGATTAGACATGTAACAGTAACAGGAGGCCCCAAACCAGGAAAGAGAAAAAACACAGCAACTCTCCTTTCGTCTAAGCCCCAGGTCCTCACATGTGCATTGGAGAACTCCAACTTGCTGTGACTAGGGAATAGCAGTTTCTATCAGTAGGTGAATGCGACCCAAAGTACAATTGCATCACCCCTGGGTTTGGTTGCTCCTAATGTAAACCTGTGGTATGCTTTGGTTAATGTGAAATTGTCCTGAGACCCAGGGGTCAGTTCTGTCTTTGCAGACTCTTTGCATGTGACTGTTCTGCTTGTTGCAGCTCTACTGAGTCAGCTGCCTCTTCTGCAAATAGAATGAGGAGGAACTTGTTGGGAGAAGCACACCTACCACAGTGACCACCCTCAGGGCCAGCAAATGCTGTTCTCCACTCCTCCAGAGCTGTTCCCCACATTTGACCAGCTCATTCCTGACTTATCCCTTTGTTCCTTGATTAATCTCACATCTTCAGAAAGAAAGCCTCCCTCAGTCTAGATTAGGTTCCCAATACAGCATCCCATAATTTTTCCTTCATAATGCAAACCACAGCTCTAATTTCTCTAGCAATTGGTGTGGCTTTTGTTGCATGCTTGCTTCTCCTTCCACATCATGAGTCCCATGAGTCTTGCCCGTCATATCACGTGATGGAAGGGCAGACACGCTCCCTGGTGCCTCCTTGATAAGAATACCAATCCCTTCGTGAGGTTCAACCCCCATGACCTCATCAAATTCCAGAGTCCCACCTCCTAATACCACTATCTTGGAGGTTAGGATTTCAGCACGAGAATTTGGGAGCACACAAGCATTCAGACTGTAACACTCCCCCTATTAATAAGTGGGGCCCTCAGGAAGCATCTGGCTAAGTGGAACACTGTGTTTGTACAAGTAGATCATAGGTGTCTAATCCTTTGGCTTCTCTAGGCCACACTGGAAGACAAATTGTGTTGTACAACATATAAAATACACTAACGATAGCTGATGAGCTTTAAAAAAATTGCAAAACAAATCTTATATATATAGTTTTTGAGATGGAGTTTATCTCTTGTTGCCCAGGCTGGAGTGCAGTGGCACGATCTCAGCTCGCCGCAACCTCCACCTCCCGGATTCAAGCTATTCTCCTGCCTCAGCCTTCCGAGTAGCTGGGATCACAGGCATGCGCCACCACGCCCAGCTAATTTTTTATTTTTAGTAGGGATGGGGTTTCTCCATGTTGGTCAGGCTGGTTTTGAACTCCCAACCTCAGGTGATCCGCCTGTCTTGGCCTCCCAAAGTGCTGGGATTTCAGGTGTGAGCCACCGCGCCTGCCCTCATAATGTTTTAAGAAAGTTGATGAATTTGTGTTGGGATACATTAAAGTGGTCCCAGGCCATGGGTTGGACAGGCTTGAAATAGATGTTAAATCCCTGCCATGGGAGTTCAGGAAGAGGGCCCGAGGGAACCTAGAGAAGAGAGGGATATGGAGGAGCATCGGGAAAAGGGCAAGTGCGCCCAGTGTCAGACAGACCCGAGTTGTGTCGACTCTCTCGGTTCTTCTGGGCCTTGGGGCTTCACTTCCTCATCTGTAAGATTGATGCAAGGGAGGCGTGAGAGAGCATGCACAGGGCAAGGTCTGCATCACCACCACTATCACTAGCACCACCACCACCACCACTACCATCATCACTACCATCACTGCCATCACCACCACCATGATTACCATCACCATCACCACCACAATTACCACCATCATCACTGCCACCACCACGATTACCATCACCACCACGATTACCACCACCATC
Source organism: Chlorocebus sabaeus (assembly GCF_047675955.1). NCBI lineage: Eukaryota > Metazoa > Chordata > Mammalia > Primates > Cercopithecidae > Chlorocebus > Chlorocebus sabaeus. The sequence continues at coordinate 10,845,073 of NC_132924.1, forward strand.
ACCACTGCCACCACGATTACCATCACCACCATTACCACCATCATCACTGCCGCCGCCACCACCACCACCACAATTACTATCACCACCATCACCAGCACAATTACCACTATCATCACTGCCACCACCACCACCACCACCACCACCACGATTACCACCACCATCACCACTGCCACCACCACCACCACAATTACCATCACCACCATCATCACTACCATCACCAGCACAATTACCACTATCATCACTGCCACCACCACAATTACCACCACCATCACCACTGCCATCACCACCACCACCACGATTACCATCACCACCACAATTACCACCACCATCACCACTGCCACCACCACCACCACAATTACCATCACCACCATCATCACTACCATCACCAGCACAATTACCACTATCATCACTGCCACCACCACAATTACCACCACCATCACCACTGCCATCACCACCACCACCACGATTACCATCACCACCACAATTACCACCACCATCACCACTGCCACCACCACCACCACAATTACCATCACCACCATCATCACTACCATCACCAGCACAATTACCACTATCATCACTGCCACCACCACAATTACCACCACCATCACCACTGCCATCACCACCACCACCACCACGATTACCATCACCACCACGATTACCACCACCATCACCACTGCCACCACCACCACGATTACCATCACCACCACGATTACTACCATCACCACTGCCACCACCACCACGATTACCATCACCACCACGATTACTACCATCACCACTGCCACCACCACCACGATTACCATCACCACCACGATTACTACCACCATCACCACTGCCACCACCACCACGATTACCATCACCACCACGATTACTACCATCATCACCACTGCCACCACCACCACGATTACCATCACCACCACGATTACTACCATCACCACTGCCACCACCACCACGATTACCATCACCACCACGATTACTACCATCACCACTGCCACCACCACCACGATTACCATCACCACCACGATTACTACCATCACCACTGCCACCACCACCACGATTACCATCACCACCACGATTACTACCACCATCACCACTGCCACCACCACCACGATTACCATCACCACCACGATTACTACCATCACCACTGCCACCACCACCACGATTACCATCACCACCACGATTACTACCACCATCACCACTGCCACCACCACCACGATTACCATCACCACCACGATTACTTCCATCACCACTGCCACCACCACCACGATTACCATCACCACCACGATTACTACCATCACCACTGCCACCACCACCACAATTACCATCACCACCACGATTACTACCATCACCACTGCCACCACCACCATGATTACCATCACCACCACGATTACTACCATCACCACTGCCACCACCACCACCATCACCACCACGATTACTACCATCACCACTGCCACCACCATCACCATCACCACTGCCACCACCACCACCACGATTACCATCACCACCATCGCCACCACAATTAGCATCATCACTGCCACCACCACCACCATCACCACCACCACCACCACCACAATTACCACCATCACCACATGGAAAGTACCTAGAATACTTCCTGTGTGCTTACCATGTGCCAGACACCATTTCAAGCATGACACAAGTCCACTGATTAAAACATCAGCTTAACCAAACAAGCAATTTATTATTGTCATTATTATGGGTATGTCTCCAATATAAAGATGAAAAAACTGAAGTTATAGAGGGTAACTCGCCCCACATCAAATGTTAGTCACGATCCTCTCAGGCCCACCTGAGCAGAGGGCAAGTCTTCAGACGCACACCCACACAGCCCAAGAGGCAGTGTCCTCTGTCTGGACCAGAACCCCAGGGCCCACCTCCCAGTTCCCTTGACCTTGGGCCTCTGCATCCTGCTAGTCGTCCTTCCCTGGCAGCCTTTACGAGGAAACTGGAGCATGGAAGGTCTATGAGGACAGCCCTGATCACAGCCTCCTTTCTGCAGGTCAAAGGAACTGGGAGGGAGGTTCCAGGAGTACTGTTGCAAGAGTGGCTGTGCCCAGAGCTCTCTAGCACTGGAAGATCTGCATCCTGGGCTTATTGATAGATACCAAATAACTGTGAATCTCTCTTCCCTGCAGGTGCCCTTGCTCGTGTGAATGAACAGAGGCCAGAGAATTGCAGAAACCCACCTGTAAGACGCCCACAGGCATCACTCAAGGAGTCTGCATTGCCAGGAACATCAAGTTTTGGTGTTACTTTCTTGTCTACAGGCCAAAATGTGCGCAGTTGATTTTCGGTGTGTTCCTGTATAAACAGCTCGAAAGGAAAGGAGAAGATGCTGCGTTGCTGCGCAGCTCATGTGCCAAGGAAATGTGTTTTGCCTCTGAATATCTTAAGTTGCTAATAAATGATTCTTGTTGGCAGGTTAATGGGACTATAAATGCTGGAGCCCAACACTCACACTTAATTATATTTATGGGCAAAGTGAAAGGAATCATGCCTTACACTGATTTTGGACCTTTGAGACTTTTACCACATGCAGATGGAGGAAACCACTTACTGATTTAAGATCTTTTGAATTTTAGAAAAAAATATATGAATCAGTTGGAACAATCTGAATGTGATATGCTCCATGATGCTGTGTGTTTTGGTAGTAAGGAAAAAAAAAAAAAAGAAAACAGTGGGAAGCTTTTCAAAGGTAGCTTTGATAGCTGGTAAAACTACTGGATTCTTCTTCCTCAAATATTTGGGGCTAACACTTCACAGAGGGTCATAGTCCATGATCTGACCAACTGAGTTTTTTAAAATCAACTATTACCACTCAGAAAACAATCCTACATGATCATGTGGCCAGGGCATGCCTGAGTCCTCCAAGGGTGGCGGGTGGCTGAGGTCACAACACCACTGGAGTGGATGGGAAGTGCCCCACATGGACATCTGTTCCCCGGGCTATGAAGTGACATAGGCCTCCTCCATGGTGTCTGTGTACAGAGCCTGGTAACTTCTCTAGGAGCCTTCTGGAATCCTGCAGAGGGTCAAGGAGCAGGGATGTTGGATGCCCTCCTATCACAGAGTTCAGATCAAAGTTGCGCTGAGAGCGTCACAGTTTTGGTTCAGACTTGACACGTTTGCCAACAGCTTGTTGGCTCCCTTTGTATGATATCGTGGTCTTCTCCTAGCACATGGTGCCCAGTCACCAATATTTGTAATGAGGTTTAACTACAGCAGTAGTTTTTCATATCTATATCTCTAAAACATTTTGTTATAGTGAAAAAAAACAGTAATAGAAATCAAGATGTGTTGATGAAATAAAATCTGTATCCGAGTGAGAAAACAAGTGTAGTGAGGTCACTTGAATGTTTCACAGCGATCTCAGATCTGGGCCTCAGGTAGAATGGAAGCTGTTTTGCATTCACTGATGAACGTTGCTAAACTCTTGGTGAGGCATGAGCTGCCAGCCAATTGCTCTTCATCACAGCTGTCTACTACTTGTCTTTTAGTGCCACAAATAAAAGGAAAGCAAATCTCAGCTGTTGTGTGAATTTCATACTACAGTCGGTTTGGATACCCCTTTTCCAGAATGGGAAGGACGGATTCATTTATTCAACCAACAATGTTTCCGGCTCCCTCCTGCACTCCTCCATTCCCTGGGTTACATGCAGCTGACAAACAGGCAGAAATCCCCACACTTGTGAAATTCGTGTTATGTTACTATGGAGGAGACAGATCATAGATGTGATATAAGTAAGCAAAATGTTGAGTATATTTAGATGCTGATAAGTATAAAGAAGAAAAACCAGGAAAGGGGGATGGAGACAGGGTGATGAAGAAAGGCCCAGTAAGAAAGTAACCATTGAGTAAAAACCTGAAGGAAGTGAGGGAGCAAACTCCAGATGGACACATGATTGGCAGCGAGAAGAGTGAGTGCAAAGGCCCAGGGGCAGGACGCTGCCTGGGTGTTAGGGGCACAAGGAGGCCACTGTGAGGAATGGGAGGTCAAGCAGAAACAGTGTTGCTGGCCTCTGCCCCGGTCTTCACATATTGCATGGTGTCCCCCTTCTCAGAGCAGCCCTGCTCCCCGGCCAGACCAAGGGGGCAGCAGACAGAAGGGGCCCAGAGGTGGGCCTCAGAAGGGACGAGAGGGCACCCACCTCCCTAGTTCATTTTCCTTGGGAGGGAAGGGGGACCCACTTTAGGCTAAATCTACTTTTGAAATTGTGTTGCCTTCTGCATCTCAAGCGGTGCAGAAGCCTGGGTTTTGAAGTGTGGAATACAGAATAATGACAGCCTCTGGCCTTACTTTGGTCTTTTTGCAGAGTGTTTCATGATTATTCTTGGTTCATCGTCTCAGTGAGCCCAGGTGGTATGAAGGCAACGTCTTCCAGATGAGCACGCTGAAGGCCCAGACGACTGAGTACCTCAGTGATGTTCTTAGCGTTGAAACATGCTTCTGCAACTCTGGATTGCCTACAGAGTTAAGTCTAAACCACTCACCTACAGGACTCTTAGTGCCTAGATCCACACTGCCCACATCCACAGACACTGCCCACATCCCACGTCCCTGGCCTTGATGTCCGCCCCCATGTCCTGTATCAACATCAAGCCACCACCAAGTTCCTGAATGCACCCAGGAGCTCCTGTGTGCCTCCCTCGCATTAACCTGCCAGAGATGCCAGTACCACCACTGCACACTCACATAGACCGGAGGGGCCAACCCTGCACTCGAGACACAGCCCTCTGTGTATCTCCGCCACAGTCAAGGTCAAGCCCTCCTCGCTGCTCCCTCTGTGCCCACATCTGCCTCTGTTCCCTGTGCCTGACCCCCACGTCACCTTCCCCTCTGGGGCTCACACCTGCCTATCTGATTATAGGCAGGAGATGGGGCAACATGCAGCTCTGAATGAACTTTCCAGGCCAAGATCCCAGGAAAAGGCCTGGTCACGTCGGTTATCCCAGCATATTATTACTGGCATTCTCTCTCCTTCCCAAAATGTCCCATTTTAGGTCATAAATCCTATGATATTTTTACTGTCTGGCTCAGGTGAGGTATTCAGTAAATGTTCAAGGAAACAGTGAATATCTGAGGGGAAGCAGCAGGCAGAATCTGGCCTGGTCCGGACTTCACATTGTCTCCCTGCCTCTATATTACACATTACATCCAGAAGGGAGCCCACGTGGGTCCTTCCAGGCCTCCTGCCAGGCTGTGGAGAACCTCGCCAATGGGTCTAGCTTCTGAACCTGCTGATTGTCCTGAGGCAGGACCTGGATCATGCCTCCTGCCCTGGTCTAGGCAGGGTAGGTGCACGTGCAGTCTGCCTGAGAATCCCACACTGCCTCTTGGACATTGGTGCTGTAACGTCCTGCTCTGGGCATCTGTGCGTAGCCTCAGACTGTCCTTTCTGTGCTGACAGTCCCCACACTTAGCCCTGGGCAACCTTTTACTGAAGCTCCTGATCTCAAATTTTAGTTACCTACAAAATCTCTCCCTCGCATGCCCGTCCAACTCGCAGTGCCTTGCCTGAGCAGCTGTCGCACCCTGCCCCACTGCCCGCTCCAGCGGGGACGACCTTCCCTTGTGGTCATCCAGTCAGGAGGACAGAGGAAGCAGCTCCCCATCTCCACAGGCATTTCCTGCAGTCATCAGTTGTCTGCTGCTTCCACTCCATGGCCTCTCTGGTCACTGTCCTAACAGTGTGGCCTCTGACCTGTTCCCCTCTTCCTCACACTGATCTCGGCGCTAAACAAGCGCGGGAGCCTTCCCAGACCCGAGCTCGCTGAGGGCAGCTCACCGCGCTCAGGTGGGCAGTGGGGGGAGCGATAGGGAACCCAGCTCTGAGCCATGGGGCAAGTTGGCCTTTATCATCCTGACTTCAGCGTCAGATTTCTCAACTGGTTTGGAACTTAAAAGGAACACAAGTGTCATCACATCTGTTAACAAGGGAGAAAGAAAAAAGGTGCAAAGAGAAAGACCAATACGACCGCCGAACCCAAAGCCCAGCAGGGCCGTCTTCCCAGCCCACAAGTCCACGACTCTGTTCACAAACCCTTCTTATCTCGACCCTGTGGGTGACGAGGGGAGGAGGCAGAGTGAGTACATGACGCTGAGTCGGCCCTGCGCAGGTCCCCCGGCAGCTCTCACTCCTTTCGGGAGCCTTTCGGCACACAGCGACATCACCAGAGTGCAGTTCTGAAATCTGACCAATCAGGAAGCTTCCTCCGGGATGGCCGCGCGGGGAGAGCAAGGAGAGGGAGGGAAGAGGGACATCCAGGAAGGCTGCCTTTCCCTGCTTCACTCCCCACAACTTCCTGACTCCTGTGCTGTGTAAGGGAGCTTTTCAGGGCCCAAACACCTCCGCGGATTGGGTTGCAGCCATGGTTGCTCCTGGTCTGATGCACTGTGTCCGGATGTGGCACCTGGGCACAGGTGTGCCTGCTCCTGTGGACTCGATTCAGAGCTACTGACTGATCCCAGCTTTTGCCCTAGACCAAGGGGCTTTATTGGAGTAGAGATCTATGCATGCTTTTCTTACTCTTAAGAATTTTATTTTTTCCTATCACAAAGAACCATACTGTCACTGGGGAGGGGACTGGACTGGCTTCTGGGAGGCAGGAGGGGGGGGCTGGGAAGATCCAGGCAGCGGACAGCGATGCCGGATTTGGACAGCGGCTATCTAGGAAATGAGGGAAAGCTGAGCCCTGTCTGAGCATGGCAGGGTGTGGTGTTCACTTGATTGATTGGGAAGGAAGGGGAGGGGGCCAATGGGAGGTTTCCAGCAGCCTGAGGCACCAGGCTGTACCGCTGGCCCTGACGGGGCATGGAGGCTGGGGCTGCAGTTGTCTTTGGTGTGCTGGTCTCAGGCAGATCCTCCCCAGCTCCCAGAGGCACCTCCCAAGGGGCTGAACATCAAGCATAGCAAAGTCTCCCTCTGCCACCCATCTCCTAACAGGTGTCATGGAACTCTCCATGGGACATCTATGGCACCAGGTCTTACAAATGGGAGCCAGGGCCAACATCACCACCCCCTTCTCTGTAGTCCAGTGCCAGGAGGCAGGCACTGGGCCCTGGCCTGATGGTGATGCCAGGAGCCAGCAGATCCAAATAAGAGATGTGGACCTGTTGGGGATGTCCCAGTAGGAGGCCACCAGCAGCCTTGGGGTAAAGTGCTTCAGGCACTGAAGCAGCCTTGCTTTTCTGTTGTCACCAAAGGTCTCCTTCCTTTCCTTCCTTCCTTTCTCTTCCTGTCTTCTTTCCTCTCCCTCCTTTGCTTCCTCTCTTTCACTTCTTTCCACCTTCCCTTCTTTACTTCTGTTCCTCCTCCCATCCTTACTTCGTCCCTTCCTTCCCTCTTTCCTTCCTTTTGTTTTTTCTTCCAACCAACACTGAGAGAGCTTCTCTAAGCCAGACTGGTGCTAGGAAGAAATGACAAATTAATTTAATCCCTGCCTTCCAATAAGCCCACTAGTAGAGGGGCCACATGGCCTTGGCCAATCACCATGAGTGAGCCTGGTGTCCCAAGGGAGGGGAAACACAGGGGAGAGACAGGGAATTCTTCGAGAGGAGGGGCTGGGCAGAAGCTCTGAGCTGACGAGCACGGAACAGCAGCAGCCAGCCAGGCAGAGGAGCAACACCTGAAAATGTCCAGAGGCCAAGAACACACGCCAGGGCCTCGCAGGGGTTTGCTCCTGGGGGAAGACAGTGTGATTCCATGCCATGTTATTTCCACCACTGAGATAGGCCCAGGATGGAGATTGTTGCCTGCAAATCCAGAAGTTTCACTGAAGAAGCAAATCTTTTAAAAGCTGAAGAGTCAAGAAGTGATGAACTTGGCTCCTGCTCATGAGTGGTTAGGCCAAGTGCCCAACTGGGGCTCCGGTTAAGTAAGAACAGGGGCAGTAGCTCCTGCAGAGCTGACTGGAGCCCACTCTCATTCCTAATGGAAAAAGCCATGTGTTACAGTGGTTGGACTCAATTTCCAGACCCTTCATATAGATGCAGAGACCTTGAGGAGCATAAGCAAGGTAGAAAGGTGAACTTCTCAGCCCGTTGCTGTCCATACATTGCTGTCCCACCCGTGTCCTCAGCAGGGGCTTTCTAGATCTCCTGAGGACAGGGTCGGTGGCTTCTGCCCAAGCCCCCCTGCCTCACACACAGACCCCCTGGTTCCTCCCCTGGTGTCTGGGTGTCCCACACTGCAGACTGTGTGGAGAGACCCGCCCAGGAAAGCAAAGGGCCAGCAAGACATGCGGTGAGTTGGTGGTAAGACTGTGGCTCCAGTTGGTGCCCCTCCACTCAACTTGAAAAACATCAAGCTATGTGTGTTTCCCCATACATACCATGTGGACTCTTCCATGCTTTGCTTTAGAACTCCTATTCATCCTCCAAAGCCCAGCCACCTCCCATGGGAGACCCAGCATCCTTATGCCGCTGCCCTGTGGAAGGTGGCACCTCAGGTTACTGTGGCCACTGCACACTAGAATCCATGGGCTTCTGTGACTGGGCACTCTGGGGCCAGGTCTCACTCACATGGGGCCTTTAGGCCTAGGAACACAGTGCTAGTACTATATGTGTTTTATGAAGGGAACTGAGCAGCCTACAACATGCTCTGACGCAGATTCTGATGGAGCAGAGGGCAGATGGTTCCAGACCATGGGGCGTGGCATGATGTGATTGGAGGGGAGGGCGGATGCGCAGCACCAGACTGGGCGAGGGGCAGAGAGAAGATGGCCTTGGGCTGTCAGAACTCAACAGAAGGACCAAAGTGCCAAGGACCAACTGCCAGGGTTCCAGGAGGCTGAGAAGGGTTCAAAGAGGATGTACGAGATGGGCTCCAAGTCAAGCATCCCGACCCTAGTCCTGTCCTAAAGCCTCTGATGGGCTTGGGAAGTCAAGGCTCCTTCCTCCCATCTGACAGCATCATTACTAGGAAAGGACAGGACTGATTTCTCTATCTTCCTGCACTACGCCCATTTCCTAACTGCAGCTGGACCCCGTGGCCAGGGCAGTGGCAGTTTGGTCTCTGCTGTGGATTTCTAAAGCAGCATCTCATTCCTAAGAAGTCGGCTTGGAAAGGAGTTTCCCGGAACAGGTTGTCATCACACAGCTTGCTCCCATGCCTCTAAGGGGGACTGCGGGAGAAGCTGCATCCCCAGGCTGTCGCTCGCCCTCCTGACCAAAGCCCAGGTGGGTCTGCCCAGCAGTGGCCCTCCCCATGCCTTGCCAAGCCTTGAGGCAGCAAAACGGATCAACCCCACAGCCCCTGCCTTGGATAGAAAGCTCCAAAAACCCGCTCATCCCATGACTAATGAGCACATGCCTGATTGTGGGGAGAAACAGAGCCCTCCTATAAGGCGTCTCAGAGGACCTGGACAGACTCCAAATTGCAGTGAAGCAGGGCGGCCGGGGCAGGAGAGTGGAGTCATTGGTGGGTGTCCAGTCAAAGGGCACATGAGGTGGGTGCTCAGAGTGAGGGAGCAGACAAGCAGCTCAGAAGGAAGCACCTGTGAGGCTGTCGGACCTCCAGGACCCTCACAGCATGGCAGGAGAGTCACGGGTGCGCCAGAAAGGCTCTGGCCTGGAAATCCAGTAGGAGTTTTCATCCTGAATAGTGCATGTCCTACAGCAAATGAGCCTGCCATGAAAAGCTCCTGTCCCCACGCTGTGATGTAGGCAGGAGGTTCACCACCCCAGATCGCCCTGTGGCTGGCTAGATCCTGGATGTCAGAGCAAAGCAAGGCCAAAGGCAGAGTGGCTGCTCGCTGAAGGCTTGTTTTCCAAGTGCTGAGAGCAGTGGAATTTTATGGCTCCTTCTTGCCCCGAGGGTCTACCTGCCCATGTGGCATCCTTGTGCATACTAGGGCGAGAAGGCAGGTAGCAGGAGCCACCTCTTTTTTCCTCTTCTGAGTTTGCTTTGCCTTTTTTTTTTTTTTTTTTTTTTTTTTTTTTGAGACAGAGCCTTGCTCCGTCACCCAGGCTGGAGTGCAGTGGTGCAATCTCCTGCCTCAGCCTCCTGAGTAGCTGTCATTTTTATCTTCCCTTATGTAAATCAGAACCACATGAGTAGTTAACCTCAACAGGCCAGACAACTGGGATTCCTAAAAGTTCAGATGATTCAGCCAAATAGAGTTCACAAGCCATTCCTGGGACAATGCCAAGACACTGGTCCACATGCTCACATACGTGGTCTCCTAAAATCTGCTTTCCCCATTCTATAGCTGAGCAAGAGGCCCCAAGACATGTAGTGACTTGTCTGTGGTCACACAGCTGTGTTCACCCTCATGCTGGTGTGGCCCCAAATCTCACTCTCCCCTCATAGTACCCCAGGAAGTGTTCCTGTCTTAGGAGACAGAGGCAAGAGGCATTTTGTTTTTGTTTTTGTTTTTTTGAGACACCATCTTGCGCTGTAGCCCAGGCTGGAGCACAGTGACACAGTCTTGGCTCACTGCAACCTCCACCTCCCGAGCTCAAGAGATCTTCCCACTTCAGCCTCCCAAGTAGCTAGGACCACAGGTATGTGCCGCCACACCCAGCTAATTTTTGTATTTTTTGTAAACACAAGGTCTCACTATGTTTCCCAGGTTGGTCTAGAACTCCTGAGCTCAAGTGATCCACCCACCTCAGCCTCCCAAAGTGCTGGGATTATAGGTGTGTAATCGTGCCCAGCCCACGAAGCATTTTTAAAGCAGTGGAAAGGAAATGCCCACCTCCTTTTCGTTCATGGGATCTAGGGTTAGGAAGGGCTCCTATCCTGAGCATTGTCTTATGGGCTCAAAGTGGGCCTGTGTATCGAAGGCATGTCTAGGTAGGGGAAGCGGAGTCTCTACTACTGACATTCTATAACTAGGGACCTCACAGAAGCTTGAGTACCTTACTTGAGGATCACAGCTGTACCGCTGTCCCCCAGGAGGGACTACATCAACATTCAGTCAGGACTACTGGGGTCCTGTGGGTGATCTCATCATGCTTGTGTTTTGGGGCCAGCTGAGCAGTAAGGGCCTCACTTCTAAGAAATATGGTTTTAGTGAACCAGCGAGGACACATTCAGCTTCCTCGAGCAGGTGCATGACCTAATCTAAACATCCCCTGGCACCACGGATTGGCACTAAGCGAATCCACACAAGAAGCCTCACGAAGAAGGCAGCATCGGAATCTGACTTGGGAAGGCGACCACCGGGAAACCCGGGATCCATGGGTCCTACCAGGGTTGCAGCTTCCCTGGTGTGTGGGAGGTCCTGGCCAAGGGGATTGGGTAAAGATGAGATGAGGGGAGCCCTGGCGAGCAGCGAGAGGGGAGCCCAGTGTGCTGGCTCTGCAGGATTCCCTAGCTGGGCCATGCTTTCCAGCAAAAATGCAGCTGGAGGACAGGGTGCTGTGAGATGGTGAGACCTGCACAGGCTCAGCTGACCATGCTCCTCTTAACAGTTACAGAAACTGAAGCTCAGAAAAGGGTCATGGCTTGCTCAAGGTGGCACTGCTGGCACGGATCCTGAGTGTCCCATTCCCTGCTGCTTCCAAAGTTCTTGGGGAGCCACAGGGCAGCAGGCCCAGGTGTGGGGTCCAGAAGGGACTTGGCAGTGTGCTCCCTGGTAGCTTCTCTGCCACACCCCGCATCTGAGATATCCCCTTTTCCCCGCCAGACATGAATGTCCCAAACCACGGGCTCTTGTGGCAAACATGGTGACATTCCTGAGCTGAAAAAGTTTATTTTCTTTTCTCCACTTCCTCATTTCTACCAGATTTTCTTTATTAAGCAAATACTGATTTAATCATGTGGAAAATAGCTATGGACAGTGGCTGTGTGTAATTCTTTAAGATTCCTTGAGTGAAAGAGACAGCTTTTGGTGGAATCATGTCCAAGTGCTTCCCAGATCCCTGGTTCCCATGATTGGGACAGTTTCCCGGTTCTGACTCTGGACTCCAGCTTGGCTCCCAACCTTGGGCCACTCCCTGTGCATCACCCAGGGGCTTCTGTCAGCCCCTGTTTTCCCAGGGGCTTCTGCCTAAGGTGGGTAAGCTTTCTGGCATGGTCCGTCCCATTGGAACCACCATTTTCACTGGGGCAAGCCACTGAATGGTGAGAGAAGCATGGGAACCAAGTCCACACCTGCCAGCTGACCCCATGGCCCCACAACTTTTCCATGCTCTCGGCAGCTCTCTTGGCTTAAACATCATTGACCTTTATTCTGGCCTCTTCGATATTATTTGGTTTCAGATTCAGCCCACATCATGGGTCTTAGCCAAAGGTACATTACAGGGTGGTCTAAACATGACTTTCTTGTCAGAAAGATGCAGGTGGGAATCCTGGGCTGTCACACATTACCCCAAGCTGTGTGACTGGGGATACACAATTTAGCTCGAGTTTCCCGATCGACAACATTGGCAAACATGCAGGAACTACATTACACGGTCGGGAGAGCTGAAGCTGATAAATAAATACACTTAGCACAGTGCCCGCCGCCTAGGAAGCCCTCAGTAAAAGCTAACTAATATAATAGTGGTAATTGTTGCTATTAATAAGGAAGCTCAATTATTTGATTCATGCCATTTGGCACCAAAGTAGGAATGCTAGTCTGAAAATACGAGAGCTGTGGGTTCCAGTCTTGGCTATGCTGTCAACAGCTACATGGCAGGTGGCAAGCCATCCTTTCTCTGTGAGCTTCAGTTTCTTCCTTTGCAAAGTGAGGAACTGGGAGGAAGTGATCTCTAAACACCTGGTGTGCTGGAATTGAATTTTTTGATGTGAATGTTGGCCAGAGTCCCAGGAAACAAATGGCTCTCTGAAATGGGTGATTCTGGGGAAACAATGCTGGGATTATGTACCAAGGTGAGAACAGGGTTCAAGAAAACCAGCAAAGGCTGGCAACTGGGAGGTTCTTTACCACTCCTTAGTCTGAAAGGGCAAGGTGAGGCGCAGTTCCACAGCCTGGCCACCATTCTGTCCATAGCAGGGGGCTGCTAGATAGGACATGGCCTTTGAGGGAGAAACATAGCCATCACCTTGGACTGGCTGTGACAGTAAACGTCCCAACCTCTCTCTTCTCCTGCCTCCCATCTTGTCCAGTGTTTCCCATTGTCCAGACCAACCAGAATTCTCAAAGCAAGGGAAGTTGTTGAGGCAGTCCATACTGGGCAGCTTCTCAGGACAGAGAGCAAGGTAGAGAGAGGGAGAAACACATTCTGGGAGGGTCAGTGGAGGGTCTTCCCCATGCCTAAGGAGGGAGAGGCAAAGCAAACCAAACCTCAATACGTCATCAGAATGGAGGTGTGTTAAGCTGCAAAAGATGACTTTGAATTAACAACACAAGTGAATATCTGAATTCAATTTGAGTTTGTAATTCTTCCAAGTAAAACAGAGTTTAATCTTTCTTTATACCAACTAGAGGTTTGCAGTTTTCTTTTTCCTCTCACAATATTGCAACAATGGAAATGTGCCTCCACTTCTCTTATTTACCAAAAGTTAATCATTCATTCATTTTCCTTCCTAAATATTGCATGTGGCCAAGAAGTTTAAAGCTGCTCCAACCTTACCTTGCAATTAGCAAGTTTGTCTGAGTGTGAAGATAAGAAGACAGTCTCATATTTTAATCATTATGTTTCAACAATCCACTTTATTTCTCTCTCATAATGGCCTTAAGTGACCCAACACCAAGGAAAAAAAGAAATGTTAAAAAAATTAGACCATATTGATGAATTGCAGATTTATTGCAAAGGGTGGTGGTTCATTAGTAATGTGGAATTTCCAGGGACTGAGATGGGACAAGCGGGGAAGATGCCAGCAGGATGAATTGGGCACCAGCATTTCCAATTAGTAATTTTATGGCCATGTGACAAATAAATCAGCTTGGGAATGCTTAGGAGATTTTGAGAATGAAGGGAGGAGAAGACGGGTTTTGAACAAAGACAGAAATGAACGGGGCCTAAATAGGACTGTACTCTTCCTCCTCCTTAAATTCAACAACTGCTGAGGGCCCTTCTGTGCCAGGCCCTGGGCTGCATGCTGAGGAATAGGAGTGTCAGAGTCCTTCTCAGAAGGAGCTCAGCCTCGCAGGGGAGGGAAGATGAGTAGCAAAGATGTTATGATAGGTGCACAGAGTGCTAGTGACACCGGGAACAGAGGTCCCAAATCCCAGCTAGGGTGTCAAGAAAGCTGCTGGAGAAGGCGACACCTGAGTGGAGAGCCAAAAAATGAGAAGGGGTTAGCTAGTCATTCTAGACAGAGAGGTAGTGTTCAGCAGAGTCAGGGCACCATGGGCAAGGTACAAAGTTTCAGAAAATGACCTTCAGAGATGACTGAATGCTTTGGAGCCTTCTAAGCCACAGTTTGGATTTTATCCTGAAGGCATGAGGAATCACTGAAGTCTTTGAAGAGGGCGTAGCAAGATTAATTTAGAAACATCGCTCTGACTACAGAATGCTTGATGGAGCAGACAGGAGCAAGAGTGGAGAAAGGAAAGCAACTATGAAGTGATGGCTTGCAACTCAAGCAAGTGAGGAGGGAGATAAGAACCACAATTTGTCTGGTGCGAAGGAAAGAGGGTTTTCCTGGCTACCTACAAGATCACGCTCATGCAGTCGAGTCCTGGAAAGTACCAGAAGCTGAAAATGGACACAAGCTCTCTCAGATATCTCATACAAGACTAAAAAAGAAATCTAGCACGAGTGACCATAGATAAGGTGGAAGAAAGTACGGATAACGTATAATAAACTGAGAAGCCACAAGATTTCCTATCATGAAGCCAGCACATGTGAAATCAGCACAAGTGATTGTCCATATGAAATCAACACAATAATCATTATAGATGACATTGTGTTTTCATTTATTACATTTTTTTGCAACTACAAGGGAGCTTCTGTTGCACTCCCAATATTCCAAAGGTAACTAAGAATGGGCAGTAGGTAGTACCTTTTGCCACCTCACCCCACCACATGAGCCAGAAACCCGAGAAACACTCTCGACACCTCCCTCTCTCTCATCCCCATAGCTAATCCATCACCAAAATGCTCCATCTTGTTTTGTAAAACCCAAGAGTAACTTCATCCTGTCCATTTTTCTCCTCCTCAACTGCCAACTCTCTACTTGTCCGTATGCAATTGTATCTATTTACTTCTGAGTTTCCTCTTCTGTTTCGTTGTCTGTCTGCCTATGCATGAATAGCACAGTTTTATTCATAAAGACTTGCTATTATTATGTTTTCATGTATCAAAGGGCTAGCCCTCCACAAAAGCTCTTCGTTTTCAGGATTTTCTGGCTATGCCAGATCATTTAATCTTCCAAATCAATGTTTAAATCTACTTGCTTAACTTCAGGGGAAAAAAATGGTATTTTTATTGAGATAGTAATAAATTATAAATTAAATTTAAGAAAATAGACATGCTATCCATACAAGTAGATACAAGGTACACGGATATACATTTGGCCATGTCCATTTCTGTTTTATTTACAGATTTCTTCATAAAAGTTTTGCACATTATTTTACTAGCTTTATTCTTATTTTATTTTATTAAATTTTTGCTGTTGTAATTATATTTACTATTCCATATATCTGCTAAGAGTTTTGTTTGTATACATAAAGATTACTGATATTACCTTATAAATCATTCCATTGTTTGCAGTGGTGTTTTCTATAGTTTTGCAGGTAAACAATGCTGTCACTTACAGAGATGGTTTCATCTTTTTCTTTCCAGTTCCTATGTGTCTAATTGCATTGCTTAAATGCCACCAATATGTTGTTAAATAGTATTGCAGATTGTAGGCATCCTTGCCTCTTTTATTTTTTTCTGGAACTGCCTCTAAGTTTCCCCCATTATAAGAAGCTGGCTTTTGATAGGAGTTATGTAATTTTTCTTAAAGAAAGAATCTATCCATATTCTTTCATTAACTTTAAAAAAAATCATGAATGAGCGTTGAATTTTATTAAATGCTCTTTTGACATCTATTGAGATGATGATAGAATTTTTCTCAGACTTTTAATATACTGAATGATATTAATAGATCACCAGTATTGAATCATTTTTTTGTTTCTAGCACAAGCATCATGTGGTCAGAATGAATTCATATTTAAATGAGATGTTGGATTCTACTTATCATTATTTCATTTAACATTTTTGCACTGATATTAATATGTGAGATTGGCCTATAATTACTTTTTCATATTACATTTGTTAAGTTTTGATATCCATGTCATACTCACATCATGTCACTGTTTTTTAAAGTTTTGTAATATTTTCTGCTGGACGCAGTGGCTCATGCCTGCAATCCCAGCGCTCTGGGAGGCCAATGCGGGTGGATCACCTGAGGTCAGAAGTTCGAGACCAGCCTGGCCAACAAGGTGAAACCTCGTCTCTACTAAAAACACAAAAATTAGCTAGGCGTGGTGGTGCACACCTGTAGTCCCAGGTACTTGGGTGGCTGAGGCCCGAGAATCACTTGAACCCAGGAGGCGGAGATTGCAGTGAGCTAAGATCACACCACTGCACTCTGCCCTGGGCAACAGAGCAAGACTTCATCTCAAAAAAAAAAAAAAAAAAAAAAAAAAAAAAAAAGCTCTGGAATATTTTGGGTAGCACTGCAATTTTCTGATTTTTCGTGATTTGGTAGAATTTTTTTATTAAATTACCTGGTCATGGTGCTTATTTGTAAAGAAACATTTTTACAACTTTCTCTATTTATTGTGTGGGAATTGGTCCTGATTAAATTTTCTATCTGTACTGGAGTCAGCTTCGATAAATTAAATTTTACAGAAAATAACCCATTTTATTTAAGTTGTCAAACTTATTTGCAGAACATTCTGCTCAATGTATAATCTCATTTTATCTCCTCTCTTTTGATAGTTATTTTGTATCATCTCTTACTTTGTGTGCTCGTACTTCATTTATTGTATTAATCTGGGTAATAGCTTGTCAGCTTTGTTGCTGTTGTTTCCTAAGAACAAGATTTATATTTTCTTATTAACTCTGCTGTGGGTTTTTTCCCTACATTTTAATCTGCTTTTATTGTTATTAATTTTTTTTTCTTTTTTCTATCAGTTTACTTTGTTGGTCTTTTTTCTAGGTTTTTGTCTGGGCCATATATTTTCATTTGTACTGTAATAAGTATTTACTGCTATGAATTTTAGATTTGGATGTATTGTGTTTTCATTTTTGCTATTTTCTAGAAGTTTTAATATTTAACTTTATATTTCCCCATTGAGCCAAGATTGTTTAATAGCCAACCATTGCTTAACGAAATGATCCCTGACAGAAAGAAAAGTAAGGTGACTTCTACAACTGCCCTGGCCTGTTTAGAGAAAGTTTAATTGCTTTGGGCTTGTTTTCAAATTGTTGGAGGGCCTTTAAAAATTGTTAGTATATAATTTTTATTTTACTGTATTATGATCATAAATGCTGTTATGTTATTTTACTTTTTAGAGCTACTCAAGATTTTTGGGAGATGTTCTAAAACAGGGTCAACTTTTAAGGAAGCTCCATCTGTACTTGAAAGGAAGTATATTCTCGATAGCCTGGTTTCAGAGTACCATGTATATCTATAAAAGTTAACCTACTGAACTTGTTAACTAGGTATTTTACATCCTTGTTAAATGTTTGATCTGTCTTAGATTGAGAAGAAATTTCCTACTATGAATGTGTTTTCGTCTACTTTTATTTACATCTTCTCTAGTTTCATAGAAGTGATTGATCTGATACTGAATACATAGACATTTATAACTTCCTTACACATTTAAATCTTTAGCATTATTGATATTTGTATTTATTGTGTTTGGGTTTGTTTTGTGGGGGCTGAATTTTGCCTTTTCTGTTATCTTCTTGGTTTGGGTTCCCTTTAAGTAGATCCTGAGACAAGGATTCAGTGCAAGTGATTTATTTGAGAAGTGAAGAAAACATTGATAAGTGAAGGAGAAAGTGAGTCAGGAAAGGGTAGGAAGGTAAATGATGCATTCTAAAGCCATTTACTACTGTGGATAGCTTGTGATGGTTAATATTGAGTGTCAACTTAACTGAATTGAAGAAGGCAAAGTATTGTTCCTGGGTGTGTCTGTGATGGTGTTGCCAAAGGAGATTAACATTTGAGTCAGTGGACTGGGAAAGGCAGACACACCCTCAATATGGGTGGGCACAGTCTAATCCAATGCCAGTGCTGCCAGAATAAAAGCAAGCAGAAGAACATGGAAAGACTAGACTGGTTTAGTCTTCTGGCCTACATCTTTCTCCCATACTGAATGCTTCCTGCCTTTGAACATGGGACTCCAAGTTCTTAAGCATTGGGACTCAGACTGGCTTCCTTGCTCTTCAGCTTGCAGATGGCCTATTGTGGGACCTCATTTTGTGATCCTGTGAGTTAATACTCCTTAATAAACTCCTCTTTATATTACTTCTGTTCTATTAGTCCTGTCCGGCTAGAGAACTCTGATACACAGATGGAGATTTATTCCACTTGGAAACTCTAGGTGTCAGTGTAATACACATGCCTCAGAGCTATTCCATCCAAAGGAGAGGGAGCTGGGGTATTTATATACCAACGAACCATCACTGATTCATTGGGAACTGCTCTCAGAGGATACTGATTTTTCAGCACCTCTGATCAGCCCGTGGGGAACAAAGAAGACTCTGGAGGCCAGAGAAAGCCACTATGCAAAGAATGAGGGGCTGGAAAGTGGAATTTGGAGCTGATGCGCAGCACAGTAGAAAGAATAAAGAGATACGAGCAGGGCCCTGACACATCTGCTGTAGCTACCAAGAACATAAATTCTGTTTTCGCGCTGTTTATGTTTACCTAGTATATCATTGTCTATCACTTTTATATTGAACCTTCTGAATCTCTTTGTTTTAGCTGTATCTTATAAACAGCAGAGAGCTGAATTTTGCTTTGTTGGTTCATCCAGTAATCTTTTCCTATTATTGTGTAAGTTAAGCCACTTTTATACTTATTAATCCAACCAATATGTTTGACCTTTAATACTGTTTGTTATATTTCAATATGTATTTTATATTTAAATATAATGTCTTGTAAATTTCCACTTCTAATCAAAATGGAATTACAGGAAATAGATTTTACCTCCTAGATGAAACAAAGAAAAAACAGACAAAATACATGAAACAATTTTTTTTTAGAGATTGAATACCTGGCAATTAAGTGATTCTCTGACAGAAAGAAAACACATAGATGAGCCCTGCAACTTCCTGGCTTCTTGCTTTGGGAGAGTTTCCAGGACTAGATGCAAGCAAAGCCTGGTGGTCTTCTTGAATAGAAGAGATGGAGCTGAGAGTCCAAGAAGAACAGAAGGGAAGGAGAGCTGCACAAAGTGAAAACCACAGCTCTGTAGAGGACCCCTCTTGAATACTCAGCTGAGTCATAATCATTGAACGCACATGAGGAAATTACCTGAGGCCAGAGCAAGAATCATTCCCAAGGATTCAAGAGAAAAGAACTGGACCCTTATCCAAGGCTGAGAATAGTATTCTGTCTCCATGAGCTAGGCTGGAAAATCTTAGGTCTCATGGGACATTGGGTAGCCTATGCAAAAGGGTATTGCCTCAGTCATGTAGAACGATTAATCTGAAAGTTACAAACTAAGCTATAGTGAAGCATTAACTCAAAATTAATCACCAACCTAAATGTAAGATTTTTATGGAAACTTTCAGCATAATGACTTTAATAGTCATCTTTGATATCACATATACAAATAGTTCATTGTTTTTTATTACTAAATAGTATTCCACTATATAGACATATTGGTGGTTTATCCTGTCATCTCTTGATGGCCATTGGGTTGCTTCCGCTTCCTGGTTGTTGCAGTCAGAGCTGCTGTGGACATTTGTGTGCCAGTCCTTGCATGGACATATGCTTTCATTTCTCCTGGGAAAAATTCCAGGAGTGGAATGGCTGGAACATACAGTAGACATACATTTAACTTTTTCTTTTTTTTTGAGACAGGGTCTCTGTTGCCCAGGCTTGAGTACAGTGGCACCATCTTGGCTCACTGCAACCTCCACCTCGCAGGTTGAATCAATCCTCCAGCCTCAGCCTCCTGAGTAGCTAGGGCCACAGGCACAAGTCACCATTCCTAGCTAATTTTTGTATTTTTTTTTTTTTTTTTTTTTGTAGGGATAGAGTTTCGCTATGTTGCCCAGGCTGGTCTCAAATTCTTGAGCTCAAAGTGATCCATTTGCATTGGCATCCCAAAGTGCTGGGATAACAGGCATGAGCCACTGTACCCGGCCACATCTAACTTTTGAAGACACTGTCAGACTGTCTTCCTAAGTGGTTATACTATTTAACATTCTCACCAGCAGTGTTTGAGAGTTCCAGTTCCACCAAATCCTCATCAATATTTGGTATTGTTATCTTTTTAATTTTAGTCACTTTCATAGGTATGTTTACTAATACTTCTAAAATGTATTTTTAGTATCTGAGAAAGTTTTTCACTTTCATGATCATCTTATACTAATACTTTTATATAATACACCTATGTTCCCCATTTTTGACACTATTCATTCTGAATAGTCACAATAGTAAAATTAAATTGACCCATATATTTCCCCCCTTTACTTTCTCTCAGTGTCTAATTGAATGTGATAAGCTTTTATTCCCAGTTTATCCCTATGAAGCAGTCAGCAAGCTTGTTCTGTAAATTTCCCCATTCTTGATGTATCTTTGTTAGCTGTAACATTCATTGAATCAGAACAAGCAATACATAAATTCCATTCTGTCACCTGTATCACAATTACTTAATCTTTAGTTCAGTAAACCAATGCCTACCACCAGAACCTATGCTGATGCTTCAATGATCTCTTGGTTATCTGAAGCTCAACAAGTTGGTTCCTCAGGAATAACTTATGGGAAGAGCAATATGTCCTGAGTTCTTGAATGCTCATAGTTGTTTTTTTAGTGACTTTTAAATAGAAGGGAAGTTCGGCTAGGGTTTCAGACACCTTCCACTTGCCCTTCCACAGCCTCCTTGCCGTGCTTTATAATGTGGGATGCTGACCTCAATGGACAGTGTCCCCTGGTCCCGTTGTCTTGACTTCGATTAGGTCCAACCAAGGGAAGGCACCAGAAAGAGATTCAAGAGTGAAAATGTAGCAAGATTCAGACATTTCTTCCCTGGCCCCCGTGAGACTATGGTTTGATCAAGGACTGTCTTCACACATACCCTCTGAAACAGCTTTCCAATCTTTCATAGTTGTGCACTTTATCTCCTATTAGACTATACTTTCCCTGAAAGCTAGGATTCCATTTAGCATCTCCCACCCCAACACACACACGTGCACACGCACTCTTGCTCACGTATTAGGAATTACATTGATTAGGTGTTAGTGATGCTTCAAGGCTCATAAACCATAACTGATAAACTTTATAAACTCCGTCTGAAAAAGCAAAAAGAAAAAGGAGCGATAAGAGAGATTTCTTACTAATTAGCCCCATGGAATATAAAATGGTCGACTCTTATTCATCCTCACTAAACATAAACAGAACAGTGGTAATAAAAATGCACAATACATCACATAATATTCAGGTTGGAGAGGAGCAGGTGGACAAGAGGCCCCTATCATAAATCTATAAACATTGAGAACACTTTAAGAACCATCAAAGCCAAACCGTGGATGCTCTCCCCAGCGATGCCTATGCTTTATGTCATCCATTTATTCGACAAACACATTCCGAGTATCCACTCTCCTTCACTGGAACAAAGAAGAGAAACACAGTACCAGCCTTCTGGAACATGGGCACACAGGGCATAGCTCTGTTCTCTGCAAGACTCCTCATTCTGTCCTCCCTGGCAAGAGCAGGTTGCCACTGTAAGCAACCTTGGAGCTTCAAGGACAAAGTTATCCTTTGTTTCCTTGGTTAGTGTCATTTCCCATTCGCAGTTGAACGTGGGTGACACGATTTTTAAAAGGTGACCAAGAGGCTGTCAATAATGCTAGGAAAAAGAAGTGGCCTCTGTTGTTAAAAGGAGAACTGAAACTCAGCGAGCATCCTGAAGGCAGTTTCGTGCCCCACAGAAGGGAGGGTGCAGGTTGTAGAAGGAAGGCCAGGCTCAGCGGGCAAACAGGCAGATGACCCTAGGGAGGCAGGAGCTAGGATGCCAGCCCAAACCAGCCTCCATGGGAGCAGTGGGAGGGGCAGGGCAGAGGACTCAGGTCACTGTTGAAGGATGTGGCTCCTTTCTCGCTGGACCGCAAGCTCTTTGTTGACAGGATTGTCACTTCTGCATCCCCAGGCTCCTAGCAAAGGGATGCAGGAGAGTGGCCTAAGAAAGCTGTGCCGTGATATGGATATCTACGCTTCAAATGGCTTCTCTGCCCTAGACATCATGAATTTGTGGAAATGGGTGATTGTGAGAAATCTCAGAGCAAATAAAACCTTTCCTTCCTTCATTCTTTTTTAAAAATCTTTTTATTATTTTAATTTTACTTTTGGGATGCAAGTGCAGAACGTGCAGGTCTGTTACATAGGTATACATGTGCCATGGTGGCTGTGCGTTTATTCTACGCACACTGATTGAGCACCTTCTCTTGGCTAAGTATTGGGCTGTACTGGATTATATCCCTTCTGGTGGAAAAACTGTAATGCAGATGAATAGGAAGGTAAGAAAAGGACTAAAGGGAGCTTGAGCATGTTGTGTTTTAAATATTTGCAGAGAAAAGAGGCTTGGGAAGGACAGAGGAAGGCATGGTCCCTGCTGGCTGCAGGACTGAGGAAGGCTCACATAAAAGGATCCACCCACAATACACTGAGAGGTGAGGGGCTCAGGCAGAGGAGGAAGGTTTCGGGAGTGTGGGCCACAAGCAAGTCAGAGTTCCACATCAGGCACGGGTGGGAAGAGGCCAGCGGCTGGGGGCCCGCATGCTTGGCTAGGGGGTCTCACCTACTGTGGCTCCTTAACTCCGTCTACATTCTCACTCAATTCTTAGCTCTGTCTTCTCCAGTCTCACCCTAAAATTGACTCCGGTCCAGTTCGTGTTTCAATCTAACATTTTCCTCAAATTGTTGACTTTGCTCTAGATTTGCCTGGATTTTTTTTATAAATAGTAATTTAATCTTCAGCAACAGCTATTTTTTAAAAAATTAAAGGATGGGCTGGGTGCTGTGGCTCCCTCCTGTAATCCCAGCAGTTTGGGAGGCTGAGGTGGGTGAATCACCTGAGGTTAGGAGCTCAAGATCTGCCTGTCCGACATGGTGAAACCCCGTCTCTACTAAAAATACAAAAATTAGCCAGGCAAGGTGGTGGCACGCCTGTAATCCCAGCTACTCAGGTGGCTGAGGCAGGAGGATCACTTGAACCTGGGAGGTGGAGGTTGCAGTGAGCTGAGATCACGCCACTGTACTCCAGTCTGGGCAATGGAGCGAGACGCCATTTTTTAAAAAATAAAATAAATAAAAATAAAAAATGGAAGTATGTATTGTTGTATTTGTAATACCTTTATTTAGATGTGATTAAGGTGACAAATTTGACTTAAAATATAGAATTGGATGAGTTTTGACCTATGTATATATCCTAGAAATGTTCACCAGAATCAAGACAGCAAACATATCTACCAGCCCCAATGTTTCCTCATGTTTCTTCATAATCTCTCGTTTTCCCTCCTCAACCCCACCCACATTTCAAGTTATTGCTCTACATAAGCTTGCAATTTCTAGAATATTAGGTAAATTAATCATACAGTATCTTTTGTCTATCTTCTTTCACTCACAATTAAGTTGAAATTTATCCATTTTGAATAATCAATAGTGCATCCCTTTCTTGCTGTATAATTCATTGTGTGGATATAGTACTACAGTTTGTTTATGCATTCACCTGTTGATGGACATTTAGGTTGTTTTGAGAGATTACATTTGTTTGGGAGATTACAAATAACATGGCTATAAACACTTGTGTACAAGTCTTTGAATGAATGTATGCTTGCTTTACTCTTGGATAAGTACCTAGGAGTAGAAAGATTGAATCATATGATAGATGTAGATTTATCTTTTTAAGAAACTTACAAACTTTTCCAAAATTCTTGCACCAGTTACATTTTCATCAGTAGTATATGAGAGTTTCACTTGTTCCACATCCTTGCAAACACATGGTATAGCTAGCTATTAATCAGGGTTCTCCAGAGAAACAGAACCAACAGGACATGTATATAAATGTAAAAAGATTTTTTTTAAGAGTTGGCTCATGTGATTATGGAGGCTGCCAAGTCCAAAATTTGCAGGATGGGCCAGCAGGCTGGAGACCCAGGAGGCGCCAATGCTCAGTGCATGTATAAAGACAGCCTGCTGTGGGATTCTGTCTGGATGGGAAGAGGTCAGGCCCTCAGCTGGTTGAATGAAGCCAACGCACTTTATAGAAGGCAATCTTCTTGACTCAGTGTCTACTAGTGTAATGTTAATCTCATCCAAAAACACCCTCAGAGAAGCATGCAGAATATTTGACCACATAACTGGGCACTATGGCCTAGACAAGTTGACAAAGAAAGTTAATCATCACAGTTAGATTTTTAAAATTTTAGCCACTCTAATAGGTGTTTATCCCATTTTTGTTTTAATTTGCATTTTCATAACTAATAATGTGGAGTACTTTTTGAAATGCTCATGTACCACTTGCATATCTTCTTTGAAGAAGTGTATGTTCAAATGTTTTGCCCACTTTTAACTGGATTTTCTTATTAGTGAGCTTGAGAATTATTTCTATATTCTATATTATTTGTATATTCTATATTCTAATTTCCATATTCTTGAGAATTATTTCTATTATTCTATATTCTGGATATAAGTCTTTTACCACACAGGTGACTGGCACAGTCTATGTCTTGTGTTTTCATTATCTTCTGAAAGGCATACATTTTTAATTTTGATGAAGTTCAATTTATCAATTTTCTATTTTTTAGGTCATGTTACTGGTGCCATAGCTAACATATCTTTACTTAACCCAAGTCACAAAAGTTTTCTTCTATTTTTTTTCTCTAGAACTTTTATACTTTTAGATTTTACATTTAGATTTATGATCCACTTTGTATTGAATGCTGTCTATGATTCAAGGTATGGCTTGAAGTTGCCTTTTTTTTTTTTTGATCTGCCATATAAATTTTAGAGTGAGCTTGGTCAACTTTTACAAAATCTGTCTGCTAAGATTATGATTGGCATTGTTTTGAAACTATTCATCAATCTTAACAATATCAAGTGTCCCCAACTATAAGCATGGTATATTTTTCCATTTATTTAAGTATTCTTTAATTTTTCTCAACAGTGTTTGTAGATTTCAAAGTATGTGTCTTTACTTCTCCTGTCAGACTTGTTCATAAGTATGACATATTTTAGGTGCTATTGTAAATAATATTTCCATTTCTGGTTCTTCATTGCTAGTCATAGGAAGACAATTGATTGTTGTATATTGCTATTGTGTCCTGGAACATTTCTAAATTCAGTTACCAGCTCTGGCAGCTTTTTTGTTGATTCCATCTGACTTTCTACATAGATAATCCTGTCATCCATGGATAAACACATGTTTTATTTCTCTGTTTCCAATCTAGCTGACTTTTATTTACTTATTTTGCCTTATCGTACATGCTATTCCCTGAGTTCAGTGTTGAATCGTAGCAGTGGACATGCTTGTTCCTTAGCTGAGGGGAAAAGCATACAATCTTTAATAATAAGCATAATGTTATCTGTAGGCTTTTTATAGATGCCTTTTATCAAGTTGAGGAATTTTCTTCCATTACCACATTGCTGAGAGATGTCATCAGGAATGAATGTCTCTATCTACTAAGATGACTATATGGTTTTTCTTTTTTAACTTGTTAAGATGATGGATTATATTGATTACTTGGCAAATATTAAAACAATCTTGCATTCTGGAGATAAAACACACTTGGTTATGGTACTTTTTAATGTATTGCTAGATTCAATTTCTGAAAACTGGTTTTAGAATTTTGTGTCCATGTTCATGAGTGATATGAGTTTGTAGTTTTCTTAAAATGTCTTTGTCTGGTTTTTGTCTCAGGGTAACACTGACTTAATGGGATCAGTTGGAACGTACACCTTCTTTAAATTTCTTGAAGAGTTGATGTAGAATTTTTATTATTTCTTCCCTGAAAGATTGATAGATTTCACCAGTGAAGCCATTGAGGCCTGTAGTTTTCTTTGAGGGAAAGTTTTTATTTTTAAATTTAATTTCTTTAATATATAAAGGGCTATGTAGGTTAGGTATTTTTCTCTTGTGTAAACTTTGACATTTTGTGTATTCAAGGTGTTGGTCAATTTCATCTACATTGTCAAATGTATTGGCATAAAGTTGTCCATGAAATTCTTTTACTATTCTTTTCGTATCTGTAGAATCTACAGTGATGCCACTACGCTCATTTCTGATATTTGTAATCTGTGTTTCCTCTCTCTCTCTTGATCAACCTGGCTGAAAGTTTATCAATTTTATTGGCCTTCTCAAAAACCAGCTTTGGATTCATTGATTTCTTCTATTGTTTTTTTTCTTTCACTTTTTTTTCCACTCATTTATTGTTTCCTTTCTTCTTTTTACTTTGGGCTTATTTCTCTAAGGTGGAAGCCGAGGTCAATGATTTGAAACCTTTCTTCTTTTTAATATAGTTTAATGTTATAAATTTCCCTTTTGAAGCATCTCACAAACTTTATGTTGTTTTCATTTTCATTCAGTTCGCAATACTTTCTAGTTTCACTTTTGATTTCATCTTGCCCCACATTTTATTCAGAAGTGTGTTGCCATATACACAATGGAATACTATGCAGCCATAAAAAAGTATGAGTTCATGTCCTTTGCAGGGACCTGGATGAAGCTGGAAACCATCATTCTCAGCAAACTATCGCAAGGACAGAAAACCAAACACTGCATGTTCTCACTCACAGGTGGGAGTTGAACAATGAGATCACTTGGACACAGGGCGGGGAACATCACAAACCGGGGCCTGTTGAGGGGTGGGGGGCTGGGGGAGGGATAGCACTAGGAGAAATACCTAATGTAAATGACGAGTTGATGGATGCAGCAAACCAACATGGCACATGTATACCTATGTAACAAATCTGCACGTTGTGCACATATACCCTAGAACTTAAAGTATAATTAATTAATGAATAAATAAATAAGAAATGTGTTGCATCATTTAAAAATATTTGGAGATTTATCTTTAATCATTTCTAAGTTAATTCCATTATGGTCAGAAAATATAAGTTATATGACTTGAATCCTTTCAGACATATTAAGGCTTGTTTTCTAACTCAGAATATTGTCTATCTTGGTAAATGTTCCACAGGCGCTTGAGGGGAAGGTATAGTCTATTGTTATGTGGAATGTTCTATAAGTGTCAATTAGGTCAATTTAGTTGATAGTGCTGTTAAATATTCTATATTCGTTACTCTCTCTTTTTTCTTCTTTTTCTTTTTTTCTTTTTTACCATTTTTTCTATCAATTTTTGAGAAAGGGATATTAAAATTTCTTTTATAATTGTGGACTTGTCTATCTCTCCATGGAGTTATTAGTTATACCGGTTTTTGCTTCAGGTATTTTGAAGCTCTGTTATTAGGTCCTCTTGATAAACTTACCCTTTTATTGTTATGAAATGACTTTCTTTGTCCCTATAAATATTCTTTGCTCTGAAATCCACTTTGTCCAATAGCAATACAGCCATTGCAGGTTTGTTTTGTTTTCTTTTTTTTTTTAGTATTAACATTATATAACTTTTTCCATCTTTTTACTTTTGACCCACCTGTGTATTTATATTTGACATGAATTTCTTATAGGCAACTCTCAAGTTCTTTCTGACACCAAAGAGGTGTTATCTTTTCCAACACCAATTCTCCAGCTTGCTGATCCCCAACACAAACTGGGTGTTGTACAATTCAGTCCTATTCTGACACTGGCCACCTAGAGTTGGCATCAGGCTCCACAGATTTAAGGGAGACTTCCCTCACTTCAGATGCCAACCACAAGTACTTGGTTTCCAGGTTACCAGCACTTCTGTCTGACTTGGCTAAAAGTTTGGGAGTCCTCACAATCTCCTCCCTGCACTCCTTGCCAGGTTTTATGACTTACTAGAGTCAAAGAATTCAGGAAAATTCTGTACTTGCTATTACAGTTTATTATAAATGATACATATGAACAACCAGGTGAGGAGGCTCACAGAGCAAGGTCAGAGCTAAGGAGCCTCTGTCCTGGTGAAGTTGTGAGTCACCCTCCCAACACACAAATTTGTTGGAAGCTCCTGGGACCCTGCCTTTTAGGGTTTCTTTGGAGGTTTCATTATATAAGTGTGATTGATCAAATTACTGGCCATTGGTGATTGAACTTAACCCCCACCCCACCATCACCACCACCGATTCCTCCCTCCTCCGTGGAGATTGGAGATGGGGCTAGAATTTCCAGCCATCTAATCAAGGTTTGGTCTTTCTGGTGACCAGCCCCCATCCTGAAGCTACCTAGGGTCTCTCCAACAGTCCTCATTAGCATAGTGCCAGGCATGGTGGAAAGGGGCTCATTACGAATAACAGAAGTGCCTATCAACCCCTTCAGTCAGGAAATTCCAAGGGTTTTAGGAGCTCTCTGCCAGGGACTGAGGACAAAGACCAAAGTCAGCCCCCGCATCTATGGGTTTCAAATCCATGGGTTCAACCAACTGTGGATGAAAAATATTCAGGGGGAAAAGAAAGGATGGTTGTGTCTGTGCTGATCATGTACAGACTGATTTTCTTGTCATGATTCCCTAAACAATACGGTATAACAACTATTTACACAGCATTGACCTTTCATTAGGTATTATAAGCAACCTAGAGATGATTTGGTATCCATAAGGAGTCCCGGAACCAATCCCCCAGGAATACTGAGGAATGACTATATATATTTCCTGCTGTACCACAGCAGCATAGAGCTGGTCTTGCTTTTCTGTGTGATCTGCAATCTCTTTTTCCTCTGCTTCCTTTTGGATTAATAGGTAATATTGATTAATATTTCTATGAATATCTGTTACTCTTTTTTTTTCTTTTTACTTATTAGCTATAACACTTTGTTTTGTTATTTTAGTAGTTCCATTAGGGTTTATAATATATATATATGTTTACATATAAACATATATATATATATATGTTTAACTTAACCACAATCTACTTTTGATAGCTACTACCCCCTTTACCTATAATAAAGTGTTGTTAGTACACTTCCGTTTTTCCTCTCCCATTCTTTTTTTCTGTTCTTGTCATATGTTTTAGTTTTACATATGTTATAAACCCTATATTACATTGTTATTATTTTTGTTTGAACAATCAGTTATCTTTTCAAGAAATTTAAATAATAGGAAAGAAATCTTTTTTATTTAGACGTCATTACCAGAGCTCTTCACTCATTTCTGTGGATCTGTATTACCCTCCAGTATTAACTTCCCTTTGGCTGAAGGACTTCCTTTAACAGTTCTCACAGCACAGGTCTGCTGGGGATGCATTCTTTCAGCTTTGGTATCCTTGAAAAAAGATTTCCTTGTGCTTTAGTTTTTGAAGACATTTTCACTGAGTATAAAAGTCTAGGTTACCAGATTTTTTTCCTTTCCATACTTCCCTACATTGTCTTCTTGTTCGTAGTTTCTGATGAGACATCTGCTTGTTATCCATATATTTGTTCTGCTATACAAATGTCTTTTTTCTCTGCCATAATATATATATAACATATTATGTATATAATACTACTATAATATAATACCATATAATATAAATATATACATACGTATATGTATATTGTGCTTCTTGAAACTATACCACAATTCACTGATGGCTACGTTCATTTTATTTATTATTTCTTTATTACCTTTTCTTTTTGTATTTCTTTGTGCATCTAATTTTGAATAGTTTCTATTCCTCAAGTTCACTAAAATGTTCTTCAGCAATGTCTAATCTACCATTAATTCTACCTAATGTATTTTTTCTTCCCACCTATTCCAATTTTCAACTCTAGAATTTTAATTTGGGCATTTTTAAAAATACTTTTCATGTTTCTACTTAATTTTTTAAAACATATAAAGTTATCATCCTGTCTTAGTATTCTTGCCTGCTAATCCAAGCATCTGTGTCAGTTCTGGGTTACTTTTCACTGATGGATTTATATCCTCATTATGAGATACAGAAGCTACTTAAAACTGTTTAGGAGCTGGGCGCAGTGGCTCACGCCTGTAATCCCAGCACTTCGGGGGGCCGAGGCAGGTGGGTCACCTGAGGTCAGGAGTTTGAGACCACCCTGGCTAACATAGTGAAACCCTATCTCTACTAAAAATACAAAAATTAGCCAGGCGTGGTGGCATGCACCTGCAGTCCCAGCTACTTGGGAGGCTGAGATAGGACAATTGCTTGAACCTGGGAGCAGAGGTTTCAGTGAGCTGAGATAGCACCACTGCACTCCAGCCTGGACGACAGAGTGGGATTCCATCACAAACAAACAAACAAAAAACTGGTTAGGTTGAACTGAGAGTGCTCAGCCTAGCACAAATAATTTTCTTCCTACTTAGTCAAGACCTTTCTGCTCATTTTACCTAGTTCCACATGGACATAGAGGTTCTCCAGTTTGGCTGGTCAATGTTATTCCTTGACCTGGGTAAGTGCTGGATATTGCTACTCAAATCCTTCTGGGTGGCTCTTTCCTAGCCTCAGAGACCTTCCTCATGCATCGGATTCAGCTGAATGCTCAAGGGGGACTCTCTGCAGATATCAGGAAGGCTCTGTCCCTGCAGCTTTCCTTCTTGGCCTTCCCTTACTCTCTTTGTCTCCTCATCTTAGGGTATCCTGGCCTGTCTCTGAACATCCTTGAGAGATCAGTTGAAGCCTGGAAATTCTCAAGGCAGGAAGATTAGGAAATTGTAGGGCTCACTTGGTTTGTTTCCCATCTTTCACGGACCACTATCCTTCATTGCTTAATGCCCAGTGTCTTGCAAACTGTACATTTTGCCTTATGTTTGGTAGCTTCATAAAGGAAAGTAAATCCAGCTCTTGTTTCTCCATCTTGAAATTAAATGCAAGTCTCAGATAATATTCTTAACAAAAAGCCACAATAAGGTAACCAAGGATTTGAAGGGAAAAATTAAAAGTTTGAAACCTGAACAATCCAGGTGTAAGAGGTTCCCAAATTGAATGCCATCATAATGACCAGTAGGTTATGCAGCCTGGGGAAGGAGAATCAGGAGGAGCACCAAGAATGGAGGCAGCTATCAGAAGAAGGATTCAATTTAGAGCTCAAGATTTCATCTTTCCTTGTGCCTCCTTTCTGATCCCTTTCTATTCCACTTCACCCTGGCTCCAACTTATGGGCAGCTACAATCATGTCACAAAAAGCCGAGTGCTCTCCTCTCTCTTCCCAAGTCTAATCTAAGTAAATGTGTCCCTTTCCCATTCTTAAAGAGGCTTGTGTGGTGATTTACTTATTTAATGAAGATGATGAGCTGAAAAGTGGAAAGCAAGTCATGGAGCACAGTAGCTTATGACCTTCTGCCCTCCAGGAAACTCTGCTGCCTTCTTGAGGGCCAAAGCCCCTGGCTCACAATAGGATGATAATGTTACCAGAAAGGGGTCCCAGTTCAGACCCCAAGAGAGGGTTCTTGAACTGCATACAAGATACAATTCAGGGGTAGTCCATAGAGTAAAATGAAAGCAAGTTTATTAGGAAAGTAAAGGAATAAAAGAATGGCTATTCCATAGGCAGAGCAGTGGCATGGGCTGCTGGACTGAGTATACTTATAACTGTTTCTTGATTATATGCTAAACAGGGGTGGATTATTCATGAGTTTTCCAAGAAAGGGGTAGGTAATTCCCGGAACTGAGGGTTCCTCCCCTTTTTAGACCATATAGGGTAACTTTCTGACGTTTCCATGGCATCTGTAAACTGTCATGTCATGGGTGGGAGTGTCTTTCAGCATGTGAATGCATTATAATTAGCGTATAATGAACAGAGAGGACGACCAGAAGTCACTTTCCTCATCGTCTTGGTCTTGGTAGGTTTTGGCCGGCTTCTTTGCCGCAATACGTTTTATCACCAAGGTCTTCCCTGCATCTTGTGCCAACCTCCTATCTCATCCTGTTATTTAGAATGCCTAACATCCTGGGAATGCAACCCAGCAGGTCTCAGCCTTATTTAAACCCAGCCCCTATTCAAGATGGAGTCACTCTGGTTCAAACACCTCTGACAATAATGGTGGGATAGTTAAGCAGGGACTGGCTGGTGGTGGCAAGTCTGCACAAACAACTGTTTATTTCACTTCTGGAGAAGACCAGCTCCTGCATCAGGACTTTCCAGAGCAGGACCCAAGGAGCCCAGTTTTCTGCCTTCATGCCCCTTGCACAGTCAGGCCTCAAACACTGGAGAGAATATGAGCAGACACTTGACAATAATGGAGATGAAGGAGGAACAGTAGAGGCCCAGTTGGCCCTGAGGTTGGAATTTAAAATCTGGATGTCAGTGCTGACACTGTCAAAAGGTCAACTCACTCCCTCTGCGCCTCCATTTCCACACCAGTAAAACGAAGATGATAACAATTCCCCACAACTGTGAGCTAGAAATGAATGATGGTAGCATTAGCCTTACTCTGGGGGGATGGTTCCTATAGATTTAGTGGTCAGACTAGCCTATGGGTTGGAAGGTGAGAAGACAACAGGATTCTAGGGTTACCTCTGTAGGTACCCAAATAGATACCATTTCAGGGACAAGTTGCCCCTTTTCATTTGGGAAAATCTGCAAATTTAATAAGCATCTGCTTATGAAGTCACGTAAGGTTATGCAGAATCATCACCGTGAACCCCATTACACTAACACTAATGCCACCATAGAATAGAGAGGGTTGCTCAGAATGGCCACAGTATTGTCACAAAGAAACTTCCAGTTACACCAGGAGATGGCTACCATCACCGATATTCAAATCTTGCCTTCATTTTGAATAAAAACCACACTATCTCATGCCTCTTATTGTCAATCAGTGTTCTCAGATAATTAAGACTCTATTAATTCATGGCAAAAAGTGTAATTAAGAGGCTTAATTATGTCTGTGTGGAGTAAGGGGACTCAGCAGGGCATAAGGCAGAGGCTCTCAAATTTTAATTGCATTAGAATCACCCGGGGAGCTTGTTAAAAATGCAAATTCCTTGGCTCTTTGCCAAGGTATTCTGATTCAGTGGGTCTGGGTGGGATTCAAGAATGTGCATATTTCTTCTGCATGTAAATTGACAGGTAATTCTAGCGCATTTGTGTGGGGACATAACTTTGGAAAACACTGGTCTAATAAAAAGAAAAACAATATTTGAAGACAGAAAAGATCTGTGTGTTAGAGATTCAGCGACGCAGTTTGGTCAGTGTTTATAAGAGGAATGCAGAAGATTTCCTGCAGGAAGAGTCCAAATGTCTTTGGGAATGCAATACACATTTTAATGTGCCTTGTACACCTCCTCCCCAAAGCCACGGTCTATTGAACTCTTACCATGAACCCAACACAAAGTGCTAAGTGGCCCCTTAATCCTTTAATACTTTTACATGTGAGATCAATATTATTACTCCTGTTGTACAAAAGAGGAAACTAGAGAGGACAAATGGCTTTCATGCAGTCACCTGGATCTTACATTACTAAGGAGAAAAGTATTAATATTAGTCAGAATTCTCCAGAAAAACAGAGCCAATAGGATATGAATGTGTATGTGTGTGTGTGTGTTATATATATATATATGGATATCAATATAAAGAAGTTTATTATAAGGAATATGTTCATGTTATTGTGGAAATAAGTACAGACCCAGAAGAGCCAAAGGTACCATTCCAGGTCAGGTTTGAGTCTGAAGGCGGGAGAAGACTGATGTCCCAAGGAGGACAGTCAGGCAGAGAGGAAGGTTCTGTCCTACTTAGCTGTTTATTCTTTTTCTGTTTTGTTTTGTTTTGTTTGAGAAAGAGTTTTGCTCTGCCACCCAGGCTGGAATGCAGTGGTGCCATGTTGGCTCACTGCAACCTCCGCCTCCTGGGTACAAGCAATTCTCCTGCCTCAGCCTCCCAAGTAGCTGGGGCTACAGGTGCTGTTCATTTCATTCAGGCCCTAAATGGACAGGATGAGTCCCCACATGCTGGGGAGGGCCATCTGCTTTACTCAGTTGGTCAATTCAGATATTAATCCAGAAATGCCCTCACAGAGATGCCCACAAATAATGTTTCACCAAACATCTGGGCACCTTGTGACTCAGTCAACTTGACAGCTGCCATCCACCAGCACAGTCCCTGCACGGGGTCTTTGTTATTCAGCATCTACACACTGGGGGCAGCAGAAGCAAGGGCAGGCTCCCTATTTTCTGATCTCTGCATTATTACCTACTGCTTTTGGATGGCAGGCTGTGACAGAGCAGGATGCCTTTGGAGGGGACAGGCATTGTGCCATGGGAGTGGAAGTCCCGTCCTCACCACAGGCCACGTCCTCTGAGCTGAGCTTGGGGAGGCACACTCTTCCCACCACTCCTCACGCTCTGTGAGGCAGATGTACCATGTCCCCAGGGTGTTGCTCTGGCAATTCCAGAGGCTATGACCCCTGCAGGAGATCTCGGTTCAGGTAACAGCTTTGGGGAAGAGGAAACGGAGCAGGAACAATACATTCAGATATTCAGTCCATCCTTTACTCCTGGGAAGGAAATAGATTCCAGGACTGTTCAGAGAACAATTTGCTATGAAAACAGGAGACAAAGAAGGTGGCAGACCAGCAGGTGACCTCTCTGATCCTCTGCTACTGTTGCTGACAACATTACACACTCCACAGGATGCAGTCACAAAGTGCCAGCATTTCATGCCCACAAGAACGCAGAGTGGTGAGCGTTCTCACCCATCGTCTTTTACAGATGAGGAAACTGAGGTGGGGGGAAGGTAAGTGATGCAGCCAGTAAATGGCGAAGGCAGAACATACATCTGCATCTGCCCCACGCCAGATCGCATCCTCTCTTACTGAAGCTGAACACCGAAAAGTCCCAAGAATCACTATAAGAGAGGTCTGGGTCAAGTTCAAATGCCTGGGATGGATCAGGGGAATGTCACTTTCAGAATTCAGCAACTTTAAGATTTAAGTTCATAGAAAATCTGCAGAACAATGGGGCTATTGGTTGGACCTTAAAGTCATACTGTCCAACAGGCAAAGAATGGTGACACTTCACAGTGAGTGTTTGGACTCCACAACTGTGAAGACAGGGGTGTGGTGCCCTCGTGGGGACGTTCTCCTGGGTAGGGCAGCAGACAAGGAGACGGCATGTGGGGAGACGCAGAGGTCAGAGCAGGGGAAAGCTGGAGCAAACACAAGCCTGAAAGCCTGGCCCCATTATGGATCCCCACCATGAAGTCAACAAGTTAACACCATGCTCAGGTTTAAGTTGGGTCAGGAATGCGGGCGTAGCTGAAGGTACCTGAACATTGAAATTGCACAGTGAGAGGAGGCAGGACGATTAGGGAAAGCAGATCAAAGCCGACACAACCTTGTAAGCTGCTGAGGAAATCTTACATGGCCTATGACTGCAGGTTTTAATAGTGAAAAATCGGTTATCTAGAGTTTACAGAAAGTGCAAATTAAAACAATAGTGAAGGGATAGAATCACCTTCAAAGTTACTTGAGGCAAAAAAATTATATTTTTGAGGGTGTTGGGAAATGAATATTATCTCATGTAGCTACTGGTGAAAATATAAATTATTACAACGCTTCTGTCACACAATTTGAAACTATACTTCAAGCTTAAAAAGGGCATATCTTTGATTTGGTGTTTATTTTCAAAATTTAGCACAAGTGAAAAGAGCATGAAGATGTACATACAAAGAAATGTTCAATCATAGGAAATTGGTATAATAAATTATGGTTTAGTATACAAAAGACAACTCCAAAGCCATTGAAAATGGTGTTGTTGAAACGTTTATTTAAATGGAAAGGTATTTAAAAATATTAAGTGAAAAGGAAAAATTAGGAAAACTCATGTATTATTTTACAATTCTATCTAGCTGAGAAAAATATTTTCCCCAGTAACTTTGTTTGAACCAATTAACAATAGCCAAAAATGGCAATCACATCTGCTACAGTTTTAGGTCTTCAACAGAATAGTGATATCCGTCGACAACACACAGCCTGGCAGAATGTGTGCGTGATGCTAGGAGCTCTTTCTTGGTCATGGAAAGGTCAATGTGAGGAGAGGCCTGTGGTTGTGTCCCTCCAAATTCCAGGAGGTGACATAGGATTTGATTCTGGACACAGACTCAGCCACACTGCTAAGTCTTTCCCGCCCTTGACTTTTACCTCATATTATGTCTGACAATGAGTGGGTTGAACACGGGGCACTGGTGACTACTTGTATGTGGCCACTTCACCAAATCAGAACTCCTGGTTCATGAGAGATCCATGTGAATGGGACATTTCAGCAGTACTGACCACAGCCATAGAAGAGATTTGAGTCACCAGTCAACCCACTGAAAGCAATCCATTTCAAAAGAACCCAACTTGGCTGAATTTTCCTTAAAACCTGGCTACACTGTAATTAAACAGAATGCTGTATTTCATTATGGCAGTGGGCCACCAAAACAATCGTGCAGGTAAAAGCCCATAAATATTTAAACATACGTACACTAGGAGAAATGAGTAATTCATTCTGTCAGCTGCATAACATTTAAGTCCCTTTCTAATCCCTATTTGGCTCAGCCTTTGCGACTACTAATTATATAGTAGTGAAGAAAATACGAACATAATCAAGGAGTAATATCACAATCCATTACTTTTTAAATTTCTCTTTCTGTCCAAAGAACATGCTTATTACTCTGTAGGACACTGGAGTAAAGTACAGAGTGCCTGGATTATTATAATGTGCAAAGAGCAAGGGTGAGTGCATTTGCAAGTGTCACTGTTGTGCCTGGATTCCTTTTGAAAGCTCTTTGATCTCAGCAGGGTTTTGAACCAAAAGACTTCAAAAAACCTCATCAGCATCAGCGAACACAAACAGCAGTTGTGGAGGTGGATAGACTCTTGTTATTTTTTTTTTTTAACTGGAAGTGTGCAGAAATTTTAGTGAAATAATATTTATCATATAGTGGTCAAAGTTACTGATTTCAAGATAAAGTAGAAATGGGTTTCAGATTTTTAACGTTATCTTTAAATTGTAGTATTGTCTTCTGTGTCTTGTTGGAGTGCTAAGGACAAGCATGGGAGCCCTTTGATTTTCCACGTGCTTTTAGGTAGCTTAAGGAATGCCGTGGGACTATAGTATTTATCATAGATAAAATGATTAAGTCTGAAAGCCCAGGTAATTGAAAACTGAAAAGTTCTCTGTGTGCTTGCCAATGTCAAGGCACAAATCCATTCCATTTGCTTCCAATTTAAAGACTTAGCTGTACTGCTAATATACATTTCTATTAAGAATTAAAGACACATGTACTTGTATGTTCATCACAGCACTATTCACAATAGCAAAGACATGGAATCAGCCTAGGTGCCCATCAACAGTGGATTGGATAAAGAAAATGTTGTGCATATACACCATGGAATACCATGCAGCCATACAAAAGAACAAAGTCCTGTCCTTTACAGCAACATAGATGCAACTGGAGCCTGCTATCCTAAGCAAATTAATGCAGAAACAGATACCACATGTTCTCATGTGTGGGAGCTAAATATTGGATACTCATAGACATTAAGATGGGAACAACAGACACCGGGGACTATTAGAGCGGGAGGTAGAGAGTGGGGCAAAAACTACCTATCGGGTACTATGCTCACTACCTGGGTGACGGGATCTATTATACCACAAACCTCAGCATCATGCAATATGCCCTCGTAACAAACCTGTGCATGCACCCTCTGAATCTAAAATAAAAGCTGGAAAAAAAAAAGAATATATTTGTATCCAATTTTTGTTTGATTATTCTTTCATTTAGTTTTCTATTGTTTTAAAAACAGATACTGCAATGTTCTTTTGTTCTTCCTTGCCTTATATCTTTTCCTCTTTCTGCTAACAGCACTCTTTTTCCCTTTAGGAAACCACAAGCTTCCTAGTTCAAATGGTCCTGTTCAGACTGTTAATACCTTGCTTTATCCTCTATCTTGCTCTATGCTCTCACCACAGAAGCCTTCAAGTGCCCCAGCTGGTCACTTGGTGAACCACATCCCTGGACAGGCTGCAGTTGAGCCCTGATTATCATGGTTACTCATAAGTTTATCTGTTCATTGAGCTCAATAATTAGAGAAAAGTTGGCAAGCTTTTTCTGTAAAGCACCAAATAGTAAATATTTTAGTTTTGTGGCCTATATGGTCTGTTGTGATGACTCAATGCTTCCATTGTACCAAGAAAGCTGCAGACAATATGTAGACATATGGGCACAGCTGAGTTCCCATAAAACTTTATTGATAAATGCAGGCAGTGGACTGGGTTTGGCTCACAGGCCATAGTTTGCCAACCCTGGTTTAAGGGTATTACTTTCAAAACTATGTTCTGAAGAGATTCCTCAAGTAAAAGAAGGAATTGGGGGTGGTATCTCCCACTCCAACTCACTTTACCCTTGGGGAATCAGAGCAGCCTCGCTTTCCTCTGTTTATGTATTGATATCCATTTTCAATCTTCAATTTTTAAAAATGACATTGTTTAGCTCATAACACTTTTGAAAATCAATGACAAGATGATTCATGACATGTGTTACTAATCATTTAACTTTGATTCAGGGTTCTGAGAGGGAAGGAGTAACATTTAGAGAGTTTTCTGTGGTCAAGGCACAGTGTGTTGGAGACTATCACACATGACATCTCTGTGTATTTCTGATAGAACAGCTCATAGATGAGTGAGCTAGAATATCTGGCATGTACACACATCACAGCATGACTTGTCCTCACCATCAACTGTAGCAACTTTTATTAACATGATCTAAAGGAATCATTTGAAATTTTTTTTTACTGGATATAGTAGGGAAATTGATATATTAGGATGGAAAAGCAGGACAAATATTAATGAAATATATATTTTATGGGCTTATTGTTGAAAAAGAAAGTAGAAGAAAATCATCTTATTGGAAAAATATGGAGATAATCATTTGTACTTTTTTATTATTATTATTTTTTGAGACCAAGTCTCACATGCTATTGCTCAGGCTGGAGGGCAGTGGCATGATCATGGCTCACTGCAATCTCTGTCTCCCAGGCTCAAGCTAGAATCCTGTCTCAGCCTCCTGAGTCCAGCTATTTTTTGATCTTTTTGTAGAGATGGAGTTTCTCCATGTTGCTCAGGCTGGTCTTGAACTCCTGGACTCAAGCGATCCACCTGCCTCCACCTCTCAAAGCACTGAGACTATAGGCGTGAGCCACTGTGCCTGGCCTGTTTGTATTTTTAAAAAAGTCTTTCATGGGAAGAAATTGGAATTCTTCTGCACTGCTAGAGGGAATGTAAAATGGCACAGCCACTATGGAAACCAGCCACTATGGAAAACAGCATGATAGTTCCTTAAAAAATTAAAAATAGTATTACCATATGATCCAGCCATTTCACTTATGGGTATATCTCCAAAGGAACTGAAAACAGAAACTTGAACAGATATTTGTACACCCATGTTCATAGCAACATTATTCACAATAGCCAAAAAATGGAAGCAATTCAAGTGTCCATCTGTGAATGAGTGGATAAACAAAATGTGGTATAAACATATAATGTAATATTGTTCAACCTTAGAAAGGAGAGAAATTCTGCCACATTCTACAACATGGATAAATTGAAGACATTATGTTAAATGAAAGAAGCCAGTCACATATACTGAACGATTCCCCACATGGGAGGTATTCTATAGTAGTTAAATACATTGTGAAAGGAAAATAAATCTTGGGTCCCTCAAATCACTAAGCAAAATGGAAAAGTCAAGCTGGGCACTGCTTAGGGAAAACCTGCTTCCCATTCTATTCAAAGTCACCCCTCTGTTCACTGAGATAAATGCATATCTGATTGCCTCCTTTGGACAGGCTAATTAGAAACTCAAAAGAATGCAACTATTTGTTTCTTATCTGTTTATGACCTGGAAGCCCCCTCCCAGCTTTGAGTTGTCTCACCTTTCTGGACCAAACCAATGTTCATCTTACAAATGCTGACTGATGTCTCATGTCTCCCTAAATTGTATAAAACCAACCTGTGCTCTGACCACCTTGGGCACATGTCGTCAGGACCTCCTGAGGTTGTGTCACGGGTGCGTGTCCTCAATCTCAGCAAAATAAACTTTCTAAATTAACTGAGACCTGTCTCAGATATTTGGGGTTGACAAAGTAAAGAGAGAAAGTGTAATGGTGGTTTCCAGAGGCTCGGGGATGGGAGACTAAGGAGTAGGTTTTTTTTGTTGTTAGTTTTGTTGTTGTTGTTGTTGTTGTTGTTGTTTTGAGAGGGAGTCTCGCTCTATTGCCCAGGCTGAAGTGCAGTGGCGCCATCTCAGCTCACGGTAACCTTCACTTCCCAGGTTCAAGCGACTCTCCTGCCTTGGCCTACTGAGTAGCTGGGACTACAGACACGCACCACCACGCCTGGCTAATTTTTGTATTTTTAATAGAGATGGGTTTCACTATGTTGGCCAGGCTGGTCTCGAACTCCTGACCTCAAGTGATCCAACCCACCTTGGTCTCTCAAAGTGCTGGGATTACAGGCGTGAGCCACCGAACCAGGCCAGGAGTTGTTTTTAATGGATATGGAGTTTCCACTTGAAAAGATAAAAAAAGTTCTAGAGATGGATGGTTGTAATAGTTGTACAACAAGATGAGTGTATTTAGTTCCACTGCACAATACACTTATAGTTAAAATGGTAAATTTTACGTTATGTTTATTTTACCATAATTTTTAAAAATAAAAAGGTTTTTCATGATGTATGTAATGAACTGGCAATCTGTGTCCGGTTGGATTTCAGAATTGCTGTGGGCCAGTGACAGTGTATGTTTTCCTTCCCCCCAGCCCCCAGTGGAACAGGACTCTTAATTGCAGTCCATTAGTCTCCTAGGCTGCTGTAACAAATTACCACACACGGTGGCTTAAAACAATGGAAATTCATTTTCTCACAGTTTGGGAGACCAGAAGTACAAAATCAATGTTGTACAAGTACAAAATCAGTGTTGGTAGGGATGGACTCTCTCTGAAGGTGCTAGAAGAGAACGCTTCCTTGTCTCTTCTGGCTTCTTGTGGCACCAAATGGTCCTTGGCTTAGAGATGGATGATGTTAAGCTCTACCTCCGTCATCATATGGCCTTCTTCTCTGGGTCTCTGGATCCCAAATATTCCTCTTCCTTCCTCTTACAAGGATGCTTATAATCGGATATAGGGACATCCCTAAATCCAGGATGATCTCATCTCAAGATCCTTAACTTGCATCTGCAAAGACTTTTTTTTCCAAATAAGATTGTAATCACAGATTCCCGGGTGAGGACTTGGACATATCTTTTTCAGCAGAGTGTGTTGGGGGCGGTCACCATTTGACCCACTACAAGGAGTTATCCTACACCTGTCCCACAAGTACATGTTGGTTAAATGCGATGTAGATGACTTGTGTCTTTAGATTTCCTGGAGCATCAGACCAGAAAGGACAGCACTCGAGGTATTTCATGCAAGGTGCCTCCAACACACCTGAACCTAACTTAGATAATGAGCTTTCGGACTTTGAAGCTGGGCTTGATGCTGTAATGGAACAAGACATTGAGGAGCTCTTGGGAAGGGTAGGTGTGTTTTTCATATGGTTGGGGTACAAATAATTTTTAGTCAGAGGGCACAGAGGGCCAGAAGGCAGTTTGAAAACATGTCTGTTTAAGGCTTTGATCCTCCAATATAGAGAGGTAGGACCTACATCCTCTCCCCTTGAACCTTGGTGGGTTTGTGGTTGTTCCATCAAATAGAATAGGGTGGACATGCCATGTGACTTCAGAGGCTAAGTCATAAAGAACATTAAAGCTGCCACCCAATTTTGGCGGACCTTCTCTCTGAGAAAAGTCAGCCACCATGTGAGAAGTTCAACCATGGCAACAGCATTCCACTGAAGAGGTAACATGCAGCCGTCCCTGCTGACTTCTTAGCTAACAGAGATAAAAAATCGTGAGCCATGGTGGACATCCCCGCTAGTCAGACCTTCAGAAGCCAGCATCCACAGCCA
This sequence comes from Chlorocebus sabaeus, assembly GCF_047675955.1. NCBI lineage: Eukaryota > Metazoa > Chordata > Mammalia > Primates > Cercopithecidae > Chlorocebus > Chlorocebus sabaeus. The sequence goes on from NC_132924.1 coordinate 10,887,199, forward strand.
ACTTTGGGCTGCAACAGCATGAGAGCCTCTAAGAAAAACCTTTATGGACAGAGATGTTCATTACAATGTGATTTAGAGAAGTAAAATTGTAGAAATTGCTAACCCTCCAACAACAACAACAACAACAAAAAACAGCTATGAAACTGAAGTACCTCCCTTTAATGCTTAGTCTGCAGCCATTAACGATTCTCATTGTGAAGACATGGAAAATTCTTCTATGATAAAACTACTATGCAAAATGTAAACACGGTAGAATCCACTTGTTGATATAGCACAAATGCATTGTAGTTGATCATTTCAGAATAAAATCTGAAAAATAATACACCAAAATGTTCCGAGGTTAACTACCAGAGATGGAAATCTTGATTATTTTTTCCTGACTAAAATTCTGTATTTCTTTAAATTCTAAACATTCACAGCAAGATCAGCTTAATGTGAGATGCTGCAACGAATCATTAGACATACTTCCCATTTTCACTCTGTTGTATAAATAAGTATTGTGTTCCTATTTGCAGAGGAAAGAGTTCAGTGGTTTCTCCCACTTCCTCTGCCACCACTTTTGTCCAAACCATCATCAGAACGCAGAGAACTGTCATGGTCCCTACCCAGTCTTCCAGTTTCCATTCCCTGCCATGCTCCACCCACATCAACCTGCTGTCCACGCAGCAACTGAGAGATCACCATAGTTCCCTGCTTATAATCTCTCAACAGTTTCCCCTTGATGTTAGGATAAGGAAGAATACATTAGAAACACTTTGCTGTGGTTCTGCCCACTAGGAACCTTGCCTGGCCCCTCACCTCATCTCATACCTCTCCTTCTGGATTGCAAGACCTCACCCCGCCTCCTTACATGGCTGTCCTCCAGTTCCTGCCCTCCCTGGGGTGCACCTTTCCTGCTCCTCAACTGAGTGTCCTCCATGCAATCCTGCTGACATGGTTTATACATGGCCCCCTCCAGAGTGCCTTCCCCTCCCAGGCTCAGACCCAGTGGCTGCAGTGCTCCCCACCATGCTGTCTCCTACCCGCAGTGCTCAACCCCTGCCCCTCAGCACCTGGCAGGTGGCCCGGTCCTTACAGACCCTAATTGGATGTGTCTTGAATGAACGAGTATGTGGACAGCTGCAGGCGGGAGCAAGACCTGAGCAGTGGGTCCCAAAGCTTTCTGCTAGAGAAATCTCTCAGGCATCCCACTGCAACCCACTGTACTCCTTACATAGGGACAAGAGGCCACCTCTCAACTAAAATGCAGGGCCTCACCATGGAAAACTGGCCTGCTGAGACAAACCAGGTTCAAGAATGTGTGCAATGCAAGCTTTGTTCTCAGAAGGAAATGACTGCGTAGTTGACAACTCTGAGAGATTCCCAAAGTACTTTTGACCGTGCTGTTCCAACGGAATCTAACAGTGTTTTCAAATGTTTGATAGAGCCACAGAGGTACGGGTGAGGCTGGACACGTTGAGACAACAGCAAACCTCAAGTCATCTCATAAACTTGACAGTGGTGCACAGGTAGTGATTAAAAGGAAATAAGGTCTGTGTTGACAGTATAGACTTTAGTGAGAATTGTCTTCACTCAACCTTGTTCCCATGGTGAATTTGATTGGTAGAGCCAAGACCAGTAACTTGTATGTGTTCCAGGACAAATCCAGCTAAAATAGTTCACTTGAGCACCAAGTTTTTTACTGCCTAGCAAAGCTCAGTTATTTTTCTGTAAAGAAAAATGTGACTGCCCTCTCCATGAGGCACTCACCTATCCTAGCTGCAGTGTAAGCCTCTTGCCCATCACCATGAGGGAGCAGGCCTGTTATTAAACTAATCTCCATGGTCCTCCTGTTGTTGTCCAGCTTGGTTGCTTACTTTCTCTGCAAACTAGTATCAAACTAGAAATAACTGTGGAACAATGCTCATATTTAGCTTCTATCTTATTTCCTGCTCTGACTATTTAGTCTGTTGTTAAATGTCTCCCTGTCTGGATGGGGTCTGGGGGCATAGACAAGAGGGAAAGGGAATGAGGACTTACAAATTCATCCTGAACTCTGTTAGCTGCAGCAGTGGCATGAGTTAAGCAGGCCTGAAACCATATTAGATGTGTTTCTAGGAGAGAGCAAATGAATGAATGTGTTGGATTGATAAGAGCCAGGGTTCTCACTGTGCAAGAAGAGACACAGGAATTTGAAACGGGGAGAGGCAAAAATGACCCCAGCCAATGTACTGGAATCAGAGGCTCTAGCTCTGTCCACACAAATGTCAAGAGCATGGAGCACACTTAAGGCTCAAGTTTAGTCTCTAAGAGGACCAGGGCTACTTGGGGAAATGGCGGCCTCCAGGTTGGAGAAAAGCACCTGGGTCTGGAACAGCTTGTTATGCCGGAAAGTAAGGAGGCGCTTGCTCTTCCTCACTTCCTTAGGTGCAACATGCCACAAGGATGCGTGAGTGCCTGGGTCACTGATTTGATTACGAAAATAATCAGGTGCAGTAATGAATTATAAAACACTGGGAAAATGAGAATGCAGAGAAATACAATAATAGACGGATTGATTAAGTAATTTTTGTTTGTTTGTTTGAGACAGAGTCTCCCTCTGTCGCCCAGGCTGGAGTGCAGTGGCGTAATCTCTGCTCACTGCAAGCTCCACCTCCCGGGTTCAAGCCATTCTCCTGCCTCAGCCTCCCTAGTAGCTGAGACTACAGGCACCTGCCACCATGCCTGGCTAATTTTTTTTGTATTTTTAGTAGAGACAGGGTTTCATCGTGTTAGCCAGGATGGTCTCGATCTCCTGACCTTGTGATCCGCCGGCCTCGGCCTCCCAAAGTGCTAGGATTACAGGCGTGAGCCACCGCACCTGGCCATGATTAAGTAATTAGTGGAGGAGGAGAAAGAGCTCTTGCTTACTGTTGAGGGTCAGAGGTAAGGGTTAAGAGATGCATAATTTCAATCTATCTCAAGGAAACATCAGATGAAACCAAAATGAGGAATATCCTATTAAAAAGGAAAGGAAATGTTGGGACCTCTGTTCTTCAAAAATGTCAAAGTTAATCCCAGCTACTTGGGAGGCAGAGGCGAGAGGATCGTTTGAGCCCAGGAGACTGAGGTTGCAGTGAGCCATGAGTGCACCACTGCACTCCAGCCTGTGCAATAGAGCAAGACCCTGTTTCAAAAAAATTATTTTAAAATGTCAAAATTACAGAAGAGGAGGGAAGATTGGAAATGTTCTGGATTAAGTGAGACTAAAGAGACATGACAAGAAAACAATGTAATCCCTGCCCTTCGACTCTACTGGAAGGGAAAATGTTCAAGCAGACAATGCTGGGTTAAGTGGCATAGAAACGGTGGATAACAGTTTTGTCTCAGTTTAAACACACTCACGTTGGCACTGTGGCCAGGTAGGAGAGCACCCCTGCTCCTGGGAAGCACACACTGAAGTATTTAGGACCACAATGTATGTAACTTACAAAATAAACAGAGAGAGAGAGTAGACAATAAAGCAAAGAGAAAAATATAATAGCTGGTACACTGATTATTTACCTTACATTTATAACATTATACATGATATTATTTACATCATGCATACTACCTTTGTATTACAAATGTCAGAGTAGAAATCCAGGCAAAGATATTCAAGTATTCTTTATGCTACTTTTATTTTTGCAAATGTTTTATAATTCTTAAATTAAGTATTTTATTTCCTCTCTTGTCTTCCTAAACTGATTCCCCTTTGATGATTGAGGGAGAGTTTCTGCCACGCAGCATCACACAAACTGCCCGCAGTTGTCACAGTGAGTGATTAGAAACAGAAGGCAGAGCACTTTGCTCACCCACGTGAAGGGCCCTAGCCAGGGCACCCTCCGGGCTTGTGTGACTGGGAGAAAATCCCAATTCTGAAGAATATCTGTGGCCTTCCACCCACGCTTATCTTGGCTGGACCTTGTTCAAGAAAAAAAAATCAATACTTTCGTTGGTGCTAAGACATGAATAGCTGAAGAGAACTCACTGGATTACTCCATCCAGACATCTACACTTCATGGGGATGTTTTGAGGCAAAGATATTTTATCTCCAAGGATTTCATGTCCAAGGGAGGACCCTTTGGGGTTTGCTCAGGTCCTACCATGGAGGTCACACATGCCAGTCCCCTCAGCCTGGGGATGGAGCAGCAGCCCCCAGCGCTTGTACACGAACTTGGCTTCCTCTTGGGTCTGTTTGCCCTTGACTTTATGCCCCTCACTCCTGCTGCAAATACCCTCCCAACCTCACTGGAAAAGCTTTGTTTCTCCCATCAACAACATCCCTTCATTAAATTAGGAGTAGATGCTTTGTTCATACTAGACCAGCTCCCACCAACTACAACGCCCTTCTGCAGTAATAACCTTTATTTTTTATTTTATTTTATTTTGTTTTTGAGACAGGGCTTCACTCTCTCACCTAGACCAGAGTGCAGTGGCATTATCTCAGCTCACCGTAACCTTCGCCTTCCAGGCTCAAGCGATTCTACTGCCTAACTCTCCCGAGTAGTTGGGATTATAGTCGACTGCTACTACCACTCAGCTAATTTTTGTGCTTGTAGTAGAAACAGGGTTTCACCATGTTGGCCAGGCTGGTCTCAAACTCCTGACCTCAAATGATCCACCCACCTCGGCCTCCCAAAGTGCTGGGATTACAGGTGTGATCTACTGCACCAGGCCTTATTTTTATATAGTTAAAATATATGCATGCTCATTAGGGAAAACAGAAAATACAAAATGTATACAGAAAAAAAAAATCCCTCATGATCCTGTGATTAGGGATAATCTGGGGCTTTTTCCTTTTACTCTTTTTTCCTGTGCATGAAGGAAGGGGGAAAAGTGATACTTGCTATTTAAAGTTTCCAGTGGCTTCTGAAGGGCACATTGAATTAAATCACAGCATTCCTTTCCAGTCCTCTGTGCAGCTAAGAACCTGGAAAGGTGGTGGGTTCCCAAAGGCAGACTGGAACTTGGCTTTCCTAGAAGCTGCTCAAGAGCAGGAGGTGCATGTAAGAGAATCTGAGTTTCGTGGGAGGGAGGAGCAGGAAGCAAGAGGAGAAGGGCGAGGCGGAGCCTGAGCTGCTCCGTTGGAGCAGGTGACAGCTAAACGTTGCCTGGTCAGGCGCCCTGGAACGGCAGGCCCCAGTGCAGGCGGCAAGCCCAGCTAGAATTCCTTCCTTGGTGACTTGCCCTGCCCACCTGACACCCCACATCAGCCAATCCTCTGTTCTTGAAGCCTGAACTTGCCTCCCCACAGGAAGCCACTGCCCTGACCACAGCCACTGGTGCCCCTGCCCAGGCTTAGAAGATCACACCAGCGTGTACCCACTTCCAGGGACAGAACCCAAAGGGGGAACCACGAAGTCACCTGTGTAGGACCCAAATCTCCTGGGAGAAGAAGCCTTTTCCCATCTGGCCCCAAACAATAGTCTTCCTGGCCCCATCCCCAAACTTTCCCCCACCCTGCTATCTCCGTGTCCCAGTTCCCTCACCAGCCAGTCCAAAGGTATCTCAGGGCCCTGTTTCCCCTGGAGAAGAAAACATGGGGAGGCCATGAGTACAGGAGAAAATAGGAAGTGAATCAAGTGACTGCAAATTTCAATAAGTGCCTGGAATGAAACATGACAGCGTGACGGGAGATTGGAAATGTTCATTGGGTGGTCAGGGAAGAAAGTCCTTTGAGGAGATGACATTAACGCAGAGAACAAGACAACCATGAGAAGACTGGGGAGGCAGAAGAAAGCTCGGAGGTGAGGAGAGCTCCATGTGTTCTAAAACTGGCCAACACCTTTATGTCACCTTCTCAAAGGACTTTCTTCCCTGACCACCCGATGAACATTTCTCCTCTCCAGGATACCATCCTCTTGTTGGGAGAAACTTCCCTGGTTAGTTTAACCTCAGGTTCCAATGGGTGCACAGTTCCAAAAGTGTGGAGAGACCCTTCTCAGTTGCGAGACAATGAACCCAAAGCGCAAAGTCCTGAAGTTTTGTTGTAGTGTGGATGGCAAGGACAGTCTTTCTTCAATGTTCTCGGAAGATGCAAACCATAAAAACCTTCTTTTTTACCTCCTGAAAATACAATGTAGCTTAATAATCTACTGTTATAACATCAGCCCTCTTACATGGGAAAACTTTTACACAACCAGAAAACATGCAATGAAAATAACAATCGAATGAAATCCCTTCATAAAATGTTTAAATGGCCAACCAGGTGATTAAATATACCTGAAACTTTGTTTTCCCAGGAATACGGGATCGAGCATTGGCCATAAACTATTTTAACAATTTCAGCATTAGCTGGTTTAACATGAAAGTATTTTCTTGACATTTAATTAATTTTTTGGTCTTGCTTGGGTCAGTAGCTTTATGCTAGGAAATTTGGTTATTTCTGTGGTTTATGATAACTTAGCATAATAACTATAATTGTGATTGGTAGCATATATTTAGACAGTAGACTTTTAGAAATCCCATACAATTTTGGAATATATGTTAGTATTATTCACAAAAACATAACCTAAAGAAGATTGAACATCATTTTGGCAATCCCATGTACCTAAATATGTTAAATAATCCTGTTTACCTCTTTTCTGGATGTTTTCAGGGGCTCTCTGAGCCATCCAGAAACCCAGGCATTAGGAAAGACAATTTTGAAACAAATTTAATCTTGGAATTTCAGATTACCATAAATTATTTATTTTGCCAAAATGATGATTCAAATTTTAAAGAAGCAAAAACCTTTTATAACCTTTAAAAAAAAAAAAACCACACACACACATTCTACTGTTTTTACACACCTTGCATGTAAAATTGTTTCTAATAGTGTTGATTGCATGTTACAATGGCGACTCTTAGCAATTTCAATTTTAATGTAACACCTGGTAAGTTATGGTCTGATAAGGTTTGACTATTTCCAGCATAGCTAGGGGTGTGGCCAACTCCACCTGTCCCCAGGTCTTACCTAGCTGGAAAGCAGGCAAGTTAAACAATTTTCAAAAGACAAAGAAGCAGCTTATGACCTTAAAGCATACAGTGAACCTAATATTTGAACGTAATTTAGACCACATGTTTACATTTTTAAGACAATTGTATTTTGCCAATAATCTTTAAAACTGTCTTTATTTCTCAAAGATTGCTAAAGTCATGTGAACTAAAAGGCATTATACTTCCTACTTTTCTGACAAAATATTTGATTTAAGCTCTTATTATTATTAAACCAATTAATTTAAAACTTTACAGAAGGGATAAACAGTGACTTTTTCTTTATATTTAACCAGTTTGAACAGAGAGAAAGAGGCCAGAGACTGACTGGTAAGAAATTCTTACCCTTTTGCCAGCATGCCAGGTTTCTGGGTTCTCTCTCCCTGAGCTGCCCTGGCAGCCCTGCTTGACTGTATGCAAACAAACACATGGTCATGATTAAGAATATTCACAAATAGTTTACAAACTTCGGAGAAACTAGGCAGAGAGAGAAATATGACTCAAATTCTATTTGTGAGAGTATACTAAACACAAAGTATCAGGAAGGCTAAAATCCAAAAAATCAGTTTAAGGGAAAAAAAGCTAGTGTGCTTCATTAATTCCTGCAGGCTCCACAAAAGTAGCTTAGGAATTCCAGAAAAATGGAATGAATCATGACTTGCTAGAAATGCGTAGGAACACAGAACTAAATGAAAGCATTCCACTAGGAACTAAAAAACATCATAGTTTTACACATATGCATACACAAGCAAAGCCAGAAGAAAAATAAACAACAAACGAATGAAAACTAGAAGCAAAAACAAATAAGCAGGAAACCAACCCTAAATTTTCCTACTCAGTTTACCCTGGTGGCTACAGCATTACATAGGGCCCCAGAAAACCCACATAATGAATATTTTATTCCTCATACACAATTCAACATCCCCAAGTTCATCATACATCCTGTGCAATCAAGAAATCCACTTTAGGCACATGAGCAATAAGTACTCCAGCACTATCCATACAAAACCGTCAACATAGTGTGATGCAATGCAAGCATATATGTAAAATTTGGCTTTACACTAAACCCAGCTTCATGCTTAACTATATTACAAAAGAATTGCCAAACTACTGATGCATTTTTACAATACTTCTTACTTTAATCAAGACTAAGAGCTTTAACTATGAAAATGTTAATTAGTCAAATGTTTCCAATTCTTTATCAGGTTTTAAAGAATATTTTATTATTTAAACTTTTTCTACATCTTTCTCCCCTACTGAATGATTCCTTACTACATTGTTTCATAAATAACCTTTCCAAATCTGTAATTTGAACTTTTAGATAACTTCTGAATTCAACAAAATTACTTCCCCCTCCCCGCCCCAACCAATAGCATAACCCTTTCTGGTACATTTTGTATACAGAATTATATCTTAACTAGAATTTTATCCTTAGTAATCTAAAACTTTAGTGAAACCCTAAAAAGCAAGAAATCCTGAAATATTAGATATGGTCATTTATATATAAGAACAATTCCACAATTTTAGAAACATATTTCTACATATTACAACTCTTTCTTAATTGGAAATGATCTAGATATTAAGTGAGCATTAAAAATAACCTTAAGATTTTAATTTACACAAAAAGTTTACCTAAAAAGTTTTTCCCATTCACTGTACTTAAGTTTTACTTTTAACAAGTGATACATGAGACATCAATTAACATATGTAAAATGAACATTGGTTTTGTCTGGGACAACTCAAAGTGGAGGGGGGCTTGGAGGCTTTCAGATCATAAACTGTTGCATTCTTTTGAGTTTCTGAGGAGTCTTTCCAAAGGAAGTGACCAGATATACATTTATCTCAGTGAGACTTTGAATAGAATGGGAGGCAGGCTCACCCTAAGCAGCTCCCAGCTTGAATTAACACTGACATTTTAAAATATCTAGCAAAGACAAACATAAAATTCAGACAAAATGTATGCTGACAATTGTGAAGGCATTTCTATTTTTATTCCACCAATAATTTTAAAGCTAACCTGTTTAGTAAAGTAATACTTTAAGTCACGTGAACTTGAAAATTGCTTAGACTTAACCAAAATTTTGGGTAAAGCAGTCTCCATGGCAGTTTGATTTTTTTTTTTTTTTTGAGGCGGAGTGTAGCTCTGTCGCCCAGGCTGGAGTGCAGTGGCCGGATCTCAGCTCACTGCAAGCTCCGCCTCCCGGGTTTACGCCATTCTCCTGCCTCAGCCTCCCGAGTAGCTGGGACTACAGGCGCCCGCCACCTCGCCCGTCTAGTTTTTTGTATTTTTTAGTAGAGACGGGGTTTCACCGTGTTAACCAGGATGGTCTCGATCTCTTGACCTCGTGATCCGCCCGTCTCGGCCTCCCAAAGTGCTGGGATTACAGGCTTGAGCCACCGCGCCCAGCCGCAGTTTGATTTTTAAAGGGCAAACCTCCCCAGACTCCAACAGGCACTGAGCCAAAGGGTACCAAAGGAGGGCGTCACGCATTTACCAGGTCCCCTGCTTGGAACTGCCGCACGGAAGCCTGGATGCATGCAATGCCATTGCACTTTCCATTCAACAGTAAACTCCAGATTCCAAACAATGTTAGGGCCAACCAGCATTGCAACTGGAGAGAAAATTCTAAGGAGGGTTAAAACTAGACCTCAGAACCTCTGCCGAGAGTGTCCTCTTTGGAGGGGCTGGGGTCCACAGGACCCCCACAGCATCCTCCTGTAGGGTCCAATCTTAGAGTTCCAGATGTCTCTGGCCTCAGGTGGGTGCCACATGCATGTTTTCCCCTCCAGAGCCTACTATGAGCTTTATAGGAATAGTCATGAACTGTAATGACAAGAACAGGATGCTGGGTGAACCTTTTTGTTCCTTAGCCAGTTGAATACGATAAGTAAAGAATTTAGCATAAGAAAAGAAGATTTCTGTCCCCTGAAACACATGTGAGTTTGCTCTGAGCTGCGGTGCATGTAGGGATCAGGAACCACACTCAAAAAAGATAAAAAACAAACAAACAAACAAACAAAAACTCCTTCCCACTTCAGGGCAGGGCAATTATTTCCATTCATTCTCAGACCTTCAGGCAGTACTGGGGAGTGACCCCAGCCGATTGCCCTCACTTTCCAAGGAGCTACTAGGAAACAGCCGCTGAAAGACAGAAAAAGAAAGTGCCAGGGAGGGAAATAAAAAAGACCCAGGTTCCTTAAGTGAACCAAGAGGTGGTGGTCAGGCTTCCCCACATGGAAAGCCCTTAGTTTCACTGGCCAAAGCCAGAAACCTGCAGTTGCTTCCATGTTTATGCGCTGCCCACCAAGCGTCCCAAGTTGGAAACGAAAAGAGAGAGAGGGAGAGAGAGAGGCACGGGGGGGGGGGGGGGGGGGGAGAGAGAGAGAAAGAGAGAGAGAGAGAGAGAGAGAAGGAGAGAGAGCGCCCCTGTATGGAGCAGAAAGGAAAGGGAGAAAAAGGAATCCCAGACTTTGGGCTTACCTCTTCCTCCTGGCTGGCTCAGCAAAATTCGTTAATGGTGGAAGGTGTCCAGGCTCTTGATGTCCTCGACAAAGAATTGGACAAAATGCACAAACAAAGCAAGGAACGAATGAAGGGTTTTATTGAAAATTAAAGTACACTCCACATTGTGGGAGTGGGCCTGAGAATAGGGGTTCAAAGGCCCTGTTACAGAAGTTTTTTGGGTTTAAATATCTGCTAGAGGATTCCACTGGTGACTTGGTGTACACCCCATGTAAATGGAGAGGATGAAATAAAGCTACAAAGTCATTTACAGTGTATGCCCAATGGAGAGGATATTTCCTGTTATAGTTGAAGTGTGAATTGGCCTCATACTCTCTGCCTCCAGACCCTATTTTCCTGCCTCAATAGGACAGCTAAGTTATTGTGGCTGGGTCAGAACTTCCTGCTGGGCCCTCACTGTGGTGTAAATGCTGCAATATTCTTCCCACTTCACAGATGAGCAAAGGCAGGCTCAGAGACATTAAGAGACGGGCCTGGGTTCACACTGTAAAGTTTTCGCAACACAAATAGCTTAAACATTAAAAATATCAATTTAACACAGTTGCCATTTCTTATGTCAGCAATAAGGGGGATTTGCGTAAAGGAGACAGATCAGATGTTCCTTGTACTAGTTTTCTGTTTGTAATTTTTGTAGCTTTGACATTATCTCCAAATTAAAGTTTACAAAAAAAAGTGATCATGTTTTGACTCCCACTAAAGCCAGCCCTTGAGCTCCATGCTTTTCATGTATTATCTGCAATTCTCCTATGGCCTGCACGTGGACATCAGTCCATTCTGCAGATGGGGAAACTGAGGCTTGGTGTAGGTGGCCAACCTGCCACAGGTCCTGATGGAACTGGTTAGGCATCTGCACCCGGGTGCCTGTGCCTCCCAAGCCCATATTCTTTCCATCCCCTTGAGCGGCCTCTATAGTCAGTCCTCAAAGACCTGTCCTTTAGGGTTTAACGAAAATGCTCACAATTTGGGACTCAGTTGTCCTGTGTCCCCAGAACTGGAAACCTCTCCCTGTCTGGTGCCTTCCACCCTTCAGAAGTCAGCTCAGCCTCTCTCTCTTCAGAAACAAGATCTGGAGTCCTTATAATCCACCAAAGAGGAGGAGAAGGAGGAGGAGGAGGGGGAGGGCCAAGAGGAGGGCTCAGTGGCTTCACTGATGACAAAGAGGCAGCTGGAGGCTCCCTGAAGAGACCAAAGCCCAGGAGCAAAGGCTGGAAACCTTCCAGAAGCGGAACCAGAGCCAACAATAGAGGAGCAGCAATTAAAACTCCATTGGCCTGGGCCCAAGGGGCAGCATCTCCCAGCGCCTTGTGCCTGCCTGGGGAGGTCCTGCCTGGGGAGATGACTCAGCACAGCCCAGGGGCAGTGCTGCAGTGACCTGTGGGGCAAAACCCAGAGCAGAGGTGGGGCCACTCAGCACCACTTTCCCACCCAGCTGGGAGTTGGCAGACCACACCAGGCACCACCACCGGGCTTCCTGCAGGGCAATGCAGGCACCAAGAGAAGAACCCCAGCAGTGGACACATCTCACTCATCTAAAAACTCTAAACAGAAGTCATTGTTTAATCTCCCATTGAAGTTGGATTATCTCTGCTTCTGCTAATAAAAGCTGTCATTTGTGGAGCGCTTATACCAGCAACTTTTATCAAAGGGTATGTGAGGTTCCTCATGTTGAAGGTGAGGCTCAGGTCATTTAAATAATTTTCTCAAATCATGTAGCTAACAGGAACAGAAACTAATGCTTACACAACAATCTCCTTTATACCAAATCTCATGCTTTTGACCACTGGTCAGACTGCTGGTGTTGGTCTCAGTTTCCCCATCTGCAGAGTGGACTGATGTCCTTGGTGCTCTGGCTCACTTGGACCCATAGCTCTATGGACCGTCTCCCCCAGCCTTCCAGTCTCCCTCTCCAACCTGGACTCAAGACTGGAATCTGCCAGGACATCTTGTAAAATCTCAGACCTCTTTTCTTTTCTTTTCTTTTCTTTTCTTTTTTTTTTTTTTTTTGAGCGTCTCACTCTGCTGTGCAGGCTGGAGTGCAGTAGCATGATTTTGGCTCACTGCAACCTCTGCCTCCCAGGTTCAGGAGATTCTCCTGTCTTAGCCTCCTGAGTAGCTGGGACTACAGGTGTGTACCACCACACCCGGCTAATTTATTTTATTTTATTTTTTGTATTTTTAGTAGAGATGGGGTTTCACCACATTGCCCAGGCTGGTCTTGAACTCCTGGCCTCAAGTGATCCACTTGCCTCAGCCTCCCAAAGTGCTGAGATTACAGGCGTGAGCTGCGACAACCAGCCTCTGACCTCTTACAGTATCTCAGACCTCATGTGCCCAAGCCAGAAGCCTCCACTTTCTCCCCCACACCTGTTTTTATGTCAGTCTTTCCCATTGCAGTTAACAGCGTCAACCTTCACTCAGATGCCCAAGTCCTGACCTAGGACTTACCCTTAATTTCTAGTTTTTCTTCACCTGCCTCCTCCAGCCAGGGAACCAGCAAGCCATTGAGCCTCTGTCTTCCAAACATACCTCAACTCTATCCACTTCTCCCACAACTTCTCCACCACCTGGTCAGGCTCCAGCCTTGCAGCCAGGACCCCTTGCCTCAGTTTCCCATCTGGACTCCCTTGTCGCCTGTGAGCCTTTCTCTATAGGGCACTGGCATGTGGCTCTGTGAAATGTGCTCCCTGGTCCTCCCCTCCCATGGTTTCCACCCTCTGAGGAACATCCAGACCCTCACCTTTGCCACAGGACCCTGCCAAGTCTGCCTCCTCCTCCTGCCCCGAGCCATATCCTTCCCCATCTCCCAGGGCACTCTCTGCTGCTGCCTCTGTTGCCTTCCTGGAAACTTTAAAATATTTCTCAAGCTGGGATCCCTGAATGAGCAGCATCAGCATCCCTTGGGACCCTGCTAGAAATGCAAATACTCGGATCTCATCCCAGACCTACTGCCTCAGAAGTTCTGGGGATGTACCTGGCAACGCGCATTTAACAATGCTAAGTGGACTCAATTGTGTCCCCCAAAATTCATACGTTGAAGCCCTAAGCCCAGTGTGACTGTGTTGGAGACAGGCCTTTAAAGAGGTAATTAAGGTTAAATGATGTCATTAGGGCGGGTCCTAATCTGGTAGCACCGGTGTCCTTTTGAAGAGAGGAAGACACATACACACACGGAGGGAAGTCTACGTGAGGATGCGGGGAGAAGATGGCAGTCTGCAAGCCAAGGAGAGAGGCCTTGGGAGAAATACCCCCGCCCACACCTTGATCTTGGACTTCCAGCCTCCAGGACCATGAGAGAATGCATTCCTGTTGTTTCAGCCTCCCAGTCTGTGTCTTTGTCACAGTGGCCTGAACAGGCTAAGATGGGGTGGGTCTGGGAAGCTCCGCCGTAGCATGCCATGCTGGATTCTGCCTGGGCATCTTCACTGGAGCTTTGCCTCTGCCGGACGCAGCTGCCTCCACTCTCCCACGGCTGGCTCCTTCTCTGCAGAGAGGCCTGCACTGGGATGTTGTTCCCTTGGAGGGCCCCTCCCTGATGTTTAAGGACAGTGACCCTGCCACAGCTCTGCTCAGTCCCCTACCTCCCCTGCCTTACAGCGATGGCCCTGTGTCCCCTCCAGCAGACAAGTCTATCACTACGGACCCTCTTGCTTCTTTGTGGCTATTTATTTGCCCTGTGTATCCTGCACACTATGACATGAGATCCTTAAAAGCAGGATTCTCATTTCTTGTTCAACATTTAATTTCTAGCACCAAAGATAGTTCCTTCAATAGACAGTATGTGCTCGATAGTTGGTGAATGGACAGGAAATCTCCCTCTTGATATCACAGAGATGGGAAAGGTCAGGGAGGCCTGGGAGTACATTTTGAATGGCTTCTAGCCTTGGATGCCCAGATGTCACACACACTTTCAAGGACCCAACCCACAAGGGTAGGTGCATGAACTCTGCAGCTGGACTCCTAGGATCCAGATCTGGGCTCTGCCACTGACCAGTCTCATGACCTCAGTTGTGTGACCTCAACTCTCTAATAATAGGAAATGGTTCTATTGCTGTTACCATGATGATGATGATTGAAGCACAGAAAGAAAAGCCAAATGCCATGAATTCTTGTTCCTCTGAATGTCTGAGCAAGTGAGGATCAGAGGAGGACAGTGGAGGGAACCACTCTTTTAATAAAAATTCTGTGGCCCTTCCTCTGAAAGCCACTCCAGACCCCACAAAGTCTTGGCTATCATGCTGCACAGCACAGGGGCCAGCATCCACACTGCACCTGTGTGACCCTCCTTGAACGTACAGACCACCTGCCAGACCCCCAGTTTGCAGCACTGAATCCCAGGGCCACGGAGACTTGGAGCCTCTTCTGCATGCAAGGACGGGCTTAGTGTTGATGAGCCTGGGGAAACATCTTTGCTGTCAAGTCTTCCATTTCTGCAGAAGGGATTCAGCCATGAAACCTTGACAGGAAAATCATGACTTCCAAATTACATATGAAAATTCCTTCCCTTTCTAGAGGTTGATGCCTCTCCAAATCTCTCGCGGTTCATGCATTGAATACGCAGGACAAGGAGCAAAGTGAGGAGCTGGGGTCTCACTCCCACAGGTGGGCCCCAGAAACTCAGAGCAGGGGGCAGGAGCAGACAGGATGATGAATGGCCCAGGGTCCTGCCAGGGTCAGAGGTTTCCTTTTGGCCTGGCAGCAGAGGTGGCTATCCCAAGACTAGCTCATCTCTTGTTGTGGCACCCGCTTCCACATTCTGGAGAATTCAAGGTGAGAATACACATGTAGTGAGAATATGTGAATTACAGACTTTTTAACTTCCATGAACTTTTTGGCTCCAGGCTCCTCACTGACTGCTTTATATTGCTGTCATCTTTAGTATTTATGACTGGATTTTGTCATTTTAAAATATGAGATGATAAACCACAACAATTGATTTTGGTTTTGGTTAAATTTGGAGTAACATGGTCCTATCAATGAGGATTAAATATGGAATGTAGGCTGGCATAAAACTCAGCCAACTACTATTTGTGGGAGAGTAACAGAAAGTATTTCTCCCCTTAGTAAGACACATCTATGGCTAAAGCATCGCCTACATACTCTTTTTCATCCCACACCTGACCGTCCCCGAAAATACATCTTCTTAGCTAAATATGGCCTCCTGGATGAACCGTTTATGGATAGGTTCATTGATGGATGCATGGATGGATGGATGGATGGATGGATGGATGGATGGATGGAGATTTTAGAGGATAATGCTATTGGGGGATAAATTCACACATGAGCTGCAAAAGTCAGATAAGATTCAAAGTGTTCTGAGTTCTTGTGAAGTGAGACGTTTCCCACTAAAAGTGCACTTGAAGAATGAGCAGAATTTGCAGAGCAACAACTTGTACTCTGGATGCCCTGTGTATAATGAGGCAAAAGGAAACGATGCCTGTTCCCAACAGGACAGAGTTCTGTCCGGTGAAAAGACATTCCATTTTCTGTTCAAAGACATGTTCTAAAGCTCCAGATGGGTGAATCCACATTGCATATACCTGGATGGTTTCTGATATCATAAGTTTATGTCTGCAAGAAGCTAGTATTGGCTGACAGAAGGAAGCACTATTTGGAAGACATCTTTGCAGAAAGGGGTGTCCTATGACCCAGGATTCTTTTTTTGAGTTTCAGAGAAAAAAAAAATTATCTCCCCTAAGCCTTGCTGAATATTATGTCTTTTAAAGATTTTTTTTAGCCTGAAAGCTTAGATAGTAACTACTATATGGCAGAAATTCTGCTAAACACTTTCCCTGAAATGTAAGTACAACGAGTAATTCCCATTTTACAGACAAGGAGAGGAAGGTTTAAGGAAGATTCCAATGTAGATCTAATTCCAAAACTTGTGTTCTTAACAGCAATCTCTACAGAATGTATCACTTTTTTCTGCCTTAATTGTGGCAGCCCCAGTTATTTATACTAACCCTACTGCTCATAGCAATAAAAAAAAAAACACCTGGTGAAATATGTGTGAATCCTCTTAGAAGCAGGGAAGAGCTAGTCGATAGTGAAGAATTGCCAAATCTGAAGAGCAGCCTGAAGGCATTTCCCGCATAGGGATTCAAACATTTGTTTTGGAAGGTCTCATGGAACACAGGTACAGACATCAAAGTCCAAGGCTCACACCAGACAAAAAGTCCAACAGCTTTCCCACAATGAGCCAGGACCTTAGGGAGTGGCCCTGAGGGTGAGGGTGAACCAGAAGGCCAGGCCTTCAGGAAGTATAGTCCCTCTCAAAATAAAAAATGCAAAACCAAATTTAAAACTCAGTGGATAGGTGTGACAGAAGATTAGACACAGCTAAAGACAGAATTTATGATCTGGTGAGGAAGAGATCGTATAGACACGATCTCTATACGTTTCACATGCAAATGAGAGGAGGGGGCAGGGGAGAGAGAGAGAGACAGAGAGACTGGGATAAGTAAAAGGAACTCGCATACATCTACTCAGAGTCCCAGCAGGAAAGGAGAGGAAATGAGGCTGAACAAATATTTAAAGAGGTAATGGCCGAGACGTTTCCTGAGCCACTGGAAGGCATTGTCTTAGCCCACTAGGGCTGCCATAACAAATTACCACAAGCTGCGTGGCTTAAAACAACAGAAATGTCTTATCTCACATTTCTGGGGGCTGAAGTCCACACTCAAGGGGCCAGCAGGTCTGCACTCCTCTGAAGCCTCTAGGGAAGGACCCTTCCAGGCCTCTTCCAGCTTCTGATGGCTCCTGGCAATTCCTTTTCTTATCTGTTCCTTCTCAGATCTGAGTCTTTCCTCCCACATTTTACTCTAAGCACCAAGGAGAAACCAGGACATGCCTTCAACGCTTTGCTTGGAAATCTCCTCAGTCCATGTTCATCAGCGACAAGCTTTACTTTCCATAAAAAGTTGAGGGCTCACCCAAAGATGATCTCATCTTAATTAATTACAGCTGCAAAGACCCTGTTTTCAAATAAGGTCATTAGCTCTGAAGTTCCAGGCAGACTCGTATTTTGGTGGGGGAACACCAGTCTACCCAGTATAGACATTAATCCACCCGTTTCAGAAGCCGAGTGCATCCCTAGAAGGAAAATTAAGGAAGTCCACAGCTAGACAAATCACAGTGCAACTGCACAAGGCCAAAGATAGAGTGTGTCAGAAGCCGTAAGAGAAAGAGGTCAGAAGTCATCAAGTGAAGTGTGAAGTTTTTGTAGACATGTCAAGCATGATTGAAAATACCCAATTATAATATGTACCAAGTTTTTCACTGCTTGAGGTGAAAAAAATGTCCTGGGGCTGGGAGAGTAGAAAGGAGGGTCGCTCTGACTCTGTGAATCCTTGGACAAGTTGGAAGTCCTTTGTCTCCTTATTTGTAAAGTACAGAGTTGGGCAAAATCGTCTCACATTACCTAAAGCTAAAAGCCCTACCATCACTCCTAGAATGACTGTTGCGCAACTTTACTTTTGCCAGGTGCGATAGGGATGAGGAGCGGGTGTTCCCTCTCACTTGACAAGAAGAAAGGCTGAAATGTGCATGATCAAGATTTAAACATACTAGGAAAGACAGTCCCACAAGGTGCACCTGTGCCCTTGTGTTGTCTGCATGCAGCTCGGGGCGTGTACTCTTTCACGGGTTCTAGACTCCTTGACTATAGTGACCGTTTGTTGATATTTTCTCTCTCTGGCTTCTGATCTCCTCAGATCTTCCTCCAGAGGGAGGTTTACTACCTCCTGTGGTATTGGACACAGTAGTATTTTACACATTCAAAGCCAGGGCAAATGAGTGTTTCTGCCTTCTCTATCACCCACTTCCAGGGTATGGACGCCTCCCCAGGTCAGCCAGATGGACATCTCCCGACCTGCCACCCCACAGGGCTCTGAAGCCGGAACAGCGGGAGGAGGGGCATCTCGCAGCAGTAGGAGCAGCCTCCTACCTCCATCCTGCCTGCTGCTCCACCCCCAGCACCCCTGCAGCCCCCAGCAGCACACCCTTCCCCTCCCTCTGTGTCCTGTCCCATAGTAAAAGATAGATGGCTGCTCCTGCTCTCAGACCCCAGGACAGTTTTCATCCCCACCTTCTCTCCGAGACTGGCTTTCCCAAGAGTGTCCTCACACCAGCTCTTTTTCTGCCCTGAGGTTTGTCACTACATCCTGCAACCAGGAATCTCACCAAGATGGCACTTCTGCAAGGTCAGACCCGGCGCCTGGCAGCGAGGCCCCACTGGAAGGGCAATTGCCATACAAAGGGACCCTTCTGGGAACAAGCTCTCTTTACTCTGCTGATGTAGTTTGGATATATGTCCCCACCAGATCTCATATTGAAATGTAATCCCCAGTGTCAGAGATGGGACGTGGCCAGAGGTGTTAGGCTCATAGGGGTGGACTCCCCATTGCTTGGTAGTGAGTCCTCAGGAGATCTGGTTAAGTGTGCGGCACCTCCCCAATCGCGCTCCCTCTCTCTCTTGCTCCTGCTCTGCCATATGAGGTGCCTGCTCCCCCTTCACCTTCTGCCATGAGTAAAATCTCCCTGAGGCCTCCCCAGAAGCTGAGCAGATGTCCCTGCCATGCTTTCTGTACAGCCTGCAGAACCATCAGCCAATGAAGCCTCTTATCTTTATAAATTACCTAGGCTCAAGTATTTCTTTTTCTTTTTTTCTTTTTTGAGATGGAGTTTCATTCTTGTCACCCAGGCTGGAGTGCACTGGTGCAATCTCTGCTCACTGCAACCTCTGCCTCCAGGGTTCAAGCGATTCTCCTGCCTCAGCCTCCTGAGTAGCTGGGATTACAGGTGCCCACCCCACCATCATGCCCGGCTAATTTTTGTATTTTTAGTAGAGACGGGGTTTCATGATGTTGGCCAGGTTGGTCTCGAAC
Organism: Chlorocebus sabaeus; assembly: GCF_047675955.1. Taxonomy (NCBI): domain Eukaryota; kingdom Metazoa; phylum Chordata; class Mammalia; order Primates; family Cercopithecidae; genus Chlorocebus; species Chlorocebus sabaeus. The sequence continues at coordinate 10,906,579 of NC_132924.1, forward strand.
TCCTGACCTCATGTGATCCATCCACCTCGGCCTCTCAAAGTGCTGGGATTACGTGAACTATAATCGAGGTATATATACCACATACAAACACCACTAGTTAGATCTTCCTGCTGCTCCCTTTTTCCTACAGAAAATCGTTCTTCTGCACCACTCTGCAGTGCTCACTGTTCCAGCCTCAGCCCCGCCCTCTTGCGTGGACCTCACAGGGCTGGGCAGAGGAACCTGGGATCGGGGTTCCCCCTGGATTCGATGCAGAGCTCTGCCCATCAGGTGTGCTGACAGAGCCTGAAACAAGCTGGCTCATCTGCCTGGCCTTCTTAGCAAGTCATACAGGTACTCGTGACATAGGTAGAAGCAGATTCATAGAAGTTCCTGCTTCCCCCAGAGCTGGGCATGCGTCCCAGTGGGGCCACTTGGTCTTCCTGTTGCATCCTTGTCCTGCCCCTGGGCCAGACTTCCTTCTCCTGTGACCACAGGACAGACCCTCACAGAGAAGCTTCCTGGGTGGTCTTATTCTCAGAATTGGGGATTTGCTGCTATCAAATACCTCCAGTCATGCGAATGCTAATACTTGTATGATCACCAATACTAATAGTAGAGCTCACTCACACCCAGGCATGGGCTAATGGCAAAAATTAGACTCAGCTCTATCGCTGTTAACTCTCCCAATAACCCTGTGCAATAGGTACTATTACTACAGTTTGCATTCTGTAAATGAGGAAAGGGAGACTCAGAAAGGTCAGACAACATCCCCAAGGTTGCCCCAGCCAGTGCGTGGGGAGCTGCAAGTATCTGCCTCCGACACCTGGGTCTTTACTGCTGAAACACGGCTCCCTGAAGCCACCTGTGGCATTCACCAGATGGGTATGAACCAACCATCAGTACTCACAGGAGGAACTGTAGAGGTTTTAAGACTGAAACGTGTTTTCTATTGCACTTGTCTCTTTCCACTAAGAAAGCAAAAAACCAGTTTTCTACCTAATCTCAAAGTAAAAATCACTAAGATACTGTTCAAAGGGAATGGCCCAGATAGACACCTTTAGCCCCAACACAAAACTTACCAGAAAAGTGTAAGGGAGAATTTACTTAATCATTCAGGAGTTGCCATCTACATTGCAGGGCCAGGAAAAGTGAAATAAGGCACAGTGACTGGGCCCTAATTTCACTGCCTGACCCAGCCTGGTGAGTGAGAAAGGCCCGAGGGGATTAGACTGACCTTGGTCTGTCCTGTAGCTCCATCAGTCTCACTCACAATAGGGGCCTAGACCAGTCCCTCGAGCCACTGAAACCAGCTTCCTGACCTACATGAGTCACCCCTCTCTCTCTCTCTGGGTGCTCATTCAGTCTAGCTTTGCAGCACACAAGGGAAACTGAGGAAAAGACTCATGAAGTCTTCATAGCACTTTCAGCCAAGCTCTTTCCCACATCTGTGCCATCGATTAGGGGACTGGAGGGCAATAATGTAGGTTTATTCCCGATTTTTAAAAGATCATCGAGTTCAATACTCAATTCTTTCCTCTGCCCTTAAAGGAGCTGGGGTGTCCCCCTTGTTTATTGGCCTCCAAAGCACTCCAAGTGTCTTAGGAGCATACATGGCAGGACAGAGACGTACGCATGGAGCACTTCTCTCCCTCCGCAGTGGCGCCCTCCACAGGTTGACAGTGACCCGTGGCCATTGGTTGGCTGTGGCTGTTCTGCCATTTACTAATCTGCCTAAACTCGCTCTTGTACTTTTCTTTTAAAGCTTTCCCTCGTGCCCTGCACCATTCTTCTCCACTGATGCAATAATTTACTGGAACGTCATGAACTAAGTGTTCCAAAAGAATTACCCAAGTGTCTGTCTGCTTTGGAAAACATGTTATTTATGTTATCTGTGTAAGGCAAGTGACAAAACTCTCCCACACTCTGGGAGTCCAGACTGCCCCAAGTGGTGTGGAGGGACAGAATCCAGCCAAGAAGTGCCTGGCAGAGAAAGGTGGAGAAGGACAAACCCCTGTCCATGTTACTAGCACAGGAGCCTGGGAAAAGGGAATCAGTGCAAACTATGGTCATCTCAAGGTTTTCCTTCAGGCCCAAGGATGTAATCTCAAATTACTCCCCACTGCAAAAGTTTCGTTCTCACATGTGCCTTGAATTTCCCAGTGCTTTGTGGAGCACAAAGTAGCATGGAGAAATGTCTTTCTCTGTGCAACATGGAGCCCTGTGGCAAGCTTAAATTGTCATTGTCCTCTGGGCACCATAGAGTCTCTTTTTCAAAGATGAATTCAACCACCAGTTTGCCTTCCAGTTCGCAAAATTATTTTTTTCACATGTTGCCAAGAAAGGCTTTATTGCCAAGTAAACTTGGTGGTAATTAAAATGTGATGGCACCTGTCACAGAGAAGTCCTCAAACCCTTCTCATAGAACGTGCATGGACCAGCCCTGCTTCCCTGGGGCAGGTACCTGCTTCCACATCTACACTGCCAATGCCAGCACCCACAGCCAACTCTCGGTTTCAAAAATCAGCTCTCTAAGGTGCATGTGACTTCTCATTGCTTAACAGAGCACTTTTTAAATAGTGAAAGTTTGTAGTGAGCTTGTGGGATTATCAAAATACAAACAACAGGAAACAGTGAAGGGGATGGTGAGGGCTTTATTCAGCTGGCATCTTCTCAGGCGGGTTTGGCTGCATCTACCTGGGGAGTCCTTGACAGGCCTGGATTAAGTAGCAAGTAAAAGAGGTAAATGAACAATGCTGGCATCAGTTCCTGTCACACAAAAGGCTCAAGCAGGTAGCAATGCCCAAGGCATTCCAGCTTGACCCTGAGTAAGAGAGTTTCTGCCTACACTGAAAGCAAGTTTGTAAAAAGAAGACTTCCCATGCATTACTTCTTTAGTCCTCAGTGTCTCCACAAGCTAAGTGGTAGTCAATGTCCCCACTTAACAGATAATGAAATACAGAGCACACAAATACTGCCCACAACCTCATGTTGAGTAAAAGGCAAAGCTGGAAGCAAACCCAGGTCTACCCAGCCCCAAAGCCTGTGGTTTTAATTGTGAAGGACACTATTTAGACATTACAGAGCCTTTCACTTGCAAAAAAAGGACTGTTTGTCATTAGACACAATTTCTAACTCGGGAAAATTGTTTGCTATGGTAGAAATTCTAAACATTCACATCCAGGAATAATTTCATAGTAAAGGGCAGGGTTTCATGCCAATTCTCTTTTTAGTAGATTTTTCTAGGAAAATTGGGCAGGGGAGTCTTTGAGGAGGATGTTCTCCCTTGCTCTCTTTATTTCTGTCTGCCCTCACCAGGTGGAACTTGGCAAATTGTCAGAAGCTGTAGAAAAGTCAGAAAATGTTTTCAGAACTCGTGTCTCTTGTCAGCACAGGCATTCCTGTGACCACATTTTTCAATTAAGGATGTCTAATTAGTACTTTTCTGCATGCAAAATTATATTTATAATTTCTATCTGGTTTTAGTCATAGTTTGATTATGTGTATCTACAGTTATAACTCTAAGCAATTCCAAAAACTCACGTTGAAGTCTTTGTCAGATTATTCTTTTTATTTCACCAAAACTAATTTTATCAAGTTGAGCTGATTATCAGAATTTTCTATTGTGAAATTTGCCCAAGAGTTTCTAAATTTTTATTTCACATACATTTTGAGTTGGAAAGGTTTTCTGTCTCTTTTCCTCTCTCCTCTGCACCTCTTCCTGTTTAATAAATTTGTCATTGTCCTCTTCTTGCCCCTTGATGGTCCCAGTCCAAGATCCCATATCATACTAATGGTCCAAGACTTCTGCTGGTATTGATAATGGAGAAATCTCTGATTCAGGAGCTAGATGACAAGTTTCTTGGTTATTCCCATATGTGTGCTTTATGTGTGTGTTCTTCATTATTAATAGGCATACAGTTTCATGAGTCAGCTTTCTCAAACCTATCACATAAACCATCCCATTGTTAAATAACTATTTTAAATTGCCACTCTACTGTCCTAAAATATAATTCATCAGCAATGCAATTTACCAATAAATATAATTTAAAAAACATGTACATGCAGCTTTATTTCTGAGTTTTTTATTCTGTTCCATTGGCTTATATGTCTGTTTTTGTACCAATACGATGCTGTTTTGGTTACTACAGCCTTACAATATAGTTTGAAGTCAGGAAGTGCAATGTCCCCACTCCTGGACTTTTTTTTAACGTGAGACTTTATATTATATATTCTCTCTCATTACTCATAATTGGTCTAAGTTCTTTATTTCTTCTTGGTTCAATCTTGGCAGGTTGTATGTAACCAAACATTTATCCATTTCCTCTAGGTTTTTAAATTCATTAGCAAATAATTGTTCATAACAGTCTCTAATGATCCTTTATATTTCTGTGGTATCAGTTGTAATTGCTCTTTTTTCATTTCTAGTTTTATTTACTTGGGAATTTTCTCTTTTTTCTTGGTTATTCTAGCTAATTATTTGTTGGTTTTATTTTTTCAAAAAAAAAAACACAACTTTTTGTGTCGTTGATCTTTTGTTTTGCTTTTAGTCTCAATTTCATTTATTTCTTCTCTGATCTGTATTATTTCTTTCCTTCTACTAATTTGGGGTTTAGTTTGTTCTTGCTTTTCTCTAGTTCCTTGAGATGTATCACTAGGTTGTTTATTTGAAATCATTCTACTTTTGTTGGTGTAGGAGTTTATTATTCTAATCTTCCCTCTTAATACTGCTTCTGTTGTATCTCCAAAGTTTTGGTAAATTATGTTTCTATTTTCATTTATAAGAATTTTTAAAAATTTCTTTCTTAATTTCTTCATTGACCTATTTGGTGTTCAGGAACATGTTGTTTAAATTCCATATATTTGTACATTTCCAAAGTACCTCTCATTGATTTCTAGTTTTAGTCCATTGTAGTCAGAAAAGATACTCAATATGATTTCAATTCTCTTAAATGTGTTGAGACTTCTTTTGTGGCCTGCCATGAGGTCTATCCTAATGAAAGATAGACCACATTCTGCAGTTGTTGAATGAAATGTTCATAATTGTCTGTTCGGTCCATTTTGTCTACAGTGCAGTTTAAATCCAATGTTTCTTTGTTGACTTTCTGTCACCTGTCTGATGCTGAGACTGGGATGTTCAAGTCTCCAACTCTTATTTTATTGGAGTGTATCTCTGCCTTTAGATCTAGTAATATTTGCTTTATATATCTGGGTGCACTGCTATTAGGTACATATATATTTACAGTTGTTGTAGCCTCTTGCTAAATGAATCTTGATCATAGTGCAATGACCATCTTTGTCTTTTTTTACACTTTTTAATTTAAAGTGTTTTATTTGATGTATGTATAGCTACTCCTGCTTGCTATTGGCTTCTGTTTGCATGAAATATCCTTTTGCATCTCTTCACTTTTAGTCTATGTGTCTTTTCAGGTGATGTTTCTTTTAGGCAGCATATAGTTGGGTAATTTTTAAAAATCCATTCCTCTAGTCTGTATCTTCTAAGTAAGGAATTTATCCATTTATATTCAAGGTTATTATTGATAGGTGAGGACCTAATACTGTCATTTTGTTAATTATTTTCCGCTTGTTTTGTATATCCTTTGTTTCTTTCTCATTCTTTTAATGTTTATCATTGTGGTTTGGTGGTTTTACAGGAGTAATATGGCTTCACGGTCGTAATATGTGGCTTGATTCTTTTTCTCTTTGTGTATCTGCTCTACCAGTGAGTTTTATACTTCTGCATGTTTTCATGATAATGATTATCATCTTTTTGCTTCTAATTGTAGGATTCTCTTGAGAATTTCTTGTAAGTCCTGTTTAGTGCTGATGAATTCCTTCAGTTTTTGTCTGTGAAAAACTATTTCTTCCTCATTTCTGAAGCATAGCTTTGCCAAGTATAGCAGTATCCTTGGCTAACAATTTTTTTCTTTCATCACTTTGACTATATTATCTCATTTTCTCCTGGCTTGTAAGGTTTCTGCAAAGAACTCTTCTGTTAGTCTAATAATTATTTCCTTCTATATGACTTGACACTTTTCACTTGCTATTTTTAGAATTCTCTTGTTGTCTTTGACTTGACAATTTGACCATAATATGCCCCAGGAAGGACATTTTTGGGTTGATCTACTTGAGGATTTTTCCTTTTACTGGATCTAGACCACATCTCTCCTAGCTACTACTTTATTAAATAGGTTTTCTATGTCTTTATTCTTATTTTATCTTTCTGAAACTCCCATATCATATTTTGGTTTTTTCAATGTTTATTTAATGGTATCTTATAAGTCTTGCAGGTTTTCTTCACTGTTTTGCTTTTTTACCTAAGTACTTTCAAACTACCTATCTTCAAGTTCAGAGATTACGTCTTCTGTTTGATCAAGTATGCTATTGGAGTGCTCTTTTGTATTTTTTTTATTTCATTAATTGAATTCTTCAGTTGCAAGATTTCTGTTTGGTGCTTTTCTATGATTTCTATTTGTTTGTTGAATTTCTCATTCATATCATAAATTGTTTTCCTGATTTCATTATCTATCTGTATTGTTTTGCATCTTGTTGAGTTTCCTTAAGATAAGTATTTTGAATTTCTTTTCTGGAAATGTACTGATTTCCTTTTAATTGGAGTTTGCTACTGGAGAGTTATTATTCCTTTGGTGATGTCATATTTCCTTGCCTTTTCAAGTTTCTACATCCCTTCATTGATGTCCATGCACCTGGTGAAATAACTGAAATTCTAAAATTTCTAGAGTGGATTTCATAGAGAAACACTTTCACCTGCAATTAGGTCTTAGTGTGCCAACTGGGAAGGTTGTGGTGACTCTGTTTTCAAGTAGGTTCAGTGGTATAGTATTTGTGCAGCTTTGTTGACTATGCTCAAGGTCAACAATAACTGTGGGTGCCTCAGTGGCCTAGCCTGTAGAGGTTTGTGGTAGCAGTGGTGGTAGCATAGGTTGTTAAGGTTCTTAATGTCAGGGCTTATGTGATCCTCCTATTCTTATTTTTCCCACAGTGGGGACTTAGCCAAGGAGATCCATCTTTGTATCAAATCTAACTTGTCCTACAAGCAGCTGTAGTGACTCTGAGTTCCAGGTGCAGGTGCATGAAGTGATTGTGGCATCAGCATCCTATGCTCTGGGTTTTGTGAATCTATTGTGGCACCTGAGTCTTGGAGTGCAGGTTTATTCTCTATGGCAAAGTTGGATGTGGGTTGCCTAGAAGATCACAGGATCTGTGACGTGGAGGCACCCCCTAACAGCTCAGGACCAGGAAGCTCGGTTGGATTAGCTTGGACTCTGACACTGGGGGCAGGACAGAGCACTGACATGGCTCTGGGGAGGAAGAGGTGCTCTGGAGATTTAGGCCCAGAGAGCAGAGGATGGTTGCAATTTAGGAACCTGAGCCCATAGAAGTCAGTGGCAACTTGGGTCACAGGAAATGAGGCTTCCTGGAGCGGCAATGGTAGAATCTGTGATAGTGAGACTTGGCAGTGACCCAGACTCTTTGAGGCCAGGTGCAGCAGTAGCAAGGACCCCAAAATGAGAGCACAGCTGTTGTCTGGGCCCTGCAGAGAAGTGACTAACACAGTTATGACTACTCCCCAGGAAGCGGAGTGTCTTAGCAGCTCAGACTTTAGGGGGTGAGTCCAGCTCCAGGGAAGTAGGGTACTTGAGTATTTTGGCTATAGGGCAAGGGTATCAGCTGAGCCACTGCTCTGTTTCTCTGGGACATAGGGTACTCCATCAGCTCAGCGCTGGGACGTGTAGCTGCTTAGCTCGGCCAAGGGAACCAATTCCCTATGGGGCAATGCACTGTTTCAGCTGAAGCCTGTGGGGTATGACTGCTCTGGGCTGCCTAAGCCCATTTCCCTGGGTTGTGGTGCACCGATTCGGCTTTGGTACTGTGATGCATGACCACTTTGGGTGGCCAAGACACCATTTTCTGGGAGGCAGAGCACTGCTTCAACCTAGGCTCCAGGTAGGCATGCCTGCTTTGGGTCGCCAAGCTATTTTCCCTGGAGGCGGGGTACCACTTCAGCTCAGGCACAGGGGGGTGTAGGCAGCCACAGCACTGTTTCCCCAGGACACCAAGTATCACTTCAGCTCGAGTACAGGAGGGCAAGGTACAGCAGTGTCCGCTAGGAGTATGTGGGGATCACCAAATGGTACCCCTGGGAGGTTTCAGCTTGAGTACCATGGGGCAGGACACAGCTGCAACTAGGGGAGGTTTTTGGAGCAGCTCCGGGAGGGCACTGTTTCCTTTGGAGGCAGTGCTCAGCTTTAGCTCCAGTGCCCAGGTGCAATGGGAGTGTGCACCTTCAGCTCCAGCCTGAGGGGTTAGGGTGCATTCATGACTGGGAGGGTGAGGTGGAGCAGCTCTATCACTGCTTGGCCTCACAAGGAAGGGTGTAATCGCTGCTTGCAGCTCAGCTTGGGGATGTTGGGCCACCAACAGAGGTGCTTCAGTGGTACCTTGGCCTCAGGGATGAAAAGGTGCCGTGGTCACTCGCAGTTGGGGCAAGACGTCCTCCAGCAGCAGTTCCCATTGCCAAGATGGTGTAGTGCAGTAGCCACATGGGACACAGGAGATGGGCAGTGTTGGCTCCTTCTCTGGGAGGAACACAGTTGTGTGGACTCCCAGCAGCTCCCTCAGCTGAGCTTAGTGCCCGTAGTGGTGAGAGCTGTAGATATCTGATATAATTGGATGTTGTCCCTGCCCAAATCTCATGTGGAAATGTAAGCCCTGATGTTGGAGGTGGGGCCTGGGGGGAGGTGTTTGAGTCATGAGGACAGATCCCTCACGGCTTGGTGCTGTCCTCATGGTAGTGAGTTCTCACAAGATCTGGTTGTTAAAAAGCATGGCACCTCCCCACCACCTCTCTTTTGCTCCTTCTTTCGCCAGGTGACATACAAGCTCCAGCTTCACTTTCAGCCATGAGTAGAAGCTCCCTGAGGCCTTCCCAGAAGTTGAGCAGATGCTGGCACCATGCTTGTGTAGCCTGCAGAACCATGAGCTAATTAAACCTCTTTTCTTGTAAATGACCCAGTGTCAGGTATTTCTTTATAGCAATGCAAGAACAAACAAATATAATGTTCAGGGTGTTGACGGGGTTTGCGGGGATCCTCTTGCTTACCTTTCCCTGCAGGCAGAAGTTCCTTCTGGATCCCAGATGATCCTGGATGGGGCATGGGTGCCGAAGGCTGGGAGTGTCCTTCCATCCTCCATTCTGAGTTTCTGTGCTCACCAGGGTTGCTGTTACTCCTTTGATGCACTCTGGTACTCTTCTTCAGTTATTTTCATCAAAAAGTAATTGTTCATTGTTTTAGTTGTTTTTGTGCATAAGACAAGCAGTAGGGCTTTCCAGTCTGCATCTTGCTCTCATAATCTGAATGTCTTAGTTCCACAACTTCTAGCCTGAGGGCAGCTCCTGTCTACAGGCCACAGAATGGCTAAAACTCCAGTAGAAAATTTTCATGCCAACTTTCCTTGTTTTTTTGTTCTGTTTTATTTCATTTTGAGATGGAGTCTCGCCCTGTTGCCCAGGCTGAAGTACAATGGTGTGATCTCGGCTCACTGCAACCTCTGACTCCTGGATTCAAGCTATTCTCCTGCCGCAGCCTCCAGAGTAGCTGGGCTTACAGGCATGCACCACCACACCCGGCTAATTTTTTTGTATCTTTAGTAGAGGCAGGGTTTCAACATGTAGGCCAGGCTGGTCTTGCACTCCTGATCTCATGATCTGCCCTCCTCGGCCTCCCAAAGTGCTAGGATTACAGGTGAGAGCCACCATGCCCAGCCTGTGCCAGCTTTCTAAGGAAGAACCAGAGGGTAAAATTCAGGACAACCAGGGGGTTTGGAAAGTGAGAGGGTATCTCAGAAAGGAGAGAGCCAGAGAAAGGGAGCCACAAACCCTGTTCTGGCCAAGTCTCTGACTGGCCCTTAAAGCACATGCTCAGGACAAACTTCAAGGAGTTCAGCCAGGTCTGAAAGAACAGACCTGAGATGTGAGTTCCTACCCAAGAGATAGTTTGCAGGTTGAATCTAACCAAGTTATTTACCTTCTAAACAAATTCAAGTCTTTGCAGGGATATAAGAAAATTCAGGGTCTTATATGTAATAAAATTCAATATAACACTCACAACGTCCAGGCTACGATACAAAATTACTCAACATCTAAAGAATAAGAGAGAAAAGACAATCAGCAGAGAGCAGCTCAGGATGACCTAGATACTGGAATAAGTGGGTGAAGGTATTAGTTATTATAACTCTCCTCAATAACCTAAATGAAAATATGATTGTAATTAATTAACTGATAGGACATCACAGCGGAGAAATAGAAATTAATTGTAAGAATAGAAATTCTAAAATGAAAAAATATATAATATTTGGAATAAAAGTAAACATGGGATAAACTTTATCGCAGAATAAGAAATTACCCAAAAAAGTCATGTAACTTTTAAATAGATTAATAGAAATTATTCAGTCTGAACATCAGAGAGGAAAAAAGATTGAAAAGAAAATGAAGACAGCCTTAGGGACTTCTGGGACAATATCAAAAGTTATAATATGCATATAATTGGAGTCTTGAAGAAAAGAAGTGAAAGGATGGGCAGAACAAAATGTTCAAGAAAAAGTTCAAAAAATATATGCCATTTCTGCACAAGAAGCACAAGAAAAGGAAACAGTGGAGATAGGATGGACACAGTTAAAAATAATTGACAGGATAAGTAATAACAGAGCACATTTGTTTGTATGGATGGAGAAAAGGAGGAAATGACTTTAATTATAGTGGTGAGAACACATCAAGACAAACTACGGACTGTCAAAGTGAAAAAGAAAGGAGCACCACGATATTCTCGCGAATGGGCTGGGCCTTGTTAGGAGAAAGTGTTGCAGTCACTCCCTAAGGGACGGCATGGCATGGCACAGGAAGAAGGGTGAGCACACATGCTCTTTTCTTTCCATAGCTGAAAGCAAATAGACAACACATTTATTTTTAAAAAATGAATAGAAGGAGAGATACTTTTGCAGGTCTTGAAGAACTAAGCTGTCATGTTGTGAGTGAGTGAGGATATAGCCAACCTCTACGAGTCAAGAGCAGTCCCTGGCTAACACTGAGCAAGAAAACAGGGACCTCAGTTCTACAACAGGAAGAAACCGAATTTGAATTTTTCCAAGGACTATATGAGCTAGGAAGAGGACCACAGGCTCTGGAAAAGAATGACGTCCAACCACTACCTAGACTGCTGACTAATTAGATGGTGAGCAGAAGACTCAGCCACATAGTACCTGGACTCTTGACCCATGGAAAATAGGAGAAAATAACTGTGTAGTTTTAAGCCACTTAACAAAAAAAGATTGACAATACTTTTTTGTTCCCACATAAGCTTCTCTTTTCCTAACAATCTTCTACAACATTGATGGAAATTTTATCTTATAAAAACTTTTCTGTATTATCATATTCTAAAATATCATGAATTTCTAGGTATAATAAATATAGTCTGTTGGGACATTCAGAACAGATCAATTTTGTAGATCTGTGGGTGGCAGAAGGTCTAGTATTACTTGCTCGTCTGCTTAAAAACTAGAGGGGCTTCCCCAATCATGACAACCAAAAATAGCCCCAATTTTCAAGAAGGCCCTGGCATGTGTTAACCTCTTTGAGAAGCAACAACAGTCCAGAATGTAACAGAGGTCTCATAATTTTCTGCTTAATAAGAGAGGTCACTTCAGACCTCATCTCTGGTGGAGCAAGTCTAGCTCCCTGCAGGGATTCCCTGAATTTCCAGCCACATCAGCCCACTCTCAGACCCAACGAGCTGTTCACTCTCCACCACAGCCCTGCTCAGCACTGCCATGCTTTGCAATTCTCTGTCTGGGGTTTTGTCTATTTTTCTGGTTCATGAAAATATTCATCTTCTTTTGAATTTGAATGTTTTAGTTTTCTCTTTTTACATTTCATCTATCATTACTAGAAATTTGCAACACAATGGATTGTGTCAAAGTGTATATTTTACTGAGCCATCTTGACCAGATGCTCCCGTGCCCCAACCCCCCCCAAAAAAAGGATCAGCAAACTATGGCCCTCACAGCAAATCTAGTAGATCGTCTGCTTTTGTAAATAAAGATTTATTGGAATATAGCCACGCCCATGCATTTACTAATGATTATGGTAGTTCTTGAGCTACACTGGCAGAGTTCAGTAGTTGAAACATTGACTGTTTGTGGTCCACAAAGCCAGATATGTTTACTCTGGTTGTTCACAAAAAATTTTTGCTGCCCCCTGACCTAAAATTCCTTTCTTATACCTGATATTCACCATTTGTGGTTCTATCTGTGTCTCTCTCTTTTTCCTTCTCTCTCCCTCTGTTTCTCTTTCTCTCCTTCCTTCCTTCAATTTTATTATTAGACTTCTCAAGGATTTTTGTATTTTATTGATCTTTTCAAAGAACCTAATTATGGCTTTCTTGATCAAGCCTACCATAATTTTACTGTTCCATTTCACTACATATGTACTTTTGGCTTTGTTTTATTTTGTTGTTCATTTTCATAGCTTCTTTAGTTAAACCATTAGCTAACTTGTCTTCATTCTTTTACAGTTTTGATTTCTGCCCTTTGGAGTGTATATTGAGCTTTTCTTTGTAACATCGTAAGTTTCTATAAATATCCCATGCGTATACTCTTTCTCCTGTTGTATTATGTTCTAAAAATGCATGTAACATAAATATAAAATTTTTATTTTTCCCTGATTAGATAGTTCAGATTGTAGACATAAAATTTTTAATTCTGTATTTTTACTTATTTTTGTCCAACAGCTTTTGAGTTACATAGATTTCAATGTCATTGTGTTGGGTGATTATTAAAGTTTTATATATTTGGAGGAATATCACTTTCATCAATAAAAAATATACCTCTTTGATCCATATAATGTTTTTTGCCTAGATTCTACTTTTACGATCATATAACTTTAAGCTTCATTTTCTAAAACCTTTGCTTTTATATCTTTGCCCATCCCCATTTTTAACCTTTCTGTGTAATTTAATTTTGGTATTTGTCTTACAAAGAACACATCATTAGGTTGTTTTCAAACCATGCTTGTGTCTCCCTTTGTTTTATGTTTACTTCTAATATTTTCACAAACCTAAGACCATACTTTTTGTTCCACACTGAGAATTGATCATCGGTGAATATTTCCACTACTCTCTAAGAAACATAATAATGTTATCACACTTTTCCCTTTTCCCACCCCACTTAGCTTGGAAGTATTGCTGAAATTGTCTACAATTTTAGTGCTCACATTTTCCTACATCATGCCTTTTTCCTCCTAAGAATAATTTCTTAATAATTTTTCATCAGTCAGTGTCGTGTGTTGTCAAATACAGACACATACTACTCTGGCTAGCCTAAGCCTAAGCTCCCAGGGAGCTCCCATTGCATTCGGGAAAGCTGGAGAATAAGGTTTGGGGTTTCCCTCACTTCCAAACATAATTTCCTAACTGCTGTTCCTTCCACAGTCAAATCCTCATCAGGAGAACCTGACTGGCCAATCCCCTGTCACGTGACCATACCCTGGCTGGCATTCTAGGATTTTTCCTATATTAGATGATGGGGAAGATGTGAGTGTAGATGGGACCTCTTCTCCAGTCCCACTGAGAAGGGGAGGTCCCACTGCCCTCCCCAAAGTCATTTGGGTGGCCCACACCCCAGCCCAGCCACTCTTATCCCATCCCCCTGCGTTGTGTTCTTTGTAGAACTCATCACCCCTGAAATACCTCACGGGTCTGTTTGTTGATTGTCTCTCTTCCTCTGTGAGGAACAGGAGACTGTTGGCTCATTGTTGTCTTCCTGGTGCCTGACCCAGAATAAGCACACAATGGTAGCTGCTGAATAAATCAGAGCAGGCGAACCAACAGCTAATCAGCACCCTCACCTGCCAGTCACCTGGCCAAGCATCTAGATCCACCTATGGCCCATTTAAACACCATCGACATCCTTGCTCTGCAGAAGGGGAGGCTGCACCTTGCAGAAGCCAGGTGTATGGAACAGCCCCCAAGGCTCAGCCTCTCCTCTATCGCACCAGCTATGCCCTGTGCAGAGGAGGCTTGAACATCATCTCTCTGCTTTCCTGGTGGAGGCACCAGGACCCAGAACCATGCCTTCTTATCTGTGAATGAAGAGAGAAAATAGGGCGGGGAGGTGGAGGGCCCCTGGCATCGTGGTCAGCACACCTTTCTGAGGCCTGACACTGCTAGGCTTCACAGTAAGTCCAGAAAGAAGAATGTGGCGGGCCCATAACTAAAGTCAAAGCAAAAAGGCCCAGACTCTAGGTGCAGCAGAGCCAGAAGGCACAGCCACGTGCCTCCCTCTCTCTGTCCCCTACTTGAAGACAGGGAGCTGCAGTCCCCATAATTCAAACCTTCCCCTTGCATGTGCCAGAGTTCACAGCTGCAAAACACGTGCCCACATTCTTGACTCCAAAGATAAAATAACAGTCGAACATTTTGTGTCTTTGCTATTTCAAAGGCCCCAAGTGCCTTGAAGGCTTCTGTTTGTCAGGAGAGGAAGCAGGCATCCCTGAACTAGTTACTGATCTGGAGGCACGCCGTCCATAAAACAACAAGAGGAGAGAGGCCAAATAATCCTGAAATAAGGAGGAGTGGGGATTGGCAGGAATCTGCAGGTTTCCCAAAGACAAAACTCCTCAACACAGAGCCCCACTGAAGCCGGCCAGGAGCACAGGGGTTCCAATCCCCTCCCAATCTCGCTCCCCCATGAAAGCACCCTTCAGCATCCAGGGTGCCTAATGAGGCCTCTCTTGCTAACTGCTGCTACTAACCCCCACCTGTCTGCCATTGGACCTCCTCTGTGCACCCACCTGCTCCTGACCAAATTTACACTTCCACTCGGAAGAGAGAGGGGTCTCAGAGAGCCTAGAAATGTGATTGCTCTCTCTCTGCAAACCTCACATGTAGAAACAGAAATGAGGCAGGACCAAAAGATGGAGAGATCTAGAACTCTCACTCAGCCATCCTTACTATGCCACTCCCTGGGACCAAATTCTGCAGCAAATCTAAATTGATCGGGGGAAAATTCAGGGGGATTTAAAAAAATGTTTTCTTTAAAAACGGCAAGTTGGCCAGACACGGTGGCTCACACTTGTAATCGCAGCACTTTGGGAGGCCGAGGCAGGCGAATCACGAGGTCAGGAGATCAAGACCATCCTGGCTAAAACAGTGAAACCCTGTCTCTACTAAAAATCCAAAAAAAAAAATAGCCAGGCATGGTGGCGGGCACCTGTAGTCCCAGCTACTTGGGAGGCTGAGGCAGAAGAATGGAGTGAACCCAGGAGGCAGAGCTTGCAGTGAGCCAAGATCATGCCACTGCACTCCAGCCTGGGTGACAGAATGAGACTACGTGACAAAAAAAGAGACAAGTTTACCAAGTATTATTAGATAGATTCCTGAATATAGTATGATTTACATGCAATTTTCTTGCTAATATATTCTATAAAATGGACAATATGTATGAGACATTTTTGGGCCAAGAGCCTCCTTGAACTCTCCTGGGACTCTACCCATTGTTTTCTTTTTTTCCTATTTCTTTTTTTTTTTTTTTTTTTGAGATGGAGTCTCACTCTGTTGCCAGGTTGGAGTGCAGTGGTGTAATCTTGGCTCACTGCAACCTCCATCTCCCAGCTTCAAGTTATTTTCCTGCCTCAGCCTCCTGAGTAGCTGGGACTACAGGTACGTGCCACCACACCCAACTGATTTTTGTATTTTTAGTAGAGACGGGGTTTCACCATGTTGACCAGGATGGTCTCAATCTCTTGACCTCATGATCCGCCTACCTTGGCCTCCCAAAGTGCTGGGATTACAGGCGTGAGCCACCATGCCTGGCCTCCTCCCATTCTTAATCTGCCTTCACTCTCTCAGGGTTTCCATCAGAGAGCACAGGTTGGCAGCTCTTTTCCCTGAAGGCTCCTGGGCCAGCCCACCTCACTCCAAAACTGCTAAACAAGGGCTCTCCTTGGCCTTGACCACATCCAGAGTCAGACGTGGCTCAGTGCTGCTCCACAGCTGCTAGCCTCCAGCTGACATGTCCCCACTCAGAGTCGAATTTCAATTCTGTAGTCGTGGAAAACAGCTGGTCTGCAGGACTCAGCAGACTGGCAGCTGGGGAAACTATTTTCAATTGCACATAACACTAATGCCTTAAAACACCTAATTCTTATGATATGAACAAATGAGCACTCCAAGAGATGAGATGACACCACGCCCTCACATCCCTGGGACAGTGCCCGGCCAACCTCGGTCAGGCAGGGGCGCCGCCGAGGTGGGGCCATGGCTGGAAATAGAGTTTCAAATTATGGTGGGCACTGCTATAAAAGGGGATAAAGACAGGGCTTGTACTTATAAATATTGAAGCTCAAAGAAGAGTTTTATAAAAATTAAAACTTACCTTATCTTTTAAAATAACTAATTTGTGTTTTATTCTAAAACACATAGTAGGATAAAAATACAAATCAGTAAAGAGAGAGACTAGAACAAAGCCCAGCCCTGAAACCTTCCAGTCACCTCTAAATCCCAGCAGGCAACAGGCAGATGCAGCTTTTAAAAACCACAACCTTTGGGATTTTAATTATATCCAATAGAATATGCTGAACCATCTTCAACATCCTTCATTATTTATAATAGCAAAAAAAAAAAAGCATTCAAAATCAAATTGCACCCTGACATTCTGTAATTTGTACTTGCATCTATCTCCAAAGTGGATTTATATTAACAATCACTACCAAACCCTGGCCTGAGCTGTGCCATGAATCTTAAGGCAAATGTGATGGAATGCCTGTATTATCAAAACCTGGCTTTGAAGCCTACAATTGAATGTGAACTAGAAACTTTTGGCAGTTGTTAGAGACAAGATGCATAAAATCAGATATTCCTGTCAAACCGTGATAATGCTCCCTAATAATTAAAAAAGGAGATGAGAACGCCTAAATTTTCAGGTTACTGAGTATGTATGAGAGGATGAAGACAGCATCAAAATTAAAGCGGCTACATGTAGCAGGGAAATGTCTAATTATACCCTTGCTATCTAGCACATTGGAAAAGCCTCTGAACCCAAGTATTTTTAATCTTTAAACAATGGTAGAGAAGGCTTTTTGCCAGAGCTAAAGTAAGGTGGCCACTGAGCCCGGGCCCCAGGTATCCCTGAAAACCCTGGGCTTCATCTGCTCACTTTAGCCACAAGTAGATGGACAAGAAGGGCCTGTGTCCCTGCCCTGTGCACCACTGCAACCTGAAGGTGAGGACGTGCTCATTCCAGTTTGTCATGGGGCTCAGTGTTGACACATGGTAAGTGAAAAGATGAGCATAAGGATTGGATGAAAGTCTGGGATGTGAGGTTTTAGACCCACTTAGATCACTGTTGAGTACAGGGATCTACCACAAGTCATCACTGAAACACTGATGTGTGGCCTCACTGATATGAAATGGAAAGCTGGAGCTGTGAGATACTGGAAGTTGCCAGGGTTGCTTCCAGCTTCACCATTCATGTTGAACAACTACCTGCAATGGCCTATACCAGCTGACAGCACACGGGATGTAGGCACTGTTCTCAACCCTTAGACACTTATTTGGTACTCATAGCACACAAACAGATAGATACCCCTTTTATAAACTGATGATCCCCCTTTTATACATGAGGAAACAAAGCACAGAGGGTTTAAGTAATTTACCCAAGTTACACAGCTACTAAATAACACTGCTAAAAATTTGAGCCAGCAGCCTGTGCACTTAGTGACGGCACCTTACTGCAAGTTTGCTGCTTCAGCAATCATTCAGGGGTGAAATAGTCACTGAGCATCCGGTATGTGCAATGTACTCTGTAAGGCCCTGGTTACACTAGTGAACAAAACACACACATTATTTCCCTCATAGAGCTTCCAGTCTAGCAAATGTGTGACATTAAACCTGGCAGTGGCAAAAATTAATGAATAAATACAGTTAGAAGGCAAAAGCTCCTTAAGGGAATCTTATGGCCAGGACTGAGTTTTTGAAACAGATTTCTTGAACAAGTGACACATAAGGTGAAAACTGACCCTTGATAGGCAGGTAGAGAAGTATAGGAGGGATGTTCTAGACACAGGAGAAGCGCTTGAGAGACACTGAGGTGGGAGGCTTTAATGCCTCTGAAGCCTCCATGAGATAGCTGTAATGACCAAAGAGCAATGGATAGGGAGAAGGTGGCCCTTTGAACAAATTTCAGACTGCTTTTTTGTAGAAGTGGGAATGTTCACAACATGCAGGACCCTGCGGGCCATGTCTTAATCTCAAGAACAAAGAAGAAAACCGTAGGAGGGCTCTGAACAAGGGTGCCAACCATGAAACATGAAAGAGTTTGAGACCCTAGAAATCTGCACAATGTTCCCATTATTTTGCAGATGAGAAAACTGAGGCTTCCAGAAGATATGGGAAACTCCATGGCAATTCTCATTCCGCTGGTCAAGAGTTGCCTGGATCTCCCTTCAACACTGGCAGGGGATACTGGTCATTTGCCTCCCCAGCATGTCTTCCCTTTTAATCATAATATTTTAATTTTAATTTTGAGTTCTTCTCCTGCTCCACTTCAATCCCCACACTCTAGAAAGTCTACACCAGGAGTGCGGCATGTGACCAACCCTAAGTTAATCAAAACATTGAAGTCCTGTAGCATGGTGATGGTTTTAGAGATAAGTCCACTACCTGAGCCTACACAATCAGAATGAACCTTAGAATTATTTCTTAAATCCCAAGTTAAAGATGCAGTCTAACTCTGAGAGCAAATTTAAACCTAGAAGGATAGGACCCTAGAGCAGATTTCCTTTCTTAAGTCACTTGGGAATACATTAATGGCAGATTTTTACAAAATCAGAATCATGTTAACAAATAGTACAAGCACAAACATAGTATGATTTCCACTCCATCACCTGAGGAGCACCTGTTTACCCTCCCATGATAAACAACTAGAAAACTGGACAAAATGTATGAAACAATTTTGTGGATATTGATCAATAAGCAGTACCTATGATAGCTGGGAGGAAAAGGAAGGTAAATTCTTATAATAACCTTGGTTTTTCTGCATGGTGGGTATTTTCAGACCACGGCACAGTGAGTAAAATAAAACAGCTTGGCAATCTTGCTGAGTAGAGGAAACAGATTAAAGTTCAGGGAAGTCAAAGTAGCTAGAATTTTCAGAGCAAAGTACCAGGAAGAGGGGAGCTAAACAGAGTCCAGTCTTGTGGAAGTCAAACATCCCCTTAATTTGTTGTATCAATAAAAATTCAGGCACACATAAGTGAAATTTCCAGAGGCCAGGCAAAGAACAACTGAGGAAACAACTAGGGAGCTACAAGTCAGAATATTTCCAGAACTCATACAGTGCTCAGTTTCTATCAGCCAGAGTAGCCAGATCTTGAGGAATATATGGACATTCAGGAGTGACTCTGAAAGGTTCCTGACTTAAAAATGGTGCCAGAATTCAGTTTAAAAATTACTAGACATATGAAGTAGCAAAAGTACATGTACTAGAACCAGTCGGTAGAACAGAACCAGAAATAACCAAAAAATATGAAATTAGCAAATAAAAACCCTAAAACAGCTATTATAATTTTTAAAAATATACTCGAAGATTTAAAGGAAAACATGAACATAATTAAGAAAGAAATGGAATATATAAGAAAGACCCAAATGGAACATCTAAAAGGAAAAAATACAAAATATGAAGTAAAAAAATCACTAAGATCTTAAAAATTGACAGCAAATTAAACCCTAAAGAAACAAAGATCTATCAAAAGTTACTTTTTGTGGGGTGGAAGTTTTTAAAATAACCTTTACCTACTTGGGCTGTTTTGGAAAATAAAGAAAAGACCACACATAACAGTGGGCTATATCCCTTAGTATAGTTCACCACTATTTTGTGGCTTATATTACAAAAGTGAAAAAGAAAAAAAGGAAATAAAGATCAATGAGCCTGAAGTCATAGCAATAGAAAGGATTGAAACTAAAGCAGAGAGTAAAAAGAAAAAAAACAAGGAAGATAGAGGAGGAGGAGGGGAAGAAGGAGAATAAAAGTTTCTGTGGCCTGTGGAACAACAGCAAATGTTCTAACAGCTATGCTGTTGGAGTTCTAGAAACTGAAAAGAGAAAGAAAGGAACATTAAAAATTAGTGAAAGAAATAATGGCCAAAACACTACCAAATTTGATGAAAACTATATACCATAGATCCAAGAAGTTCTATCAACCCAAAACTAGATTTAAAAAAGACATACATAGACACAAAATCAAAGTACACTATAATTAAACTGATGAAATCATTGATATAAAAACCTTAAAAGTGCCCAGGAAAAAAACATATACAGAGAAAAAAATAAAAATTTACAGATTCCTCGTCAGAAACTAATGCAAGTCAAAAGATAATAAATGTTACCATTCAAATGTTTAAAGAAGAAAAAAATCTACCAACCCAACAATCTACCAAAGCTATACTCAGTGAAAATATATTTCAACATTGAAATTGAATAAAATCTTCTGTTGACAAACAAAACCTGAATTTCTTTACCAGCAGAAATAAACAGCTTTTGAAAGATCCTCAGACTGAATAAAAATGATACTAGAAGAAAATATAGTACACAAAGAAGGAAAGGGTGCTGGAAATTTTTTCTCAATTCACTTTTTTTCTTTAAAAATTTTTTTGGAAAGTTAATTAACCATTTAAAGCAAAACTTATAGCAATGTCTCTTGGAATTTATAGCTAGTAGAAGTAAAATAGGTAACAACAAAAAGAACAGAAAGAAGGAAACAGACTATATTTCTGTAACTCTTACATCATATATGCAGTGGCATAATATTATTTAAAGGTAGACTGTGATAAGTTAAGTACATGTAACCCTTAATCAATGGTTCTCAAACATGAGAATAAACTAAAATCACTTGACATTTCCAGTTCAGTAGGTCTAGAGAACAGCCCAAGAATTTATGTTTGCAACAAGTCAGAGATCATCAGATTTAATGAAAAATCTAGATGTTATGTTAATTATATTGACTTAACCATCTCATAATGTACATATACTTTAAAAATACCACATTGTGCACCATAAATAGATAACATTTTACTTATCAATTATACATCTTTAAAAAGCCTGAAAAAAAATCAAGATGTAACTATATGTTACCTATAAAAACCATACTTAAATATAAAGACACAGTATGTTAAAAGCCAAAAAGATAGTAAAGGAAATCCCATGCAAACACTGACCATAAGAAAGCTAGAGTAATTATATTTACATTCACAAGATAGATTTTAAAACTAGACATAAGTTTGAGGCGGTAAGTAGAGACATTATATAATGATGAGGGGTCAATTCATCAAGACATTGAATTCTTAAATACATGCACCTAATAATAGAATTTCAAAATCCATGAAGCAAACTAATAACAGAACTGATGGGAGAAACAGTCAAATTCAGTCATGTTGGAGATTTTATCTTTCTACTCTCAAAAACCAGTAGACATAATACCAGTAAGATACAGAAACATGGAAAGCACTATAAACTAAACACATTTCTTACAAAGGGTAAAGAGTAAAATTGACACTGACTCCTTAACAGCAACACCAAGGACTAAAAGATCAAATTTCTCAAAATTCGCTCGAATTACACTCCTATTTATATTGAGTAATACTTGGATTAAAACTATCTCACCAAGAATAACTATCCAACCCAAAGTCAACTGTGGATATGGAGATTCCTTAAAGAACTTAAAAGTAGGACTACCATTCAATCCAGCAATCCCACTACTGGGTATCTATCCACAGAAAAAGAAGTCATTATATGAAAAAGACATATGCATGTGTATCTTTATAGCAGCTCAATTCACAATTGCAAAGATACGAAACCAACCTAAGTGACCATCGACCAATGAGTGGATAAAGAAAATGTGGTATGTATATGCCATGGAATACTACTCAGCCATAAAAAGGGATGAAATAATGTCTTTTGCAGCAACTTGGATGAAGCTGGAGGCCATCATTCTAAGTCAAGTAACTCAAGAATGGAAAACCAAATATTATATGTTCTCATTGTTCTCATTTATAAGTGGGAGCTAAGCTATGAGGATGCAAAGGCATAAGAATGACATAATGGACTTGGGGGACTTGGAAAAGGAAGGTTGGGGTGGGGCGAGGGATAAAAGACTACATATTGGGTACAGTGTACATTGCTCAGGTGATGGGTACACCAAAATCTCAGAAATCACAACTAAAGAAATTATGCATGTAACCAGAAATCACCTGCACCCCAAAACTACTAAAATAAAAAAAATTGTTTTAAAAAGTCAACTATGGAAAGCACTGGAGAATAACAAAAGGAATCAGCATTTGAAAAATCAGGATCTTTGTAAGAAGAGAAAAAGATTGAAGTAAGCCTTATTTGCTACAGTTTTCCCCTCGCATCTCAGGGCAAAGAGGTTGAATTCAAAAACTGTGTCCTAGAGCTTGCTGCAGGCCCACTGAACAGGGAAGAAAAAAATCGGAGTTGAAGTCTAGTAAGAAGCCCAGACTTCAGGGAGCAAGTTACTAGAAAAAAGGATGTGTTTTTATTTTTAAAGATGAGCTAAGATACTCTGCATGAAATCTCCTCTAAAGGCATTTGCCAACTCCTAAGCTGTATATTCTAGGGGTAAGACAGATCAAACCAGAATAATGGCTTGTAAATCTACGCAGAGAAGTTGGAGGTCTCATAGTGCTGGGGAGAAAAAGAATCATATTTCAGGGCTTGCTAAGAAGGAAGAACACTGGTAGACACTCTAGGATTTCAACAAAATCCAAGAACAGCTACACTTTAGGGGTAAGGGCAATATGGAAACAGACCAGTCTGTTTCACAGTGAGCTGCTCATATATTATCTGCCAGCCAGAAGAAATTAAATTGTCCTTAGAAAAGGATAACAGCTTCCAGAGCCTCAACAATTCTTTGTACGCAATGTCCAATATTCAATCAAAAATTACCAGAAACAGACCTGAGATGTAATTATTTTTAATTACATGTCATTCATGCAATTAAAAATAACAATAATTATGATTATAAAAATAGATGAAACTGATTTTAGCAGAAAAATTACCAAAATCAAATGAAAATTCTAAAATAAAAAAGTACAAAAAAAATGAAATAAACAATTCCGTAGATAGGTTTAAATATCATACTAGACACAAAAGAGAACATTATTGAAATATAAGTTAGATCAGTAGAAGTTTTCAGATTGGGGCACGCAGAAGAAAACCCCAGAATAGAAATTACACACAAGATGTGTAGCACAAGATTAATAGATCCAATGGATGTATAATTGAAATCCCATAAGGACAGGAGGGAAAGATAGGGTTAGAAGACTTGTTTAAAGCATAATTGGTCAAAAATTTTCCAAAATTGACAAAGGACATCAAGACACAGAATTAAGAATTTTGAAAAGCTCGAAGCAGGATAAGTACAAAGCACACATGCAAACACACACACACGTACATTATAGTTAAAGAGAAAATCTTGCAAGGAAAAATAATTCTTTAAAAGAAAAAAACAGGCTGGGCATGGTGGCTCCACACCTGTAATCCCAGCACTTTGGGAAGCCAAGGCGAAAGAATTGCTTGAGCTCAGGAGTTCAAGATCAACCTTGGCAACAGAGTGAAACCCTGTCTCAAAAAGAAAAAAAAAAAAGAAAGAAAGAAAAGAAAAAGAAAAGAAGAGAAAAGAAAAAGAAAGAAGGAAAGAAAAACAAATCTTCTATTTAGCCAGAGAAAAATAAACATCTTACTTTCAAAAAAAAAATGACCAAAAAAATTGATAACTGAATTTTCAACAGAAACTATGGAAACCAGAAAATAAAATCTTTACAAATGTTGGGAAAATGAAATACTCCTACCAACAATTCTAAACCTAGTGAAACCATGTGCACTCCAGGAAATACTAAAAGGAGATGTTCATGCAGATGGAAAATGATTTCCATGGAAGCACAGTGACACGGGAAGAAAACACCACCGCCAGAGATGGTAACTATGCTGGTAAATACAAATGAATATTAAAGATTTTAGTAAGACTAGTAATATACTAAGTAAAATTTAAATATCTGATAAATATCAAAAAAGGTAAAAGAAGCATTAGATTGAAGTGTTATAAGATTCTTTTATTTTTACCAGAATTGCTAAAAGCACTAACTTAAGGTAGAATCAAATATGCATGTTGTAATCTATGAAAACAACTAAAAGAAGACTAACAGAATTCATAAGAGTATACAAGATAAGAGAGGAAAAAAATAAATAAAATGTACATGATTAATACAAAAGAAAGTAAGAGAGAAAAATAAAAGGTAGAAAGTACAGATAAGACAAAAATCAGGAAGATGGTAGATTAAATCTAAAGATATTAGTAATTACATGAAGTATAAATGGAACAAATGCTACTCATTAAATAATAAGATTGTCAGACTGGATTTTTAAATATCTTATAATGGTACTAGGAGACATACCTTAAACAGTAAGGACACAGAAAAGTTCAAAGTAAAATGATAAAAAAGATAAATTGTACAAACCCTATACCAATTTCATACAAGGCAGGCTTTAAGTTAATACACATTAAGAAATTAAAGAGGACACTAAAAGTGTAGAACAATTCTAAATTTGCATGCATTTAATAGCATCAAAATATATTTTGAAAAATTACCACAACTCAAAGAACAAATCAGCAAATTCACAATCATAATTAAAGATTTTTACAAACTTCTCTGTGACTGGATAGAATAAACAAACACAAAAATCAGTAAGGGCACAGAAGCTCTTAACACTTGATCTATTTGACAAACTTGATCTATCTGACATATATGGAGCACTATAGCTCCAAACTGCAAAATACACATTCTTTTCAAGGACACATAGAACATTAACTAAAATAACCATACACCAGGTCTTAGAGGATTAAAGTCATACAGTGTAGATTCTCTGACTGCATTAGAATTAAGCTAGAAGTAAAAAGTAGAAAGATAACCAGGAAAATACCCAAACATTTTGCAAGTAGGCAATACTTCTTTATAACCCATGGATCAAAGAAGAAATCAAAATGAAAAATTAGAAAATATATTGAACTAAATAATAACAAAAATATGGTGTATCAAAACTGGTGGGATACTGCTAACATAGATTTAATGGGACATTGATAATCTTAAATGCTATACAAAGAACAAGTTGCTAAAAATAAGTCAGATTGATAATCAGTGATCTAACATTTATCTCAAGATGCTTGAAAAAGAAAAGCAAATTAAACTCAAAGTGGAAGGAGCCAGTACCAATAAAAGCAGGAACCAAGAGAATGGAGAGAAAATGCATATAACAGAGAAAATCAAGAAAGTGAAGATGTTTGCCAAAAAGGCTAACAAAATTCATAACCTCCTAGCAACACTGATTGAGAAAAAACACAAATTATTAATATCTCTATGTAAAAGGTATACTGGAATTAAGATTCTGCAGGTTTTAAATAAGAAGAAATATGAACAAATATATTTACAATTTCTTCCAGAGCTCAGAAGAGAAGTGAGTAATTAATAACTCCTTTTCTGAGTCCAGGGTAATCTTGATAACAAATCCAGACCAGAGCATTACAAAAATGGCCAATCCCCTTTGTAAACAAAGTAGCAAATATCAAAGCTGCCAATATATTTAAAAGACTAATATATCATGAGTAAGTTTCCAGGAATAAAAACTTGGTTTCACATTTAAAAATCAATCATAATTTACCACATTAACAGGGCATATGAAAAAAATATATTAACACCAAGATAATATATAAAAGCATTGGTTTATATTCAAGATCTATTAATAATTAGCTTTAAAAAATCAGCAAACTAGGATAAAAAGAGCCTTGTAAATCTGATGACAAGTACCTACCCTACCAAAAAAGGAGAGAAAAAACCTACAGTAAACACAACATATTTAATCATGAAATACTGAAAACTTTCTCCATTACATAAGGAATGAGACAAGAATATTCCCTGTGTTATGGTTCTCTAGGGAAACAGAATCAATAAAATGTATATATACACACACATATATCTCTATACACACACACACACACATAAATATACAGGGAGAGAGACAGATTGTAAGGAATGAGCCCACATGACTATGGAGGCCAGAAAGTCTGAAATCTGTAGAGCAGGCCCGCAGGCTGGAGACCAGGGAAGCGTTGATGTTACAGCTCAAGTCCAAAGGCAGTCCAGTGGCAGGGCTCCCTCTGTCTTGGGGGATCTCAATCTTTCCTCTTTTAAGATCTTCAGCTGTGAGGCCCACCCATATTAGGGAGGGCAAACTGCTTTACTTAAAGTCCACTGATTTACACGTTAATCACATCTAAAAAATACTGGCCGGATGCAGTGGCTCACACCTGTAACCCCAGCACTTTGGAAGGCTGAGGTGGGTGGATCACCTGAGGTCAGGAGTTCGAGACCAGCCTGGCCAAGGTGGTGAAACCCCATCTCTACTAAAAATACAAAAATTTGTCAGGAGGCTAAGGCAGGAGAATCTCTTGAACCTGGGAGGTGTAGGTTGCAGTGAGCCAAGATCGCACCACTGTACCCCAGCCTGGGTGACAGAGCGAGACTCTGTGTCAAACAAAACAAAACAAAACAAAACAAAAAAAGAAGGTACTGTGAACTAGCCAAGTTGACACATAAAATTAACAATCACAGCCACTATCCTCACTTACCTTTGATATTTTATAAGAGGTTCTAGCCAGTGTGATCAAGGCAAAGAAAAGAAAAAGATAAGTGAATTGGAAGAAAAGAAGTTAAAGTGCAATTATTCACAAATGATGTAATGATATATGGCAATAATCCAAAATAATTCACAAACTATTAGAATTAATCCATAAATTTATTAAAGTCACTGGATATGGTACTAATATACAAAATAAGTGGTTTTTCTATATTCTAGCAATAAACAAATAGAAAGTAAAATTTTAATAGTATAAAAAAATCTGTGACCTGGGAATAAATCTAACAAAACATGTGCAAACCTCTACACAGAAAAAGACCAAAGATCACTAAGAGGAACTAAAGACCCAAATTTAGAGGGAAATACAATCAGTTCTTACTATTCACAGTAGTTATTCTATAAAGTCACCACTAACACTGAATTAGCAAATAATGACCATTGCTCCTAGGAGAAATAAGAGTGTTCAGTTCCTGTGAGCCTCTGGTCACAGCATATTTATCAACTGGTCAATATACAAACTTGTTTCACTTGTGCTTCTGTTTAAAGACACAGTATTTAATTTATTTCATTGATCCAGTTTATATTGAACACAGAGCCAGTGGCAGTATAACTTGTGCCTGAATGGAGCTTATCTGACAGGTCCTTTCTCTGTAAGGCAGATGGAGAAACATAGCCTTCTTATACTTAGGAATTCTTACAGCCTTCTTACACTTAGAAATTCTAAACATCACCTCAGCACTACACTTGGAGGTCGTTTGCAACAGAAAAATTATCAATAAATAACACAAAAATGAAAAAAGAACAAACCATGAAAAAGGACATTTGTTTACTGCTAATATGAGAGCTGGAACAAGAAGGCAGGGTGTGGCCTTGTTCTTCCTCAGCTGGGAAAATGCCTGTCAGGCAACATACATTCTTCACAGCTATGTATGTTCACAGTTACCAGAAGTGCCACAAGTATTGATTTTGGGGTTACACAAATAAATTTTAGCAAGTAGATGAATTCAGAAATACAGAATTCATAATGAGGATCAACTCTACCTTCAAGGACTGAAAGACTAAATGAACATCAAATCACTTGATTTGATTATCCTTGAATCAATCTGTATGTTCAATGAAATCTCAATTGGTATCCTAGCACACTCTTTCAAGGAAATTAATAAGATTCCAAAATTCAAGTGGGAATGCAATTGACTAGGAAAAGCAAAGACAACCTGGAAGAAAAACAATAAAGCTGGAGCATTGACACCACTGGATCACAAGACTTCTCCAGAGCTACCTTAATTGAGCAATATAGTGATACTAATGCACAGATAGAAAACTGTACCAACGGAAAAGGTAGAGTTCAGAAACTAATCCACACATAAATGGCCATCTAATTTACAACACATACGTCATTGCAATCCACCACCAAAGTCAACAAAAAAGATATATAACCTAATCAAAATGGGTAAAAGATTTGTCTAGATCCTTCACAAAAGAGGATCCAAGTGATCACTACCATGGAAAATCCCAAGATGGAATCTGTGTAAAAAATCTAGCCAGCTGGGCTAAGGAACTGTACATTATTTATTAGCAGGAAAATGCAAAATACAACAGTGAGATACAAAATACAACCATCAGAATAAGTAAAATTTTAAAAACTGGGACCATATCTAGTGTTGGAAGAATGTAGATCAATTGGAACTGTCATAAATTGATGATGGAAATATAAATTTAAAAAATCAGCTCAGAAAACCATTTGGCAGCATCTATTAAAGCTGTAAAAGTACAACCTTATCACTCAGAAATTCCTGTTAGTTCTATACCTAATAAAAATGCCCAAAAATTCACTAAAAGACATGTACAAGAATGCTCATAACAGCACTATTTATGGTAGCTTCAAATTGGAAACAACCCAAATGTCCATCAAAAATAGAATGGATAAATATAGTTTGGTGTAGTTAAGCAATGAAATGTGTAGCACAGAAAAGAATAAATACAACAAAACACCATGGATGAATATTGCTGTGGTTTGAATGTGTTCCCCCACCGAATTCAAAAATTGAAAGCTAATTGCTAATGTGGTAGTATTAAGAGGTGCAGCCTTCATGAATGGGATCAATGCCCTAATAAAAAGGCCTGGGGGAGGTGTGCTCCCCTCCTGCCATGTGAGTATATAGCAAGAAGGCACACACTTTGCAGCAGAAAGCAAGCTCTCACCACACACTGAATCTGCCAGCACCTCGATCTTAAACTCCTCAGCCTTCAGAACTGTGAGCAATACATTTCTGTTGTTTATAAATTACCCAGTCTAAGGTATTTGTTATAGCAGGCCAAATGAACTAAGAGAAATATGACTAATATTTCACTGAGAGCATGAAGATAGACACAAAGAATTATGTGTTACATGATTTCATTAATAAAAATGTATATTAGGTAAAACTGAATTATAGCAACATAGAATAAAGGCAATGGTTAAGGGGAAGGTAATGGCTTGAGGGGGTGGTAGGGTCGTTTCTGAGGTCCTGGTACTGTTCTAGATCTTGATTTGGGCTACACAAGCGTGAATGTTTGGAAAATTGAGTTCTAAACTTAATATTCAGTGTACTTTGCTATAAATGCTTCAATAAAATATGTATTCAAAGTTTCTGAGATAAGCTATTTTTCAACCTAGAAATCTCTATCTCACCAAATTAGCAATTATGGCAAATTAGCAATTATACAAAAAACAACTTAGGCTTTTTTAAAAAGTCTAAAAGTCTAAAAATGTTTAAAATGTCTTTTAAAAATCTATATATTTTTCTCTGTAACCTTTCTAGAAAACTGGGAGGATGTGCTTGACAAAATGATAGAGTAAGTCAGGATCTGGCAAAATGTTTCCATTAATAACCAGATGGTGAATATGTTAGGCTTTGTGGCTGTACTGCCTCCGTCTCAATGACTCAGCTCCACCACTGTGGACTGAAAGCATCCACACACAACGCACAGGTAAACGGGTGTGGTGGTGCCCCAATAAAACTTTATTTTCAAAAACAGATAGGGGGCCACAGTATTCTGACCTTTGGGTTAAACCAGGAAAAAAGCAGGCAGGAGGGACAGGGAGGGGAGAAGGAATGAAAATACTCAGAATAATGAAAAAGAAAAATCCCAAGACAGTATCTGTGTAAAAAATCTAGCTAGCCAGGCATAGTAGCTCATGCCTATAATTCCAACACTTTGGGGAGGCTGAGGTGGGAAGATCACCTGAGGCCAGGGGTTTGAGACCATCCTGGGCCATGTAGCCACCCCATCTGTACCAAAAAAAAAAAAAAGACAGTCTTGGTGGTGTGTGCCTGTAGTCCCAGCTACTCGGGAGGCTGAGGCAGGAGAATCATTTGAGCTTAGTAGTTTGAAGCTGGAGTGAGCCATAATTGTGCTACTGCACTCCAGCCTGGGCAACAGAGCAAGACGCGATCTCAAAAAAAAAAAAAAAAAAAAAAAAAAAAAAAATCTAGCTATCAACAAATCCATATTGGAGCAAACCAAAGGCAAACAGGACAGGAAAATTATTAACTCCAGGAAAACAAAAAACAAGATTTTGAAGGAATAGAAAATTATGGTATACTACATAACTCAATCATCCATAATATTTATAAAATCATAAAATTGGGAGCACTAAATGTTTATCCAACCAAAATTATGGTGTAACTGCTGGGTAGATAGTACATAGGAATTATGCACATATATAGAGGCCAGAGTGAGACTAAATCCTCATCTTTTGTTTTGGGAAGTTAATAGGTAACACCTAAAACTGAAAAGTCATTAGCAGCAACACATGCCTGTTGTTTACAAACATGGATGCAATTATCAAAAGAATTGGAGGCTGGGCGCGGTAGCTCATGCCTGTAATCCCAGCACTTTGGGAAGCCAAGGTGGGCAGATCACTTGAGGTCAGGAGTTTAGTTTGAGACCAGGCTGGCTAACATGGTGAAACCCCATCTCTACTAAAAATACAAAAAGTAGCCGGGCATGGCGGTGCATGCCTGTAATCCTAGCTACTAGGGAGGCTGAGACAGGAGAATCACTTGAGCCTGAGAGGAGGAGGTCTCAGTGAGCCAAGCTCACGCCACTGCACTCCAGCCTGGGTGACAGAGCAAGACTCCATCCAAAAAAAAAAAAAAAAAGAATAAAAAGAATTGGTAAAGAAGTTAAAAGTTATTTCCTCTGGCGGATAAGGACATGGTAGCAGTAGAGAGAGTATGATTATGACAGTTTTTTATAGTAAGCCTTGCAGACCTTACGAATATCTTACCCTTTAACCCTTTTTCTACTTGCCCAGAGAATTCTCATGCAGCTTATGGCTGTAGCCTTTACCCCAAAATAACTTTGTCACAAAATATCTCGCTTTTATTATTATTTCACATCACTCTAGCATATCGACTTTGGAAACAAAAGTTTTGGAAACAAAAGACATCACACTATTTATAGCATTCTGTTTTTAGTAGGTATTTCCATTTACAAAATATAGTAATTCTTTTTTTTTTTTTTTTTTTTTTTTTTTGAGACGGAGTCTGGCTCTGTCACCCAGGCTGGAGTGCAGTGGCCGGATCTCTGCTCACCGCAAGCTCCTCCTCCCGGGTTTACGCCATTCTCCTGCCTCAGCCTCCGGAGTAGCTGGGACTACAGGCGCCCGCCACCTCGCCCGGCTAGTTTTTTGTACTTTTTAGTAGAGACGGGGTTTCACCGTGTTAGCCAGGATGGTCTCGATCTCCTGACCTCATGATCCGCCCGTCTCGGCCTCCCAAAGTGCTGGGATTACAGGCTTGAGCCACCGCGCCCGGCCAAAATATAGTAATTCTTGATCGTTGAAAATGTCAAATCCTAGAAAGCGTAGCATTCTTACGCATGATGTTAAGATCATTCTCAAACAATTGTTGGCCAAAGATTCATTCATTTGATGAATCTGATTTTTCCAAAATAGATGATTCTGATGATTCAAATGATTCTGATGTTAGTTCTGTTTAGAAATAACTCCAAGAACAATTTTTATATTTTACTTTCACATTGAAAATCAGTCAGATTTGCTTCAGCCTCAAAGAGTGTGTTTATGTAAGATTAAATGAGTGCTGGCAGTGAGCTGTACTTTTTTTTTCTAAATGAGATTAAACCACATGCATGTATAATCTTGATAGTAATAAAAACCACACAAAAAGTAGAAATTGGATGGGTAGCCCCAGGATATGAAATCATCTGAAATCAAACTCAACATGGGTTGACACAGCTTAAAATTTCTTTGAAGTTTTATCTTAAAAATTCAGTGTTACGCCCCATTCTATTACCATGGTATTTGTGCTTCAATAGATCTAACCCTTATATCGTAAATAGATCTAACCCCTATATCTAGCCCTCATGTCTTTCTGTAGAAACACCTGTGCCTACAGAAAAAAAGTTAGACTTTTCATTTTTATATTCAAATTATGAGATGGGGCATCACACTTTTCTTTCTTAGATATTCCCATTTCGAATTAATACAGAAATGGATAATTTCTTCCTCTCTCCCTTCTGTAATTGCTATTCGTTTATTCAATAAATATTATGCACACACGATTCTAGTCACTGTGGATTCGGCAGTGAGTAAGATGAAGAGGGGCCTACTCTCACTGAATTACATTCATAGGGGATGGGCGTGACCAGTGGAAAGAGAACACACAGACAAGGAAGAGCTCTACCACCTTAAGAGTGAACCCTTAACCAAACAGGCGCTCGTGTGCTCCTCCACAGAAGCCACATCTTTGCTGCTCTGTTGTCAAAGACCATTTATGAGGCAGTGGAGCCTCCAACACAGCTGTCCTACTGCACAAAAGCTTCCTACTCTGCACCCAAGAAGTGGACCCTGCTCTTCCCTGGGCTTAGAGGTGGAGGTGGAAAAAAAGCCTTCCTAATTCTCAGAGCACGACCTAGCCCGGGCTGTAATGTTGAAGGAGATTTGCTAAAGGCTGGAGGTAGAAATGGAGACACAGGATCCAGTGTCCCTCACCAGAATGGCTCTACGCCATGCTGGGGGCCTCAGCTCACTCGCCAGCACTGAGGTTTGCCTGGCACCCCGTGCTTTGGAGTCCAGGTGAGATCCAGGTAGCCACAAGTAGGATGCCAACAAAGAGCCCAGTCCAGGAGATGCTCCAGCAGCCCAGGCTGGCCCAGATCTTTGTGTGACAAAGAGCACACAAGGCCCTCCGGTCCGAGCAAACCCCCATTTCTTAGAAACAAAACACAACGACAAGCACACAGCAACAAAATTGCAGTAACAAGTAGCACACTGCCAGCCATCTCTACAAGAACGCTGAAAGTTAGAACAGCCTAGGTCTAGACTTGAAAGGGGTGAGGGCATGTTTCCATGAACTATTTCACAAACTCGAGTCATTTAAGACAGAACCTCACCATTTTTCCGGATCCATTGTGGTGGACATGCTGATTTCTCCACAGCAGCCCGTCTCCATTCCTCTTGCTTTATACGATCCTGCAGTTCTCAGCTGGGCAATGTTGGCCATCTTGGCTCCACCCTCAACTCCAGGGTGGCCACAGGGGATTCACTCCTGAGTGTGATGCCATTATCTTGGACACAGGTTAGAGAAGTGCTGGAAACACAGGAGTAAGCCAACAGATGCATCGCATACTGTAAGTATCCAGTCAGAAAGGTTGGAGGAGAAGAGACTTTGTTTTCTATTTGGGGAAAGTTCTGGATAAGGCTGCGGAAGCCGTGGCCCTCAGAGCCCTGGAAGCCATCCTGCTTCCAGGAGGGAATCATCTGTGGAGAAGTCAGGGCCCATGGAAGGCGGGACTGAGCAAACCTCCAAGACAAAGCTGCCTCTTTGATGAAAACACTGCCTCTAGATCAACCCGTGGCTGCGGCTTCTGCTGTTCCTGGATTTTCAGTTTCATAAGCTACAAAATTGTATAAAATAAGCCAGTTTCAAATGCATTTTTGGTGACTTGTGGCAAGCATCTTAAGTGATATCTCCACGTGCCATAAACCACATACTGTTTTTCTTTGAGTATGCTCACTTTTACCTAGATCTGTCCTACTTAATAGCATTGATTCCTTGGGGTTAATGTGCAAGGTACTCTTTTCCTAATGTATATAGTCATCAAAATAAAACCATTTTTTTCATACTTATCACTTCATGCCCGGTTGAACCAGCACCTCATTTTGGCAAACACCGTTTGAGCGGAAATAATCGCAGGGCCTCTAAGCCTAGTGATTGACACTCGGAGCCTGAGACACAGAATATCTGTGCGATCTTACTGCCATCTGGATGAGACCTTCTTTTAGATTTGTCACTAAAAGTTCTGCTCAAGGGGATAATGAGCCCAAAAGCTAATTCCTTTCTGCACACTAAAAGGCAAGGCTGCTTATACCTTTCACACATTTCAATTAGGCACAGTTTCATGTAAAACCACAACCAAGCACCACAGGTACATGTAAAAAAAAAAAATACTGTACCAGTTACATTGCATATCTCCCCTCCTCCAAGCTTGGAGTTCAATCGATCTCTGTAGAGGCTGGCTCTCCATTCCGCCCCCACACTCCCCACCCACCCTACATGACTCACAGAAGGTAAGCAAATTTTGGCAAAGCAGGTTACACCTGCAGATAATTATCCTAGCTTATAGAGCTTCAAGTCACTTCATGCCTCGCAGAAATGACTCCCTACAAGAGATTGGGAACTCTTTATTCTTATTTTTCATAGCAAATTTTAAACTAAGTCCCAGTTGGTTAGGGATCTCGGCTAAAATCCAACATTCACTTGTATAGTGACACATGTGCAAATAAAACTCAGGTCTCCTAAATCTTAGTTTTTGCTCTATCTCCACCTCTCCAATATGAGTGACATGAGACAGGCACTATGTCTGTCTAATATTTTTAACACTTTACCCTCAAGATTTTGTATGGGGCCCTCAACACACTTGGCACTCAGTGAATGTGTCGGGAAGGGGAAGCGGAGGGTAGGCAGGGAGGGGAAGGGGGAAGGAAGTATTGGGGAGAAAGAGGTGAAGTGGGGGGGTGTGGGGGGAAGGGAGGAGAGTGTGGAAAGAAGGGAAGGAAGGCTGTTAAAAAGTTGGCATCTATTTACAGAGTGAATAGCAAATCCATAGTGATTTACCTCAAAAAGTCTTCTCTCCATTTTTCCCTTTTTCTCCTTTTCCCTTGACAGGTGAATTTTATCAAGTCTAAAATCTGGCATCAATTTGTCATTCAGTTGCTATGCTCTCTTTTCCCTCATCCCGCCCTTGTTAACCGCAAGAGAGGCAGGTTGGTTCTGAAGGAGCTGGAAGCATTGTCTTATTCACAGAAATGATGTGGAAGCTGCGAGAGTGTCTGTCATCCAAATCTCATCAATTATAATATTTCAACATTCCTTATCCCAAATTCTCACCTTGTGCATCACAGACGCTGCAGCTTCCCTGTGAGTTTCCCATGTCAGGCTGGCAGGTTATTTGGGCAGCTGGAGTTTGAGAACATTTGTTAGTAAGACCTTTGGGTTGTGGTTTACTTGCTGTCCAAAGCTTTCAGTGACAATCCGGTCATTCTGTTTTGACCTCTGAAAATGCAAAGGTCTTTCTAGAACATGAGTGGCACCTGAATAAACCTGGCATCTTGTTATGTGAGGCAAAAACCACATCCAAGAATAGGTTGAGACTATCGTTACCATTAAAACTGCCAGACAAGCTTCTCATAGATCAGTCCACACAGTTTGTCAGAGACCATGTTCAGGTCTTTTCACCCTTTACCACAGAATGATTCTCCTTATTCTCTCTTCTTTGTTGTTCATCACATACTGTACTGCAGGATTTCCCAACTCCTGTACTACTAATAAGGGAAGACTCCCCAGGGTCGAGGTGCATATGTGACCACCAGCTTCCAACAGTCAGCAAGAGCCCACAGCCCTTTAGCCCTTTTGTCATCAGCTGTAGCCTGCAAAGATGGATTCATGTACTTTCCAATGATGGCATTTTGTCTAAAAATCTGTACTCAGATCCACTTATCTATGTCATGAGCAAACGTGGGGAAATTGCAAGGTGGAATCATAGCAGAATGTAATTTTCTTGTGACACTAGATCCTCAGCAATGTACCTTTTATATTTGATCTTATTGACATCATCTAAGAACCAAAACGGGATTTAATGATCAAAAGTGAGATGATTAAACACTCTGATGGTTGAGTTCGGTTATGCTGATATTAATATTTAATGGAAAAGTAGACATGTTTTGTTTCATGAAACAGTAAGCCAAGACCTGAATAGATTAACCGTGATGGTAGGATGAAGGGTGCACTTGGATTAGAGAGTCAATGACTGGGTAAAATATGGGAAGAAAGGAAATTTCTGAGGCAAACAGAACTGCATTTGCAATGGTCATGAAAACTGATTGAGAAAACCAGTGCATGTCTTTCTCCCACCGAGTATTTGCATTTCCCTCTAGCTGACTTTCTTTAGCCTCAATATCACTGTGCTCTCTGAAGAAAAAGGCAGCAAAAGGGGCTGACCCTCCCCTGGGGCTTTGGCATTGACCATGGCCAGAGCCCAGGGGACATGTAACAGGCAAGAATGCCCAGAGAAGCCCAGCCCTAAGGAGGAAATGCACTCCAGGAGGTCAAGGCTTTCCACTCCAGACCACACAGCAGAAGCTCAATCACCTTTGCTTCCCCTAGCCCCACCAAGATCAGGGTTCCAAGAGTCTCGGGGAGCTCAGGCACAGGTATCTAAAAAAACCTCTTCAAGCAACTTGAATGTTCAGCCAGGGTTAAGAACTGCCGAAGTGGAGGATGAGATTTGCTGATCTGACCATCCATGGGACCACCCATAGCCTCAGTTTTCTCAACCACAAAATGGGATGACCATAGCAAATATCTCATCATAGTCTCATCAAAATTAAATGGTATAATTGTGTAAAGTGCTCGAACACAGTGCCTAGCAAATGTAAGTGCTCAGAAGCCACCTCCACTGGCTCAGGGAGTCTGGAGGCTTCGAGAAGGTACCCGGACCGTAGGCAGTACCAGTGTACAGATGAGCAACAGGTTGCCTCCTTTGTGAATTGGAGTTCCTTGCAACTGTCCCAAAAGCTGGGTGCTGGAGCGGCCATCGGCTTGTGCAGGGTGTGGACAACAACGGCTTGTGTGAGGATGTCACCCCCAGGAAGGGTTCTGGGCAGTGCTGTCCAGCAGTGTGTGCAGACCTTTGCTGGTCCCACAAGGTCCCAGGAGAGTCCATCCAAATGTCCTTCAGCATCTCTGGAACAGGCACTGCTCCTCAGTCACATCTCAAAGGCTTCCTTTAACTCTGAATAAGACAAAATTGACTGTTGGAAAGTGATTGAGCCCACACTCCCTAATGAAGACACGACCCAGTCGTCAGCTATTTGTCTCCTCTAGACACTGCCCTGACATGTGGGGCAGAGCCGAGTCGCACCTGGCTCCAGATGGGCCATCCCCATCTGGAGCGTTGCCCCTGCATGGAGGGCTGGGACTCACAGAGCCGTGCTGGCCTTGCTGGGACTAGGGTTGGCCACACTTTGCCAGCACAGGCCCTAGACTCTGTAGACTGGACACAGGGCCTCCCCAGTTAGCTTCTGCTGCTACACCTTTTCTGATGATCTTTTGGTGCAAACTTGGTGTTAGAGTCCTCAGATTCCTCATTGACCAAGGGAGCACTTTGTTGATGTGTTCTGCAACAGGGCTGCAGAAACCCGTCTTCTATCCAGGCACGGGCTCTGAAGCTCCCTGGTGACTGCAGAGAAGGGTGCTTCCTGCACCATTGATGTGGAAACAGCCTTGAGTATTTTCTGATGCCCTCAGCATTGGTGACCAATCCTCTGGGAAGTGATTCCTCATCACTCAGAGGGGTTGGTGATCTGGTGACTTCCTTTCTCCTAGGATCAGTCACCCTGTGGCAGCAAACAATGAAAGCCTCAAGGCCAGCACTGATGGGTCTGCTGCTCACTAAGGTTTCAGTGTCTATATTTCACCCTCGCTTCCATGTAAATTACACTAACTTGAACCGGATCCATGACCTCTGGGGTTCAAGGGAGGGGTCAATACTTATGGCTTGTAAGTCTTGAGTAGCTCCACTCTCCCTGCTAGGAAAGACTGGGGGGACTAATGTTCCTGGGGGACCCATATGTGCCGGGGACCTTACACTAATGACATGACTTAGTGTCCCAACATACTGGAGGTGAGCCTGGCCATCTCTGTGACAGAAGGAAACTGAGGCTCAAAGAGATGATGTAATGTGTCCAGTTACAAGTAGGGTGTCCCCTCCATATATGCCTGGTTTGGGGGTCCCTGATCCTTCCACCTCACCACTTCCTCCACAAAGCAGTGGTATCCCATGCCCCCATTCCTCCCCATCCACCCAGGACAAATAATAAAAATGTTACCAAAAAAGAAATCTAAAGAATTTTTAGGTGCCTTCAGAGATGAATAACTTTGTATAATGACTACTATGGAAGTGAGACCCTCAGAGACCAAATCCATCCCTGATGTCTCCTGAACTAAGCCCCCACCCCCTTCCATGGAGAGTTCCCTGCCCACATTTCTCTGCTGAGGGGCAGCATTCACTCTGCAATGCATTCTGGACCATGCTCCCCTTCCTTCTGCCTCACAACACCCACATCTAGACTAAGAGACTACAGCCATGGAGCTAACCTAGGAAGCCCAGGCAGGGTACAGGGAGTGAGACACTAAAGCACGGGTCAAAGAGATTCCCTCTTGTAGCTGTTTCCAGTTTGTGTGGCATTCCACTTATATTAACTCCTCAAAGGGCCACTGGCTCCATCTAAAACAAGCATAGCGCACCAAAAGTTCCCTCATCTGCTTGCCTTCCTTTTCTCCTATAAAAAAATAATTTATGGTTGCGCACGGAGGCTCACACCTGTCATCCCAGCACTTTGGGAGGCCAAGGTGGGCAGATCACTTGAGGTCAGGAGTTCAAGACCAGCCTGACCAACATGGTGAAACCTCGTTTCTACTAAAGACATGAAAATTAGCTGAGTGTGGTGGAGGGCTCCTGTAATCCCAGCTTCTAGGGAGGCTGAGGCAGGAGAATCACTTGAACCTGGGAGGTGGAGTTTGCAGTGAGCGGAGATCCCACCACTGCACTCCAGCTTGGGGGGCAGAGCGAGATGCCATCTCAAAAAAAAAAAAAAAGAATGTATGGAGCACTTGGCCTGCACTTTGTATTTTGCAAGGGACTAGTGGTTTTACCTACAAATAGGATGTGGCTTATGACCTCAGAAAGATCACTATAGAGCAAACAAGATGAACAATTTAATAATTCAGATATATTGCTACAGATGCATAGACTTGTGAACAGGGTCCCAGGAAGGAGGGTATGAAAACAAAGACATTCCAGAGGATGGAATCACAATTGTCTTGGGAGATTTTGAGACCATTTCGCTGCTTGTGTGTCCCTAATGGTGCATGGGAAAGAGTGGAATTGTAGCAACATTCAGGGCTGAAGGGTATCCAAAAGCAAGTTTCAAAATCAAGGATCTTTGATTATGTCATTAAGTCTCCGAATTAGCTAAATCTGAGGCCCTTTTATCTTCAGATCTCTTGTCATATAAGATAATAAATTTCTTATTGTTTAAACAAGTTGAGTTGAGGTTTTCTATTACACATAGCTGAAAGAATCTAACCGTATTTGGAACAGAAAAAAGAAAGACAAATATAAAACTTCCTATCTAAGAAATGTCAGTGCACAGAGACATATTTATGTAAAACTTTTTGATAAGTGCCAGAATTTTGGGACCAATTTGTGTAAAGTGATTCACAGGTCCAGAGAACAATCAGGAAAAGGGAACTGGGGCTGGGAGCTAAGAGCAATGGTGTGATGGCAAGAGGCTTTTCAAACAAAACTTGGAAGAGCTTGGTACAAATAAGTGCAAGGAAACATAGTTCTTCGATACAAAACTGAAATGCGTGCATAAGATGCCAAGAACACATGCTTTGCCACAGAGTTGTCTGACAGAGCCAAGAGGAGACGCTGGTGCTCGTTAGGAATAACGATGTATGTTCATCCTGGCTCTGTGCGGGGCCCTGCTGTGCATTTCACACTCGCCATCTCCATCAACCCTCGAAACAAGGACAGGAAATGCTTGCTGTGGTTGCCTCCATTTTACTGACAGGAAAACTAAGCCTTCTAGAGTACACTTAGTCACTTGGCTAAGGAAGTATAGGTTGGTGGAGTTCTCAGGACTAGAACCCAAATGGTCTGAGCATGGATGCTACACTGTCACCCCCAGGAGATGGAATTGGAGAAGTACCTACCTGGTCACCAATGCTGAGATTGTTAGAAAACACTCAAGACTGTTCCCACATCAAATATCCAAGTACGAAGGCTTCAGATGGAACCCAAGAACCAGGAAGCAAAAATTCTGATTCATAACACTGGAAAAACATTGAATATTTTGATGGGGGACCCCACACATAGATGAAAATGCCTCTTACTACACGTATTACCTGTATCAGAGCAAAAATGTGGACAAACATCTCATTGGAATTCCTGGGGCAGTGTTTCTAGCATCTCTGGCAAATAAGGAATCGTGAGAAAGTAATTTTACAAAACTGCTTGTTATCCATTTAAGATGGGAAGTATCATTTGTCATCCCTTTCAGCATTCTGACTTTTTAGTGCACATAATTAATATTTATGAGGGCTCCTCATCTGTTTTCTCTGGAGTTGAAGCATGTCAGTTGCAAATTATCTCCCCAACAGGTTTTTGCCTAACTTACTTTTGCTGTTGGTGATGGACTATTGTACACACAAGACAAACAGAAGCCACACCTCCAGAAATGTAGTGAAAGAGTGATATGTAGGTGGAAATTATTAGATAGATTAAACTAGGAGGAGACTTGTGGAATTATTCTGATAAAGATGCTCTTGCAGGTAAAATGAAGATCAATCAACCAAAGGAATTATCTGAAATAGTTGAGAATTTAACTGGCCAAGGGAATGAGACAAAATCACAGCAACGTTGAGCTTGTTGTTTTAGGTCTCAGTTCAGCTTGGGGGTGTGGCCTTGTCTTATCTGGGAACACCACACCTGATGAAGAGATGACACAGCAAACCCTTCCCTCGGCCTTCACTTTGAAAGACAGAGAGAAGATGCTTTTAAATGCTATGCATAAGAGACCTGTGATGTTACTCACTACGCTATTTCCACATAAATCACATAGCCCTCAAATGAACTTTATATTTACTAATTTCTGACTCACTTCATCAAAGGGGTGAAAGTGGAGCAAAATAAACTGGAAAGTTGTGCTTGCCTGTTTTTCCTAACATCACATTTTCCAGTGATTCAATTCAATTCCCATGATATTGTGTCTTTGAGATTGTCCCCAGTGAAGCACAGCATAAACACAGCTCTCAAAGTCAAGCCAAGAATGCCAGTGGAGAAACCTGCCTCTCTGATCTGCGAGGCAGAGGAATCTGAATAGCAGAACGTTACCTTTTAATTCAATTCAGACTCGTTTATTCATGTGCCATGCTGTGGTGAATATCAATTTCTAAGTTTTAAAACTCAAATAATGGCAAGTAGTTTATCAAAATAACATGTAACCTTTTGCGAATACCTCATTGTTTTCAATAGACATTTTAACATCTGTGGACCCTGGTTTTGACCCTGAAGCTAATGCCACCATATAGGCAGCATAGTTATTATGATACCCACATTACAGAGAAGGAAGTTGAGGGTCAAAAACACTAAGTAATTTTACAAATTCACACAGCAAATAAATGGCATAGCCAGGAACAGAATCCACATCTCTGTTCTCGTGTGTTTTCTTCTCTAAAGGACAAAGACATAGAAAAATGTTATCAGAAATTCTAAAGCCAAAAAGAAACTGATGCTCAGAAATATATTTAGGATAGTTGGGTGGGATGTGTTTTCAGTTATGTTTAAAACAAGAAAAAGGAACAGGATGGGCAAGTTGATGGGCTGAGCTTGAAGGTGTGAATAAATGATAGAGAAGGAAGCTGTTCTGCCTCTCTTCCCCGCCCAACTTCTCAGTCAGTGACTCAGATTTTTAAACTGGGTAGAAATAAAATGGATAAGGGGAAATTCAAATCAAGTCCAGAGATAAAGGAAAAGTGAGCAAGTCATCTGGGCAGGGCACCTCTAAAAGATCCTTGAGCCTGTTGGTATGGCCTGAGGAACTGGGGATACAAAGTGACATGTGGGATGAGGAGCTCTGGAATACACATTCTCAACAGTAACAAAAAGAAAGGGGGAAGGAACTCCCACACGGGGGCTGCGGATTGTAAAGTTCATCTGATCAAGATTCCAAAACTAATTTCCTAAGGATCGTTTATGTACTCAATAGACTCACAATCCCTTGAAGATAGAGATTATTTTGTCTTTCTGGCAATGACCACAATGACTTACATATAATAGCACTCAAACATTTGCTGAGCTAACATAAACGTAGAAAACAAGGGTGGTGACCATTAGCAGTCCCACATAGCTTCACTAAGAAAGCACAGAGAAGCCTTAGGACTTTTTGATACAATTCCTAGACTGGTAAATAGTCTGTATACTTGGATTCCAACAAGACGTTGGAACAAGGATATCGTACCTCTATAGGCAAGTTTGGGAAGAATTGCTTGGGAAATGAGTCAGTTATATGGATTAAAAATGGGTTGTGCATACTCCCAGGGTGAATAACTGAAAAACAGTCTCTAGGATCATGTTTTTAGCCCTGATTTTCTTTCAACATTTCATCCTTCACATTGATGTGAACGTTGTAGATGATTTCTGCTCTGAAAAGTTAGAAAGTTACAAAGTTAGTTTTCAGATTAACTATCGTTTTTCACGGGATTATGCTACCTTGCTTAATTATACTCCACAACTCTTTTAAAAATATGTTGTTTTGTAAATTAAGACTTTATTTTTTAGAGCAGTTTTAGATTCACAGCAAAATTGAGCAGAAAATAGAATTCCCACACCTTCCTTCCCCCACCCAAACACAGCCACCCCTGTCGTCAGCATCCCCTCGAGAATGGGACATTTGTAACAATGGATGAAGCTACACTGATGCATCATTATCACTCAGAGTCCACAGTTTACATTGAGGTTCACTCTTGGTGTTGGAAATTCTGATTTTGACAAAGTGTAATGACATGTATCCACCATTATAGTGTCATACAGAATCGTTCCACTCCCCTAAAGTCCTGCGTGCTCTGCTTATCTATCCCTTTACACCCCCAACTCCTGGCAATTCTGATCCCTTTACCAACTCCATAGTTTGCATTTTTCAGGATATCATTTGGTGGAATCATACAGCATTCGGCTTTTTTAGGTTGGCTCCTTTCACTTAGTCATACGCATTTAAGTTTCCTCTGTCTTTTCATGGCATGATGATTCATTTCTTTTTAATGCTGAATAATATTCCATGTTCTGAATGTAGCACAGTTTATCCACTCACCTATTAAAATAGATCTCATTTACTTCCAAGGTTTGGCAGTTATGAATAAAGCTACTATAAACATCCACATGCAGATTTTTGTGTGGACCTAAGTTTTCAGTTCATTTGAGTAAATACCAAGGAACACAATTGCTGGATCTAATGGTTTTGTAAGAAACTGCCAAACTCTCTGCCAAAATGGCTGCACCCTTGTGCATTCCCGTGCACAATAAATGAGAGTTCCTGTTGCT
This sequence comes from Chlorocebus sabaeus, assembly GCF_047675955.1. Taxonomy (NCBI): domain Eukaryota; kingdom Metazoa; phylum Chordata; class Mammalia; order Primates; family Cercopithecidae; genus Chlorocebus; species Chlorocebus sabaeus. Next base: position 10,950,006 of record NC_132924.1, read on the forward strand.
TCACATTTTTGTCAGCATTTTCTGTTGTCAGTGTTTGGGATTCAGTTGATGTGTAGTGGTATCTCATTATTGTTTTGTGTGTTTGTTTGTTTGATTTTTGAGACAGAGTCTTGCTCTGTCACCCAGGCTGGAGTGCAGTGGTGCAATCTCAGCTCACAGAAACCTCCACCTCTCAGGTTCAAGTTGTTCTCTTGACCCAGCCTCCCAAGTAGCTGAGATTATAGATGTGCGCCACCACACCCAGCTAATTTTTGTATTTTTAGTACAGACAGGGTTTCACCATGTTGGCCAGGCTGGTCTTGAACTCTTAACCTCAGGTGATCCATCTGCCTCGGCCTCCCAAAGTGCTGGGATTACAGGTGTGAGCCACCATTCCTGGCCTCATTATCGTTTTAATGTACAGTTCCCTAATGACATATGATGTCAAACATCTTTTCATATGCTTATTGATCTTTAAAAAGAGAAAAAGATGAAGGACTTCTTTTATTAGATTTCAAGACTTAACTATAGGATTCAAGGCAGTGTGGCATTGATGTATTGACACATGTATAGACCAATGGAACCAAATAGAGAGTGCCTAGAAATAGAGCTTCCCTTATATGGCCAACTGGGCTTTGACCGTAAGGATAATCTTTACACAAAATGTTACTGGAACAATTGGATATTTGTATGAAAATAAATTAACCTCAACATTTATCTCTACCACATTAAAAAAAATACTGACCTTAAACATAAATGTAGTAGCTAAGTTATAAAACTCCCAGAAGAATACAGAGGAGAAAAAATCATTGTGACCTTGCATTAGGCAAAAATGATTTAAACAGGACACAAAAAGTCAAACCACAGAAAAAAATATTAATAAAATAAACTTAATCAAAATTAAAAATTTTGCTTTAAAAAAGGAGGCAAGAAAATGAAAAGATAAGCCACAGCATGAGAGAAAATATTCGAAGAGCATGTATCTGATAAAGGATTTATATCTGGAATATATAAAGCCAATAAATACATTAAAACATGTACAACATCATTGGTTATCAGGAAAATTAAAAAGCCACAGTGAGATATCATTACACATCCATTAGAGTAGCTAACTTTTAAAAGTTTGGCAATATTAAGCATTGATGAGGATGTGGAGCAAATGGAAATCTCATACGTTCTGTTTAAAACATGAAATGACACACCACCTTTGGAAAACAGTTTAACCGTGTTTTATAAACCTAAACATACACCTATCACATCACCGAGCAATTCCATTCCTAGATACTTACCCAAGAGAGAAATGAGAACATGTCCACATCAAATATTTGTACATGAATGCTTATAGCGTCATCATAAATTAGTAACATCCCAAGGGTTCATCAATAAATGAATGAGTAAATTTCAGTATATCCCACACACAATGGAATACTTGTTCACTTTTGCTTTTGTTGCCTATGCTTTTGGTGTCATATCCATAAGATTATTACCAAGACCAATGTCATTAAGCTCTTCCCCTATGTGTTTTTCTAGCAGTTTTACGGTGTCAAGTCTTATGTTTGTCTTTAATCTATTTTAAGTTCACTCCTGTGTATGGTACAACACAAGGGTCCAGTTTCACTCTTTTACATGAAGATAACCAGTTTTTCGGAGAACACCTGTCAAAGAGACCATCCTTCCCCCTTTGTATATTCTTGGCAGTCTTGTCAAAGACTAGTTGATCATAAATGCATGAATTTATTTCTAATCTCTCTATTCTGTTCTATTGGTCTATATGTCTGTCATTATGCCAGTATTGATGATTAATATAGTTTGAAATCAAGCTATTGTGATGCTTCTAGCTTTGTTCTTCCTTCTCAAGATTGGTTTGGCTAGTCTTGGTCTTTTGTGGTTTCATATGAGTTGCAGGTTTGTTTTTTCTATTTCTGTAAAAAATACTATTGGGATATCGATAAGGATTGCACTGATTCTGGAGGCTGCTTTGGGTAACATGAACTTTTTAACAATATTAAGTCTTCCAACCCATGAACACAGGATGTGTTTACATTTATTTGTGCCTTCTTTACTTTCTTTTATCAACAGTTTGTATTTTTCGCTATATGAGTCTTTCGACTTCTTAGTTAAGTATATTCCTAAAGTACTTTTGGTGCTATTATAAATAAAGTTACCTTTGTAAACTTGCTTTGTAGATAGTTTATTGTTAGTGTATAGAAATGTAAATGATTTCTGCATGTTGACTTTGTATCCTGCAACTTTACTGAGTTTGTTCAATAGATAAACTGATATTGAGCTGTTAACAGGTTTTTTAATGGAATCTTCAGAGTTTTCTATTATATCAGATGTCATCTACAAAGTGAACATTTTCTAAATTGAAAACGAAAAAAGTCTGGAAAGGCAATGTACAGAATGGGACAAAATATCTGCAAACCATATACATAAGAGGTTACTCTCCAAAATATATAAGGAACACTTACAACTTAATAGAAAAAACTAATAACCGAATGTAAAAATGGGCTAAGAATTTGAACAGACATTTATCCAAAGAAGACATACAAATGGCCACCAGATGTATAAAAAATGCTCAACATCACTCATCCTGAGGGAAATGCAAATCAGAACCACAGTGTGATGTCATCTCATATCCATTAGTATGGCCATTATTAAAAGAAAAAGACAACAAAGATATGGAGAAACCAGAAGAACCATTGTACACTGTTGGTGGGAATGCAAAATTGTGCAACCACTGTGAAAAACAGTATGGAGCTTTCTCTAAAACTTAAAAATAGAACCACCATATGATCCAGTAATCCCACTTCTGAATATTTATTCCAAATAATTGAAGTCAGAGTCTCAAAGATATATTATCACTCTTAAATTTCCATTGACAGATGAATAAAGAGAATGTGGTGTTTACATGCAATGGAATATGACTCAGTCTTAAAAAACAAGGGACTTCTGCCACATGTGACAACACGAATGAACCTGGAGGACATAATGCTAAGCGAAATAAGCCAGAGACAGAAAGACAAACACTGTGTGATTCCATTTAGACGAGTTAACTAAAATAGTCAAATTCATAGAATCAGAGTGAAATGGTGGTTACCAGAGGCTGAAAAAGGGGGAAAATGGGGAGTTACTAATCAATGGGCACAGAGTTTTAGTCAAGCAAGAAGAATAAGCCCCAGAGAACTGCTGTACAATACTTTGCCTATAGTCAACAATAAAGTAATTTTTTTAACTTTTAAGTTCAGGGGTACATGTGTAGGATGTGCAGGTTTGTTACATAGGTAAACATATGTCATGGGTTTGTCTTTTGTTTTTGTTTCTGTTTTTTGGTACAAATTATTTCATCACCCAGGTATTAAGCCTAGTACCCGTTAATTGTTTCCTCTGATACTCTCCCTCCTCCCACCCTCAACCCTCCAAGAGGCCCCAGTGTATGCTGTTCTCCTCTATGTGTCAGTGTGTTCTCATCGTTTAGCTCCCACTTATAAGTGAGAACATGTGGTGTTTGATTTTCTGTTCCTGTGTTAGTTTGCTGAGGATAATTGCCTCCACCTCCATCCATGTCCCTGCAAAGGACTTGATCTCATTCCTTTTTACAGCTACATAGTATTCCATGGTGTATACATATCACATTGTCTTTGTCCAGTCTATCATTGATGTCTATTATTGACAATATCATTGATATTGTCTAGAATATCATTGACATTTAGGTTGATTCCATATCTTTGCTATTGTGGATAGTGTTGCAATGAACATACACATGCATGTCTTTATAATAGAATGATTTATACTCCTTTGGGTATATACCCAGTAATGGGATTGCTGGATCAAATGGTATTTTAGCTCTTTGAGGAGTTGCTACACTGTCTTCTACATGGTTGAACTACTTTACACTCCCACCAAAAGTGTAAAAACATTCCTTTTCCCCCACAACCTCGCCAGCTTCTGTTATTTTTTGACTTTTTATTAATAGCTATTCTCGCTGGTGTGAGATAGTATCTTGTTGTGGTTTCGACTTGCATTTCTCTAATGATCAGCGATGTTGAACTTTTTTCATATGCTTGTTGGCCACATGTTTGTCTTCTTTTGAGAAGTGTCTGTTCATATTATTTGCCCACTTTTTAATTGGTTTTGTGTTTTTCTTGTAAATTTGTTTAAGTTCCTTGTAGACTCTGGATATTAGACTTTTGTCAGATGCATAGTTTGCAAAAATTTTCTCCCATTCTGTAGGTTGTCTTTCCACTCTGATGATAGTGTCTTTTGCTGTGCAGAAGAGCTTTAGTTTAATTGGATCCCATTTGTTAAGTTTTGCTTTTGTTGCAATTGTTTTGGCCATCTTCATCATGAAATCTTTTCCTGTATCTATGTCCTGAATGGTATTACCTAGGTTTTATTCTAGGGTTTTTGTTTGTTTGTTTGTTTTTGACACAGAGTCTCGCTCTGTCGTCCAGGCTGGAGTGCAGTGGCGCAATCTCGGCTCACTGAAAGCTCCACCTCCTGGGTTCACGCCATTCTCCTGCCTCAGCCCCCCGAGTAGCTGGGACTACAGGCACCCGCCACCACACCCAGCTAACTTTTTTGTATTTTTAGTAGAGACAGGGTTTCACTGTGTCAGCCAAGATGGTCTCAGTCTCCTGACCTCGTGATCTACCCACCTCAGCCTCCCAAACTGCTGGGATTACAGGCATGAGCCACCACACCCAGCCTCTTCTAGGGGTTTTATAGTTTTGGGTTTCACATTTAAGTCTTTAATCCATATTGTGTTGATTTTTGTATATGGTATAAGGAAGGGGTCCAGTTTCAATTTTCTGCATATGGCTAGCCAGTTATCCCAGCACCGTTTATTTAATAGAGAATCCTTTCTCCATTGCTTGTTTTTGTCAGGTTTGTCAAAGATCAGATAGTTGTAAGTGTGTGGTCTTATTTCTGGATTCTCTATTCTGTTCCATTGGTCTATGTGTCTGTTCTTGTACCAGTACCATGCTGTTTTGGTTACTGTAGTCCTGTAGTATAGTTTGAAGTTGGGTAGCATGATGCCTCCAGCTTTGCTTAGGTTTGCTTTGGCTATTTGGGCTTTTGGTGTTTTTTTTAATTTTTATTTGTTTATTTTATTTTTGGGGGGGTGGTGAGGGGATTCCATACAAATTTCAAAATAGTTTTTTCTTAGTACTGTGAAGAATGTCCATGATAGCTTAATGGGAATAGTGCTGAATCTATAAGTTGTCCTTGGGCAGTACACTCATTTTCAAGATATTGATTCTTCCTATCCATGACCAGACCATGGAATGTTTTTCCATTTGTTTGTGTCATCTCTGATTTCTTTGAGCAGTGGTTTGTAGTTCTCCTTGTAGAAGACCTTCACTTCCCTTGTTAGCTGTATTCCCAGGTATAACAATACAGTATTATACACTTAAAAATTTGTTGGCTGGGTGCAGTGGCTCATGCTTGTAATCCCAGTATTTTGGGAGGCCAAAACAGGCAGATCACTTGAGCCCAGGGGTTCGAGACCATCCTGGGCAACACAGCAAGACATTGTCTCTACAAAAAATACAAAATTAGCAAGGCATGGTGGTAAGTACCTGTAGTCCCAGCTACTCAGGAGGCTGAGGCAGGAGGATCAGTTGAGTCTGGCAGAGATTGCAGTAAGCCAAGATTGCACCACTGCACTCCAGCCTGGGTGACAGAGTAAGACTCTATCTCAAAAGAATATTAATAATAAATATATATATACAGAGAGAGAGAAGATAGATTTCATTTTAAGTGTTCTGACCACAATGAAGTATTATTTTTTAAATGAAAGGAGATATATATATATATATATATATATATACACAGAGACTATAAAATATAGAATACTACTCAGCAATAAAAACAAATTATTGGTGTATGCAACAACATGGATGAATCAAAAGCATTGAAAACATTATGCTACATGAAAGAAGTTAAAGGCAATAGATCACATATTATATGATTGCTAGAAAAAGCAGTTATTTATTTTTCATTTCAACTTTCATTTTAGATTCAGGGGGTATGTTTGCAGGTTTGTTACCCAGGTGTATTGTGTGATGCTGAGGTTTGAGGTATGATGGACCCATCACCCAGGTAGTGAGCAAAGTACCCAATAGGTAGTTTTTCAACCCTTGCCTCCCTCTTTTCCTCCTTCCCCCAACCATAGTAGTCCCCAGTATCTGTTGTTCCCATGTTTATGGCCCTGAATACCTAATGTTTAGCTTCCACATATAAGTGAGACCTTTGTCAGATGCATAGTTTGAAGATATTTTCTCCCATTCTGTAGGTCATCTGTTTACTCTGTTGATAGTTTCTTTTGCTGTGCAGAAGCTCTTTGGTTTAATAGGTTTAATTAGGTCCCACTTGTCAATTTTTGTGTTCATTGCAATTGCTTTTAAGGATTAGTCATAAATTCCTCGCCAAGGCCCATGTCTGGAAGGGTATTTCCCAGGTTTTCTTCTAAGATTTCTGTAGTTTTTGGTCTTACATTTAAGTCTTTAATCCATTTTCCATAAATGTTTGTATAGGATGATAGGCAGGTGTTCAGTTTCATTCTTCAGCATATGGATAACCAGTTATCGCAGCATCATTGCTTATTTTTGTCAACTTTTTCAAAGATCACTTGCATGTAGGTGTGCAGCTTTATTTCTGGGTTCTGCATTCTACTCCATTGGTCTATGTGTCTGTCTTTGTACCAGTACCATGCTGTTTTTGGTTACTGTAGCTCTGTAGCATAGTTTGAAGTTGGGTATTGTGATGCCTCTGGCTTTCTCCTTTTTGCTTAGGATTGCCTTGGCTATTCGAGCTCCTTTTTTTTAGTTCCATATGAATTTTAGAATAGTTTTTTCTAATTCTGTGAAAAATAACATGACTAGTTTGATAGAAATAGCATTAAATCTGTAGATTGCTTTGGGCAATATGACCACTTCAACAATATTGCTTCTTCGAATCTATGCATATGGGATATTTTTTCATTTTTTCATTTGTGATTTCTTTCAGTGGCATTTTGTAGTTCTTGCAGAGATGTTTCACATCCTTGGTAAGATATATTCCTAGCTATTTCTTTGTGGTTATTGTAAATGGAATTGCATTCCTGTTTGGCACTCAGTTTGAATGCTATTGGTGTGTAGAAATGCTGCTGAAGGGCCAGGTGCAGTGGCTCATGCCTATAATCCCAATACTTTGGGAGGCCAAGGTGGGAGGATTGCTTGAAGCCAGGAGTTTGAGACCAGCCTGGACAAAATAGTGAGACCCCATCTCTACAAAAATCCCAATACTTTGGGAGGCCAAGGTGAGAAGATTGCTTGACGCCAGGAGTTTGAGACCAGCCTGGACAAAATAGTGAGACCTCATCTCTAAAAAAAATTCTTTTAGTTAGCCAATTAGCAGGAATTTCTGACGTTAAAAAAAATTAGCCAAGCAAAGTGATACATGCCTTAGTCCCAGCTACTCAGGAGGGTGAGGTGGGAGGATCGCTTGAGCCCAGGAGGTCAAGGCTGAAGTGAGCTGTGATCACGCCATGACACTTCAGCCTGGGCAACAAAGTGAGACCTTGTCAAAAAAAATTGTTACTGATTTTTGTACATTGATTTTGTATCCTGAACTTTACTGAAGTTATTTATCAGTCTCAAGAGCCTTCTAGCAGAGGCTTTTAGGTTTTCTAGGCATAGAATCATATCATTAGCAAAAAGAGACAATTTGACTTCTTTTCCTTTTATTTCTTTCTGTTGCCTGATTTCTCTGGCTAGGACTTACAAAACCATGTTGAATAGGAGCGATGAGAGTGGGCATCCTTCTCGTGTTCCAGTTCTTAAGAAGAATGTTTCCATCCTTTGTCCATTCAGTATGATGATGGCTCTTATTATTTTGAGGTATGTTCCTTCAGTGCCTAGTTTGTTGAGGGTGTTTAACATGAAGGATGTTGGATTTTATGAAAAGTATTTTCTGCGTCTATTGAGAAAATCAGGTGGTTTTTGTTTTTAATTCTGTTTATGTGGCAAATAGCATTTATTGATTTTGTGTGTTGAGCCAACCCTTGCATCCCGGGAATGAAGCCTACTTGATTGTCGGTGAATTAACATTTTTTATGTCCTGCTGGATTCAGTTTGCTAGTATTTTAGAGAGGATTTTTGTGTCTATGTTCATCAGATACTGACCTGTAGTTTTCTTTTTTCATTGTGTCTTTGCCGGGTTTTGTTATCTGGGTGATGCTGGCTTCATAGAATGAGTTAGAGAGGAGTCCTTCCTCCTCAATGTTTTTGAATAGTTTCAGTAGGCTTGGTGCCAACTCATCTTTGTACAGCTGGTAGAATTAAGTTGTGAATTCATCTGGTCTGGGACTCTTTGTTGTTGTTGTTGGTAGGTTTTTTTGTTACTGATTCAATTTCAGAACTCAATATTAGTCTGTTTAGGGTTTACATATCTTCCTGATTCAGTCTTGGGGGGTTGTGTGTTTCCAGGAATTTATCCATTTCCTCTAGATTTTCCAGTTTATGTGCATCGAGGTGTTCATAATCACCTCTGGGGATCTTTTGTATTTCTGTAGGATCAGCTGTAATGTTACCTTTGTCATTTCTGATAGTGCTTATTTGGATCTTCTCCTTTTTTCTGTTAACCTAGCTAGTAGTCTGTAGATCTTGTTGATCCTTTCAAATAATGAAATTTTGATTTCATTGATCCTTTGTGTGGATTTTTGGGTATCAAGTTTGTTCAATCCTGCTCTGACTTCCTCTAGGATGTAATGTTAGATTGTTAATTTGAGATCTTTCAAACTTTCTGACATAGGCGTTTAGAGCTACAAACTTTCCTTTTAACACTGCTTTTGCTGTGTCCCAGAGATTTTGGTACATTATGTCTCTGTTTTCATTTATTTCAAATATTTTTTTAATTTCTGCCTTAATTTCGTTGTTTACCCAAAAGTCATTTAAGAGCAAGTTGTTTAGTTTCCATGTAATTGTGTGGTTTTGAGACACTTTCTTGGTATTGATTTCTATTTTTATTTCACTGTGGTCTGTGAGTATGGTTGGTATTTTGATTGTTTTGAATTTATTGAGACTTGCTTTATGGCCAAGCATGTGGTGCATCTTAGAGTATGTTCCATGTGCAAATGAAAAGAATGTGTATTCTGTGGTTGTTGGGTGGAGTATTCTGTAGGTGTCTATTAGGTCCAATTGGGAAAGTGTCAAATTTAAGCCCAGAATATCTTTGTTAGTTTTCTGTCTGTTGATCTGACTCAGGCAGTGGAGTGTTGAAGTCTCCCACTATCATTGTATGGCTAAGTCTTTTTTGCAGGTCTAGAAGTACTTGTTTTAGGAATCTAGGTGTTCCGATGTTGGGTACACAAATGTTTACAATCGTTTTCTTGTTTAATTGAACCCTTTATCATTATGTAATGCCCTCCTTTGTCTTGATGTTGGTTTAAAGTCTGTTCTATCAGATATAATAGCAACCCCTGCTCTTTTTTGTTTACCACTTGTGTGACAGATCTTTCTCCATCTCCTTACTTTGAGCCTATGTGTATTGTTATGAGATTGGATTCTTGAAGACAGAAGATGATTGAGTCTTAGTTCCTTGTTTTTAATGTACTTGGAAAGGCAAAACTTTAGTAACAGAAAGCAGATTAGTTGTTCCCTGAAGCTAAGAGTCTGGAAAGGAATTGACTGCAAAAGGACATAAGGAAATTTTCTTGGGTATTAGAAATGCTCAATATCTTGATTGTCACCATGGTGTTTACAACTGGCAAAATTTTATCAAACTATACACTTAAAATGAGTGATGCAAATTATACCTAAGTAAACTGGGAAAAAACAAGCAGTGAAAAAAAAAAGTAGATATTTAAATATTCAAGATTCTTAGAAACAAAGAATATTGACATTAAAAATTCAATAAATCAAAAAATAAAACAAATTCCAAAGCAGAGGCCAAAAGAGAGTTAGGAAGCTGGAAGCTAGCAATGAAAAATTTACCCAGGGAGTGAAAGGCAGGCACGTCAGGCTTCACTCTTTGGAAAGAAATGACCTCAGGCAAACTGCATAGCAGTGCAATAGGAACAACTATTGTGATTGGGTTCTATTTTGAAGTTAATCCTAAATCAATTTTGATTTTTTGGTCTTGTGGATATGACCAAAAGCTCAGTCTAGAAGTACATTGTTAAGTCACTTTAACAAATAAACTGAAATAGAGGATGGGGCACCTAAGATGGCTGAATAGGAACAGCTCCAGCCTCCAGCTCCCAGTGTGAGCGACACAGAAGACGGGCGATTTCTGCATTTTCAACTGAGGTACTGGGTTCATCTCACTGGAGCATGTTGGACAGTCAGTGCTGGTCAGCGGGTGCAGCCTGACCAGTGAGAGCTGAAGCAGGGCGAGGCATCACCTCACCTGGGAAGCACAAGGGGGAAGGGAATTCCTTTTCCTAGCCAAGGGAAACTGAGACACACAACACCTGGAAAATCGGGTAACTCCCACCCTAATACTGCACTTTACCAAGGGTCTTAGCAAATGGCACATCAGGAGATTATATCCCATGCCTGGCCCAGAGGGTCCCACGCGCACAGAGCCTCCCTCATTGCTAGCACAGCAGTCTGAGATCTAACTGCAAGGTGGCAGCGAGATTGGGGGAGGGGCGCCCGCCATTTCTGGGGTTTAAGTAGGTAAACAAAGACACCAGGAAGCTTGAACTGGGTGGAGCCCACCGCATCTCAAGGAGGCCTGCCTGCCTCTGTAGACTCCACCTCTGGGGACAGGGCATAGCTAAACAAAAAGCAGCAGAAACCTCTGCAGATGTAAATGTCCCTGTCTGACAGCATTGAAGAGAGCAGTGGTTCTCCCAGCATGGAGGTTGAGATCTGAGAACGGACAGACTGCCTGCTCAAGTGCGTCCCTGACCCCTGAGTAGCGTAACTGGGAGACGTCCCCCACTAGGTGCAGACCGACACCTCACACCTCACACTGCTGGGTACACCCCTGAGACGAAGCTTCTAGAGCAAGAATCAGACAGCAACACTGGCTGTTCAGCAATATTCTATCTTCTGCAGCCTCCGCTGCTGATATCCAGGCAAACAGGGTCTGGAGTGGACCTCAAGCAAATTCCAGCAGACCTGCAGCTGAGGGTCCTGACTGTTAGAAGGAAAACTAACAAACAGAAAGGACACCCACACCAAAACCCCATCAGTATGTCACCATCATCAAAGACCAAAGGCAGATAAAACCACAAAGATGGAGAAAAAGCAGTGCAGAAAAGCTGGAAATTCAAAAAATCACAGCACATCTCCCCCTCCAAAGGAACACAGCTCATTGCCAGCAATGGAATAAAGCTGGATGGAGAATGACTTTGACGAGTTGAGAGAAGAAGTCTTCAGTCGATCAAACTTCTCAGAGCTAAAGGAGGAACTATGTACCAAGCACAAAGAAGCTAAAAACCTTGAAAAAAAAAATGGAAGAATGGATAACTAGAATAATCAATGCAGAGAAGTCCATAAACAAACTGATAGAGATGAAAACCATGATACGAGAACTACATGACAAATGCACATGCTTCAGTAACCAACTCGATCAACTGGAAGAAAGAGTATCAGTGATTGAAGATCAAATGAATGAAATGAAGCAAGAAGAGAAGTGTAGAGAAAAAAGAGTAAAAAGAAATGAACAAAGCCTCCAAGAAATATGGGATTCTGTGAAAAGACCAAATCTACCTCTGATTGCTGTGCCTGAAAGTGACATGGAAAATGGAACCAAGTTGGAAAACACTCTGCAGGGTATCATCCAGGAAAACTTCCCCAACCTAACAAGCAGGCCAACATTCAAATCCAGGAAATACAGAGAACACCACAAAGATACTCCTCGAGAAGAGCAACTCCAAGACACATAATTGTCAGATTCACCAAAGTTGAAATGAAGGAAAAAATGTTAAGGGCAGCCAGAGAGAAAGGTCGGGTTACCCACAAAGAGAAGTCCATCAGACTAACAGCAGATCTCTCGGCAGAAACTCTCCAAGCCAGAAGAGAGTGAGGCCAATATTCAACATTCTTAAAGAAAAGAATTTTCAACCCAGAATTTCATATCCAGCCAAACTAAGTTTCATCAGTGAAGGAGAAATAAAATCCTTTACAGACAAGCAAATGCTTAGAGTTTTGTCACCACCAGGCCTGCCCTACAAGAGATCCTGAAGGAAGCACTAAAAATGGAGAGGAACAACTTGTACCAGCCATTGCAAAAAAACATGCCAAAATGTAAAGTCTATTGATGCTAGGAAGAAACTGCATCAACTAAAGAGCAAAATAACCAGCTAATATCATAATGACAGGATCAAGTTCACACATAACAATATTAACCTAAATGTAAATGGACTAAATGGTCCAATTAAAAGACACAGACTGGCAAATCGGATAAAGAGTCAAGACCCATCAATTGCTGTATTCAGGAGACCCGTCTCGCATGCAGAGACACACATAGGTTCAAAATAAAGGGATGGAGGAAGATCTACCAAGCAAATGGAAAACAAAAACAGGCAGGGGTTGCAATCCTAGTCTCTGATAAAACAGACTTTAAACAAACAAAGATCAAAAGAGACAAAGAAGGCCATTACATAATGGTAAAGGATCAATACAACAGGAAGAGCTAACTATCCTAAATATACATGCACCAAATACAGGAGCACCCATTTTAATAAAGCAAGTTGTTAGAGACTTACAAAGAGACTTAGACTCCGATACAATGATAATGGGAGACTTTAACACCCCACTGTCAACATTAGACAGATCGAGACACAAAATTAACAAGGATATCCAGGAACTGAACTCAACTATGCAGCAAGGGGACCTAATAGACATCTACAGAAATCTCCACCCCAAATCAACAGAATATACATTTTTCTCAGTAACACGTCACACTTATTCCAAAATTGACCACAAAGTTGGAAGTAAAGCACTCCTCAGCAAATGTAAAAGAACAGAAATCACAATAAACTGTGTCTCAGACCACAGTGCAATCAAATTAGAACTCAGGATTAAGAAACTCAAGCAAAACCGCTCAACTACATGGAAACTGAACAACTTGCTCCTGAATGACTACTGGGTGAATAACAAAATGAAGGCAGAAATAAAGATGTTCTTTGAAACCAATGAGAACAAAGACACAACATACCAGAATCTCTGGGACACATTTCAAGCAGTGTGTAGAGGGAAATTTATAGCACTAAATGCCACAAGAGAAAGCAGGAAAGATCTAAAATCGACACCCTAACATCACAATTAAAAGAACTAAGGAAGCAAGAGCAAACAAATTCAAAAGCTAGCAGAAGGCAAGAAATAACTAAGATCAGAGCAGAACTGAAGGAGATAGAGACACAAAAAGCCCTTCAAAAAATCAATGAATGCAGCAGCTGGTTTTTTGAAAAGATCAACAAAATTGATAGACCACCAGCAAGACTAATAAAGAAGAAAAGAGAGAAGAATCAAATAGACACAATAAAAAATGATAAAGGGATTATCACCACTGATGCCACAGAAATACAAACTACCATCAGAATACTATAAACACCTCTATACAAATAAACTATAAAACCTAGAAGAAATGGATAAATTCCTGGACACATACACTCTCCCAAGACTAAACCAGGAGGAAGTTGAATCCCTGAATAGACCAATAGTAGCCTCTGAAATTGAGGCAATAATTAATAGCCTACCAACCAAATCAAGTCCAGGACCAGATGGATTCACAGCTGAATTCTACCAGAGGTACAGGGAGAAACTGGTACCATTCCTTCTGAAACTATTCCCATCAATAGAAAAAGAGGGAATCCTCCCTAACTCATTTTATGAAGCCAACGTCATCCTGATACCAAAGCCTGGCAGAGGCATAACAAAAAAAGAGAATTTTAGACCAATATACCTGATGAACATCAATGCAAAAATCCTCAATTAAATACTGGCAAACCGAATCCAGCAGCACATCAAAAAGCTTATCCACCATGACCAAGTGGGCTTCATTCCTGGGATGCAAGGCTGGTTCAACATATGCAAATCAATAGACGTAATCCAGCATATAAACAGAACCAAAGACAAAAACCAAACGATTATATCAATAGATGCAGAAAAGGCCTTTGACAAAATTCAACAGATCTTCATGCTAAAAACTCTCAATAAATTTGGTATTGATGGAACGTATCTCAAAATAATAAGAGTTATTTATGACAAACTCACAGCCAATATCATACTGAATGGGCAAAAACTGGAAGCATTCCCTTTGAAAACTGGCACAAGACAGGGACACCCTGTCTCACCACTCCTATTCAACATAGTGTTGGAAGTTCTGGTTAGGGCAATCAGGCAAGAGAAAAAAATAAAGAGTATTCAGTTAGGAAAAGAAGAAGTCAAATTGTCCCTGTTTGCAGATGACATGATTGTGTATTTAGAAAACCCCATGGTCTCAGCCCAAAATCTCCTTAAGCTGATAAGCAACTTCAGCGAAGTCTCAGGATACAAAATCAATGTGCAAAAATCACAAGCATTCTTATACACCAGTAACAAACAGAAAGTCAAATCATGAATGAACTCCCACTCACAATAGCTTCAAAGAGAATAAAATACCTAGGAATCCAACTTACAAGGGATGTAAAGGACCTCTTCAAGGAGAACTACAAACCACTACTCAGTGAAACAAGAGGACACAAACAAATGGAAGAACATACCATGCTCATGGATAGGAAGAATCAATATCATGAAAAGGCCATACTGCCCAAGGTAACTTATAGATTCAATGCCATCCCCATTAAGCTACCAATGACTTTCTTCACAGAATTGGAAAAAACTGCTTTAAAGTTCATATGGAACCAGAAAAGACCCCGCATTGCCAAGACAATCCTAAGCCAAAAGAACAAAGCTGGAGGCATCACGCTACCTGACTTCAAACTATACTATAAGGCTACAGTAACCAAAACAGCATGGTACTGGTACCAAAACAGAGGTATAGACCAATGGAATAGAACAGAGCCCTCAGAAATAATACCACACACCTACAGCCATCTGATCTTTGACAAACCTGACAAAAACAAGAAATGGGGAAAGGATTCCCTATTTAATAAATGGTGCTAGGAAAATTGGCTAGCCATATGTAGAAAGCTGAAACTGGATCCTTTTATTACTCCTTATAAGAAAATTAATTCAAGATGGATTAGAGACTTAAATGTTAGACCTAAAACCATAAAAACCCTAGAAGAAAACCTAGGTAATACCATTCAAGACATAGGCATGGGCAAGGACTTCATGTCTAAAACACCAAAAGCAACGGCAACAAAAGCCAAAATACACAAATGGCATCTAATTAAACTAAAGAGCTTCTGCACAGCAAAAGAAACTACCATCAGAGTGAACAGGCAACCTACAGAATGGGAGAAAATTTTTGCAATCTACTCATCTGACAAAGGGCTAATATCCAGAACCTACAAAGAATTCAAACAAATTTACAAGAAAAAAACAACCCCATCAAAAAGTGGGCAAAGGATATGAACAGACATTTCTCAAAAGAAGACATTCATACAGCCAACAGACACATGAAAAAATGCTCATCATCACTGGCCATCAGAGAAATGCAAATCAAAACCACAATGAGATACCATCTCACACCAGTTAGAATGGCAATCATTAAAAAGTCAGGAAACAACAGGTGCTGGAGAGGATGTGGAGAAACAGGAACACTTTAACACTGTTGGTGGGACTGTAAACTAGTTCAACCATTGTGGAAGACAGTGTGGCGATTCCTCAAGGATCTAGAACTAGAAATACCATTTGACCCAGCCATCCTATTACTGGGTATATACCCAAAGGATTATAAATCATGCTGCTATAAAGACACATACACGCGTATGTTTATTGTGGCACTATTCACAATAGCAAAGACTTGGAATCAACCCAAATGTCCATCAGTGACAGACTGGATTAAGAAAATGTGGCACATATACACCATGGAATACTATGCAGCCATAAAAAAGGATGAGCTCGTGTCCTTTGTAGGGACATGGATGCAGCTGGAAATCATCATTCTCAGCAAACTATCACAAGAACAGAAAACCAAACACTGCATGTTCTCACTCACAGGCGGGAATTGAACGATGAGATCACTTGGAAACAGGAAGGGGAACATCACACACCAGGGCCTATTGTGGGGAGGGGGGAGTGGGGAGGCATAGCATAGGAGATATACCTAATGTAAATGACGAGTTAATGGGTGCAGCACACCAACATGGCACATGTATACATATGTAACAAATCTGCACGTTGTGCACATGTACCCTAGAACTTAAAGTATAATAAAAAAAAAAAGAAAGAAAAATTTACCCAGAACTTGGACTAGGGAAATAAAGACTTTATTTTACTTAAGGAACAGTTTAGAGATAAAAAGTATAGATTTAAAGGGAACAATATATTTTTTAGGAATTTCACTAAAAGCAAGTAACAGGAACTAAATATTTCATAAGATAATCACTGAGAATTTTTTAAAATTGTAGAAATACTTCATAGCTCAGACAATTTACACTGAATTCGAATAAGGGTAAATAAAAATAAAACCTCAGTTGTACATGGCTATGAAATGGCAAAACGTCAACAATAAAGAGAACATCTTCCAGCTAACACATTAAAAAGATAGATTAACACAAAAGAATAACAGATTAGTAACAGACTTCTAATCAGCAATAATGGAATATTATCTTCAAAGTGCCAAGAAAAGTAATTGTCAACTTCTAACTTCGAACATGATCATTCTTCAAATGAGAGTGCAAACTAAAGACATTGTCTGATTTCAAAGACTAAAAGAGTTTACCACCTACAGCTTACCAAAAGAACAAATTAAGAACACTCTTCTCTTCAGCAGCAAAAGGAAACCCAGAGGAAAAGACTTAGATAAGGAAACACTGGTGAGCACAGACACAGATCATTAAATTTAATTAGCCATTGACTGTGAAAAATTACTGCTTTGTGGTTTAAAATATTAAAATAAAATTACCATAACAAATGAGGGTGGAAACCTCTCCCGTTCTAGAGGAAGATAAAACTAGCACTCAGAATAATGTTAGACTCTGCTGGAAAAATTTATACTGAAGCATGACACCAAATATAATGGTGATCATTAAAACAAATTTTATCAAGTGAAAAATCAAAAATGACCAAGGCATATAAATATGTGAGATTTTGGTGCTGTATCTCCATCTCAGTAAGGGGTCTGTGTAATCCACAGACTTAACTCCATCCACCCCAGCAAACGTCATTTTTAACATGCTATTTTTCCCTGGTTCCCAAATTACCTCCTAAAGTAATTGAAGCCTTTGAAATTTAGCTATAAATCTGGATGATGAGATTCATTTACAGCATATCTGCAGTTTGAATTTAGGTGTTGATGTTATTACATTAGAGCTATAAGTGTGACTGCCTTTTAGCTACCCACTCCCCCAACTCTGGCACAATTACTTTAAAAATTGTTTTTGCTATTTTTGTTGTTGTTATATCTCTTTAGTTTTTTAGTTTCTTAATTTTTTATGACATATCACA
The DNA here is from genome assembly GCF_047675955.1 of Chlorocebus sabaeus. Lineage (NCBI taxonomy): Eukaryota > Metazoa > Chordata > Mammalia > Primates > Cercopithecidae > Chlorocebus > Chlorocebus sabaeus. The sequence continues at coordinate 10,967,540 of NC_132924.1, forward strand.
TGTATGGAAGAGGGAACAGATAATAAAATTTTCAATTCAGTTTTCACAAAGTGAACCTAATTATGTAAACACCACCCAGGTCAAGAAATAGAACACCACCAGAACTCAAGAAACCCTCTTGTGGCTCCTCCTTCCTTCCAAAAGTTTGCAAATACTCTTATTGCTATAGTTTAATTTTGCCTGTTAACATTGTGTGTGTGTGTGTGTCTGTGTGTGTGTGCAGTTTTATACCATATATTCTGTGTCTGCCTTTGTTCACTTCACATTTTTGTGAGATTCATCCATATTGCTGTGTGTTTGTTTTTATTGCTATATAGTACTATATGGAGTGCCTATTACATAAAATATCCAATCTTCTGTTGAAAAATTATACATTTTTTGCTAAATATGTTAATGCATTTCTATAGTGTGTCAGATTAGAAGTAGGATTTGGGAGTCTTCAGGTACATGTAGTTCAGCTTTAGTAGATAATACTAGCTTTACCAGTAGTCACTCCCACCAACAATGTCTAAGAGTTCCTATTGCTCCTCATTGTCACCAAGACTTGGGTTTGCCAGGATTTTAAATTTAGGCCATGTTACTGGGTGTAGAGTGACTTCTCATAGCGTTTTTAATTTGCATTTCTTAACGTTACTAATAAGATTGTGTTCTTCTTCATATATGTATTGGTCACTTGAGCATCCTCCTTTATGAAGTACCTCAAAGTCTTGCCCATTTTTCTACTACATTATTTTTGTTTTTCTTATTGATGTGAAAGATTTCTTTATACATTCTAGATATAAACCCCTTTGTCAGTTATACACATTGTAAATCTCTTCTTCCACTCTGTGTTATCTTGATGCTATCTTTCAATCATTTTGGACTTTTAAAAAATGTTTTCATTTGCAATAATTTCACATTTACAGCCAAGTTGCAATAGTACAAAGAATTCTCATATGCCCTATATCTAGATTCTCCAAGTGTTGATATTTTACCATATTTGCTCTACCATTTTCCATCTTTTCTGAACCACTTGAGTATATATTTAGTTAACTTCTAAATATTTGTGTGTATTTTCTGAAAACCAAGGATAATCTCATATGTAACCATAGTACAACTGTAAAAATAAGGAAATTTACATGGGTACTGTACTATTATCTAATCTACAGATCTTATTCAAATTTCACCAACTGTCATAATAATGTCCTTTATAACAATAGAAAAAGATGTTTCTGATCCTGGATCCAACCCAGAATTATCATGCTTTATGTTTAGTTACCATGTGACATGGTTTGGCTGTGTCCCCACCCAAATTTTATCTTGAATTGTAGTTCCCATAATTCCCACCTGTCACAGGGGGACCCGGTGGGAGGTAATTTAATCATAGGGGTGGTTACCCTTATGCTATTCTCGTGGTAGTAAGTTCCCATGAGATCTGATGGTTTTACAAGGGGCCCCCTTCATTCAGTTCATGAGAACATGAGATTTGTGAGGGGCCAGAGGCAGAAATGATATGGTTTGGCTGTGTCCCCACCCAAATCTCATCTTGAATTGTAGTTCCCATAATCCCCATGTGTTGTGGGAAGGACCTGGTGGGAGGTAATTTAATCATGGGGGTGGTTACCCTCATGCTATTCTCATGATAGTAAGTAAGTTCTCATGAGATCCGATCATTTTATAAGGGGCTTCCCCTAGCTCAGTTCTCATACTTCCCCTTCCTGCCACTATGAGAAGGACGTGTTTGCTTCCCTTTCCACTATGATTGTAAGTTTCCTGAGGCCTCCCCAGCCCTGTGGAACTGTGAGTCAATTAAACCTCTCTCCTTTACAAATTACCCAGTCTCTGGCAGGTCTTTATAGCAGCATGAGAACAGATTAATACACCATGCCTCTTTAATCTCCCTTAATCTTAGTTTCTTATGCTTTATGGTTTATGTTTCATCACATTGACATTTTTAAAGAAACCAATTCAGTTATTTTGTAGAATGTCCCTCGAGTGAATTTATCTAATTTTTTCTTATAATTTAACTCAATCACCCATTTCTGGCAGGAGTAATAAAGAAGTGATAGTATATCCTTCTCAGTATATAATATCAAAGGCACAAAATATCAGTTTGTTGCAATTTTGGCGATCCATTCATTTTAACACTGATGATTCTTGCCTGAATTATTACTACAGATTTTGCCAAGTGGTGATTTTCTTTTTTTTTTTTTAAATTATACTTTAAGTTCCAAGGTACATGTGCACAATGTGCAGGTTTGATACATAGGTATACATGTGCCATATTGGTTTGCTGTACCCATCAACTCATCATTTACATTAGGTATTTCTCCTAATGCTATCCCTTCCCCAGCTCCCCACATCCCCAACAGGCCCTAGTGTGTAATGTTCCCCACCCTGTGTCCAAGTGATCTCATTGTTCGATTCCCATGCATGAGTGAGAACACGTGGTGTTTGGTTTTCTGTCCCTGTGTTAGTTTGCTGAGAATGATGGTTTCCAGCTTCATCCATGTCCCTGCAAAGGACATGAACTCATCCCTTTTTATGGCTGCATCGTATTCCATGGTGTATATGTGCCACATTTTCTTAATCCAGTCTATCATTGATGGGCATTTGGGTTGGTTCCAAGTCTTTGCTCTTATAGTGCCACAATAAACATACATGTGCATGTGTCTTTATAGTAGCATGATTTATAATCCTTTGGGTATATACCAAATAATGGGATTGCTGGATCAAATGGTAATTCTAGTTCTAGATCCTTGAGGAATCACCACACTGTCTTCCACAATAGTTGAACCAATTTGCACTCCCACCAACACTGTCAAAGTGTTTCTATTTCTCCACATCCCCTCCAGCATCTGTTGTTTCCTGACTTTTTAACGATTGCCATTCTAACTGGCATGAGATGGTATCTCATTGTGGTTTTGATTTGCATTTATCTGATGACCAGTGACGATGAGCATTTTTTCATGTGTCTGTTGGCTGCATAGATGTCTTCTTTAGAGAAGTGTCTGTTCATATCCTTTGCCTACTTTTTGATGGGGTTTTCTTTTTTTTCTTGTAAATTTGTGTGAGTTCTTTGTAGGTTCTGGATATTAGCCCTTTGTCAGATGGGTAGGTTGCAAAAATTTTCTCCCATTCTGTAGGTTGCCTGTTCACTCTGATGGTAGTTTCTTGTGCTGTGCAGAAGCTCTTTAGTTTAATTAGATCCCATTTGTGTATTTTGGCTTTTGTTGCCGTTGCTTTTGGTGTTTTAGTCATGAAGTCCTTGCCCATGCCTATGTTCTGAATGGTATGGCCTAGGCTTTCTTCTAGGGTTTTTATGGTTTTAGTTCTAACGTTTAAGTCTTTAATCCATCTTGAATTAATTTTTGTATAAGGTGTAAGGAAGAGATCCAGTTTCATCTTTCTACATATGGCTAGCCAGTTTTCCCAGCATCGTTTATTAAATAGGGAATCCTTTCCCCATTTCTTGTTTTTATCAGATTTGTCAATGATTAGATAGTTGTAGATGTGTAGTATTATGTCTGAGGCCTCTGTTCTATTCCATTGGTCTATATCTCTGTTTTGGTACCAGTACCATGCTGTTTTGGTTACTGTAGCCTTATAGTATAGTTTGAAGTCAGGTAGCGTGATGCCTCCAGCTTTGTTCTTTTGGCTTAGGATTGTCTTGGCAATGTGGGCTATTTTTTTGTTCCATCTGAACTTTAAAGTAGCTTTTTCCAATTCTGTGAAGAAAGTCATTGGTAGCTTAATGGGGATGGCATTGAATCTATAAATTGCTTTGGGCAGTATGGCCATTTTCACGATATTGATTCTTCCTATCCATCAGCATGCTATGTTCTTCCATTTGTTTGTGTCCTGTTTTATTTCCTTGAGCAGTAGTTTGTAGCTCTCCTTGAAAAGGTCCTTCACATCCCTTATAAGTTGGATTCCTAGGTATCTTATTCTCTTTGTATCAATTGTGAATGGGAGTTCATTCATGATTTGGCTCTCTGTCTGTTAATGGTGTATAGGCATCCTTGTGATTTTTTGCACATTGATTTTGTATCCTGAGACTTTGCTGAAGTTGCTTATCAGCTTAAGGAGATTTTGGGCTGAAACAATGGGATTTTCTAAATATACCATCATGTTATCTGCAAACAGGGACAAGTTGACTTCCTCATTTTCTAATTGAATACCCTTTATTTCTTTATCTTGCCTGATTGCCCTGACCAGAACGTCCAACACTATGTTGAATAGGAGTGGTGAGAGAGGGCATCCTTGTCTTGTGCCGGTTTTCAAAGGGAATGCTTCCAGTTTTTGCCCATTCAGTATGATATTGGCTGTGAGTTTGTCATAAATAACTCTTATTATTTTGAGATACATTCCATCAAAACCTAGTTTATTGAGAGTTTTTAGCATGAAAGGCTGTTGAATTTTGTCAAAGGCCTTTTCCACATCTATGGAGATAATCATGTGATTTTTGTCATTGGTTCTCTTTATGTGATAGATTATGTTTATTGATTTGTGTATGTTGAACCAGCCTTGCATCCCAGGTATGAAGCCAACTTGATCTTGGTGGGTAAGCTTTTTGATGTGCTGCTGGATTCGGTTTGCCAGTATTTAATTGAGGATTTTTGCATTGATGTTCATCAGGTATATTGGTCTAAAATTCTCTTTTTTTGTTATGCCTCTGCCAGGCTTTGGTATCAGGATGATGTTGGCCTCATAAAATGAGTTAGGGAGGATTCCCTCTTTTTATATTGATGGGAATAGTTTCAGAAGGAATGGTACCAGCTCCTCTTTGTACCTCTGGTAGAATTCGGCTGTGAATCTGTCTGGTCCTGGACTTTTCTTGGTTGGTAGGCTATTAATTATTGCCTCAATTTCAAAGCCTGTTATTGGTCTATTTTGAGATTCAATTTCTTCCTGGTTCAGTATTGGGAGAGTATATGTGTCCAGGAATTTATCCATTTCTTCTAGATTTTCTAGTTTGTTTGTGTAGAGGTGTTTGTAGTATTCTCTGATGGTAGTTTGTATTTCTGTGGGATTGGTGGTGATACTCCCTTTATCATTTTTTATTGTGTCTATTTGATTCTTCTCTCTTTTCTTCTTTATCAGTTTTACCAGTGGTCTATCAATTTTGTTGATCTTTTCAAAAAACCAGCTGCTGCATTCATTGATTTTTTGAAGGGTTTTTTGTATCTCTATCTCTTTTAGTCCTGCTCTGATCTTAGTTATTTCTTGTCTTCTGCTAGCTTTTGAATGTGTTTGCTCTTGCTTCTCTAGTCCTTTTAATTATGACGTTAGGGTGTCGATTTTAAATCTTTCCTGCTTTCTCTTGTGGCATTTAGTGCTATAAATTTCCCTCTACACACTGCTTGAAATGTGTCCCAGAGATTCTGGTATGTTGTGTCTTTGTTCTCATTGGTTTCAAAGAACATCTTTATTTCTGCCTTCATTTTGTTATTCACCCGGTAGTCATTCAGGAGCAAGTTGTTCAGTTTCCATGTAGTTGAGCGGTTTTGCTTGAGTTTCTTAATCCTGAGTTCTAATTTGATTGCACTGTGGTCTGAGAGACAGTTTATTGTGATTTCTGTTCTTTTACATTTGCTAAAGAGTGCTTTACTTCCAATTATGTGGTCAATTTTAGAATAAGTATGAACTGGTGCTGAGAAGAATGTATATTCTGTTGATTTGGGGTGGAGAGTTCTATAGATGTGTATTAGGTCTGCTTGTTGCAGAGCTGAGTTCAGGTCCTGGATATCCTTGTTAACCTTCTGTCTCATTGATCTGTCTAATATTGACAATGGTGTGTTAAAGTCTCCCATTATTATTATGTGGGAGTCTAAGTCTCTTTGTAGGTCTCTAAAGACTTCCTTTATGAATCTGGGTGCTCCTGTATTGGGTGCATATATATTTAGGATAGTTAGCTCTTCTTGTTGAATTGATCCTTTACCATTATGTAATGGCCTTCTTTGTCTCTTTTGATCTTTATTTGTTTAAAGCCTGTTTTTATCAGAGACTAAGATTGCAACACCTGCTTTTTTTTGCTTTCCGTTTGCTTGGTAGATCTTCCTCCATCCCTTTGTTTTGAGCCTATGTGTGTCTCTGCATGTAAGATGGGTCTCTCAAATACAGCACACTGATGGGTCTTGACTCTTTATCCAATTTGCCAGTCTGTGTCTTTTAACTGGGGCATTTAGCCCATTTACATTTAGGTTAATATTGCTTTGTGTGAATTTGATCCTGTCATTATGATGGTCGCTGATTACTTTGCCCATTAATTGATGCAATTTTGTCATAGCATTGATTGTCTTTGCAATTTGGCCTGTTTTTGCAGTGGCTGGTACCAGTTGTTTCTTTCCATGTTTAGTGCTTCCTTCAGGAGCTCTTGTAAGGCAGGCCTGGTGGTGACAAAATCTCTCAGCATTTGCTTGTCTGTAAAGGATTTTATTTCTCCTTCACTTATGAAGCTTAGTTTGGCTGGATATGAAATTCTGGGTTGAAAATTCTTTTCTTTAAGAATGTTGAATATTGGGCCCCACTGTCTTCTGGCTTGTAGGGTTTCTGCTGAGAGATCTGCTGTCAGTCTGATGGGATTCCCTTTGTGGGCAACTCAACCTTTCTCTCTGGTTGCCCTTAATACTTTTCCTTCATTTCAACCTTGGTGAATCTGACAGTTAGGTGTCTTGGAGTTGCTCTTCTCGAGGAGTATCTTTGTGGTGTTCTCTGTATTTCCTGAATTTGAATGTTGGCCTGCTTGTTAGGTTGGGGAAGTTTTCCTGGATGATACCCTGCAGAGTGTTTTCCAACTTGGTTCAATTCTCTGCATCACTTTTATGTACACCAATCAAATGCAGATTTGGTCTTTTTACATAGTCCCATATTTCTTGGAGGCTTTGTTCACTTCTTTTTACTATATTTTCTCTAACCTTGTCTTCTCACTTTATTTCATTATTTTGATCTTCAGTCACTGGTATCCTTTCTTCCACTTGATTGAATCAGCTATTGAAGCTTGTGCATGTGTCACAAAGTTCTCATGCCATGGTTTTCAGCTCCATCAGGTCACTTAAGGTCTTCTCTACACTGTTAATTCTAGCTAGCCATTCATCTAATTTTTTTCAAGGCTTTTAGCTTCTTTGTGATGGGTTCAAACATCCTCCTTTAGCTTGGAGAAGTTTGTTATTACTGACCTTCTGAAGCCTACTTCTGTCAACTCATCAAAGTCATTCTCCATCCAGCTTTGTTCCATTGCTGGCAAGGAGCTGCAATCCTTTGGAGGAGAAGAGGCACTCTGATTTTTAGAATTTTCACTTTTTCTTCTCTGGTTTCTCCCCATCTTTGTGGTTTTATCTACCTTTGGTCTTTGATGTTGGTGACCTACAAATGGGGTTTTGGTGTAGATGACCTTTTTGTTGATGTTGATGCTATTCCTTTCTGTTTGTTAGTTTTCCTTCTAACAGTCAGGTCCCTTAGCTGCAGGTCTGTTGGAGTTTGCTAGAGTTCCACTCCAGACCCTGTTTGCCTGGGTATCATTAGCAAAGGCTGCAGAACAGTAAATATTTCAGAACAGCAAATATTGCTGCCTGATTCTTCCTCTGGAAACTTTGTCCCAGATAGGCAGCTGCCTATATGAGGTGTCTGTCAGCCCCTACTGGGAGGGTCTCCCAGTTAGGCTACACAGGGGACAGGGACCCATTTGAGGAGGCAGTCTATCTGTTCTCAGAGCTCAAACACTGTGCTGGGAGAACCACTGCTCTCTTCAGTGCT